>NW_026652279.1:4563338-5209179 GCF_009828535.3 Hylobates moloch | reverse complement strand
TCCAGTTTTTGCCCATTCAGTATGATATTGGCTGTGGGTTTGTCATAAATAGCTCTTATTATTTTGAGATACGTCCCATCAATACCTAATTTATTGAGGGTTTTTAGCATGAAGGGTTGAATTTTGTCAAAGGCCTTTTCTGCATCTATTGAGATAATCATGTGGTTTTTGTCTTTGGTTCTGTTTATATGCTGGATTACATTTATTGATTTGCATATGTTGAACCAGCCTTGCATCCCAGGGATGAAGCCCACTTGATCATGGTGGATAAGCTTTTTGATGTGCTGCTGGATTTGTTTTGCCAGTATTTTATTGAGGATTTTTGCATCAGTGTTCATCAAGGATATTAACAATGGTTACCCGATGTGGACCTTGCCAGACACAGAAGTCTTTACAAGTATGTTGTGGAAGTAAGGATCTTTAGTAGAGATTTATAAAACACCCTGATCACTTAAATCATTGAGACTATAACCTCTTAGAAGGCAGGGACCATCTTACCTTGTCTGTGTGTTTGGTGCTATGATTAGTAATAGGCAATGACTTACATTATAAGAAGGCAATTCATTTTTGCCAAAATGAGCTAGACTGCTATTTCTCAATTCTCATGGATATTTCAACTGCGTCACAATCTCTTGGAGGTGCTGGTGAAAAATGCGGTTGTCTTAGCCCCAAGTAAGCCCAGTAAGGATGAGGTAAGGTGAAGGATAGGTAAAGTGTCTGTATTTTTAATAATTATTCCAGACAATTCTTATGCAAACCAAGGTGCCTCCTCATCTCTGGTGTGCTACACAGGGCACAGTTTGTCTCTGAGCACAGTTTGGAGCTACAATTTGTCCCCAGTTAAAATGACAATGCTCCATATCCCTGTAAATACTTTCTTTCATCATAAACCTGTCTTAGCACTGAATTCAGCCCACTTGAAACTACCACTTGATTGCAAATTATTTGATCAAGAGTAGATTTTGCAGGTCAAAATGAAAATAATTTTAAATGGGCTTTAAGAATGCAGTAGATGTAAAAGCAGACACTCAGCAAACATATTGTGCTATTAAAGAAGAGAATTTTAAAGTCCTCCATTATTCTGCAGCACAAATCCAGACAGAAGCAGGAAAGGAGGAATACTCCTTACTGTTTCATAGCACTACACACTCAAGTTGACATAGTGAGTTAATTCCTGCCTTCCTCAGTTCTCATGTGGATCTTGAAATAGCTTTCTAACTGGTCTTCTGCCTTAATGCTTCCTCACATCCTATGCCTAATATGACCATCCCACTATATTGGGGGATCATTCTGCAATACCATATCATTCCCTGCTTAATAGCCTACAACGCCCCATTGCTTAAAGGCTTGTTACTCAAAGTGTGGTGATCTATGGACCAGTAGCATTGGCACTATTACAGATCTTGTTAGAAATGCAAAATGCTAGTTCTAGCCTGGACATACTGAATCAGAATCAGTATGTTAGCAAGTTCCCAAAGTGCTTCATATATTATGTTGACTGAAGAATCGCCAGATTCATAAATTTGGAAAGGAGAGCTTTATTTATCCTAAAGGGTTGCAGCGTGCAGGCTGGTCATCCCACAGGCTGGGAAGTGTACTCTTGAACTCTTGAGCAAAAGCCAAGAGCAAGCATTTCTAGGAAGGGAAAAATAAAATAGGAATTTATGCCAAATGGGGTGGCCAGGTATACATATTTATTAAGCTATAGGAGTCATATTTATGAAAGGAGAAGCATGCATATGTGCAATTGAGCTTCATGCCTCTTCGTGGGTGGTGTGTTCAAAAATGACATTAGCATGATCCGAGGGTGGAGTTCTTGACCCTCTGACATCAAAAGGTAAAGCAGAGGACATGAAAACTGTCACTGCACATCCTTCAATAGTTGGCCAAAACTGGCCCAGAGATGGAGGTCAGTCTTTAGGAAGGTGTGCATTGTGAAGTGGTGAGCTGTCACCTGGAAACCGTAAAGAGGGAGGGAGAAACTGGTCACAGCCTCAGATGATTGGCTAAAGGTGACAAAGGAATAAGTCATCCGTTTCTTGTTTTCTAGAGCTGGTTTCTGTGTACTCCTTAGGAAAGAATTCTGGTTAAAGCTTAATAAGGAGGAGTGATATGGTTTGTTTCTGTATCCCCACTCAAATTTTATCTTGTAGCTCCCATAATTCCTATGTATTGTGGGAGGGATTGAATCATGGGGGCAGGTCTTTCCCATGCTGTTCTCACAGTAGTGAATAAGCCTCAAGCAATCTAATGGTTTTAAAAATGGGAGTTTCCCTGCACCAGTTCTCTTCTCTCTTTGCCTGCCACCTTTCTTGTAACACATGACTTGCTCCTCCTTGCCTTCCGCCATGATTGTGAGGCCTTCCCAGCCATGTGGAACTGTAAGTCCATTAAACCTCTTTTTCCTCCCAGTTTTGGGTATGTCTTTATCAGCAGTGTGAAAACAGACTAATACAAGGGGCATATTAAGGTGTGTCCTACCTCCTATACAGTCATTACCGGGAACTCAATTTTTAAGGTCCCCTTGACCAAAAGGGGGTTTGTTCAGTCAGATGTGGAGCTTAGGATTTTGTTTATATTACTCAGTTATCACAATGTGAAAAGCTTTAGTTTACTGCATAATGTACAAGCTCTTTAGCCTGGTATGCAAAGCTTCTTGTGATTTTGCCCCTGCTCTTTTATTTATTACTCGCTTTCCACCTTCTGCAGCTGCAAACCATCCACAGTTCTGCAAACATACTATGCTATTCCACTTATACTAATTTTTTTTTTTTTTTTGAGATGGAGTCTCACTCTGTCACCGAGGTTGGAGTGCAATGGCATGATCTTGGCTCACTGCAACCTCTGCCTCAGCCTCCCAAGTAGCTAGGACTACAGGCATGCACCACTACACCTGGCTAATTTCTTTGTATTTTTAGTAGAGATGGGGTTTCATTCACTATGTTGGCCAGACTCATCTTGAACTTCTGACCTCAGGTGCTCCACCTGGCTCAGCCTCCCACCTTTACTCACACATTTATACATGCTGTTCCTACTACCTGGAATTTGCTTAGGCATTGCTTCTCTGTGAAGCCTCCCCTGATACTTCCTGAGGAAGTTATTGTATTTCTGTTCCCCTCTGAAATGCTTCTTTGTCATCTATATCACATTATGTCGTGATTGTTTTTTGTTGGTCTGCTTTCCTAGACTGTGACCATGTGGAGAGTAGGGCCTGTTTTTATTTTTAATCTTTGCATCCTATAACTAGTACAATCTCTAGAATAGAATTTATTAAGTAGAATAGGTACTCAATATTTGATGAATTGAGGTAAGCACTCAGGAAATATATTGCTCAAAAACTCAATGACCATAAAAGTCAGGATTGCATATGGTTATATAATGCAATCAATGATGTGACTGGCACTCCCCAGTGTTACGCAGTGTACAACTGTACGTGACAACTCTGGTAAAGAGTGTTCAGTTTATGTAACACTTAAGTGTCAGTGATGACAAGTAACAAAAATCAACTCAGGCTAGCTTATGGCAAGAAGGGGAATTTATTATAAGAATAAAGGAATGACTTGTAACCAGAATTTATGAAAACAGACTAGAACCAGAAATCCAAACATTTTCATGACTTTCTCTTCATTTCTTATGGCTGTTTCCCTTTGGACATCAGTATTTGTCCTTCTAGATACAGACAGGCTTTCTTTGCTCCTTGACATGTACACAAAAATGGCTATCCCATTGCCCTCAAGTTTAGGTATTACTGGTTTAACCACTTGCAAGAACAAAAGTAAAACATCTGAGAATCCAAGGGAAAACAACGAGGTTGGTTTGGCTTGGGTAGTCTTAACCTATTGACTAACCAGCCACGGCCCATAGGGCTATGCAGTTCAAACATGACTTCTAGGGGCCTATTTCTGTGGATATGAAGACAACAGTATCCCCCAAAAGACAGGGTTTATCAGCTGGTGACTGGAGCCATACCTCAGATAAATGGAGATCATTATACTTTAATTAGGAACCAGGCTGGCTTTGCCTACTTAATACTAACAGTACTAATGAGATAGAGGCCATAGGTTTTATCCCTATGCTGGTCAGGAAAACTTGCTTGGTATTTTGCCAAATAGCAAAGAAACTGAGTTCTAAATAGTTATGTCAATAATTCTTTGGGTAAGACTTTCTTTCCATTACTTTCCTGGTCCAACTTCCATAAACTATAGTGAGGAAATGAAGAACAGACTCATACACGCAAAGAAAATAAGGACTAGCATTGCCTAATAGACTGTGACTTCATGGAGGGCAAAAAGTGCTTCTTTTTATTTTTGTCTTATTTTCCCTCTCCAGAAACTAAAACATTTCATGGGCCATGTGAATGTTCTAGTGGATTGAATTAAAATGGACTGGACCATTTTTAATTCCAGGAACAGAAGCTGATTAGAACAGTGTCAGTGTCAGAAGTAATGTATAAACAAGATGTTGTGAGTTGCTGAAGATGCAACAATCATATTATAAACTTTTAGTGGCTTCCAAATGAATGGAATCTTAATTTATGACGAAGGTAATGGTGTTACAGAGCGCTATGTCTCTAAGGTAAATTATTTAACCCATCCAAACCTCATTTTCCATGTTGGTAAAAGGGAAATGATGATAACGTCTACCTTATAGAATACTTGCAGGGCTTACGTCGGAAAATGTATATCAAACATTTGGCACACTGCTTAGCACATAGTGACCAGTCAGTAATTGTTAACTATTATTACTATTTATTTCAAACACTGGCTAGCTAACTACGGGGGACTTTGCCAAGACTCTAGGCACCCACATGAGGGAGTTAATATTTCTGAGTTACATCATAATCCCAAAACATACACGATGGCTTAGATGCCATAATAACTTCTTAGACCTAGCTAATTTGCCACTAGGGAGCTCAGAAAGATAATGGTTAATGAGAAAATATACAACCAATCTATATATGTGATTTCTAGAGCCTGTCCAATTCCCAGGGGACAAAAAGCTCAACTCAAAGTGTTTTGGGGAGATAAAAAAATTGCCGAGTAAAAGCTAATGGTAGAATAACCCATTTTCTGCCTTCAGTATGGCCCAAGCATCCACCTCTCTTTCTAACCTCCTCTAAATAACCTTGACTAAAACGTTGCCACTGTTTGGGTCAATAGGAAATAAATGCCATTTTTGTTGTTGTGATTAGAAACTCAGGTATTGCAGAAATCTTGACCAAACTATCTTGGCTTCTTTGTCAGCTTCTATCAGCCAGAAGGTCCTCAGTGCATTCTTCAGTCTTTTCAATTACATCTCCAAAAGAGACGTCCCAATTGCCAGTGGGGATGTCTAAAACCAGGAAGCTATAGTCTGAATGATTTTCTTCATAAAGAATGAGGAGGCAAAAGAGAAAATTCACTGAACTGAAAGAAATCCCAGTGACAACTGGCTGTCCAATATTCTATAAGCAAATTCTGTCAAAAGATCCAGAGTAAAATTGCTTGGGTCAATTTACCAACTAGTCCACAACATAAACTAGAGGGCTTCCAGTTGATTCACCCATCCATCTTCATTTGTTTGGGTGTGATTTGTCAGTTTCCTCCAAAAGACCATAAGCTCCACAGGACCAAAACGACAGGTGTGTCACTTTACTGTTATAACCCCACTACCTAGTACAGTGTCTGGCATAGAGTAGGCACTCAAAAATGTAATGAATAAGCATGGATTCTTTTATGTTATGGGAACATAAGTCTCTGTTACAGATTATGTGCCCCAAAAGCGGATGCTGAGTAAGATTTGAGGTGCAGACCCTACACAGCCTTGGCCAACCTGATAGGAAATCTTTAGAGCAAGCTTAGACTTTCAAAATGTTTTATTAAAGCAAACTAGTTGTCCTTTTATGTCTCTACTTTGCTCAATGCAATCCAATGGATACAGGCTTCTTCAGGAAAGGCATGACTTTAGGCAGGGAGGCTCTGCAGCTGATGGCAACCTTGAAGGAATTGACACCTAGAGGCTGTCTGCTGACCTTGTTCTCACAGGGCTGAGCAGCATGACCTTCCTTGAAGGGGTTACAGGATGGTGCATTTTGTGGAATTATATTACTTTGCTCCCTGGCAGAGATGACACAAAGGGCAAGACCTGGAGAAAAAGGTTCTCTGTTGGCCGAGCACAGTGATGAATATCTGAATGTGCAAAGAGACCTCAAACTGAGTTTAGAGGTGATCAAGAGAGAGATGAAGTGCCTTCATAATACAATAGGAGAGGTTCTTTTTTTTTTTTGTAATTTGCTGGAGGACAGTGGTGAGAGCCAAGAAATTGAGCTAAAGACTTATGCCTGAGGCCTAAATTACCGCACATTATAAGATTTTTTAAGCCCTGAGAGACAAATATTTAATTTATCTGCTTGTAAACCTACAGCATCACTTCCCACCTCTAGTGCCTATTACTCTATACCTTTAGTAAATATATGCTTCAAATCTACATGTATCTATGTTGTCCATTGGAGTACATTTTTAAAGTCAAGCTCTACACATATTAGCTTAAGCAAACACACAATGCACTTAGTGTTAAGAATGTGGAACAGAGACCTAACCAGAAATATGAAAAAAGGACTCAACAAACCTAGAGGAGCTTACAAGTCTATGAATGTAAGCAAATGAAATGGTCCAGGAACAGGGGCTTACCCCTGTAATCCTAACACTTTGGGAGGCCAAGGTGGGTGGATTGCCTGAGTTCAGGAGTTTGAGACCAGACTGGGCAACATGGCAAAAACTTGTCTCTGCCAAAAAAAAAAGAAAAAAAATTAGCCAAGCATGGTGGCGAAGTGCCTGTAGTCCCAGCTACCTCTGGAGCTGAGATGGGAGGATTGCTTGGGCCCGAGAGGTCGAGGCTATAGTGAGTTGTGTTCATGCCGCTGCACTCCAGTCTGGGTAGCAGAGTGAGACCCTGTCTCTGAAAAAAAAAAAAAAAAAAGAAGAAGAAAGAAAGAAAGGAAAGAAAAGAAAAGAAAGAGAGAATCGTATTAAGTTAGCAAAACTAGGGCATACCCAACTAAACCTGGTAATTATCCAATCTGACCAGTCTATATTTTACTCTCCCTTCCAGTTTGTGAAGCCCAGGGGATATTAATCAATGTGATAGTCTCACTTGAACCAAATCAGCTAACCAAGATTCATACCCAACAGTGATAGTAAGCACACATACCTTGTTTCTATCCTTTATTAATCAATTCTCAGCCTTTTGGCTAAGATCAAATGTCTATCCTTTATTGACTGCCCTTGTAAGGTTGCTCTCCATGCCCATTGTGCCCCTAAAAGTGATTTCATGGAAATCAGAAAATGAGAACAGATTGTCATGTGGGTTACACAGAACAGAGAGAAAGACATACATCAAAGTTAAACATGCATTGAGAATAGGAACTCTGAACACAAGCCCGTTAGAAACAATGCCCAGAAGTTCTGGGGATAATATGGAATGTGGGTTTTGAGACGACATTTATGTTACGATATTCTTCAAAGCAGGAAGCCAGAGTCTAATCACTTAAGGAGCAATATTTCAAGGATAATCTCCTTGATTATGGACATTTGCTGCTAAGAGAAACTTTTTCAATCTTTTGATCTTAGTAATATATACCAATGCTTGAACATTTATAGGACCCATTAAATATTTATAATGCCGGGTCCAAAATCACAGGTCAAACCAGTTGAAATTCTAGAGTGGTGTTTGTTGACTATGAGTGATTTTTGCTCCCAGGGGACAACTGGCAATATCGAAGACACTTTTGGTTGCCACAACTAAGGGGCTGGGCTGATTGATATCTAGAAAGTAGAGGCCCAGGATGTGGTTGAAGCCTACCAGACACAGAACGACCCCAAATATCAACAGTGCTTAAGTGGAAAAACACCTCTCTAGAGTGAATTTATAGGGACATGTGTATCTGACAAGTCCTGAGTCAGGTGAGCTTGATCCAGCAGCTCCACGGAAGCCACGAGGCCCTGAGTTCTGCCTGCCTTTTTGTCTTACTTATTGTGGTATTGGCTTAGTCCTCAGGATCTTGCCTGTCACCTGCCAGCTCCAGACACTCCCCTTGTGCTACCAAAACAGCTGTGGAACTTCCATCTTCACACCACACTACTCAAGAGAAGAGAATTATTTTCTGCCAGCTCCCACACAAATCCTCAATTACTTTTGGTCATTTGTATAATAGGTTAAGGACCAACACTGTGGTCAGTGAATCAGCTACTCTCTCAATCCAGTGGTTCTCAACTTTAGCTTTCATCAGAATCACCGGGAGGGTTTGTTAAAATTTAGACTGCTAGGGTATACTTTAGTAGGTCTTGGATGTTTTTTTCTATGAAGGACCAGATGGTATTATTTTAGGCATTGCAGGCCAAATAAGGTCTGTTTTCCTTCTAGTCTTCCTCCTTCTTTTCTTCTCATTTGTGGCCCCCTCCTCTTCCTTCTCTTCCTCCTCCTCCTCATTCTTTAAGCAATCGTTTACAAATGTAAAAACACATTCTTAGAACATAGGCTGCACAAAAGCCACTGGCTGCATTTGTCCCTAGACTGTATTTTCATAAACTCTGAGCTTCCCCCCGTTTAACTGACTACATTGTCTACACGAAAAGTTTGCAAAATCCAAGTAAAAAAGGATAATTATGAGAGAACTCTAAATGGTAGCAGAGCTGAGGGAGAGTACCCAAAACAGGACAAACTTGGAAGGGGGACCACCTTCCCAAGGCTGGGCTTCAGACCTGATTGGAGAAGGTTGCAACTCACTAGGTGGTAGAGAAATTTGCTGTTTTGCTTGGTCAGAGCTGGTCCACAGTTGCTGGACAAGCAGGAAGTAAACCTTGGGGCATAGGTTTGATATGGCTGGTAACTGGACATGCAGGCTTACAGAGGGTGTTGGATAGGTGTGGGAAGAAAGCTTGAATGTGCAGTGCCCCATTGAAAAGACCATGGACAGGTGAGACTAACTGGGGCTGCTGAGTCATGGAGGGACTCATGCTCTGGCATCATGATAAGGGCAGAGCCCCACCACATGTCTTCCCCTCCACACCTATGACTGTCAGTGCAGCTCCTGGAACACACAAGAGAGCCCCTTTTCTCCTCTGATGTGCCTCCAGTGCCTGCTACTAAGAAAGCTTAACATTATGCTTATAGCAAAGGATAAATGCTTAAAGGAAGTCCACCATTATTACAGAGCAGGTATTGAAGGGTAAATTTGGAGATGAAAAGCAAAACAATGATAACTGGTACACATGTAATTTTGTACAATCCTTGAAATAACCCTATGAGGAAGGAATAAAAGTGACTCACATTTTACAGCCCAGGAAGCTGAGATTCACATAGGCTATATTATCTTCCCTAAGTTCCATATATAGTGACTGGGAGAGCCAGAATTCAAACCCAAGGAGACCGATTCCAAACTATAGCAAGTACAATCTACACCCAGCCAACCAGATTAGCACTGGGCTCTATTATCCATGGCTCCTCTCCTTTCCTTATGTGTTTGATATAGGTTAAGGATAGTGAAATTTCAGGAAATAGTTAGAGACCAGAATTGAAGATCACATCATCATTCTTTTTTCCTCAAGAAAGTTAAATTGTTTCTTTCATCAAAAACGTTGAGATGCTTAACATAAAATGTGTAACCTCTTTGAAAAGCTTTATCCTACTAGAGTTTCAAGGGGAAATAATGAAAGAATGCATTATAAATTCTGGCCACAAACACATCTATATTTTTATTCAATTTTCTCACTGTCAAAAATATTAAAAGTATTGGAGAACATTTGATGGATTTTCTGGAGATTTTAGCATCTCTGAGCTTTGGTCAAAAAACTAATTTATCATTATTACTTGGCCCTTGGACATTTGTATTCTGTTTTGCAAACCTCTCAAAATGATCATTTCCTTGCTTCCTAAGTACCCTTTCCTCATGAATCCTGTTTTATAAATACCAATAGAACCTGAAAGAGGCCCTTGGGAAATACCATTTACATGAGATAAAGTGATTGTCAAGGCCCCACAATTCCCATGGCCACTTTTTTGTTCTGACATTTGTATTAAATAGACATTTGCAGGAAGTTCCTGTTTCTGAATTTGGTGGGATTGGGTTCTCTTATTTACTTCTACTTTAACAAAATCCATGTTTTAAATAAAAACTAAATATCTTAACATATATTAATAAATGTAATGCATGCACATTGCAGAAAATTTAGACAATACAGAAAAGCCCAAAAAGTAAATCCAGCCACATTTCCACCACCCAGAGGCAGTCATGGTTTGGAATGTTTCCTTTCAGGCTGGTTCTTTCTACATGTCAAAGTATAGCACATTTGCAATAGGTTTGTCAGTACAATTCATATACTGCTTTTCTACAAATGACTCATTTTTTAAATGCCTCTGAATCTTTTATACTGGCTATAACAACAGACACAGAAAAGTGCTCAGCTCATAAGTATACAAGCTCATGAATTTCCACCAACTACACATGCCCATGCAACCAGCCTCCAGATCAGAAACAGAACATCACCAACTCCTGGGAGTACACCTCCACAACCCCCACCCCTGTGCCCCGCAGTCACTATCCTGCCCCAACAGTAACCACGGTCTGGTCTTAACGTCCATCCCCATAGATCTTGATTGTTTAAAACTTTGTATAAATGGAGGCATGAAGCATGCTTCGTTTTTCTCAAGCAACACTTGGCATGTGAGATTCATCACTATGTGTAGTAGCAGTTTCTTCATTTTCGTTGCTGACTACAAAATTTTTTGAAACTATATGGGATTAGAAGAGTGAAGTTCATATATACCCTAGTTCAGGAAACTGATCTCTGCCATCTCCTAGTGAGGAAATGTTATTCAGAATTACTTCTCTGATGAGAATTGCAGTGATTTTTTTTGGGGGGGACGGAGTCTCGCTCTGTCGCCCAGGCTGGAGTGCAGTGGCGCGATCTCGGCTCACTGCAAGCTCCGCCTCCCGGGTTCACGCCATTCTCCTGCCTCAGCCTCCTGAGTAGCTGAGACTACAGGCGCCCGCCACTGCGCCCGGCTAATTTTTTGTATATTTAGTAAAGACGGGGTTTCACGTGTTAGCCAGGATGGTCTCGATCTCCTGACCTTGTGATCCGCCCGTTTCGGCCTCCCAAAGTGCTGGGATTACAGGCGTGAGCCACAGTGCCAGGCCAAATTGCAGTGATTTTTAAAAATCTCAGTGGAGGGTTAAGGGGAAAGTTACGTAAGTGGCTTCTATAATAGCCTTCAAAATTATGTATGTATCCAGGACTACTGCGAGTCCCTCTAACTGCAAGTGTCCCAAGTCAGAAAGCGTTTTCTTTCTTAGGAAGATGCGTCAAAAACAGAATGAGCAAAATATTGGGATTAGACAAAGCAAATAAATGAGCTCACAGGAACTTTTTAAATTCTGATTATTTATGGAGTATAGCTACAATTCAAAGGGATTTCTTCATTCATGAGAACGTTAACTTCTTGATTGTTTAGAGCAGTACTACTCAAAGTAGCAAGGACCAAGTAGCTTTGGACCTTGGACTAATAGCATCAGCTTCACAAAAGAGCTTGTTAGAAATGCACATTCTCAGCCTCATTCCTGGGCCTACAGAATCAATATTTCTGAATATAGGGCCCAGATATCTTGGTTTCAATGAGTCCTGCAAGTGATTCTGATGCTGACTGAAATTTGAGAGACCTTGTTTAGGAGCAAGAGACAGTAGTGGTAAAAAGCTTGCAGGGGAAGGTGAGGGAGCTGAGAGCAGTGGCTCACACCTGTAATCCCAGTGCTTTGGGAGGCCTAGGCAGGAGGATCACTTGAGGCCAAGAGTTCAAGACCGGCTTGGGCAACAGAGCAAGACCCCATCTCTACAAAAAATAAAATACTGAAACAAAAATTTAGCTTGTTGTGGTGACAAACGCCTGTAGCCCTAGCTACTCAGGAGGTTGAGGTTGGAGGATCATTTGCGCATAGGAGTTTGAGATTGCAGTGAGCTATGATTGTACCACTGCACTTCAGCCTGAGCAGCAGAGTGAGACCCTGTCTCTAAAAGAAATAAAAATCAGTGTATGATCCTGGGCAAATTACTCAACTGTTTGAGACTCTGCTTTGTAACATATAGAAAATTAGATTGTAATAGCAACCTCATAGGATTTCTATAAACTTTAGACAAAGACAATGCCCATGAGGTGCTCACCACAATGCTAACTAAGGAATTCTTTTTTCTTGGGGGTCCGTATTTGGCCTTTAGGATTTCCATGAAATTCCTGATTAAACCATAGGTAGATAAAATGGGCCCAACTAGGCTTATCAGAGACTCTTTCCTAGGAGCTTGAAGAAAAAGATGTGAGAGTTTTAGTCTTCACTCCCCGCTTGACATGTGAATGTCAAGGGCATGTGAATAAGGAAGCCGGGGCAGCTGTCTTCTACCATATGGGCAGAGATGGAGATTCAGCAGGAGTGTCGAAAAAAGAGAAGAATGAAGCGGAGGTGCAAAAATAAATGAAAATGAGAGACCATATGGACTCAGAGAGAGGAGAGAGAGGAGAGACAGAGAATAGATACTCAATTTTTCAACCCAGACCCTTCAGAAGTCAGACTATAATTAACACCCCATAAAATGCTCCTGTATCCTTATAGTACAGCCCCTTAATATTTCAGCTCATTTGAGGAGACACATGATAATTGTAACAAAAAACCAACCTTGACTAAGACAAAGTACAGCTTCAACATTGTCCCAGCAAACGTCCCATTGCTATCACTATCAAAACCAAGACCCTGGCAGCCAGGAAGATCTTACCCCATGCAGTGTTTCTGATGCTTTTATCTTCCTGCATCCACATCTTTAAAATAAAGCATCTTTGGCCAGCTGCAGCAATACTCACAGCAGGGAGAATATTTACATGTTCAACATAACCACCTGGAAGAACGAAAATGAAGATAAAATTGTCTTATAGCTCATGGAGAAAAAGCTCATAATTTCCCTCTTTATGATAATGAGAGACATTTACTCCCTGGAGTCTATAACACAAAGTGGCAGAAAAGTACCATCATTAGGCTATCTTTTGATGAATTCATTTTGGTAGTATCAGGAAAAAAAATTCTTAAAGTTGCAGATCACATATAAAAGTAACAAGTATTCTTCATGAATCTATCTCCTATGTCTCCTTCATGCCCTCCCTACTCTGATTGGCAGCTGGGGGAACAGAACACTTGAGCTCCTGGTTGGGCTTTGCAGAAGCTGGTTTTTAGCCAAACTTACAGGTAGATATTGATTACAACTATTTATCATGCATTGAAGGGATAATGGAGAGGACTCCCTCTCCACACCCCACCACCTGTGGGTTCCTTGAGAACAAGGCTCTATCCTTAGAATTCAGAAGAGTGTCTGGGTTATTCAAGAAGACCTGCTGACATCCAATGTTACTTCCTATCTCCTTGCAGTGGTGGAAATAAAATATGAGTATTAAACTCTATAGGCACCACCAAAGAAGTTAAATTATACACATAAAAAAATCTATATGATATTTGCAGAATCTAATAATGTTCTCTTTGTTTATGCTTATTTGCTGTTTAATGTTTATATTCAGAGAGGAAATTGCCCAAGTGCCTCAAATGAGATCCAAGAGTGATGATTGAATACCAACACTGCCTCACATTTCTGTTTCTGAGAAAGTCATTAAAAAGAGGGTGGGTGGGCTGTTAACCCTCTGTGCCCACCAGTTTATCCAAGTTAGTCATAACTTGGGGAAGTAGTAGTGAGGAGAGAGGGCTTCTAAGAGTGCTCAGGCATTCAAAACAACCAGTTCATCAGAGGGCAGAGGGCAGAGGTAGTGGCCATAGTATATCAATAATGATTTGCATTGTCTAGAAGCCAGGATAGATATGCAATTTAAATAATTTTTTTGAAGTTTGGTGTCTATCTTGTCTGTTTCTATGTGTCTCAAAATTGTGTTTAAAAGGATGAAAGTAAGGCTCATCTGTAAAGTGAAATTTAGTTTTATTAAGTTTTAAGGCATTTATCTTCACAGTCACTTGTCATACTATTTCAATAAAAAGTGTGTAGTTGAACATCTTCATTAATAATATAAATTAACAAATTGAGGTCAAGGAAGGTAAAGCAGCCTTGTCCAAACTAGCAAATGGTAGACCCAAACCCAGTCCTCTTCATCCTCAAGCTAATATGCTTTCTCCCTGGGTCAAAGTTTTGCTTCAGAATAACCCTGGGTTTGTCCAAGATATGAGTAATACAGTTTTAAAAATCCTGCAAAAAGGATTTTTTTAAGGGATTGAAATGCTCAGCAAGGGCTATTATACACCAGGTACTTTCTTCATTATATCTGAATCATTCTCTAGATATAGGTTAAGCCCTGGAACAGCAAGTTTCCTTACTTCCAACACAGAAACAGGGCCATGCATCAGGAAGAAAAGCTGGAGGTAGCCCCAAGGGCCTTGATCATTACTCATCAGTCTGAAGGTACATTCATTAAAGGAATCATTTTATACCAAGTGGGTACCTAAACTTTTTAGAAAGTTAAATTTTTGCCCTTGGGAAAGGGTTTGTTCTGTTTTAAACAGGCAGTGTATACTCTTTTCATACGTGTTTTTGTTTGTCTTTCTGGTTTCTCAGCATCCTTTGAGAATTTGACCCTGACTCTGACCCTGTGTGCTCTGGAGGGATGTCAATCATGGAGTCCACAGTCCCTGACTACAGCTTAGGTGGGGGACTGAAGATTTGACTTGATGACAACCAGAATCTCCCTCCAGAATTTTGAATCTTGGGGAGTCACATGTATGAGGTGGTTGAGGATGGAAGACCTGATGGCAGAATCATGGAGAGACTACTTGTGAGTTCCTGCCATCAAGACCCCTCAGGATGCTTACCCATGTCTTTTCCAAAACCTAAACCTTCAGCTCTCCCTTCAATTCCACAAATTGTTTAATATCTTCTTACTTGTCTGTCGATTTATCTGCCTATTGCTTAAGTTACTGCAATGGATAGTTGTTCTTGCAATCAAAGAACTCTAGCGTTGCTCAGTTACTGAGTAGGGATGTGATCCTGAGCATGTTCCTTCCCCTCTTTGAACATCAATATTCTTTTTATTTTATTATTATTATACTTTAGGCTTTAGGGTACATGTGCACAATGTGCAGGTTTGTTACCTATGTATCCATGTGCCATGTTGGTGTGCTGCACCCATTAACTTGTCATTTAGCATTAGGTATATCTCCTAATGCTATCGCTCCCCCCTCCCCCCACCCCAGAACACAACACAAAACATCACACTCCCCGGAGTGTGATGTTCCCCTTCCTGTGTCCATGTGTTCTCATTTCAACATCAATATTCTTATCTGCATAATGGGCATGATAAATTAGGTTGGATGTCTGTGTACATGAATAGATGTGAGAGTATAAAGGAGATGATCAACAAATTTTCTCAAAAGAATCAGTATGTTAAGCTTTGTGCTAAGCCCAGGGAACCACAAAGATAAGTGAGACGGTGTGCTAAGATTCCACTCTGTTGTTCTGGGCATCTAACTTTTTATATAATTAGGACAGCAGCCAGTAATTGAAAACATTCTCTATTGAAATAAGAAATTTTACTCTACAGTTGGACAGAAATGGTGGGAGACCACAAAAGGGCTCATAAAGGGAGATGTCTTGAGTGTGAGTATTTGCTGCAAGCAAGCCCCTTGGTACCTATGAGCACCCTCTGACATCCCTGATGATGAAAGGATGAGCACATTGCTTGCTGGCTTGCTGACTCTATAGCCAGTGATTCTTTTTCCCCAGAACAGCTCCTAGCACACATCTCAAAGCCTTGAGCCTTGACTGATCAATGCTTGGATAAGCCAGGGCAGTCATTGGTGGTTTGGCACAGTTTTATTCTTGGCACTGACACCAATGATACCTTGCAGATTTCAAAGCTCTTACACACAGCTAGATACTTAGCCTGAATTCAGAAAACAAAGTAAGAAATGCTACCTCATCACCTCTTCTATTCTTCTATGCAGACTCCAGATAATAACCACTGTGAGTGTATAGTTGAAAATGTGGTTTATGGTCCAGAATCACCTCACCTGACATCCAGTTCTTTATACACTGTCAGCCTTAAGAGGGGGAATATGTAAGACTGAGCTTTTCTTCTGGATTAAAAAGAAAAATTAAGCTATATTGAGCATCATATTTTACATACCTTATCTTCTTTAACTCACAAGAACCCAGTAATGTCAGCATTGTTACTACAGTGTTTCAGTTGGGGAAACTGAGGCCTAGGATCAACATAGAGGCAATACAAAGATTCAAATCCGGATTCCCTGATTCCAGCCTCTTGGCTTATCTTAACCACTATACACTCTGCCTCTTGCCTCTCTTCTTGGTAATGGGAAAGGGATAAGGAAATAGCTAAATAATCAGATACAATATTAATAACTGTTCTTTTGTGCTCTGTTTGGCATCATTATGCAGGATCTGTAACTCATGACCCTGAAAACATTCTTACCTGAGTATAGGTATAGCAATAATGTCCACCTTAGCCTTCTATTTTCTATACCTTCCAATATTCAGCTGTCAGTTACCTACAGTAACATTTTGAATTCCAGACGGTCTCACTCTAATATTCGGGGAATTTTGGAGCTGAATTTCTCTTGGAGCCTATTTTCTCTCTTCCTCCTTTCACGCTAGGGTAGAAACTCCATTTAATATTGAACTGTGCAGGACCTAAATAGAATATCAAACCAGATACTCAGGCTAAATCTTATCGTGCATTATAAAGTTGAACATATTTTGAGCAACTAATTCTCTGCTAGTCAATTGTACTGGCAGAAAATATCCAATCACACCTCCAGGCTAAAATAAAATGAGTGTACAACTGAAGAAAGTCCATGAGAGTTATTACTATATGAGCTATTGGGTTTTCTTGAAGCGTTCTAATTTCCTCCTATTATAATAGTTACCACTTAGTAAGAACCAACTATGTGCCAGGCACTGTGCAAAATTCTATAGAAATACTATTGCATATATTCAAAAGAACGAGATAAATAATAGATACCTCTATTATCCTGAGAAAATTAGGACATAGAAATTTGCCCAAACAAATGGTGCAATCAGGACTTAAACCCAGGTAAGTGACTCCAAAGCCTATATTTCTAAGCACTGATCTAGATGACTTCTACTCTCCCAAGAAAGGAAGCATTACTAGTTTCATAAATCATTCCACCTATGTGCTCAGTGTCATGCACTTTACAAATATTCAGATAAATTCCACCTCCCTCACTCCCACTTATCAGGCAATAGAGGAAATGTATAAAAATATCCAGCCACATTTGTCAAACATGATCTGTTTTTCACCAACACAGTAGAGACTCAGTAGATTTCCACTGATATCAGCTGAGAAAATAATCAATTCTGCTGCAAACTCACCTTGCACATAATGTCATTCATTTGCCCTTGTAAATGATTTAATAGGCTTTCTGGGGACTGAACTATTCATCCTATAAAAGGCCAACATTAAGAAATGTGAGAAAGTGCTAGAAAAGTTAGACTTTTCAAGAGTAAGTAGAATCTCCTTATGCCTGTGTGAAGTGGATGATTTAATTAATAGAGCAGGAATATTGGGAGCTTAAGTTAGACCTAGAATCCTCAGGGGCATGAATTCTTGAGTCAGCAAGACAGAGTCAATGCCTCAAGGCTGAGATATCGGTCAAAGCTCTGTCCTCCACTTTTCTGGGGTATAAAGTGTTTTTTTTTTTTTCTCTTTTTTTCCCTATGCAACAACGCAGCAGCAGATCCAAAATAACTCTATCCCTAGTGTAGAGACCCATCAGCGATGCTAGCTCCACTCATGACCTAACTGTTTGATATTTGGTCAAAATTACCCTTTTTCCTAGAATGTAGCTTAGATTTTCCTCCTATGCATTCGCTAAAAGCAAAAGTAACCACCTTAAGACCTGTCATGTAAAGAAGACATTTTATTTTCTTCAAACAAAATAATACTTATAATAGAAAACAACAATCATAACAAAAATAAAGCAGCCAAAACCCAACAAGAACAAAACCACTGTGTGCTTTAGCCATGCTGGGTCCTGACTAGGATTACCTTAAGCAAATGTTGGTATCTCACCTTACATGATCCCCTTTTTCCTATTAGTTGCTGTGTTGCTGAGTCTATTATTCAACTATCAAAAAGCCAAAAAGAGAAGTTATGAGGCAGTTTCTGATTACACAAATATCTAATGTCCACATTGTCTCTAACAGTTTATTCATATTGTCAATGACTTTAGAATTTAGAAGTTATCATTCAAAATGACCTAGGATTAGGGCCTAGAAGACCATCATTTCCAATGTATCCCTAAGAAGGGTACACTGGATAAGCTACAGAAGGCTGAGGGTGCAAAGAAACCTAAAAAGCTAAATTCCAGAAAGTGGTAAGACCTTCCTAACAGAGGAAAACAATTACTTTAACCCTAGTAGTATTGGGAGAGGAAGGAAATCTAGTAAAATGCTAACGGAGATAAAGTAGCCTAACTTTCCATAAATTTTTAATGACTGGATGCAAGCATCACGAGAGATTATAATCCCAAGAATCCTTAAACACAGAGAAACTTTACACCCATTCTCCAGTTCTTTCCCAGAGGCTTTTTCTGGGTGCTTGAGTGTGTTATTCTGATGAATAGCAGCAGTGCAGGAGAGCTAAGAGAAAGTCGTCCAGGTGATCTCAGATTTTCAACAAGTTGGTCCTCCAACTTTCAGTGGTGCTCCAAAGGCTGAATGTGTGGCCGTTTTCACGATATTGATTCTTCCAACCCATGAGCATGGAATGTTCTTCCATTTGTTTGTATCCTCTTTTATTTCATTGAGCAGTGGTTTGTAGTTCTCCTTGAAGAGTTCCTTCATATCCCCTGTAAGTTGGATTCCTAAGTATTTTATTCTCTTTGAAGCAATTGTGAATGGGAGTTCACTCATGATTTGGCTCTCTGTTTGTCTGTGATTGGTGTACAAGAATGCTTGTGATTTTTGTACATTGATTTTGTATCCTGAGACTTTGCTGAAGTTGCTTATCAGCTTAAGGAGATTTGGGGCTGAGACAATGGGGTTTTCTAGATATACAATCATGTCATCTGCAAACAGGGACAATTTGACTTCCTCTTTTCCTAATTGAACACCCTTTATTTCCTTCTCCTGCCTGATTGCCCTGGCCAGAACTTCCAGCACTATGTTGAATAGGAGTGGTGAGAGAGGGCATCCCTGTCTTGTGCCAGTTTTCAAAGGGAATGCTTCCAGTTTTTGCCCATTCAGTATGATATTGGCTGTGGGTTTGTCATAGATAGCTCTTATTATTTTGAGATACGTACCATCAATACCTAATTTATTGAGTTTTTAGCATGAAGCATTGTTGAATTTTGTCAAAGGCCTTTTCTGATCTATTGAGATAATCATGTGGTTTTTGTCTTTGGTTCTGTTTATATGCTGGATTACATTTATTGATTTGCATATGTTGAACCAGCCTTGCATCCCAGGGACACAGAATGGGAGAAAATTTGTGCAACCTACTCATCTGACAAAGGGCTAATATCCAGAATCTACAATGAACTCAAACAAATTTACAGGAAAAAAACAACCCCATCAAAAAGTGGGCAAAGGAAATGAATGGACACTTCTCAAAAGAAGACATTTATGCAGCCAAAAAACACATGCAAAAATGCTCATCATCACTGGCCATCAGAGAAATGCAAATCAAAACCACAATGAGATACCATCTCACACCAGTTAGAATGGCCATCATTAAAAAGTCAGGAAACAACAGGTGCTGGAGAGGATGTGGAGAAATAGGAACACTTTTACACTGTTGGTGGGACTGTAAACTAGTTCAACCATTGTGGAAGTCAGTGTGGCGATTCCTCAGGGATCTAGAACTAGAAATACCATTTGGCCCAGCCACCCCATTACTGGGTATATACCCAAAGGACTATAAATCATGCTGCTATAAAGACACATGCACACGTATGTTTGTTGTGGCACTATTCACAATAGCAAAGACTTGGAACCAACCCACATGTCCAACAATGATAGACTGGATTAAGAAAATGTGGCACATATACACCATGGAATACTATGCAGCCATAAAAAATGATGAGTTCATGTCCTTTGTAGGTACATGGATGAAACTGGAAACCATCATTCTCAGTAAACTATCTCAAGGACAAAAAAACCAAACACCACATGTTCTCACTCATAGGTGGGAATTGAACAATTAGAACTCATGGACACAGGAAGGGGAACATCACACTCCAGGGACTGTTGTGGGTTGGGGGGAGGGATAGCATTAGGAGATATACCTAATGCTAAATGACGAGTTAATGGGTGCAGCAAACCAACACGGCACATGGATACATATGTAACAAACCTGCACATTGTGCACATGTACCCTAAAACCTAAAGTATAATAATAAAAAAAAAAAAAGGCTGAATGTGGGGCAGGAGAACTAAGAGAAATTCCATAAAATTTATGCTTTAATCAAGCATAAACATTTCCTTTTATTTTTCAACTCTCTCTCTCTATTATGTATATATATAAAACACTAAACTATATATTACATATTATATTTTACAAAACATATATATTATCATATACAACTTAAAAAGTCCTGGCTGATAAGGGAGATGTTTTTAAGACATGTAAATTTTGTAGGAAATAAATAAATTTCTAAACAGCACCCAAATTCAAAATGCCAGGAGAGGCTCTGAGACAAAGAGAGATCCCAGAAATCTTACCAGTACTCACATCTCAAGTCCTTGTGAAGTTAACATTTTTCAGGTGAACTGAATTGAATTAATGCTTCATCAAAGCTAAAATTAGATTAGATTGACTCAGCTCCCAACACCATTAGCCTCACAGAATAAGGAACATGTCATTTTCTGGAGGCAAATATTGCTTACTTATGTCTCTCCTGATCTTTGATCTTTTGCACGTAGTATGTAAGACATAGTTAAAAAAAAAAAAAAAAAGACACTGAAGAAGGAAGAACATGTGACCCATGGTCAACATAAGAAATAATCAATAGAGACATACTCAGAGACAAGCCAAATGTTAGCAGTATAACATAGAGAATTTAAAGAATGATAAAATGTAGGTTAAAAACTAGAATAAATGGTGGACAAGATGTGTGAACAGATGGGGAATTTCAGCAAAGTAATAGAAATAATAAAAAAAAAATTCAATTTCATCATCTTTCAAATGAAGATGCCCAAAGTTATTAAGTGATTTGCCTGAGGTCACATAACTAATCAGAAATATGACCAAAACTTTAAAAAAAATCTATTTTTCCCAGATGATCTGCCTCCTCTCACACCTCAGCCTCCTGTTTTTCCATCTGTATTTTCTTTAAAGACCTTGTTTCTTCCTATAATAGGGAGCAGAACCCACCCAATCATCTTTTGGAGAGATGAGGAAACTGGGCTTTCCTGAAGCCATCTGACCTAGCGTACCTGTTCATTTCAGCTGAGGAGCTGTCACACTACTAAGTTCTGAAATGGAAATCTTGCTGTAGGTCTTAAACCAAGGTTTACATAGGAAAAGTTTAATTTCCTTTATCTCTACTAATTTTATTAATGATAAGGCTACTGGTGACCTAGAATAGAAAGCATGAGTCTTTACGCCCTTTCCAGGCTCAAAACGCAGCATAGCAGGTCCACGCTGTGGTGGAAAAATCTGTAGGCCTATGACTCATTTGCTCTTCAGAGGGGAGCCCCCAATTTTCCTCTGAAAAATCTCTCTTATCCTACTTAGAGTCCAAAATGTTTATGTAGTATTGGTTTCATCTCAACTCCAGCATCTATGGGGGACAAGCTATTAATATGGCTTATGTGAGCATTTCATTGCCTCCTTACCCAACTACTATGGTTGGATCAAGAATGTGTCCATACTCAGTATAAGCCTTTGAGACACAATCTGGGTTTTATTACTAGGACTTGTGTATTTTGTTGAAAAACAGAGGCATCGTTCCTCTTTTTGCTAAACCTGGACATGTAGAAATATAAGGTGTCAGTTTCCATGAGCTCTATGCAGAAGAATTTTACTTGAGAATGATACTAACAGAAAGGGAAGAGAAGGCTAGAGGAAAAGAAAGAAAGTCCCTGTTACTTGGTAGCACTGCTGAATCAAGCATAAACATTTCCTTTTATTTTTAAACTCTCTCTCTATATATGATATATATATAACATTAAACTATATGTTCTATATGTTACATATTATTCTTTACATAAAGCGTATATTACATACAGTTTAAAAAGTCCCAGCTAAGCAAGCCACATGTAGAAGAATGAAACTGGGTCCCCATCCCTCACCTTATAGAAAAATCAACTCAAGATGGATGAAAGGCTTAAATCTGAGACCTGAAACCATAAAAATTCTAGCAGATAACATTGGAAAAACTCTTCTACGCATTGACTTAAGCAAAGAATTCATGATTAAGAATGCAAAAGCAAATGCAACAAAAACAAAAATAAATAGATGGGACGTAATTAAACTAAAAAGCTTCTGCACAGTGAAAGAAACAATCAGCAGAGTTAACAGAGAACCCCAGAGTGGGAGAAAATATTCACAAACTATGCATCTGAAAAAGAACTAATATCCATAATGTACAGGTAACTCAAACAATTCAGAAGGCAAAGACAAATAATTCTATCAAAAAGTGGGCAAAGGAATGAATAGACAATTTTCAAAATAAGATATATAAACAACCAAAAAACACATGAAAAAAATGCTCAGTATCACTAATGATCAGGAAAATGCAAATTAAAACCACAATGAGATACAACCTTACTCCTGCAAGAGTGACCATAATTAAAAAGTGAAAAAACAATAGATGCTGGCATGGATTTGTTGAAAAGGGAACACTTTTACACTGCTGGTGGGAATGTAAATTAGTACAACCACTATGGAAAACAGTATGGAGATTCCTTAAAGAACTAAAAGTAGAACTACCATTCAATCCAGCAATCCCACTGCTGGATATCTACCCAAAGGAAAATAAGTCATTATATGAAAAAGACACATGCACACACATGTTTATAGCGGCACAATTTGCAATTGCAAAAATGTGGAACCAATCTACATTCCCATCGGCCAAGTGGATAAAGAAAATGTTGTGTATATACAACCATGGAATACTACTCAGCCATAAAAAGAAATGGAATAATGTCTTTTGCAGCAACTTGGATGGAGCTGGAGGCCATTATTCTAAGTGAAGTAACTCAGGAATAAAAAACTAAATACCATATGTTCTAAGTGGGAGGTAAGCTATAAGGATGCCAAGGCATAACAATGTTATAATGGACTTTGAGGACTTAAGGGGGAAGGGTAGGAGGTAGGTGAGGGATAAAAGGCTACATATTGGAGCAAGAAGCAGCTTCTCCAATCCTTCTGGAATCTCTGCCTGGTTCAGCCCGCTTAACTCCTCGAGCTTCTCCTAAGTGGGCAGCAGCAGCTTCCGAGGTGGCCTGGGTGGAGGCTATGGTGGGAGCAGCCGTATGGGAGGCATCACCACCGTCCAGGTCAACCAAAGCTTGCTGAGCCCCCTTAACCTGGAGGTGGACCCCAACATCCAGGCCGTGCGCACCCAGGAGGAGCAGATCAAGACCCTCAACAAGTTTGCCTCCTTCATCGACAAGGTAAGGTTCCTAGAGCAGCAGAACAAGATGCTGGAGACCAGGTGGAGCCTCCTGCCACAGCAGCAGCAGATGGCTGGGAGCAACATGGACAACATGTTTGAGAGCTACATCAACGACCTTAGGTGGCAGCTGGAGACTGGGCCAGGAGAAGCTGAAGCTGGAGGCGGAGCTTGGCAACATGCAGCCGCTGGTGGAGGACTTCAAGAACAAGTATGAGGATGAGATCAATAAGCACACAGAGATGGAGAATGAATTTGTCCTCATCAAGAAGGATGCAGATGAAGCTTCCATGAACAAGGTAGAGCTGGGGTCTCGCCTTGAAGGGCTGACTGACGAGATCAACTTCCTCATGCAGCTATATGAAGAGGAGATCCGGGAGCTGCAGTCCCAGATCTCAGACACGTCTGTGGTGCTGTCTATGGACAACAGCCGCTCCCTGGACGTGGACAGCATCATTGCTGAGGTCAAGGCACAGTAGGAGGAGATCGCCAACTGCAGCCGGGCTGAGGCCGAGAGCATGTACCAGATCAAGTATGAGGAGCTGCAGACTCTGGCTGGGAAGCACGGGGATGACCTGCGGCGCACAGAGTGAGAGCTCCTAGATGTACCGGAACATCAGCCAGCTCCAGGCTGATGTTGACCAGAGGGCTTCCCTGGAGGCTGCCATGGCAGATGCCGAGCTACACGGGGATTTGGCGGTTAAGGATGCCAACGCCAAGCAGGACATGGCGCGGCAGCTGCGTGAATACCAGGAGCTGATGAACGTCAAGCTGGCCCTGGACATAGAGATCGCCACCTACAGGAAGCTGCTGGAGGGCAAGGAGAGCCAGCTGGAGTCTGGGATGCAGAACAGGAGTATCCATAGGAAGACTGAGTGGCTATGGAGGTGTGCTGAGCTCAGCCTGTGGGGGCCTCACAAGCCCGGCCTCAGCTATGGCCTGGGCTCCAGCTTTGGCGCGGGGTGTCCGGCTCCTTCAGCCGCACCAGTTCCACCAGGGCCGTGGTTGTTAAGATGATCGAGACCCGCGATGGGAAGCTGGTGTCCGAGTCCTCTGACGTCCAGCCCAAGTGAAAAGCTGTGGCAGCCCTTCTCAGCCTGCCCCTCCTGCGGCTGCCCCATAGCCCATAAGGGAGGCTGCTGTGCAGGGGAGCACAGGGAACAGAAGACCCACCTCAGGCTCAGCCCACCCGCGGGTTAGTTTTCTGCCTGGGGCACCCCCCTTGCCCATGCCTCCAGGTACAAAACAATTCAATTGTTCTTTTTTTCCCCCAAAATAAAAGCTCAGCTAGCTCTGCCAAAAAAACAAAACAAAAACAAAAACACTACATATTGGAGATGGTGTACACTGCTCTGGTGATGGGTGCACTAAAATCTCAGAAACAACCACTAAAGAATTTATCCATGTAACTAACCAAAGACCCCCTGTTCCTAGAAACTATTGAAACAAAAATAAAAATTTAAAAAGTCCCAGTGGATATGGATGTTACAGTCATGTAAATGTTATAAGAAATTAATTTTAAAAATTCTAAACAAAACCCGAACTCCAGAGAGGTGTTGAACCAGCTCTAATCCTACCCAAACTCCACTGGAGTGGATCGGGGTTAGGCACTGGATGTAGAGGCAGTCAGTGCATATACAGGCTTCCCAGTAACACAGGCTGGCGCCCGAAAAGGAGCTGGACTAACTGGATCCTTGCTCTTGATAATTTAAATTTTAAAACTCATAAGAAATGAGGTGATTGGCAACAGGAACTGAAGCTTAAAGTATTAAATAGATTTTTTAAAAATATGAGAGTATGAGATAGATTTAATCCTCTGAGATAGAGTTAAGATGCAAGAGGTCATGGCAATCCCAAGTTATGAAGAGGCAGAGTCCATAAGGAAGAAGAAGTCATAGTCTGAATAGAAAACATTCAGGGAAGAAGGAGGGAATAGCAAGTCAAGAGTAAGAGAAGAGAAGAAAATTAGTAAAAGCAATAGAAGACCATGTGTGTGGTCCATGAGACAGAAAGGAAGACTGAAAAGGAAATAAGGTCTGAGATAATACTAAGCGTCTCACTAGATCTAGCTTCTCTCCAGCAACTCATGTTTTTGGATTCTGGTAGTGGCTAAGGGCACGGGCTTTTATATCTGTAGTTCTATAATCCCATCTCAGTTCCTTTACCTACTAGCTGTATAATCTTGAGCTGGACATTTAATTTACTAAAATTGCCATTTTTCTCACCTGTGAAAATGGGATACTACTACTAGCTTCATTGGACTATTAAGAGGATAAACTGATCTATGTAAGGGTCTTGGCATCATGATTGGCACATGGTGTGCACTCAATAAACGGTAGCTATTTTTATTCATACTATTGTTTTTATTCATTTAAATATACGTTAACATTTTCATTCACGATGATGAATGAAAACAAAACCTCTGGATCATGGAAGCAAAACAAAGCATCTTATCCATGGAGGTTACATGTGATCTTTCCTATCACATTTATTACCTTCACAAAAATCCTTATGACAGCTTGCTATTCACTTTATTTGAATTGTCTTAATTAAGACTCTATTTCTCATATCCAAATATGCATAGCCAAAGCCAGCAGCCTGGTAGAGTGGAGAAGATAAAGAATTCAGAGTCATGCCTTTGAATCTAAAGTGTCTTCTTTTGACATACATGCAGCCAATAAGCATATGAATAAAAAAAGCTCACATCACTGATCATTAGGGAAATGCAAATAAAAACCACAATGAGATACTATCTCACACAAGTCAAAATGGCTATTATTAAAAAGTCAAAAAATAAGAGATGCAGGCGAGATTGCAGGCAAAAAGGAACACTTATACACTGTTAGTGGGAGTGTAAATTAGTTCAACCCTTGTGGAAAACAGTGTGGTGATTTCTCAAAGACCTAAAAACAGAAATACCATTTGACTCAGCAATCCCATTACTGGGTGTACACCAAAAGGACTATAAATCATTCTATCAAAAATACACATGCATACATATGTTCATGACCACATTATTCACAGTAGCAAAGACATGAAATCAATCTAAATGCCCATCAATGGTGGACTGAATAAAGAAAATGTGGTAAAGATAGCCATGGAATACTAAGCAGCCATACCAAAGAATAAGATCATGTCTTTTGTGGGAATATGGATGAAGCTGGAGGCTTTTGTCCTTAGCAAACTAACGCAGAAACAAAAGCAAATACAGCATGGTCTCACTTATAAGTGGGAGCTAAATGGAGACAGCACATGGACACATTGGGGGTGGTAACAACACACAGTGGGGCCTACTGGAGGCTGGAAGGAGGGAGAGGATTAGGAAAAATAACTAACGGGTACTAGGCTTAATACCTGGATGACAAAATAATCTGTACAGCAAACTCCAATGACATGAGGTTACCTATATAATAAACATGCACATGTACCCCCTGAACTTAAAAGTTAAATAAATTATCTTCTTTTGAAACATTTCTCAAACTTTCCATGCCACAATTTGCACACCTGGGAAATAAGTACACAAAAAATAACAGATTATGGAAATCTTTTTTGAGATCATTAGAAGAAAAATACTAAATGGAGTCATCAGGGCATTATATTTATTTGTTCATAACACTATGAGCATTATTTCAATCATCCATGATTAAAATTCTAAAGCATTCGTATTTAAGAAAATATGTAGCCTTCCTTCCTTCCTTTTCTTTTCTTTCTCTTCCCTCTGTTGCCCAGGCTGGAGTACAGTCGGCTCGCTGCAGACTCCCTGCCTCCAGCTCCCGTAATTCTCCTGCCTCGGCCTGCGGGCTGCCTGGGATTGCGGGGCCGTGCGCCACCACCCCTCCCTGGTTTTTTTCCTTTGGCTGGAGGCGCGGTTTCGCCATGTTGGCCACGCTGGTCTCCAGCTCCTGACCTCCAGTGGTCTGCCCGCCTCGGCCTCCCGAGGTGCTGGGACTGCAGACGGAGTCTCGCTCACTCGGTGCTCGGTGTTGCCCGGGCTGGAGTGCGGTGGCGTGGTCTTGGCTCGCTGCAGCCTCCGCCTCCCAGCCGCCTGCCTTGGCCTCCCAGGGTGCTGGGATTGCAGCCTCTGCCCCGCCGCCGCCCGGTCAGGGAGGTGGGGAGTGCCTCTGCCGGGCCGCCCCGTCTGGGAAGTGAGGAGCGCCTCTGCCCGGCCGCCCTGTCTGGGAAGTGAGGAGCGCCTCTGCCGGGCCGCCCCGTCTGGGAAGAAATGAGGAGCGCCTCTGCCGGGCCGCCCCGTCTGGGAAGTGAGGAGCGCCTCTGCCCGGCCGCCCTGTCTGGGATGTGGGCAGCGCCTCTGCCCGGCCGCCCCGTCTAGGAGGTCTACCATGGAGGCCAGACGCAATGTGGGGGCTGGACGTGGTGGCTCACTTCTGTAGTCCCAGCACTCTGGGAGGCCGAGGCGGGTTGATCACTTGAGGCTAGGAGCTCGAGACCAGCCTGGCCAACATGGCGAAACATGTCAAAAATACAACAGACAAACCAAGCAACCAACCCAGCGACAACAAAACAGGTCTACCCTGGAGTCATACTCTAATTTTTTCTATTTTCCTCCCTTTCTGATCCTTTATCCCACTTTCTTTTTCTTCCTCTTCCTTCTCCTTCTTTGTCAAATAGAGGATTGAGTTATTATCATTGATCCATACAAAGTCCCTCTCTCATTTATTTTCTTTAATTCCCACCCCCCATTTCTATTCCCCATCTTCCCATGTGCAACCTTCATAATATGTTTGATATGCATCTTTTTGTTTGTATGTATTTTTAGAAAATGTTTGTGTGCAAAAAAATTAATAAAAGAAATATATATAAAAAAAGAAAATATGTATACCATAGTGGTGGAGCTGAGAAATCAAAAATATTACTTTTACTAATAACCTCAGTTAAGAAGTCAGACAGCCAGGCATTGAGCCATCAGCAGAAAATATTCCAAGTTAGGTATTTAGACAAAGAAATCGAACGCTCCATATACTCAAAATTTATTTTCCTCTTATTCTTATTTTTGATGAGCTGATGAAAATAAAAGGTTGTGTCCCTGCCATTTTTCAGTCATTGAAAAATTGTGACTCAGAGATCTTAAGATCCAAAGAGAATTGTGCATATGGTGATCTTTCAGCCTTCTATTCCATTTCATTAATTTATATCTGGAAAAAAATGAATGAGAAATCAACAGCAAAGTCTAGACTGAATTCCAACAGTAGTCATAATTGTGAAAAATAATGGGCCGGGCTGTTACTGTTTTATAACCATACATCAACAAAGTTCAGTAAATAAGCATGTCAGTCATGAAGTTCACTACACAGAAGAGCCTCTGAGACTTAAAGGGAGCCCCCCAGTGCCCACATACTCAATAGACTACAAGGCATCATTTCCCAGTGGAGATAAGCATCAGACTTGGGATCAGAAGAACTCAGTTTGATTCTTGGTGTTACTCTTTCTCTTCCTGATTATATACAATTCACATCACCCACTGAACCTCCACCTTTTCATGTAGGGTGAAGAAAGGGATAATACCTTCCTTGCTGTGAGGTTCAAAATCAAAATGAGAATGTAAACATGTCTGAAAAACAGTAATTATGTAATGAGTATATGTTGAATGAACTAGGCTGTAAATGAATTGGAAAATACTATTAAAAATATTTGAGAGAGCTGAAATTTCAGTAAGAGATTTCAAAAATAGAGCTAAAACATCTATATTTCAGCCATGGTATTAATTACCTATTGGGATTGATACAAATTCCCTGACTACTGTGCCTCGATTTCCCATATGAACAACAGGTAGAAATGACAGTCCCTGGTTATATTATTACACACAGATACACACACACACACACACGATAACCAAATTAGTGCTAAATTTCATTTAAAATTCCCATATTCAGTCATTCAATCAGACATTCAACAAATATTTCTCTATCTTCTACTACATAGTTATCTTCTACTATGTGCCCTGCACTGTGCTAGTCACAAAGGGCAAAGCAAACACAAGACTCAATGTCTGCTTCTCTTAGAGTTTACATTGCAGTGTATTTAAACAAATAATTTGAAGACCACTAATTTGATAAGTGGTGACTGGGAAAGTACATGAGTTGTGTGCTATTGCACAAAGAACGCTCACCCTCCTATTTATATTACCATCAGAATCCCACAAACCTAAACATTTCAGTGCCTTGGCTTTTCTAGGTAAGAGTTAAACCTATTGTCAGAGCCTAGCGGTCTCCTTGAGCTCAGCTGTCTGCGGGGAATGAGAGTCAGAAGTGACATCTGTCACCGCAGATGACACTGGCTGTCAGAAACAATTGCATCTTTAAGAAAGGATGAAGAAAGTTCTCCTGCATGCTCCCAAGTTGGTGTGCCAGGTGTAGTTGTTATGCAAGAGGGGATTTCTCAAATCAGCAGCTAAACCAGAGCTCAGAACCGCCTGGAAAGCAGCAACCCATCGTCAGGTGGCTGGCAAGCTTCCCTTTTGGAAGAATGCATATTCCTCCCCAGAGAGGAAATGCACCTTATTTGTATCCAGTAGTGCATAGATCTTTTTAAAAAGATGTATGTATAGAATTCTGTTGTTTTTGCCTGCCTACAATTTATCAACCCCATCTTTAGTAAAAGTACTCCAACTGTCTCTAGGAAATCACTTTCCTCATACTAGCATGACATGATTTTGCAAGAAATGGGGCACAGTCCTGGCTTCTGGAACACCCCATCCTCTTGACTCCATGAATGCTTATAGGGATATAACAGAGACCAAGACAATTGATTCAATCAAACTTAACCCTAGTACTGTACCTTGAAAAACTAAGAAATAAGGTATTCCAATTCTGAACTTAAAACTGAATCTAAGACTGAACTCATTTGCAACCATCCTGACATCCCATTAGGACAATCATCTAATAATGGAGGTAACAAAGAACAAAAGGCAATCAAGAGATAAAGGCAGGTTGCTGGATCCTGATGAAATAAATTTTAGCTTGGAGCTAGCTCATGATGCTTAAAGCTGAACCAATTTTTTTTTTTTCAAATGAGTTTGAATTGGATTTTCTGTTACATACATTTGTGAAAATTTTGATAGCTACATATGGCACATATCTAATCATGACTAAGGCAAATGCTTTGGATTACTGGATAGCTTGAATTGTTTTATTCATCTCCTTTCTATATCATCACCATTTATGAAATAGCAGAATTCATACCTAGAGTGGTATAATTCTACAGCCCAGATATGTAACCATTCTGTTAAACTTGCCTTCCCATAAACTAACTTCATTAGTCATTCCACCTAAGGACATTTGAATTTTAAAAGATGACATTTAGTTAGGAATTAAATATCCCAATGCGTTCTCTTAACATTATTCGTCAGATGATTGAAATGTCTTCCTTTTCTCTCTTGTTTGTTGCTAAATTGAAATATATTTGAACAATCTTAAGAGAAACATTACAAAATGGTTTTCTAAATTGTACTAAAATTGTACTACAGGCAAAACTTCTCTTCTCCTCTTGTACTTCAGGCCAAATATTTACAAAAAGGCTAGCTTTTTGACAAACAGTTTAATAATCACATTATTAATTGACCATTCACTTCTACTTTAATGTGAATGGATTTTCATAAAAGCAGGTAGTGCTAAAATACCTAGGGGGTTGTAGAAGCCTCTGACTCTACTTGGGACTGGCTGGAGCCCTCTATCTCCATGCCAGTCAAAAAACTGATCAGTGAGAGATTTCGGACTGCGCATAATGGCTATAGCATGACATATGGTTTAAACACTTAGACTTTGAAGTTAGACCATCCTTAGCTCAAATACCTGCTCAGAAAACTAATAATAGTGGAACCTGGACAAGTTACTTAACCCTCCTAAGCTTCAATGTCCTCATCAGTAAAATAGTTATAATCATAGGGGCTATCACATGGGATGTTGGGAAGATTAAATGAGAAAATATAGGTAAAGAGTTTAGGAACAAAGGGCTCAATGAAACTTTAACCAACATTAAAATACACAAGAGGCTGCCCTCTTAGTGTAGCCAGCAGTGCATCAGTCTCATAAGACATGTAATCTATGCTTAAGGCCTTTAAAGAGTCTCACTTCACCACAGTCACACATTTCATCACATTTGATTATTTCGAAAAGAAGGCTCTAAGCCCTGACTTCGATGGCCCATTTGCTGTGAATCTGAGACTGGAACCTTCCTCTCTGAACTCAAGAGTCTCTCATCTGTCTCTGTGCTGTAGCAGCTCCTCAACAGGACTCCTTTACGGTCAGAGAAAGTCCAGACTCCTCCAACATTTTCATAAGTAAAAAATAAGAAATGCCAATTTATAATTTTAAGTAGTGATGTGCATATGAATATGTATAATTTTTACATTAACAATTCACCGTGTACTTCGGGCTGTGTGGTTCAGTGCTGGGACAACTAGCACAAAATTGATAAATGAGCCTCTCTTTTGATCTTGAAACTGTACATCTGTGACTATAAGATAACCTTAGTTCCACATAATCTCAAATGACCAAGTTTCAGATCCTTCATGAATGTGAACCCCAGGTACCGTGGCTTTTCCCCCATCTTTGCTTCCCTTACCCACCCCATGCTAGTTCCATATCACCAGAAACAGAAATTTGGGTAAAGGAAAGATATTGTGGCATCACAAATTAACTGTTTATTAACCAAATATACAAAGCCCTATATTTTTCTCTTTTCTTTAAAAACTGTTGTGTTATGTAACATTCAAAATAGAGCAAAAGGTAGGAAATAAAATACAAAGAAAACTATATACTTATCCTTTGGCATAAGAAATAAAACATCACTAATATACTCGAAGCTTCCTTTCATTACATTTTCTTAAAGTAGGTCTACCTGAGTTGTGGAGAAACAGAAGGCATAGTAGGGGGGCATTTCATTCATTCCCTCAAAATTATTTAATCCACAGAGAAAACATCTCCATATGAAGAGAGGTCAAGTTTTGTCTAATACTGCTGGGGCTGCAAGGCTTCCTGGCTCTACAAATCACACTGTCTTCTCCAGATCTCCCTCTTTTCCCTGTGGCTGAGTAAACACCCAGAGCTGCCTTCCACCCCCACTCAGAGAATGCAGCCTGAACACTGCAGTGTGAAGTATTGATCCTATGGCAATCATCTCTCAAGCTGAGACAGATCCTAGTGGGACTGCCTGAAAATGGCAAATCATCAAATAATAGGACTGGAACTAGAGTTTAGGTGCCATCTAGATCCAAGCTTCTATCCATAAATCCCTTAAGTTCTTTTCAGGTTTTTCAAAAATCCCAGTGTGTCAGCTACTATTACAAAAACAACTTTAGCCTGGGAGATTAATCTGAAAAAGCATATCTTCGGGCTGGATTCATCATGATTCCCATCTCTGGCCAACAGGAATGACTGTAAGGCATTAGATACTGAAGTTGCCTGACAAGTCCTTAGTCACACTCTTAAGTTTTTGTCTCAGCTGGAGGATGAGAAATGAGTACAAACCTAGGGTTCAGGGTGAGTGCTTAAATCAGTGTAACCATAGCATTTTTTTGTTCTTTTTTTTTTTTTTTTTTTTTTTTTTTTTTGAGATGCCACTCTGTGGTTTCTAGGTCCTGGTGGGTGGACAACCTTATTTACTGAGAACCCACTAAGAACACTTTACTCAGTGCTATCTGACATACCAAAATAAATGGAGAACTTTGTTAATCTTTTTTTAAAATTTCTAGCCACAGAGTTTTAAGCCTCTTCAGTTGGCCTTGGAAATTGTGCAATAACAACTGTGAAATCACTTTATGGACTCAATGTGTCTGTGCTAATGCAAGGGATTTTCCCTGTTATCAAAGGCCATTTTTGTTGACTTCTGTGTAACAAATCCTCTCTGATCATTCTGTGCAAACATCCTAAAAAAGTAGGAGGGTGATCAGATGTGTGAGCCCTGGGGAAGCCAATGAAGCGAAAATGTGTCTCCTGGGATATAAGTTTCCAAAAAGGCCACCTAAAGTACAATTATCAAGTGTGCCTGTGCCTTGCTGAAAGTATCTAAGGGCAGTATATATCGCAAAAAGAAATAGTAAACTCCTTTTGTGATGATTTGCCTATGAATTTGTTTCTTGTTAGTAAACAACTGGTTCTTTGTAAAGATGCTTAAGACTATCACACTTCATTAACATCTGGCCCCTTCAGTTTGACATTTGTTTAACACCTACTATGTCCCTATCATGACGCTAGGCACTGCAGGCGAAGCAGCTATGAAGCACACATTTCTCAAAGTCAAAGAAACAAGTTACACTCTAATAGTTACATCCTAAACCAAGAATATGAATGCCTATAATTCAAAAAGGGATGTCCCAAATGCGATTAGGGGTTCAAAAGATGGAGAGATAGATCATGCAGTTGATGGCTTCAGGGGAAAATTTAAAAAGCTTAATGAAGGACATTTATGTAACACAGACTTTGAAGGATGGATAGAATATTGACAGACGAGGAAGAGAGAGACATTCTAATCAGAGCAAACACCATGAGCAAGATGCAGAGATTTGACATGTGGGATACTTCCAAGAAAAAGCAAATAATCCATTTTAATTAAATCACAGGATATTCACTGGGAAGAAATGGAAAATAACGACAACATCAAGAAAACAACAGTAATACAATAATAATGACAGTAACCACAGTAGCTAACATTTATCGTGTGAGGCATGGTTTTAAGTTCTTTTTATTTAGTAATACACAATCATAGAATATATGAGAAAATAAGCATACTTGTAAACTGTGGAGATGTAGATGTGTCCTTTCTTGGTGTCATTTTGTCAGTATGAATTAATAGACAAAAAACTCCCACATACATATATACATTTAGACCCACCAGTCCCACATAAAGAAATATGCTCTAAGGTAATAGTCATCCAAGTGCAGAGAGATATATGTACAAGAATGTTCACTGTGATATTGTGTATAAAATCAAAAAATTGTAATCCTAGTTGCCCAACAATAGACAATGGTGACATCGAACTTCAAAAACTTTCCAAATATATGGTTGAGTCAAACAGAAGATTTATTCATCTGTTTAACATCATCTCAAGTTATAAAACATACTTTCTATTTGTATATCACATGGGAGAAAATTCTGGAAAATAAGCAATAGTTCTAAAACAATTATATATGGGTATTTTATATAAGTTGGATATTTTGTTCATGTTTATTTTCTCATTTTTCTTCAGTAATTGTGTATTGCTTTTCTAACAAAAGTATGTAAATAAAATAACTAGATAAAATATGAACTAGATAAAATAACTAGATAAAATAACTCGATCAAATATGAACTTAGCAGCTAGATCTCACTCTATATGTTTCCCTGAAATCACTGGTAACTTATCCACATGATCTTAGGGCTTCACTGGATTTGTGGACCTGGATGGCAAGGGACAAGCAGCGCTTACACTTTTAACTTAGTAGCAGGGAACCTGAACCAATACATCAGGTGAACTACATCCTTTGGCATTCTTGAAACTCTGTGAGTTCCATGTGTAGGTGATGCAAAGATTAGATGGGAGGTGGAGGGGGATGGTCACCAAATAATTTTGATAAAATCTGAAAACTGAGAAGAATTTTGGAAGGATGGTAGATTAACAAAAAGACTTTCAGATTGGTGAGAAAATGGTAATCTATAGAAGAAAAAACATGTAAGGACCTGGGGGTGCTCATTGTTTGACATGGACTGCTTTCATTTATTTCTTACCCAAACTGAATGAACTAGATACTATTATCCTAATCTTAGAGGTGAGAAAACTGACTTTGATTATATCACATTCCCAAGGTCACCCAACAGTAAGCATTGGCGTTTGCATAGGATCCTGGAAAGTAGAAATGACAGAGAAACAGATTGCAGTTCTGTATAGGGAAGAACAAGTACGAAATGGGTCTCTGCTGTGCATAGTGAGCTCCACACCACTGGAGGCAAGCAAGCACAGCTTAGGTGCCTAGCAGGCGGTGATTCAGAGGAGACCATGTCGCTGCTGGTGGTTGCATCATTTGAACATACAGTGCCGTACAACCCTAAGAATCCTATATAGCCTCTAGCCAGGAAATAAAACTAGGTCTTCTCATCTTAACATTCAGGCAAAAAGAATTCAGAACCTGCCTCAGGGGACTGAAAGTCTTAGAACTGACAAAAGAATATTTTCCACAAATTTCTCCTTTATCCCCACTACCGTAGTGTTCTTTTTCTTTTCCCTTATTTTCCCTTGTCCAAATTGCTTTATTTCATATCTGATTATCTTACTCTCCTCCCACTGCTCTGTCTCTTGTTCTGTAAGAGACATACTCTAGGATAATTTCATTTTTCTCTTCTCACTACTCTTTTGAGACACTTTTAACCAATACATATTAGCAAGGATACAGAAAACAATATACAATGGAAGAAATAATGCCATAAAACACTGTTAGAATCTGTTCAGAGCTTTTTTTTTTCACAGGACTCAAAGCCGAGTTCTGTCATTTTCTCCCAGCCAACGTCCTGGAAGCCGTTTTGCAACATTATAGCAGGAATGGTAATCAGAGGCCTAATGTGATCTTACGGATTAAAAAAAAAGACTAATGGATAACTTGGACCCATGAAGAAGTACAACAATTCACAATCTTCTCTCAGATCTTCTCCACAGAAACAAGAGTAGGGTGCTCCTACTCCATTTGTTCATTTATTCATTAAGCATCACATGGCCATCTATCATGTATGTAGCAGATTCTCTGCCAAAGAAACAGAGATAAGTAAGACTTGGAAGAACAAAACTGAACAGAGAGGTTGGAGAAGAATGGCCTCCAGTAATAAATTTATAAATGAATAAATCTCACAAGTAGAAAAGTTGGTGTTTGTGGCAAATTTTGAACAGTCATAACATGAATGTGTTCTATCCTTCCAGTGATCCAAGGAAAATATTAATCCCCATTTACAGATGAATTAAGTGAGATTCCAAGAGGTAAAAAAAAAAAAAAAAAAAAAAAACACTCACAAGGCCACACATCCCAGAAGCAGAAGGGCTTAGGTTAGAATCTATCCACAAATTCTAGGCTTGTTTGCACTACAGGTGAGATGAAATGAAAGAGAATTACCTTCACACTTAAGGGAAATTTGTTTTCTTTTCATCACTTCAAAAAGGTATATTTTATTAGTAATGCCCCATTTGATGCCTTGAGTAAGCAGAAAAGCAAGATGAGAAATAAAGGGCCATACACAGTGGCTCACACCTTTAATCCCAGCAGTTTGGGAGGTTGAGGCGGAGGACTGCTTGAGGCTAGGAGTTTGAGACCAGCCTGGGCAATATTATGAGGCTCCATCTCTACAACAACAACAACAACAACAACAACAACAAAATACATTAAATATTAGCAATGAGCAGTGGCTGGGAGTAGCCTATAGTTCCAGCTACTTGGGAGGCTGAGGCAGGAGGATCACTTGAGTCCAGGAGTTTGAGGCTGCAGTAAGCCATGATCATGCCACTGCACTCCAGCCTAGGTGACAGAGTGAGACCCTGCCTCTGAAAAAAAAAAAAAAGAAAGAAAGAAAAACTACTTAAAGAAAAAAAGAAAACTAAAGACAGGATGGGGAGTCAAACAAAAAGTGAAGAGAGCATGAATCGCTCCTGTTTCCCTTTTCCTACACCCTTCCACCGTGTGCAGTGCTGCACGGTGGCACTCCATGCTCATGGTCTCTCTGCTCATGTTGTCTTTTTTCTCTTCCTAGAATATTCTTCCTATGCATTTTCATCCTGTTAATGGAGGAAAATACTGATTAAAACTCTGATTTTAGTCAAATCATCACTTAGACTATACCCGATTGTTTTAGTTCATAGCGACACTATTTTCTGAACCAAAGTTCTAGTACACACTGTTCAATCCTGCCATTCAAACCACCTTAAACTTATACACAAACACAGCATGTCTCAACTCAATCTGAATAACTCAGAAAATAGACACCTTGGTTTTTCATGTTTTTAATTATTTCCCATTTTGTAGCACAGCCCTGGGCAAAGCCATTTGAAATATCTATATCTATATCTATCTACAATCTATCTATCTAGTTGCAGGCTTGTTCAACCAAAGTTTGTCTCCAAAGGCAATTGCTATGATTGGTTTCAGCAAACAAACTATTCCCTTTGCACTAGTTACTTTTTTCTCATTATGTTGAGATAATTTTCATTATAGTACTTATGAAAGTCTAACATTACAGCATTTATTTTGTACTTTATTGTCTGTTCCCCACAAGCCAATAGAATAGACATTCGAGACAGTGGGAAACTTGCCATTTTTTACTGTTATATTTCCAGTGCCTGGAACTGCCTCTGGCACCATAGTACATGCTCAATAAATATTTACCAGATGCTGAATACAAAATATATAACATCTGCCAATTTCAAATAAGCTAATAGAACCTGGTGTAAGGAAGTAACTGGCATTTCACAGGTGAAAAAATTTTAAGGCCAATAAAAAGATAATCAACCTCAACTGGAATGAAGAAAATGTCTGTATTACTAGTACTATACACCCTGTCCCTACTCTGCTCATAGATGGGGACTATTTCTCACCACATCTCCCCATCTGAAGATGGAGCTTGTTTTAAAAGAGTGATCCTCCAATGTGAGAGTTCTTAAGAGAATCTGACTCAGGAGGCCCAGGAAAGTATGTTTTAACAAGCACCTTAGATGACTCTGGCTCTGGCCATTCAAGGATCTCTCTTTGGGAAGCACAGTTAACTAACATATTGCTCTTAACTATAACTAAGCATATTAATTGGGCAGGGTCAGAGGAAAGGTACTTGCTAAAAACAGAGATTCCTGACTACTGTTGCTTCTTGTCATAGGTGCTCATTAAAGATTTTTTTCCCATGAGCTTTTTAAGGATCAATTTTATAATGATTGTCTGCCTAGGGAAGCCAAAAGTCTAGTGAGATTATAAAAAAACAGCTCTAGTTAGCAAACCTTCCTGCTTCATCCTCACAAATATAAATACCACTTAAATACTGCAAATAAAATTAAATACCTAGGAATTAACCAAAGAAGTGAAAGATTTGTATAATGAAAACTATAGAACATTGATGAAAGAAATTGAAGAGGACACTAAGAAATGGAAAAATATTCTATGTTCATGGATTGGAAAAATTAATATTGTTAAAATGTCCATACTACCAAAGCAACCTACAGATTCAGTGAAATCCCTATCAAAATACCAATGACATTCTTCATAGAATTAGAAAACAACAGTCCTAAAATTTATATGGAATCATAAAAGACCCAGAATAGCAAAAGCTATTCTGAGCAAAAAGAACAAAACTGGAGGAATCACATTACCTGACTTCAAATTATACTAGAGAGCTATAATAACCAAAACAGCATGGTACTGGCATAAAAACAGATACATAGACCAATGGAACATAATAGAGAACCTAGAAACAAATTCACACACCTACAGCGAACTCATTTTTTTACAAAGATGCCAAGAACATAAACTGGAGAAAAGACAGTCTCTTCAATAAATGATTCTGGGAAAGCTGAATATCCATAGGCAGAAGAATGAGACTAGACCCGTACCTATCACAATATACAAAAATAAAATCAAAATGTACTAAAGACTTATATCTAGTATCTCAAACTATGAAACTACTACAAGAAAATATTGGGGAAAATCTCCAGGACATTGGTCTGGGCAAAGATTCTTGAGCAAAACCCCACAAGCACAGGCAACCAAAGCAAAAATAGACAAATGGGATCATATTAAGTTAAAAAGCTTCTGCACAACAAAGGATACAATCAACAAAGTGAAGAGACAACCCACAGAATGGGAGAAAATATTTCCAAATTACCCATCTGGCAAGGGATTAATAACCAGAATATACAAGGAGCTCAGACAACTCTACAGGGGAAAAAAACTAATAATCCAATCAAAAAACGGGCAAAAGATTTGAATAGACATTTCTCAAGAGAAGACATACAAATGGCAAACAGACATAAGAAAAATTGCTGAATATCATTGATCGTCAGAGAAATGCAAATCAAAACTACAATGTTATACCATCTCACCCTGGTTAAAATGGCTTATATGCAAAAGACAGGCAATAAGAAATGCTGTTGAGGATGTGGAGAAAAGGGAACCCTTGTACACTGTTTTCGGGAATGTAAATTAGTACAAACTACTATGAAAAAGAGTTTGGAGTGTCCTCAAATAAAACTAGAAATAGAGCTACTGTATGATCCAGCAATTCCAATGCTGGGTATATACCCAAAAGAAAGGAACTCCGTATATCAAAGAGATACCTGTACTCCCATATTTATTGCAGCTCTGTTCACAATAGCCAAAAATTGGAAGCAATCTAAGTGTTCATCAACAGAGGAATGGATAAAGAAAATTTGGTACTTATGCACAGTAGAGCATTATTCAGCCATAAAAAATGAGATTCAGTCATTTGCAACAACATAGATAGAACTGGAGGTCATTATGCTAAGCGAAATAAGCCAGGCACATAAAGACAAACATTGCATGTTCTCACTTATTTGTGGGATTTAAAAATCAAAACAATTGAACTCATGGAGATAAAGAGTAGAAAGATGATTACTAGAGGCTGGAGAGGGTAGTAGGGGGATGGGAGGGGGTGGGGATAATTAATGGGTACAAAAAAATAGGAAGAATGAGTCAGGCCTACTATTTGATGGCACAACAGGATGACTACAGTCAATAACTATTTGTACATTTTAAAGTAACTAAAATTGGATTGTTCATAACACAAAGGGTAAATACTTGAGGGGACAGATACCCCAACTTCCATGATGTGATTATCACATATTGCATGCCTGTATCTAAACATCTCATGTACCCCATAAATATATACACCTACTATGTACCCACAAAAATTAAAAACAATTTTAAAAGACAGTGAGCTTAGTGAATTGAAGAATTATAAAGTCGTGTGTGTTAAATATATGTTTCAGGTTGTTCACCATTTAGAGTGACCTTTTCCATTATCTCTTTTAAAATGTCTACACATTAAACACACAAATATGTCTTTACCTTTGTATAGATAGTTGACTATAACTGTTGTGAGCACAGAATGCCTGGGGTTAAATCCTAGCTCTGCCCCTAGCTGGTTGTGTTGATCTTGAGCAGGGGCCTCATATTCCCCACAGGGTTGTTGTGAGGATTAAGTAAGTCAATATATGTAAAGTCTTTAGAATAGTAATGAGTCCCCTACTAGTGTTTCTGTTATATCATTAGCCCTCAAGGTAGTCATAGCCCCAGAAATACATATCCTCAGAGGAAAGAAAAAGGCTGATATTGAAAAAGACAAACCAACTGATGATTTTTTAAAATTGTACCAATGCATGTCAGCATCTGTACTAGCTAGATCTTGCTCACATAATAGTGACTGATATTTAGCATTTATGTAGTCCACATGATGTGTTACCTAGGTTCTCAGTTCCTCTCCAAAATAAAAAGATATTCTTCAAGCTATCCAGTGAGATGAACTTTGGGTGATTTTTTTTATCACTCTGGAACCAGTAAAGAAAATTTCAAGTGGCAACCAGCACTATCTTTCAAATGACTTCTCAGAAATGGAAGAAATTACACCATTTCCACTTCAAATCATTCTCTAGTGAAGTGAAGCCAATTCTAAAAATAAAACCAGGGTCACTAGAAGAAAAATTTTAAAAGCCATATATATGACACTTCCATGATCATCCTAAATATAATTGATCCAATTCTCCCACATTCCTCCAAAGCTGCAGTTTTGATAATTCAGTTTCTAAAGTAAAACTGCAATATGGCTTATCCTAAACAATATTTTTGGCTGCACACAGGTTTTATACTTTACATAAATGGAATCATACAGATATATTTCTGCTACTAGTTTTCTTACTCAAAATTATATTTTTGAGATTCACCCTTGTTGATTCATATAATTGTAGCTTATTTCACTCGTGCCTAGTTTTCCTTTGTACGAATTATTTTCTTTTTGGCGGACATTTATATTATGTCCAGCTTTTTATTATTTCAAGCTATGCTGGTAAAATCTTTCCTGTACATACATGTGTTAAAATTATTTTTATTTTTAAACAAGAGAATGAAAACCACAAAATTCAGAGTAGTGTTTTCTCTTGGAGGTAAGGAAGGGAAACTGGCATCAGGGAGAAGGATGCAGACCCATTAGAGGTGTAATGACATTCTGCTTTCTTAACGTGACTGCATAAATGGGGTTTACTTTATATGCGTGTAGTGTGTATACATACAGATATACATAGACATGTATATAACACATACTTTTATTTTGAGATAATTCAAAATAATTCATATGCAGTTGTAAAAAGTAATCCAGAGAGATCCTATATATCCTTCCCCAATTTTCCTCCAGTGGTAACATCTTATGTTTCCATGTAGTATAATAACACAACCAGGAAATTGATATTGATATAATCAATACATCTGATTCTGATTTCACCAGTTTTACATATACTCATTTATGTATGTGGATGTATATTTTCTTCTATGCAATTTTATCATCTGTGTTGATTCGTATAACTACTGCCACAGTCAAGATACAGAAGAGTTTTGTTGTAAAGATCCTTCACACTACCTCTTGTATAGTCATAGCCACTTCCCTCCCTTCCCATCTTCCTAACACCTGGCAACCACTAATATATTCTCCATCTCTGTACTTTTGCCATTTGAAGAATGCTAAATATATGAAATCATACAATATGTAACTTTTTCAGACTGAGTTTTAAAACTCAGCATTATTTCCTTGAGATCCATCCAAGCTGTGCACATTAGCAGTCAGTTCCTTTTTTATTGCCAAGTAGTATTCCATACACATACTTTTAAATGTACTGTTATAAAAAAGGAAAATGTGATGGTTGCATCAGAGGGTAGAGTTAAAAGAGTGAGATATACCAATGAAAGAGAAGCTTCTCCACCATACCTGCTTTTTAAATCACCTATTTTAAAGCAAGAAAAAAATGTGTAACTGGTTGCCTGGGGACGTGTGAACTGAAAAGAACTTTACGTAGCTCAGGAGTCTAATAATTTCATGTCTATTAATATATGATCAGGTCACTATTACTAAGAATTGTTCACCGCTGTGATCTGGAAAATAAAAACAGGTTTTTCAAAGAAAGCAAAGGATAGTATTCATTATCTGGATTCTCTAGGAAGGTGAGCTGGTGAAGTACGTGGGCTAGTAACTTTAATACAATTTGGAAATCTTGATGACATGCTTTAGCCAAGGGGGGAAAAAAGTGCTCTAAGGCTTCTGCCATCCCGTCATTTTTAGTCATTCATTCATACCAGAATTTGTCCATTCATTCATTTGGCAAACATGTCTAAAGTGCCAGCTATTTACCAGCGTACGATCTAGTTCTCGCCACCGGGTAGCTAAGGAGCTGATAAAGGAGAAAGACTGAAACAGTTTCAATTCTCTTACCAAGCCATATGCTCTTTGCCAACACCAATATTTCTCTCTAGTTTACAGATGAGAAAATCAAGTCACAAAGAAGGGAAATCTATTCATCCAGGGTCACATAGATGGAAATTATAGGTCACTTAAATTACCAATGCAATATAATATTTGCAGTAACATTTTCAAAGAAAAGTGGTTTTAGAGAAGTGTTCCTCAGACCAAAGCCTCAGAAACCTTTAGACACTTGTTAAAATGGAATTTCTGGGGAAAGCTGAGACTTTTATTTTGTCAAGCTTTTTAGGAGATTCTCATGCACATAAGTTTGGGCACTGCCTCTGGAGAGTTTCCACTGCTATTCCGTTGTTGGAAATGAATTTCCTTTAGCAGTATATGAGAACATTAGCTCTGGTTATGTTTTTATTTAAAGGAAGAAATGAAAAAGCCAATGTGAACCTACATGGGCCTTCCCTTACTCCGTTTTCTCCCTTTTAATTTCCTCTCTTTCTCAAGAATACAATGAAAATGGCTTCCATTCATTTCTTTCTTTCGGCATTGCATCCATACAGCCCCATTTCTCACTACATGAACACCTTGAGAAGGAAAAATAGAGGGCATGAGACAAATGTAAAAGGAAGAAATCTTAACCAGGTTGCCTAGGACAACACCTCAGTATTTTAGAGATTGGGGTGTGGATCTCTGTCATCTGCTGCTATCTAAGATTCCTATAGGAATATTTATCCAGGATAATAGCTATTGCCCCACCCAGAACAGCACAGTCTACCCAGACTGCCTACAGAAAAGGTTTTGTGTTTGTTTTTATAAAATCTCCTCTGAATCTCTTGGGTGGCACAGTACCAACTGTCACTGTGCCCACATCAAGCCCATGCAGGCAGAGCTGAAAGAACCAGAGCACCTGCTCTGTAATTCAGTGCATTGCAGAGTACCAAACCACAGAACAAGAAGGCTCATCTCTTTTGTGCCTTCTTGGTCAAAATTCCGTCTGTCTTAGTTATATACTTTTTTTTTTTTAACCAACACCAGTATTTCTTCAGTTACAGATGAAAATATCAAAGCACAAAAAGAATAAGCAATTTATCCAGGGTCACTGTCAGATGGAGATGATTAATCATTTAAAATAAAAGCAGTTTAGCACCTGGGAATGTAAGCCAGAAAATGAAAGAAGCATCTAATCCACCACCTTTATATTAAGGAGGAGGAAACTGCAGCCCAGAAAGAGTAAGAATATTGTCGAAGATTGATTTGGATGGAGACTGGAAGCCCTGATCCTGAACAGACAGTACTTTTCCAACAAGACCAATGACTCAACTATGGCTACACATTACAATTACCAGGGGGAGCTTAAAAATTAAAAAAAACAAACAAACAAAAAAAAACCTGAAGACATTGATTATCTTGGTCCAACACCAGGGATTCTGATCAGCTGGTCTGGAATAAGGTCTGAAGATCAGTGTTTTTCAAAGCTACCTCAGGTGATTCCAATGTAAAGCCAACGTTGAGAAACATTGAACTACACCAGTGGTTCTCAAACTTTAGCATATTTCAGAATCGCTCGGAGCTGGATCTTGCCCTCAGAATTTCTAATTCAATATGCTTGAGGCAAGACTCAAGAATTCACAGTTCCAATACCATGAGATGCTGATGCTTCTGGTCTCAGGACAACAATTTGAGACCCCACTGCACTGGATGAGAATGTAATAGTACACATGGTTAAAACTGCCTGAATTAAAACCTAATTCTCTTGTTTTCTAGCTGAGAGAAGATGGAGAAGCTACTTATCCTTTATAACAGTGGTTCTCTAGCGGAGTGAGGAATGGGGTTTACTACCACCCTTTCCCCTACTGTCAGCAAACATTTGGTAATATCTGGAGACATTTTTTGTTTTCACAACTGACAGTCTGTCACAATCTAGCATCTTGTGGGTAGAGGCCAGAGATGCTGCTAAACATCCTACAATCCACAAGACAGCCTCCATAGCAAATAATCATCCAGTTTAAAATGTCAATATTGCCAAGGTTGGAAAAATCCTGCTTTATAGCTTCAGTTTCCTCATCCATAAAATGGGGATTATGACTAATCTGCCTCATAAAATTTATGTGAGGATTAAATGAAATATAGCATTTAAAGAAATTGACACCATGCCTGGCACACAGAAAATATTTAGTCAGTGTTAGTTATTGAAGCGATTTTTTATGCATAGTCACCAACCTATAATTTTAAGGCCAAAGATTTTGATGATAAATATGGAGAAAACAACTTCTTTAAATGGAGAAATGGTCCTGATGGACCTAGTGTTGGGGGGCTGGAGGGAACAGGTGCAGACCGCCCAGGTGCTGGCACTAAGAGGGTGTGTTGCCTGTGAGCAATTTAAAAACAATAATGAACTGGACTAAAATCAGCCTACTATTTGTTATCATCGAGTATCAGAAACTCTAAACAGTGTTATCAATCAAATACTTCTCCCCACCCCTGGGCCATATCACATCCACAGCCTCTCCCACCCCTATGCCACTGCATGTGATAGCTTGTTAAGAACCAGGCACTTGCATAAATGCTTTACATATATTAACTCATTTACTCATTTTAGCAACAAACTATGAGGAAGGTATTAATGTTACTCCCATTTGATAGATGAGAGAACCAAAGAAGTTTATAAACAGACAGACAGTCATACAGCTAGTAGGTGGTAGTGCTAGTGCTGAGACCAGAACCCAGGAGTCATGCTCCAGAGTCTGTGATCATAGCCACAAAACCAGATGGCTTTCAGTAATATGCCACTTGCCATCCCAAATTACAGCTAAGAAAACCTTTTGAGGAACCATTATCTCAATTCTTCTAAGGCACTAGGCTTCTTTCAATCAGCAAATAGAGCAACTCCAATGTTGAGTAGATTTCTTTGTAATGCTAACACTGGGAAACTTTTACAATGTGGTAACTGGCAACCCAGTCCCATAGGCCTATAGGTCAGAGCCATGATTCGGTTGACCAGATGTCTATCTCCAGCCTCAGACATAGAGCAGATAGCTGAATAAATATTTGTTGACTGAATTAGTGTTTGCTGATTTCAAGCTGAGAAATGCTCAAAGATCTGGCTCTTGCAGATGTGTTTGTTATTTGTAGGCACAAAGCAACATCTGTCAGCCAGATCCCTGGGATTTTCCCAGATATGGTGGGGGACTTTTATCTGGGGTTAGTTTATCTCAATGTGAGCAAATATGTGCTCTGGCTTCTTATGTGGTAAATAATGGCTTCATGGAGTCTAATTTTACAGATAAAAAGCAGTATCCATCATTCTATTTTAGAATTTGGTATAGAGGTATTGGAGCAGAAATTGGTGAAATGCAGCTCCAGGGAATAATAATTCAGTTTCCCATGGAAATATTCTGCTTCTAAATTTGCTTCTGAAGACAACATAGGGAAATCAAATGAATAAGTCAGGCAAGATCATAACCATTAAGTCGAAACCATCTAAATGACAAATAAGGCTATAAAGAAAAGGGTTAAATCTGGGACACTCACTCTTCAAGAGATGACTTCAGATGTCCTCCCTCCACCTCCTCCACACACACACACAATAGAGCTGTGCAGGTGGTATTTAATAGCATTTTCTCATAAAGTGTAATAGAATGAGACAGGTTTGAAAGGGCTTACCTCTTTACCCAATGAGAGGTGGTAAATGAAAATACCATTTGTCTAATATTTCCAGGAGATGAGCAATACCATTTTAGTGTATTTTTCAGATAGCAGAAAAGCCAAAATTCTACCTTATTCTTTTTGAAAATTCTTTGAAATATGTTACTCATTTTTCTGCCATCTTTGTAAAAAGCACACAGCATATTTTTTTGGTGCTAATTTGAGGCTTAAATACTGATAACTAGATATAAAACTGTGTGTAATAAAATAATCCTCTCCAATGTATGCCCCTGATGCATTTTGCTCCTACACGTACACTAAAGGGCCCCAGCCTTCTATTTCTCAAGCTCTTTTGTCTTTGCTGTTTCTGTCGCAGTTGCTTTTCTGATGTTTATGGGTTTGTCTCTGGTGGTCTTGCTTTTATACTATTCTTCTTGCCCTTTCTATTATGTTGAAGTCTGGAAATTCTGATAACCAAGCTAGTTAGAATTGTTTAGAACATAAGCATAAACAGCGCCTATGAAACATATAGGAGGGGCTGCTTATGAGTAAGAGAAAAAGTCACATAGTCTTGATGACTGCTATTTCCACTCTTCAGAGTTTTGAGGCCTCAGGCTAATGTGATCAAATCAACTTCAAATTAGTTCAATTTTACCATATTTTATAAATAAAGTTAATTTTGTCATCTACCATTAAAAATAAAGCATCTAGGTCAAATTATTATGCTTCTGAGTTTTACATTCAGCATCAAATTAAAAGCAGAATATTCTTGAACTGGTGAGGCAGATAATCTTATTCCATGTTTTTAAATAATAAAATGATAGCTCCAAGGGTCAACTGATTTGCCTAAGCAGGCAAAAAGATACATCTACAACAGAAGTACTCAAAACTTGGCTGCGTATTACAATACTAAAGCTAATTATATAAGAATCTCTAGACCACATGGCATAAGCATTGGCATTTTTAAAAAGCAACACAGGTACCATTTAGTAGCATCAAATGTATCAAATACCAAAGAATAAATCTAACAAAAGCTGCACAAGACTGTTTACCACTAAAAACTATAAAACATTATACAAGAAAACCTAAGTAAATATGCCATATATAGGAATACAAAGAAGACAATATTCCAAGTTGTCAGTTCTCCCAAACTGATCTATATATTCAATGTAATCCCAATTAAAAATCTCAGTATGTTGTTTTTGGCATAAACTGACAAGATGATGATAAAATCAGAATGAAATGCAAAGATCTAAGCATAACCAAGACAGTCTTGAAGAAGAACAAATCTGTGGGAGTTACACTTACTTATATAACAAAACCTATTATCAACCTATAATAGTTAAGCCAGTGTGGTAGATACTGGTGCAAGGATATACGAAATGAAAGATGGAACAGAATACAGAGTCCAGAAACAAACCTACACATAATTAGTCACCGAATTTTTGATGAAAAAATACTACAGTACAGTTGGGAAAGGTAAATGAAGCTAGGTCAAGTGGAAAATATAAATGCATCTTGACCCCAACTTGATACTGTAAACAAATGCTAGTCCCAAATGGATTGTATATCTAAATTAAGAAGGTAGAATAATAAAGCTTTGGGAAAAAAGGTAAGATCATATATCTATGACCTTAGAATAGGTAAAAATTTCATGAATATACACTAAAAGCTCTACCAGAAAGGAAAAATCTGATGAAGAAGATTATATTAAAATTAAGAAGGTCCTTTCATCATAATATAGCATTAAATGAAAAAACAAGTCTTAGAGTGAGAGAGGAGATTTACAATACATATATCCAACAAAGACTTATATTCACAATGTATTAAGAACCCTACAAATCAAGAAGAAAAAGACAGAAATCTCAAAGGAATATTGGACAAAAGACTAGAGTAATGATTTTAAAACAGTGGTTAAACAAATGATCAATAGGCACAGGAAAAGGTACTCAACTTCATTAATCATCAGGCAAATACACCTTCGAACTACCAAGCAATACTAGTAACACACCTACCAAAATGATGACAATGACAGACATGCAAAACCAAGTATGAATGAGATATGGAGCAACTGAAACTCTTACACACCAGAAGTACACATGTACTATGGTACAACCACTTTGGAAAAGTGACTACCAATATCTACTAAAGCCGAACACATGCAAGCCCTGTGACCTAGAAATTCCACTCCCAACAGAAATACATCCCCAATACAAATGTCCCTATGTACACCAAAAGACATGCCCAAAAATATTCACCACAGTACTATTCAAAACAGTCAAAAATGGAAAAGGAACCAATTGCCTGCCTATCAAGAGTAGAACGGATACGTTTTATACTCACACATAGGAACACTATAAACAATGAGAATAAACATGCTAATATTACACACAACAAAATGAACAAATCTCAAACATAATGTCGAGTGAAAGAAGCCAGACGCCGAAGAATATATTCTGATTACGGCAGTGACATAAATTTCAAAAACAGCTAAAAGTCATACGTAGTGTTGGAACTGTTGGAATTCCAGAGAGCAGTTATCCTTTACTTGGGATAGTGACTGGAAAGGGACACACGAGGAGGTTCTGAGATGCAAGTGGTGTTCTGTTTCTTGTGGTGTGTCAATCAAGCTGCACACTGACAATATGGGTACTTCTGTTTGTGTGTGTTATACTCTAAAAACTAAAACAGAAAACTTCCTAGGTGATTCGAATATGTAGCCAGAGTTGAGAACCACTGGTCTAGAGCTCAGATCAGCTTTCTTTCCTCCCTTTCTTCCTTCTTTCCTTTTCTTCCTCCTTCTTCACCCTGCCCACCATGCTTTCGTCTTCCAAATTCTCTGCCTCCAAAGTGCCAACTAGTGTTCTGGGTGCAAAAGACACAGAAAAGAAAAAGCTATCATCCTCGCCTTCAAGAAGATAAACATTTTCTTGTCAATTAACTTCAGCCTGTCTCCTGGCCATAACACTCACCTGTCTACACTGCAGTGGTTACAAGATTATCCCTAATTATGAAGTTATCACTAATTGTAAGTGCAAACAAATACTCACATAACCTTCTTGAATAAGTGTAGTACTGGTGCACAGGACATGACCATATTATGGTCAAACTCTATTGTAACAAGTATTAAGTGCCTAGAAATATATTGGGTTCCATTTGACCCCAGGAATAACAGAGTGTGTACAATAATGAGCTGAGTTACTGGCACCAGGATTCTAGAACCTGCACAATGCTTCAATTGAATCTGACATAAGTACCATTCCACTTCCAGTCCTATTCTCTGTCAACACCACATGCTTTCCTGAGCATAATTATTATAATCTTTTTTCTAGTCTGTCTTTTGCCAGAAGTATGAGAAAATCAGGCTTTCTTCCCTCCTCTTTATTATTTCCTCTGCCTCTCTTAACACTCTTGCTCTGAAGTAGATAAATAAAGCAGGATCTCTGCAGAATCTAGACTTCGTGGATTTCCAGAACAGGTCTGCATGCTCATATCTTTGTCCCCAGTCACCTTCGATAACCAAGGCGCCAGCTGACATACAAAGTCAAAGCAAATCATCTTTATCTTTCACAGCACACTCTGTCTCTTAAAAATGTAGCTATTGATTATTTGACCATGGTCATTATGCCAAGGTTTGCCTTTATAAACAAACAAAAGATGCACTAACCTTGGCTCACATCCTGCCTTTAGTTCTCACTCTGACTGCTGTAACCAGAAAAATCTAAAAGCTCAGATGGCGAACTTTGCCTTTGCCTCAAATTCCTTTCTGCCTATACCTTCCTTCTAACCCAGATAAGCCATCCTGATGAGAACACTTATAATGTTTCAAATAAAAGGACATTGATTAGTTCACTGACTCCAACCTCTCATCCTTCAGGTCCCACACTAAATATTCCCCAGGGTAGCCTCTCTAACCCTTCCAGAATAGCTTAGTTCCCCATATTACAAAACTTCCCAGAACCATATAATATTCCTTTATAGGATTTTGTCTAATTGCAACTAATCATTTTTTGTGGTTGTCTTTTTCACCAATGTGTCTCCATCACCTGGCACAATGCCTGGAACATAGTGGATGCTCACTAAATATTGTTAAGTTAATGTGTAAATACAAGAATAAGTGAATGAATGAATAGGTGAACTTCATAAACAGCCTGTTACTGTTTTCGTTGTTGGAAGATATTTATTTTTTTCTTCTCTAAGAAGTTTTCTCTTATGGTACATAAAGCATATCACCACTTACTTTGTCCTCAGTAGAAATGTATGACAAACAGATGGCTAGCAGCTTCAATGTCAGAGCCCTTTATATAATCATAAATCATGACAAAAATACTTATTTTGAAAATCTTGCTGTCCATTTCTCTAAAAAGGCTTAGGTCACAGTGTCAAACTCCAAAAGCAAGGACGGGTAAGAAATAAAGTCATCTACATCCTCTGTTCATTGGCATTAGACTAGTACTGGAGACCCTGATGTGTTTGATGATTTTGTTGATATCTTAACCAAGTCCTTCCAGCTCTCTGCTCTTGTGTCTCCTCTCTACAGATCATGAAACGGGATCGATCAAACAGAGAGTACTCAACATATCTGTAACTCCATGCCTTTATTTATTCATTCATTCAGCGTAAATAGTTTTGAGAGAATAGATTGAGCCCAGTCTTGTGCTAGACACTGGAGACCCAGCAATGATCTGGAGAAAAAGGTCTTGCCTTCAAGAGATTCAATTAGAATTGGAGAGAAGAGGATGGTTAGGGGATTCTTTATGGCTTAAGAGTTGCCTAGATCGGTGATTTAATATGCATCATAATCAATTGCAGGGCTTGTTAAAACACAGATTGCTAAACCTCACCTCTAGATTCTGATAGTCTTGGGTGAATCTGAGTTTCTGCATTTTTAACAAGTACTCAGGTAGTGTTGATTCTACTGGTCTGAGGCCCATACTTGGAAAACCACTGACTTGGATAAAGTAGAATATTAAACAAGAACATAGTTCATAGAGCTTAATAAATATTGGTTGGATGGATAAAAGAATGGATCAATCAATCAGCCAATTCGTATAAATTTATCATTACATCAATCACATAAAACCCTTATAAAAGGAGGCCATAAAGGTGGATTTTACAAAGGTTTATTTATTGCTTAGCTATAAAAGATGCTACCTCTTCTTTGTGGTCAGTAACATGAGTCATCATTAACAAAAATGGTACGGCTAAAATTAATTAAGCTACTTTTCCCTATTTATGTCTTGCTCTATCTGGAGTTGCAATGGGCATTGCCTCCTCTGGAGTGTAATTCAGGCTGACTCATTTTCCAATTCACTGACAAAGGTCAGCTGTGTTCCAATTCACCACTGAAGGTGTATCAGGAGCTATTGATCAGGAGTTGCACATCAGAGAGATTAACCCACTTTATCTGGGTTTTCTTGACCCTCTTGCCAATGATTTGGCAGGTCAGTTGGAGTAAAGGTTGAAAACTCACATTGGCGTACATCTATGGATTAAATAGGCAGTCAGCAGCATAGAGAATTACAACACTGGCCCAATAGAGAGTGCATAAGTGCATTAGCTTTGTTTGCATTCAGCAGAGGTGGGAGTAAGCCCTGATTCTGTCACCTGATTCTGAGTTACATGATCAGTGCCTCTAATCCTCAGTTCTTTCATCTTGAAAACAGGCATGACAGTAATAAATAATTCCTAGAATTGTTGCACAAAATGCATATAGTGCATTTAGAACAATGCTGACATCATATTAACCAGTCAACACATTTTAGCTAGCTTTGTTATTCATTAGCTTCTCAAACTTTTTTCATCACATTTATTAATGTTTTGTACATTATTTTTTGTAAATAATATACCTAGAGTTGGCATGTACCCACCAGTTACCTTTAGCTAGGTCAGTAGGAGGAATTTTACTGCTTGGATTTTTAATTCTGAGCCAGAGAATGTAGTGATTCATACACAGCTAACTTCCCTTTGCCACACAGTATAAAGATTTGCACATCATGCCAAAATTCATTCCCTGTTAAAGGTACCAAGAGGAGAGCTGTAGAGGAAAACAGTTGTCTTCTTAAAAATCAGCTTTAAAAATTAAGTATAATACTTCCAGTTCCTCCCCTCCCCAGGCTCCAAATCTTTTTTTTTTTTTTTTAATCTGGAAGTCTTGGCTAGGATATGAAAGCTGAATGAGGAATGTTTTATATCGGCTAAGGGGTCAAACACACCTGGTTTCCAGTCCTGAAGTTACCATTATAAGCTGTGCGATCTTGGAAAAGGCACTTAAATTTTTTATGTTTCTGTTTAATCATTCTTCTAATAATAATAGTTACTAATGGAACTATTGTGAAGATGTAATCAGTCAATTCATTTTCCAGTATCTGAAAAATGCTAAGTGCTGCATGTCAGCCATGTGGACTCTTAGCATCTTATCCTATTGTGTGACCCTCATTATAATATTCCTAGATTTGTTAAAGGAACCCATGCCCTTTAGGATTGGAAAGGTTTCAATTATATTCCCTTTCAACTTCTATTTTAAAAAAAAATATATAAAACCCATAATCCTTTTAGAAAGTCTACATTTCTTTCATCCCTCAAAATGTAGTCACCTGGCAACTTCTCCTACAGCTACTTCTTCAATCTTTCTGGCAACACTTAATAAGACCTTTTTAAGATAGCCCTTTCATCTACATTGCCAAGTACAGGGCCTTGTCCATAATAGGCACTCAATAAATATTTGTTGAATAGATGAATGAATAAACGCAGCCAAGACATGCAAAAGTAATCATAGCATTAAGCTAAAAACAAGGCAGCTTTGTTTCTCTGTAGACATGAGTTGGGGCTCAATTACCACATCCCTTTCAAAGAATTGTTCCAAATCAGTCACTCATAAGGAATTGTAAAAAGCCCTATTTATCATAATGCTATTAGAAAACACAAGGGTGGGAAAGGGGACTGTCACCTCTGCATTGAGTGTCTTTTTGTTCTTACTCTGGCCAAAAATCCATGTCATCTAGACAGAGCCAAGATCAAAGGGGAAACACCTAGGCACTCATCTCCAGGTGCCTTTGTTGGCTGAAAATTGGCAGCAACTCAAGTAGTTTAGAACTGCTTAGTGAGCCCTTAAAAGTAAATTAGATCATTTTACTCCCTGTTTAAAACTACCCAATGATATCCTGTGACACTTAAAATAAAACCCAAATTCCTCCCCATAACTTAAAAGGTCCTATTTGATCTGAGTCCTGACTACCTTTCTACTCAGCTGTTGTTTTCTCAAAGAGCCATCCCCTTTTACTTCCCCATCCCCAGTGGCTGCTCTTTATCCCTTAAGACAGAGGTCCGCAAACTTTTTCTGTGAAGAGCCAGATAGTCAATATGTTAGGCTTTGAGGGCCATGCTATCTCTGCCACAACTACTCAGCTCTGCCATTGTTGTGTGAAAGCAGTTATAGACAATGTGTAAATACATGATTTCCAATTGGCTATGTTCTAATAAAATTTTATTTACAAAAACAGGAGACCAACTGGAAATGGCCTGTGGACCATAATTTGCCAACTCCTTCCCTAAGATAAGACTCCTCCCATTGCTCTCTATCCTCATATCCTGCTTTAGTTGCTGTAGAATATTTTCACATTTGTTACTTACCTGGTTCAGCTACTAGGATGTAGCCTTCATGAGGACAGGATCTTCATTTTGTTGACGGCAATGCATTCAGCACCTAGGACAGTTCCTAGTGCATAATGTTTGTTTGCTAAGTGTTGAAGTGAATGACCTCAATTTCAATTACTTCTGCTCTCATTCATCACCCAGACCTCCTTTGAGTTCTCAAGACACTTCAGGCTCATTCTTGCCTCTCAGGCTTTGCATCCTCTTCCCTTATATTTAGGGAATGAAATTTAGATCTCAGATCAAATGATACCTCTTAGCCCTTCCTGATAATTCTAAACAAAACTTTCCAGAAGCCTCAGCCTGTTCTATTTTCTCCATAACATTAAGAACTGGAATTTTTTTTTAACTGATTCTTGTACATCCTCCCCTATGATTCCAGAAAGTTTCTTGGCCTCCTCAAAAATCCAGAAAAGTATATGACACATAGAAGCTTTTCAATAAATATTTGTCTAGAACAGCGCTTTTCAAACCTTAGTGTGTATCAAATTCACCTAAAGATACTGTTTAAATGCAAATTCTGAGTCAGTAAGTCTGGAACAGGACCTTGAAACCCTGCCTGTCTTGCAAGCTCTCCAGAAATGCTGATGTTGCTGGCCCATGGACTACACTTTGAGCAGTGAGGGTCTAATGAATATTTTTGACTGCCAGAAAAATGTACTCACCTCCAGCACAGAAAGTGGAATGTACAGTGAGGATCCTTCAAAAGCCATATGAGGCAGCCTGAGCCAAAGATCAAAGTGAGAGACCAATTCCATCCTTAAAACGCACATCTAATGCAAAATGATAAGGACAAATTTTCCTGACTCACTTAAGTGATTTTGGCCTCAGGCACCTGGTCTTCAATGAAAGGGAATTGGCAACATTCTCCATATTAAATTCACCTTGAAAATGCTGAATCACTCATGGGGAACCAAAATAAATCTGTCTTCATTCCATGTTCAGTCATGTCTTTCTTTCAACCATTCTATTACATATATTAGGAGAGTTACCTGCTCTACACCTCAATGTGATAACTCTGAAAGACCTCATGTTTCTGCAGGGCCACCAACCATACTGCTAGTGTTATATGGTGCTGACTTGACCTGAAAGAGGAATCCGTACCTCACAACTGAAAGGGAATGTATCCAACAGGGAAACACAATATGTCAGAGTAATTAAGAGCTATTGCTCTGGAGTCTGATTACCACTTAATCTTTGTGTGACCTTCACCATAGTACCTACAATTTTAATGCTTCAGTTTCTTCCTTTTAAACAGGATAATAATGAAACCTGATACTTAAGGTTGTTGTGATGATTAAGGGAGGTAATCCCTCTAAAGAACATAGCCCAGTGCATGGCAAATGTGCATATTAATGAATATTAGCTGGAATTCTTACTCTGCTCCATCATAGAATACTGTTGTCTTGTTTATCGAAAGTTATCTCACATTCTAGAGTTTGCAGTGTGGCTCTGAATATAATGATTAACACAATTATTTTAACATAATAATTATAGAATGCTTACTGTGTATCAGGCAATATATTAAGTGCTACTTTGTCTCATCTAATCCTGAAATTAAATCTATAAAGTGAATATTGGTGTCTAAATTTTGCAGATGGGGAAACTGAGGTTTAGGATAGTGAAGAGAGTTTTTAAAGATCATTCAGCTAATATGGTTAAAGACCTGAGCACAGGTCTGGCTGATCTTCAGGCTCCAGGTCTTAACCACTATGCTATTACTACCTTGCTTGTTATTTTATACATATCAATATAGATTTAGATGTCCTGGCTCCAAAATAGGTTCTATTTCCCTCACAACACCAACTCTTTGGGTGATTTTCTCTCCTGTTAGAGAGAGAGAGTTCTGACCAGTGGCCATTAAACATACTTCCAGGTCTGGCAACCAGATTCCCAGTTCTTTTCTGATTATTCTGATGGTTTTTGTTAGTTTTCTATTTGTTTGTTTAACTCTTGCCTTTATAAAAAAAATAAAAGTCCTGTTTGATAGCACTTTGGTCCCATGAACATCATAACTTCCATTCCTAAGGATGCTTCTTGATGGCCATGTTGTCTCTTGTGTTACAGTTTTCTGTTGACAATTATCAACCATTCCAAAATTTAGTGGTGTAAAACGACAGTAGTTTCTTTGTCAGTAATTCTGAAAAGGCAAAGTAGGCACAGCTCTTCTCTGCCTACAACATCTAGGACCCCAGTTAAAAATACTTGGGACTAAGGGACAACTCTAACATCTAGGAGCTGGAGTGGTTTAGCAGCATCTCCAATCGTGCCTGGCACATGAACTAGGATGAATCAAAAGCTAAACTGAGCTATGGGCGTGGACCAGAGCCCATACATGCAGGTTCTCCACGTGGCTTGGTCTCCTCAGAGCATGGCAGCTGGGTTCTGAAAGGTGATATCCCAAGGTAGAGGACCTGAAGAACAAGCATTCTCAGACTCGGCAATCATATGGTGTCACTTTTGTTTTGTATTCTATAGTACAAGTAAATCACTAAGAAATGGCTTGATTCAAGAAAAGAGAATTAGGTGCTATCTCTTGATGGGGGAAGTAAGATCACAGTGTTGAAGAGCATGTGTGATCGGAGATATTTTCATGGAAATCTTTGAAATATATAATTTGCTGCATCCTTCAACTCTTTCCCCATTTCATCATATTTCATCATCTTGAACATCAAATGCCTTGCAATAGACTTTCCTGCCAGTCTCAAATTTCTAGAAATGAGGAGAAAAAGAACTTACCTAATGTCTTGAACACCCCTTGGAAAAAAAAATACACTTCCATAAGTAGCATGCCTTCAAGACATGACCCATAGTATTTAATAGAGATTTTTGGAATTTCTAAAAGGTCTTTCTTAGATAAAACCAAGGAAGTCCTGACATCTAAAAGAGCCTTACTGAGTAACTCTACCACATATGAGTACCCATAAGGCTACTCTTGACATGTATAGAATTCTCACAAGCCAATGGAGTCAATTATATTCCAAGTTCTTTATAATAATGAGAAAATTGAGGATTAGAGACCCTAGGTAGCAGGTCAAATTTCACTCAGATAAAAAGTGGTAGAGCAAGGATTCTGGTCCAACTCTTTCAGACAACCATAGCCATTCAGTGATAATCTTCCTTGGAGATCAGTTCATTTCAAACTCATTTTATCAGTCAGGACTCTTAGCTTCAGGTGACAAAATAAACAACCAAAGTTGGTTCATGTAAGTGGCAAGTCATGCCAGTTATAGAAGCTTCAGGCATGGATAGATCCAGAAGCTCCAACGATATCATTATAAATTTTTCTCCATCTCTTATTCTTCTTTTTCTTTTGGTTTTATTCTTAAGCAGGCACTCCTCGTGTGATAGAGATGGCCACAACCAGCTACAGGCTTATATTCTACCACTTAAGCAAAATCAACATACATTCATCTTCCTTTTCCTATAAATTTGAGGAAGTTTCTCTTTTATGTCTTATCTGGATTAAACTAATTGTTCTCAGTTGGCTTACAGCCCATTTCATTCACGCCAATCTCATGTGAGGAGGGAGATGAAATAAAGTGGTTGGCCAGGCCTGAGTCAGGCCTTCACAAGCAATGCAGACTGTGTATAGAGGAGGAGCTTCCCAAAAGAACACCAGAGTGAAGTATCCAATGGCAAAGTAATGGACACTAGGCAGGAAAAAACATCAGGTGCTGACTACATCCTCATTTTGCAAACGGATAAGCTTGTAGCTGGCAAGACTGATTCTTATTCCATTTTTATCTGTTCCTTCCCTCTGGCTCCCAGTGTTCTATTATTGCATCTGTTCCTCTTTCCTTAGAGGAAAAGAGTTGAGAAATTTATTCACACTAAAGTGTGAGTCACTCAATCACCAAGAATCCTTGCATTCTAGTTTCTATAATGAGAATTCACTCATTTGACTCATATCTATTAAGCATGCACTATTTGGCAGGCTCGTGCTAGGAAACCACAGAAGATACAGAGGTGAAATAAGACAGGCATTTAAGGGGTACCGACATACAGTTAGCTAGAAGAAATAAGTTCTAGTATTTGATAGTACAGTAGAGAAATTATAGTAGAAACAGTTTATTGTATATTTCAAAATTGCTAGAATAAAAGAATTGTAATGTTCCCAACGCAAAGAAAAGACAAATATTTGGAAGTGCTGGATATCCCAGTTACTCTGATTTGATTGTCACATGTTATATACAGGTATCAAAATATCACCCCCAAAATATGTACAACTATTATACATCAATAAAAATATAAATAAAAAATAAAGCAATGCCTTAAAAAGGCATATTTTACAAATGCGTTAATATTGTAATAGAAAAACAAACTGTATTTTCATTTAAAAAATGTTAAGGTCATCAGGGAGAGGGAAAATATGCCAGTATTTTCACACTTAAGGAGTTCATTATAATTGCTTGGAGCTGATTTCTGTCGCCTAACTCCAAATCCAGAGTTCTAATTCAACAGATCTGAAGAAAAATCCAGGAACCTGAATTTTATAAAGCATTCCCAGGTGATTTTGATGAAGATGGTCAGAGGATCTTACTTGGGTTCCTCTGGCTTAACCCAAAAGGATTATTCTCTAGAGGCTACATTTCTGGAACCATTGAGTCTTTCCTAAAAAAGACAAATCTTGGAGCAATACCTCACCCTTCAAAACATACTGCACAAGCAGCATCGAATCCTGCCTTTTCATAAAGCCCCCACTTCCTCCAAGTTGGGATTTGCAAGGTGGATGAATGATTCCTTATGGGCATGTGACATATTACAGCAGATGCTCTTGGTGCCCTGCCCACATCCCTGTAGTATCAATCTCTTCACAATGGAGAGTGTTACTGTGAACACATATGCTTCTCTGCCTGAGGGTTTTTTCCTGGCCGTGGGAGCACATTTGGCCCATACAGGTCCAGGTGAAATGCTGGACAGTGAATGCCCTTAGGATAGCCTTCAACCAATGCCTATTTTCCTTTCCATTGAGAGATGTGAGAAATGTTCTCCATGGTCTCTGAGTTACCTAAAGGTGTTAAGCTTCAGCTGCCCACAGTGGTAACTGGCTTGTGAGGTTCCCTTCATTGGCTTTCTTCCCTACCTCATCTCACATTCCACTCTTCTCCTAGTGTTTCTCGTCATCACTTCCTGTGTAACTGACCAGCACTTTAATCCTTGCCTCAGGGTCATCTTGGGAAGACCAAAGTGAACACCCTTCTACGTCTAATTGTAAAAGTCATGTGGTTATGTGCTGTGTTTAACATAGTTCTTAGAAAGATTAAGTGCTGACAATTGCCCTCAGATTACATAACCAAAGAATTTCTTCCAGTCAAGTATCTAAAGAATCAAGCCAAGGCTTAAATTAGAATAGATTCCTCAATATCTCTAACACACAAACAAGCACACATGCCCTCAGCTATCAAGCAGAAGCTGAAGACCTTATTACCATTGCAATTATTATTATTACCATTAACTCTAGAAAAAGTACTCAGCCCAAATCATGCTAAACAGTTATTCCAAAAAGGAAGTGGGGAAGAAACAAACTAATATTAAAATGTTATTGAACTAAAATAGTCATAGAAAGTGCAAAGAGTGGGTTTATTATGCAGAATGCATTCAAGCATGATTAGCTGTTTGGCAGAATAGCAAGAAGAAAAAAGTGGAAAAAGCCCAGCAAAGAACAGCCAGACCCAAAGATGTACTTAAAGAATAGATAGGAAACTGCTTCTTGGGATTTAGATGTTGAGGCAGAACTGCATTTCCCTTATTTATCTGCTTTCAAATGGTAACAAATCATTCTGATGATAATTACAGAATGTGTCTATTTATGGCAATCTGATAGCCATGGAGATCATCCCATTTTGCATTCTAGTGATTACCTTCCAAAACGATTAATGGGTTTTCAGAAGAACTCAGAGAATAAATAGTAACTTCAATGCTTTGTCCCCTGATATGAAGAGAAAAAGAAAATAAAAATACTTGTTGAATGAATACATAAGGAAGAAGACAAAATTAGTATTCAGAGAAGGAGGTTGGAGGATAAGTGTGTGTGCGTGTGTGTAGGAGAGCTCTTTCAAACACTCAGAATTTCTGTTTTCGCTTCCTGCTATAACTTCCAGGGAGAGATCAGTTTAGAAATTTGTTTTCAGTTCAACAATACAGACCTCAGTTGGGTTGGAAAAAATAACACATAGTTGAAAAATTTGTAAACACAACCTTGCTGTGGCTTTTTTTTTTTCTGAGAATTTCATATAGGTGCTACTCTTCTGAAATCATTTATTAGATATTTTCAAAAATATATCATGAAATCCATTCTTGGACATCTCATTGTAACAAAACCAATTGTTTCCATTAGGATTCTTAGTTTTCAAACAACAGAAATATTGATGAGTCTGGCTAATTTAAGCACAAAGTAATTCATTGGCAGGAGTCAGAATTCACTGGCAGAAACTCAGAATTAAGGGAAAAACTGAAGAACTGTACGGAAGGCTACCAGAGGCCAGGGATGCTCTGGGAATGCTGAAAACAGGAACAGATTGACAAACTTATCAGCCACCACTGCTGGGATGAACCAGTTCCACTGCTTTTGCTGCCCTCCCTCATGTCACTTCGTTAAAGATGAGGAATACCAGGAAATAATCACCTGTCCAGCTTCAGTCACAAGCTGCCTCTTTGGCAAAGGGACAGCAGGGTATCTGGAATGTGAGTTACCAAGATGGTATGCAATGGGGGAGGAATTCTCCAGAAGAAAATTAGGTACAGGAGCCACAAGAAGTGGAACCATAGAGCAGAGCCTCAAGACCAGGCTAGAGGTATTGAAAAATGATTAATGATTACTGCGCATCAGGTTTTTTAAAAGGGTACCAGCCTTCGACCACTTCGTGTCACTATCTCATGGTCTTGCTGCTTTGCTGTCTTGTCTAAAACATTTTCTTTAATGCCATAACAGCCGTCACGCTAACATTAAAATGTTTGCAGAAAGGCATCATTTTGGGAAATGTGATTCCTCATCCCCCTGTCACCACTGACTTCTGCACCCCCAAACCTGAAGCTCTGCTTTCCTTTGCTGTTTATCCCTCCAAACTCTAAACACAGGAGCAGCCCTGCCAACCTGCTCTGCCTCTACTGTTGCGTATGGTGGCCAAAGACTTGGGTTTGAAGATTGCAACTGAGTTCTAATACAAGACCAATTGTTATATGCTAAGAATTTGATGTTATATTCTCCATGTTAAGTATTTTACATCTATAGTCAACTCTGTGCAGGTCAGCCCAACAGTTTAAAACTAAAAATAATGATGCTAATACAACAGTCCTTGGCGTCCAGTTGGATATATTCCAAGGCCTTTGTAAACCACCAAATTATCAAATATATCTCTTCAAATTATATCTTCCCCACAAAATGCAAAAAACCCGTAACTGGTAAACTGTAAATACGCCCCTCAGTCTTTAATGATTCTGTAAATATGGGACTAAAGTAATTTATAAAGCCATTAGAATAAATACTGGCTGGAACACTCACTGAAGCAATTTCACAGATTACTTTTTCCTGTTTTCATAATAGTGTAGAGATCTGACTCACTGCCGAACATTCCCTTCTTTGATGTCTCCAATACATGTAATGTCCAGATAAGAACTCCCAATTTTGCAAACCTTTTCAAGTCCCCTGCCAGTGCTGGAGGGTGTATGGGGAGGGGAGTAGATAATGAGCTGGGCTCTGGAGTCAGATTTCCCAGATTCAAATCCTGGTTCCGACACTTAGTACTGCATGAACTTGAGAAGACCTCACTTTCATAAGCCTTCTTTATGTGACTTCCCTCATCTGTAAAATGGGGTAATGACAATATTTTTGTGTGCTAATTCATTTAAAACATTTAATAAGCTGGTATTTCATAAATGCTTAATACATATTACATATTACTTTTTTTCAAAAAAACTCTTGAAAATAATTACATTAGGAAACCATTTTTTTCTCAAAGGTGTGTAGAGAACGGCAAAGTACCTTGACATATATACACTGTAGTGGGTATTCAGCGAGCCTCCCTCACTAACTAGGTGGGGCTCCTTCCCCAACACAACGCATATTTGTGTCTTAGCAAAATTAAAAATTTCTTTATGGCATCAGCCTTCCCAGTCACTTACAAATAAACAACTGAAATGCTAAATCCATATGCACCAAGGATGTAACACAGACTTGACAAAAAATTGGGGAGTCGGAGAGTAAACTTTCAGAAGGAATGTTCCTGAAATAGAACCTTGCTTTGTGACAAAGAAAAAAGAAGCATATTAAAGTTTGCAACAAAGTAATTCAAACATAACTGAGCTACAGAATGCCGTACATGAAACTACATAATCCTCTGACTGACTTAAAACTTCAGGGTAAATACAAGACCAATTAGTTCAATTCACTGAAGCAATCATTCCACAATGATAATGTAGTTTCCCAGGAAATACATTGAAGCTGCAGAAATGGAGGTAGTGCATAAAAAACACATAATAGTCTCATGAATGCCTGTTCTCATCAGACGGTTGGCTTTAAAGTATGGAAAACACATTCATGGTAAAGTCTATATTACTACTAATAAATTAACACAACAGTATCGTAAAATCACTAACTGATAACAGCTATTTGATGGCAGGATTTCCCATTCATTTTCATGGGAAATACTCTCCCAAGTTCATAATGGGAACTTACAAATGCTAACTCAAACTCAGAGCCTGTCTATATACAGAACGTGCATTCAATAGAAATGTGGTACAGTTTATAAATGGCCTCAGGGAAGATATGTGACTCCAATTAAATAAGGAACCAAAAGACATCAAATAAATATTCCTCTCAAGGACTCTTCTCAGCCCAAGAGGCCCTGGAGATTTAGCGAGAGGGAAATTTACTAGTAAGCATTTTACCTCTTTGGCAACACTATAGAGGAGTATCTTTCTATCGGTGGAGATGTACTTGATCTACTACTGAGCCCTTCCACACGGCCTTGGGTTTTATTAATTAGGATGATGACCAAAAGATCTCTCTGCCTCTACACTCAGGTATTATAGCACCAAAACCTAGCAGCATTACTCATTCAGTCCTTGAAGTTACCCATTCTCCTTGCATTAGAAGTTACCCATTCTCCTTGCATTTATTTAAAATACAAATACCCCTGGGAAGAGGAAACACATTATTACCATTGTATTATGAGGTAATTCAAGGCAACCAAAAGCCATTAACACATGGGGAAAATATATAGAAATACATATATCTGTGGTATTGAGGGGAGGGGTGGTGACACTGTAAAGCAAAAAGAAATGTAGTTGAGATAGTTGAGTGGACACAAAATATTGTTACACTTGGAAGGCAAATTTTCAAATTAGGATAAATGATAGTATTTCCAGCAAATATTTACATCCTTCCTCTCACCCCACTTTAAGTGGAACGCTTCCCTGCCCCAACGACTTTGGACCTGACCGTGTAACTGACTTCTCCAATAAAATGTGGTGGTGACAGAAGTAGAAGCCTCCCTGATGTTTTCATGTGTTGGCTTGCTGTCTTGGTCTCCTAGCCATTCATCAAGAGAGGAACATTCCCAGGTAGGCACTGACCCAAGGACTGTGAGCAGAACTGAACCAAACCCACAACCTTGAGTGAACCAAGCCCAGCCAGTGCACAGCAGGATACAGAACCATCTCTGCTTACCTTCAGCCCCTGGAAAAGTAAACTAAATGTTTATTATTGCAAGCCACTGAGTTGTGGGGTGACTTGTTATGCTGCCTTATTGAACAATAATTGTTAATAATTAAACATAAATTGATAGATGAGTAACAACAGCCTATGCCAGTTGAGCCCTGACCTTGTGCAAGGCACTAGACTAAGGACTTGAGATTCATGATTTGTTTCAATTCTTACACAGTTTGGAGGCGTGGGTTCTGTTTTCGTATTTAAAAAGTTAGATGACTGGCCTAAAGTCACACAATTAGCAGGTGGCAAAATTGAGATTTAAATCCAGGGCAATCTGATTTTAATACGCATTTTCCAACATACTACACTGCCTTTCTGAGTTCTCATTTATGTCAATGTGGAAGGGTTAGCTCCCATTCTTCTACTCATCTTGACTTCTTTTGTATTACATTAATAACTATTTATTGAGTACTTACTACATAGTATGCATTGAATCTGACATACAGTAAACATCCATTGCTTAAACGTGAGTTAGCTACTATTATGAGTTTTACTATGTGGATATGTGAAAAAATTTTAAACAGACAATGAGATATTAAAACAAAAACAGGAGAAAAATAATGTGGTCCTACGAATAATATATTTTATGTAACTAAAGAAAGACACCACCCATAATTATTCATGTTACACAATTGATTGCCAACAAATAAAATCTCGGAGGTTTGATTTTATTTTCAGAGCAAGGAAATTAATTTAAAACCTAGGAAACATTTTACCACCTTTCTCACTGACATCTTTTATATTCCAAATTATCTCTTGAACCCTAAGCTTGTTTTAAAAACAAAACCAAAAAACTCCCCCAAACATAACATATAATCCTCTCTTGTTCTCTCTGCTTCTGATCCTTCTAACCTGAGAAATTAAATGGAAAGCAGAAAGTTTTTGGATAGAGAATAATTCCTATATGCGAAAATAATATTCTAGAGTATACAAGGAAAACATTCTTTTTCATAAATAATTTTTGAAGGTTTTAACAGTAAAAAGGGACAAAGTATCTAGATACCAAGCACTAATTGCCTAGTTCTAGGAATCTTAACATCATATGTTTAAGTAAATCACAGAAAGTGTTTGCAACGTCCCTGGTTACACAGATAGTAATGTTCAATGGAGACTTAGAATCAAGGTTCTCCTGACCCAACAAATTTGGCATCTTGTTTTGCTGGCATCAGGTCAGAATTAGGAAAGTGATCAAGGTTATTCTGGGTCTACAGTCATAAACACAAACACCTGCAAGGATCCTTCAGGTGAGGTAAGTGAGTGGAGGTGGCTGGGATCAGACCACAGGGAGTGGAGACAACCATGGGGAAGTGGAGAGGCAATTGTTGTGGCAGGCACCAGTGACTGCCCATCCACAAGTCATTCCTGACTTGCTAACACAGCCCTGATTTTATTCGGGTGATAGTGTTCCCAACCCCAGGGAAGAGATCAGCACTAGTGTACACAAATCATGGGTAATCCCATTATGTTTTGCTGACAGCTAGAGGTGGCCATCTGACTTAGCTCTGGCCAGTGAGAACAAACGAAAGACCATATGTTAGTTCTAGGGAGAATTTCTCTTCCTGAAAAATAAAAGAATAGATGGGCAAGGTGCACCCCCACGGTTTGTTTTGACGAGGTCTTACTCTGTCACCCAGTCGAGAGTGCAGTGGCACGATCACAGCTCACTACAGGCTTTACTTCCCAGGCTCAAGCAATCCTCCCACCTCAGCTTCCCAAGTACCTGGGACTACAGGTGCACTCTAAACTTTAGCCCAACTAAAGGTTTTTGGGGTTTTTGTGTGTGGGTATTTTTGGTAGAGACAAGATTTCACCACGTTGCCCAGGCTGGTCTTGAACTCCTGAGCTCAAGCCATCCACCCCCGCTTCAGCCTCCCAAAGTGCTGGGATTACAGGCATGAGCCACTGGGCTTGGCCAGAGCACTCCTGCAGCACTCCATTGAATGACCTCTTTTCCTTCTTACTGATGTGATAAGAGATTAACAAAACAAAACAAACCAATAAACAAAAAAATACCCAATACATTGAGGATGGCAGCAAATGATTCATAGAAGATACCACTGTTAAGCTCTTAAATGAAAACCAGATAAACCCTATCTCCAGACTCTTTGTTGAGCAAGCAATGAATATCCCTATGGTTTAAACCTCTATTACTTGCAGCAGAATATATCCCTAACTGCTCTGTTTCCCAGCAAAAATAGGTCTCTCTGACTATTGAATGTGGGAATGCAGGCCCAGAGTTGCCACATTTTCCAAAAAGCTAAAAATCCAGATCTTTTTAACATGTAAAATCACCTGTTTTAAAAATACTGGCAACTAAATCAAATTATTAAAATACTGTGCATACCCCACAAAAGATACTGTCAGGCCAAAGAGCTGTAATTCTTGAGGGCTGTGCATATCAAGTTTGTAACTCTGCCCTAGTTTAATCCCCCTGTTTGTCGGTTGGTCTTACAGAAACCTCACACACACACACAAAAAATCAAAAAGCAATTATTATGAGTGCTGAATCCTGCAGATATAATAATCCAGATTTGCCTTCCTAGGCTCAAGAAGAAAAAGAATGGCTTCTCCATGAAACTAGGCTTGGATTTAAAAAGAAGTTGAATTATTCAGTCATAGAGAAGATTGAATCTGTTCAGACATTTCAGTGGGTCTTTTTTCCAAATTGATTTGTCATTCTTTTGATAGGATCTCAGAAACTGATTACAGAGCCACTTGGAACTCAGGGTTCACGCAACTCTCATCAAAACAGGAAGAATAGAAGGCTCTTTATATGTCAATAATCAAACCGGAGACCTCCTGCTACTGCCAGGTTTATTGTGTGGCTTCAGATACTGCCCTTGAGTGCAATAAAAACAGCAGCAATGATGGCAACAGCAAATAATAACAACAATGGCCTCCATCCAATCAAAGCATTGAAATGTATCTCTGTTGTTTTTATATTGGGAGACTGCCCTCTCCTGCTCCATTTGGTACTGATGAAACTGTAAATCCCAGGGACTTGCCTACCTTATACAAGCAGGGGGAAGCACATGACCCAGGTCTGGCCAATTATCTTCCTGTGTGATTGGTTGGGGAGATGCGCCTATAGAAGGATGGGCATGGTCAAAGAGATGGGCACATGGGAAAATCAGAGTCCCTTTTATGAGCATCATTGTATAAACAGAGAAGCATAGTCTCTTGCCTCCTCCATCATCTTAAACTGTGAAGAAGAGTGCTGTGCAACACCAGACACCATGTAACCATCACACGCATAAAACGTGTCTTAAAAAAAGAAAAGTCAAGTGATTTGTGTGTAGCCTAGAGTTGGGACAGAGCCAAAGACCAGATGACAGCACTTAAATTCCTGGATCTAACCATGCCTGAAAGAAGCTTACCCCTCGGATGTTTCAATTAAGTAAGCCAATGAATTGCTGGAGAAATAGTTAGAGAATGGTAACAAAAGGTTATGATTAAGCAACTGAATGTAAACCATAATTAATGGCACAGAACGGTAGAAAAGCCATTTTAATCTATAGGCCTGCTAGAAAATACTCAAGGAAAGGACAAGGAATGTTTTTAGGAGCTACAACCAAAAGAAATAAGTAATGCGGTACATAGAGATGGTACATGATAATTAAAGAAACTCAAATACCCCTGCTTCATATTTTTAACAAGTGACCCTATCTTGAACCGTCTGTCTTCTTTTTACTCTTCTTTCCCCCTTCTACCTCCAAGTAAGATGTGTATTTTGCAGACACAAGGGTATGACCTCTAGTGGGTGAGCTCCATGAACAGGTAACTTACAAGCCAGAAAAACCTTGACTCTTAAGTCTTGTTCCTTGTTCATTGTTAACAAATTATATTATTTCACTGGCAAGGAGGAACAAACATTTTATCCATTCTGAACACAGGCTTTAGGGTCAGGTAGATTTTGTTTGGCTCTGTACATAACTAACTATGTACATAACTAGCCATGATACTCAGATAAGTTACTTAGAACCCCAGGATCCTCAGTTTTCTCAGAAGTAATACATGTTCTGGTGAGTATTCCACAAGGTACTGTGTGTAAAAGTGTGCAGCACCATGCCACGAATATTATACAAGCTCAGTCTAGAGGTGTTCAGCACTTAGTCCCCTTTTCCTCCATTACCTCCTTTTTCTTCTCAGGTTATTTCTTAATCTCTTGGTTTGCTTTTCTGGTTATTTCTTCCTTTATCAAAGTTTTATCTGACATTATTTTATTTGTGTTCCATAGATATAGTGTTTTTGTATTTTTATTATTTATTTTTAAAGTCTTTCTCTGTCACCCGAGCTGGAATGCAGTGGTGTGATCTCGGCTCACTGCAGCCTCCGCCTCCTGGGGTCAAGCGATTCTCCTGCCTCAGCCTCCTGAGTAGCTTGGATTACAGGTGCCTGACACCATGCCCAGATAATTTTTTCATATTTTTAGTAGAGATGGGGTTTCCTCATGCTGGCCAGGCTGTTCTCAAACTCCTGGTCTCAAGTGATCTGCCCTCCTTGGCCTCCCAAATTGCTGGGATTCCAGGCATGAGCCACCACTCCCGGCCTCCCATAATATATTATAGCATGCTGGAGAACACATGCTTGATGGAGTGGTGTTCACAAAATCCTCTTCCAAGACTTATGCCTTGAGCTCCCAAATTGTATCTCCAGCTGCTACTTTCAAATTTACACTTAGATGTCCACTATGCACATCACATTTAACACAAAAGAAATAGATCTCTCAATTTTCTCCACATCCTTGAGCCCATTATTTCCTTGGTCTTCCCCATGTGAGAAAACGGCACCAAAGCCTACCCGGTGTCCACCGTATTTTCTCCTCTATTCATTTCCCATAACCATCCAAGTCATCAGCACTTTTCCTAAATATATTATGTACCCCATATTCTTTTCTTACTGCCAATGTCATTATCCTAGTTCAAGCCACCATCACTTCTTACTTGGTCTCCTGAAGTCTCAACTAGTCTATTATGGAGTTCAGAGTTGGCCGAAAGTGGTTAACATGAGTTGTTTCTGATATCAACAGGACTGCCCTCTAACATCATGACTGTTTTTTCTTTTTATTGCACACCTGCAAGATTATATTCAACCAAGGAAAATTTGCTGCAAGCTAGAAAAGTCAAAGCACTATGTCATGAATTTTCTTAATGCAGGAAAATTTCTACTATCAAAAATCCGAGTGTCATGCTGGAAAGGCGTGGGCTGACATCACATGGCACCAGGTCACATATTCCTTCAACTTTAGCCTTTCTTTCCAATGTTATTTTCCCACTCCTGCAACACCAGGAGGGAGACCAGGCTTCTTAAGCTTATGAGAAGTTCAGGAGAACATGGTGAATTAATTAGACTCTTGTGAAGTTCAATAAATCACTGCTGAAAGCCCTGAAAGGAAAGGCAGCAATCAATCTCAGGTTTCTACAGCTCAAACAACAGAAAAGCATCTAGGCTACTGGGTTACTAGATACAGCATTTTGATGACAATAATTCTACCCTCTAGGAACAATAATATTCTATAGTAATTTCTATTATATAACCTATGAATAACTACTAATGTTTATTCATTATTTACTATGTGTTAGGAATTATAAAATGCTTGTCATATATGAAAGTGTTCAGCAAAATTAAACACATTAATAATTGCTGGCAATAATTGCAATAACTAATAATGTATCACACCATCCCACAACAATCCTACAGAGCATTATGATCCCATTTTATAGACTAGGAAACTGAGAGTGAGACAGGCTAAGCAACTTGCCCAGATCCAAACTACTACTAAATGGCAGAGTCAGAAATAGCTTCAGGTCTCTCAATCTAAATACCACAAGTTTTTGCTTTATTGAGTGCCTACTGTGTACTGGCACTTAGAATACCTGATTTTTAACTTTCACAAAAGTGCACAAGAAGTAAAATTTATGCACATTTTAAAAAGGAGGAAATTGAGTCTCCAGGAGGTTAAGTGGCCTAAAACCAGACAAAACATAGTTCAGCTGTGACTTAAACCTAGAGCAGTCTGATTCCTTAGCACTTTTTTTAGTAGATTATATGTCTATGTATACACAGTAGCTTTATTTTTTCAGTACATATTTATACACATGCATGTGTGTGTATGTGTAGTTTGTTAAAACTATTCAGCTGAATTTATTAAAAAGAACCCTATTTTCTTTGACTGCTGGAGACCATACGATTTCTATCATTCTCCCAAGAGTATAATGTCTATGCTAATTAACATGGAGCTCAGGAGTGAAAACCAGAACACTGAGCCCCAAATTTGTTCTGGATAAAAGTGCTGCTGACCTGCTTCCTGTTCCCCAGTGAACTTTCAAGCCCTTCACTCTCCCAGTGAAACCTTCTCCTCTTCCCACCTCCCCTCTGGAAACCAATGCCAGCAATGTGTGTGGAATGACTCACTGAAACGTTGCAAAATGAACAGATCTTTCCGAGGCTGTCAGCCAATACTGAGAAATTTGGTACAGACCATCAAGCAAATGGAACTTGATTCATTTATATTAGGATGACGGGAATGAGTCAACTCTCAGGAGCCTCAAACCTTTTATTTCAATTAGTTCAAATAATGTAAAGCAAAGGCTTTTAAACCACTAAAATTCAACAAGCTGCTCACATCTTCCCATAAATACCCCACCCCTCTTTGCCTTTTCACAGACACAGGAAATTGCTGAGGTCCAAGGATAGCCTTTGACTCGGATCATCTTCCTACTAATAGCGGAACTGATGCCTACAGTTGCCAATATTCTCACTCTGTTAGCCAAAATCTTTTTCATAAGACTACCCCAGGTGAAGATCTCAGAAAATTAAAATTAGAAATCACCTCTAGAATGGAAAAGAATGTGGTTTGGAGTAATTCTTGCATCCTGGAAAAAGCCATGAAATTCCAAATATTTATTATTCATTACGTGAAGAGTTTTGCTCCATTTTATTAATTATAATGGAGAGGTTAAGAACACAAATACTAAAATCAGACAGACTTGGGTTCAAGTTCTGGGTCTCCATTTACTAGCTGTGTAGACACAGAGTTTTCTTCAAAACATCTCACATGATTTCTCTCACTTATAAAGTGGGACTAATATTAGTTCTTAGTTCCTAGGCTTTTTTAAGATTAAATGAGATTCATAGCTTGTTAAGCGCTTAGAACAAGCTCTGGCACATTATGAGTGCTCAACAAGTGTTATGTATTATCCTTGTGATCATCCAGGTATATGACAATAATCTCTTTGTTCTAAACAAGAGAATCCAGCATAAACAGAATTAAGCAAAAAATAAAAATAATAAAATAGAATTTGGTGACATTGATTTACAGGTCTAGAAAATTACCAGGTTCAATGACAGCTGGACTCAGAAGCTCACCCTATATCATCAAAAATCTGAGTACTCATTAGCAGCTCACATTTATCCTTGGAAAGAGAATCGTCATTTTCTAACAGTTTCAGTAAAATCCAGAGGCCTATGACATCCTGGGCTAAAAGTCTTACCTAACCATCCTCTACTAATTGTTGTGGCTCTTACTGACCAGGCCTGGGTAATCTCACAGCCCAGAGACAGTGGGATAGAACAAACTCCACTTGAGCTCTATGGTCTGAGAGTAGGAGAGAAATGCATCCCCAAAATAAAATTAAGATACCACTACCAGAAGAAGGAGAAGTGGGGGACAGAAACGCAAAGTTAGCAGATGTTCACTCAAGTCCCCAGTAGTCAAAACTGGCTTTAAATGTAAAGTGTAAGACAGATAAGTGATTCATCATGTAGAAATCAGAAAACTTTAAAGATGACAGGAAGTGTCTCCTTTTTCTAAAAGCCACTCTGGGTTCTGAATTCATTCGTAATACACTGAGTCAAGTAAATCATCTTTAGACTGTTTTAAATTATTTTCAAGGCTGCTGCTATAATATAGCTGGCCACATACAGGATGGCATTTCACAGTTCAGTTAAACTCACTTCTAAATGTATAAAAGTCTGAAGAGACAGTTCCCTTGTGGAAAGAAAGGTTACAGCCTACATCTCTGTGCACATTCTTTATTTAATTCTCAACCCTGAAAAGAGTAGGTATTATTACAGGCTGAGTATGTCTTATGAAATACTTGGGACCAGAAGTGTTTCAGAGCTCAGATTTTTCCAGATTTTGGAATATTTGCATTATACTTACAGTTGAGCATCTCTAATCCGAAAATCTGAAATCTGAAATGCTCCAATGAGCATGCTCAACCTGTATCACCAGTTTACAGATGAGGAAACAGAGGCTTGCCAAATTTAAGTGAATTACTAAAGCCATGGAAGTGTGAATGTGGTCCACTGTGTTTCTAATCCAAAGCTATCTGACTCGAAAATTCATACTTTTCCTACAACAGTTGGCTATCACGTTTCTCAGCAAGAGCCATCAATAGTTTTCTCCCTTTTCCCATATTTGAAGTGCTTTGTAAAGGAGGTAGAATGGTCCTGAGTGAATCTGAGTCTCCACACATGGAATCTTTTGTAATGACACCAAGTCCAGGTGAAAAAGCAATTTCACAATTGCTGAGGCTCCGCCACTTTTAACAAGCAACCATTCTCTTGGAATTGGAATGTCTCCCTCTCCATCTCAGGTTAAGGCTGAGTGCTTTTAAAACAGCTGAGGAAAATTCTGCCATTTTTGAGTCAAGCAAGTATGAGAAAGCCGACAGCTCGCTAGCTAGCTACACTGCAAAATTAGAACTAATAGCAAATATGATATTTTCAGCCTACAGAGTTTTCTCTCAAGCCTACAACCAACACAAGAAGTAACAATGAATAAAAATTCCCATTCTTTCCTCATTTTAAAGCAGTCCATGAAGTGCAGAAATTGGCTTTGTAAAATGTTTGGTGTCCAGTGCATAATAGTATGTATACATATAGCACCTGCTCAATAAATAATTGTTCAGTGAGAGAAAGAACAACTTATACAGCTATGCAATTCCTTAGAGTTAGGCACTTTCTTCTAATATTGCTGTAATGTGTAAGTAATGTTTAATGTTTAATTTCTTAGTTTCCTCATAAGCAGTTCATGAGACAAGGATTAGAATTAAGTCGCTGGAGAGACAATTTCAGGAAGCACCAAATACAAAGAGAGAGGAAGTAAAATATGGCAGGCAGAAAGCTAATAAAGGGTGCTTTTGTGCACAGGTGACCACTGTGGACAACTGGAGTTAGGTGCCCCCAGGAACACTGAGGAGCAGTGCAGACCCTAGAGATTCATCTCCTCCCATCCTTCCTTGCTTGAGACCTGTTCCTGGAGGTGTGGCATTAACTCCCCAGCACTTCCAGTCTGTCCTATGTGTGAGCCTGGCACACTCCTGTGGCCAGAGAAAGCCCTCGGGCAGTTGCGGGTTCCTGAGATAGGATGCCATCACTCATACCAGAATGTATGCATGTTTGCTATAGCTTCCAAAATGACCCCAATAGTCCCCATCTCCCGGTGTTCACCCTCTTCTATGATCTTCTCACCTTGACTGTGGGTTCAACTGAGTGACCTGCTTCTAAGGGATAGAATACGGCAAAGTGATGCGATGTCACTTCTGGGATTAGGCTACAAGAAGACTGTGTGCTCACTCTTGATCACTCTCCCAGGCTGGGAAAAGCTAGCTGCTTTGTTATGAGCTGCCCTATGGAGAGGACCATGTGACATGGTGAAAAACCAAGGCTCTCAGACTAACAGCCTGGAAAGACTAAAGCCTGTCAACCACCATTCAAGTGAGCTTGAAAGTGAATGCTGTCAGCATCAGGATAGTCTCAAGATGACTGAAGCCCAGGCTAACAGCTTGGAGGCAGCCTGTGAAGTATTCTTAGCTAGGGGCACCATGCAAAAGCACACCCAGTTTCCTGACCTACAGGAACTATGAGATCATAAATATTTGTTGGCTCAGGCTGCTAAGTTTGAGGGTAATTTGATACACAGGAGCGTATTACTAATATAGCTGCACTATGACAACCAAAACTTGGATCATTTTCTGATGACAAAGTAAGAGCTTCAGAAGAGGTCTTGGCTTGTCTATACTATCAAGGCACACTGTCTATAGTTTTTGTAAGATTTTCTTTTTTCATTTTGTTTTGGTTTGTGTTTGAGACAGCATCTCACTCCACCACTCAGGCTGGAGTGTGGTGGTGCGATCTCAACTCAATGGGCTCAATCTCCCTGGGCTCAGGTGATCCTCCCACCTCAGCCTCCTGAGTGCTGGAACTACAGGCATGTGCCACCATGCCTGGCTTCTTTTTGCATTTTTTGTAGAGGCAGGGTTTTGCCTTGTTGCCCAGGCTGGTCTTGAACTCCTGGGATCAAGCAATCCACCTACCTCAGCCTCCCAAAGTGCTGGGATTACAATGCATGAGCCACCATGCTCTGCCTGTAAGACTTTCAGAGAAGAAATTTATGCAAGTCAGTGGAGATCTTGCTCTAATTTCTGTATTTTTTATTGATTTAATTGGGCCTAACTTACCATCTAGAACAATGACTTGTGTATTGGTCACAGTAACTGAAGTTATAACCTGAACAAAAATATTTGAATTAAAATGTGTTATAGCCAAATGAGAATCAATTAACTTTACACAATTGATTCCTGACTCTTAATGTTTAGTATGTGCTTGTCAAAGCTATTGAGTAAAACCTTTAGTCCTGCTACTTTTATTTCTGAAATAATTAAAGCTAGGAAAACAGTCATTAAATGACATGAAGTCTGGATGTTTACAGTATTGAAATACAGTTTGAGAAGTTACAAGTTTGAGACCAGAGAGATTTGTTTCTTAACGAAGTACAGAGTCACCGTTATGTCAAGCTTGAACATTCTACCCTGTGCTAAAAGGGTATATTTAGTAAGCCAGTATTATGGAATGTACCTACTTTGATTGCCTTCTCTTCCCTGTTACTGAGGGAGGGATTCCCATCTTAGGGTTATGGGGATGGTCAAACAGATGTCACTTGACACTGGACAGGTGAGATTGACAGCAGTTTACTAGTGGTATATACTCACAGCCTAGGGGAGGGGGACACCATAGGCCACACAGGGCCACATGGGCTTCATCTGAGAACAGAGTGAACAACCAGGGGCTGTGGGAGGCAGGCTTTGTAGTTTCAAGAGGGTGGGGTGACCCTTGGTTCCTGTGGGATGGTGGGAGGGTGTGGTTAGCTTGTTTGAAGATTTCCATGCACTGCAAGAAACTGAAACCTGTTACTCAGTGATAAGCAGGAACTGCATTTGGTCCATTTAACAAGGATTGTTTGGCCAAGGGACTTTACCTGCAAGAGAAGAGTGGGGAGAATAAGTTGCATTGAGGCCATTTGAGGCCTTCCTGATTTTGCCAGATGTCAAGAGCGCACATAATGTTAATTTTGGGCCTTGCCTTGTAATATCCTTGGGAAATTTCCACTCAGAGGACCCAGGAGTCTCTGTTCACAGTTCCTCTTGAGACGCCATGGGATAAACAGACCCTATAAGCTGTTATATTTAAGTAAGCCATAATAAAATTTACACACCCTTTACTTGAAGATAGGTCAAATACCTGCAAAAGGATACACACGTTGCTATTACAAATTCCCTGCTTAAAGTCCTTCTTGGTTTAGAAAATCCACTTGCTCAGCTTTTATGCCTTTACAAAGGAAAGTCAAAGTCACATAGTTATCACTCAAGGTCGTAAATGATAGTAAAAATTGTGGTTTCAGTGAATGCAGGCCCACAATTTCTGCCCTGAAGGAACCAGAAAGGGAGTTGGGATAGCTCCTCTGCATTTACCTGGTCTTGTTCGCAGTCTCAACTGCAGAGTGAAAGGCAACCGTATGTTTCCCACTCCGCACATTGAAACCACTCTGCCTGCCCTAGTGCCCAAGACCAACTGAGAACATGAAGAATTTAGAAAAAAACAGCTTTAGAAAATTTCTAGATACTGCTGAGCACTGGATTTGATAGGGAATAAAGGTATAGCAAATCCCTTTTGGAAGTCTCTGTCCCTTCTTAATGCTTTTGAGTAAGATAAACAAACTGTCACGTACAATATTGCTCCAAGAAAGGAGACGTCCTTAGTTGGGATAAAGGACACATTGATTATATAGCCAAGGAAACAGAAACCCAGAAGGGCAAAGTATTGCTCAAAGATCCCACAGCTGATTAGTGGCTTTAATAAGGTTCTATTCCCTAGGACACTTGGCAATGTGCTAAGAAGAACAAGGTGTCAGTGTCGGAGTAAATCTAATCTGAATTCTAATCTCAGCTCTCCTGTCCACCAAGAGTGACACACAGAGCAAGTGATTTGAAGTCTCTGAGCCTCAGTGTCTTCCTCTGTATGAAAGACTCAAGGAAATACTTCTCCTGACATATGACATAGAATATATATATATTCACACTTACATCTATGTTTTTTACTTTTATTGAGGTAAAATTAGAAACAGTAAAATACCCAAGATCAACATAGTTGAACCATAATTTGATGGCTAGATGTGCGCGACTCCAAATTCATGATGCACATAGTTTCTCATTTAAGGGCAACCAGGCTACAAATAAAACCTTTTGGAATGTTTTAGTACCTACACAATCACAGATAGAGATATATCATTAGAAAAACATACTAGCAATATATTAGGAATTGGAAATTAGTAAATTTTCACCAGTAACACTGACAATGTCTTTATAGAATTTTAAAAATTCATTTAAAAAATAATTGCTACATGTCTACTGTGCCTACCATGTGCCAGGCACTGTTCTAGGTGCCAAGAATATAGCATAAACATAAAAAAACAAAAAGACAAAATGCCCTACCCTCACTCAGCTTAAATCTCAATGGACAGGGCGAGATGCTATAATAAATGAGAAAATTCTATTTAAACGCAGATGGTGGAGAGGAAGTGCTACAGTTAAAAAGCAGGGAAAGAAGATGAGGGTTGCTGAAGGGAGTGCAATTTAAAATACGGAGATTTAAGAAGAAATATCTGAGAAAGTGACATTTAAGAAAATACCTGAAAGAGTTAAGAGATCAAGGTGTTCCAGGCATAGGCTACAGTAAGTGCAAAGGCCCTGGACCAGAAGCAAAGCTGTGATGTTATGACCCAGGAAGAACAAAGAGGTCAATGTGGCTGAGGGATATTAGCAGAAGAGAGTAATAGAAGAGGCCAGAAATGTATGGCAGGTGCAGATTGTGAGGGATTTGCAGGCAATGGTGAAGGCAATGGCTCCTAGTCCAAGTGAGATGGGAAAGTTAGAAAAGAGAAGTGGTACGGTCTGATGCATATGTTAAAAGATCATTCTGTCATTCTGGTTGCTGGGTTGAGAATAGATGGGGGATGTGGGATAGAAAAAGGGAGAACCAGGTGGAGAGCTACTGCAGAATCTGAGTGAGAGATAATGTTGGCTTGTCCCACAGTGGTAATAGTGGGGCTAGTGAGAATTATGAAAAATTTTTGAAGGTAGAACCAACAAGACATGATTAGATGGGAGGAGTAAAAGAAAGGGAAGAGTTGAGAGTGACTCCAAGTTTTTGGCTGGAGCAACTAGAAGGAGGGAGCAACACATGTAAGTACTATGAGAGGGGCAGATTTGCATGAGCCAGGTAATATGGTTTGGCTGTGTCCCCACCCAAATCTCATCTTGAATTGTAGTGCCCATAATTCCCATGTGTCATGGGAGGGACCCAGTGGGAGGTAATTGAATCATGGGGACAGGTCTTTCCCATGCTGTTCTCATGATAGTGAATAAGTCTTACAAGATCTGATGGTTTTATAAAGGGCAGTTCCCCTGCACAAGCTCTCTTGCCTGCCGCCATATAAGATGTGCCTTTGCTCCTCATTTGCCTTCCACCATGATTGTGAGGCCTCCCCAGCCATGTGAAACTGTGGGTCTGTTAAACCTCTTTCCTATATAAATTATCCAGTCTCAGGTAAATCTTTATTAGCAGCATGAGAACAAACTAATATACCTGGGATGGGAAGTTAGGAGTTTTCAGTTATATTAAATTTGAAATTCTTATTAGACAACCAAACGCAGGTTTCAAAGATGCAGTTGTGTAGGAGTCTGAATTTTAGGGCAGTGGGCCAGACAAGAGATTTAAATGTGAGGAGCAGGGCTTGAGCTCTGGGGCTTTCACTGTTAATGGCAAAATGAGAAGGAACCAGCACTAACAGCCTCACTTGTCTCTTCTTTATGATCTACAGAGATCTTAGATTTTGTATTCTCCCCAAAGTGTGTTCTCTTCTCAACTGTTGCTCTGTTGGGTTGAGGAAAGGCCCAGATGGAAAGCCTGGCTCTTGAAGAATGGTTCTTGGGCAAGATGGAGGCAAAATAGCAGACACCTATATTAGTTTTCTGTAGCCCAAGTCCAAGCTGCCACTGACTTAGTGCCCCTTAACTTCAGGCACAATGGAGGGAAAATGACTTGTTTATTTAGGTGTGGGGGACAAAAAGAAAGCAGCATCAGTCACCCAAGTGCCCATTCTCCCATTCCCGTATGCAGGACTTATGCTAAAGCCCTGTTTTTTTCCACTAGAGAACTGCTTATAGTGGATGCAGTGATAAAAACTCCTCCTTGAGGATGACTCAGCTTCTCTGGTCTTCTGCCAAGCTCCTATTGAAGAGGGAGTTGAAGGAGGCTCCAGACAGTGAGGACAGAGCACCTGCACAGGAAGGTTCTGTGGTCAGGACTTCCACCTTTAGCTGTTTTTTTTTTCCCCAGTTCACCTACATAATAATGGCCCATCTTTCTCCAGCACGCATTGTGCATCACATACGCAAAGTGCCATCTTATAGCTGAGAAAAGAAGCCATAGAGCTGTCAGGTAATGCATTCAAGGCTTTTCTGAGCTTGTGCTCTTGACCACTACAGGTTGTTACAACTTTGGCCTTTCTGATCAGAAACAGATTCTTCCTGGTGCCTCCAAGAAAGGTCTTTACAGTAAAAACTCAAGGCTCACTCTCTGTCCCACACTCTCTCTCTCTGCCTTTCTTCCTCCTTAGACCCTTTCAGGGAAGAAGCGTAATGGCTCAGCTGCCCACTCTTTTCTAAGGAGACAAGTTCAAGGGGGCAAAGGGCAAAGGATACTTTTAGACAAATTGTTTGCCCTTTATAAACCTACATTTGATATAGAGTTGGGAGCTGCAAACTTGCTTGTATTTTGAACCCAACCCATGGTTAGTATGAATTTGTTTCTTTTCTTAGGAGAGAAAAACCAGTGTGTTATCCAGATTTAAAAATCCCTATGCTGAGCCCGATACATATTTCACCATTTCGTCTCAGCTCCCCAGTGTATATAATTGCTGTTGGAAAGATACAGATTCTCCCAGGTAAGAGCATCTGCGTTGGAAGCTACAGGAATGCAGGGGCCTCCTAGCTATGACTCCCCACCTTCTCTGTCACCACCAGGGCCCTGAGTCATACTCTTCCCACATCCAGAGTAAAGAATGATTTTTTACCCCCAAAGGAACAATGTTTCTGTATGTATAAATCCAAGAGATTCAGACACATCTGCTCTTATTTACACAAATTCTGTTGTGGCTGTAAAATTGCATATGCTATTTTCATGAAACTTTATCTTAATTTCATTACCAGCCTGAGTAATCATGTGATAATTGCCTGATTTCCAAGTAACTGGGCAAAAATTCTATTTAGCTTTTTCTTTTAACTTTTTTTAAGACTTGTGATTTTAATAAAATATTGTGCATTTACCCTCCTAAATGAAAGCCAAAGTAATATATTTTCAAGCCACTTAGGTGTCTATGTTTGAAGAGAAAATGGTTGACTTTACCTCACAGAGAGGGTTATTAATGGTCATGGGTGATAGTCAAATTCAGGCACAGAGAGCCACATGAAAGTATATTTGAAGTTAATAAAGACGCCCTGGAAGAAAGAGCTCAGAATTTGGCATCAGACAGACTTGAGTTAGCAGCCAACTGCCTTCATGAACTAGTTAGTTGCATTATCTTCTCTAAGCCTTACTCCTCTCATCTAGAAAATGTGTTTAAACAACAAAAAATCAATCTTCTGTAAATCTTAGAGATGAGTGCTAGGGATGGTGTCTAGCACATAGTATGTGCTTGATAAATGGCAGCTCTTATCATTTGTATTAGCTTCCAAACCAGTGCATATTGTGTTACATTCAAACTATTTGAAGAAAATGGGCTGCGGGCTATTTTCGTTGTTGTGAGAGATTTCATTCAATTCCTCTGACTGGGACAATGTTTTGTGTTTTTGATTGCACTACAATTCCCTTGTTGGAAGAGGAAACCAGAGCCACTGTGTTGCACATCAGCATTCCAGAATATGCAGTTCACATCATAGTCTATAGGAAGCACCTCCCTTGAAAGTAACTGGGAGGAACTTACCCTCAACTCAATAACCTACATAGACCTCAATAGTCTCTGTCTTATTTTCCAGGCTGACACCATTCTAAACTCCCAGTTACTGGCAGGATTTGGGACCACCTGGAATCTTGATGCTGTCACCCTATGGCTCCAAGAAGCCACAGCCTGAAATTCTACTGTTGTCATACCCTACTCACCAGGCTTAACCTCCTTAGATATGACCTCGGTTTAAATTATCCTGAGTCTGTTATGACCCATTGAACATCTTGCTTGAAATTATTGCGGGGAATGACAAGTCCTTCATCCTACAATCTGATTGGCTGCCGTCTAGCTCCAGCTCTGCCAAGCCTGTCCTACTTTTGAGATCCAAATGTGCACCAGAGGCTACATGTGCATGACACTTCTTTTGGTTTCTGTTTCTACTTTGAATTGAGAAGTAAGCAAGAGATTTCTAGTCCTAGCTCTTCTACAGACAAAATGTGTGATTTTGGACAAGTGCTATAGATGGCAAAATGATCACAAAGTCCTCTCATTTCTGTTTGCATACTCATTTGTAATGTGATGTTGTCACCATCAAGAGGTGTAAATCTATTTCTCCTAAGCATCATGTCATTGTTCAATCAATGGGACATTAGCAAAACAATGCAAATAGAGGCTTGAAAAGTGCTTGCCCATTGGACTCTGCTCCCTCTGGCTGCTGAGACCCATTCTGCCATGTATGAGCAATTCAGGCTAGCCTGCTGGATGATGCTGAATTTAAACCTATAGCCAGACTGAGTGAATGATGCCCAATGGACCATCCATTCTTCCAACTGCCAAGAATGTGAATGAGGCTATTCTAGATGACACAGCTCAAGTCAAGCCAACCGAGGTCACAAAATTTACCCAGACAACCCCTAAAATTATAGGTAAATAGAAGGTTGTTGTTTTAACCCAATAATGTTGGAATAGTTTGTTAAGTTGCTAAAGCCAACTAAGAGAGTAAGTCAGGTTTTTCCCCCTCTGGTTATCTTCCTACATCTTGAAACTGTAGGTATTGAACTAGATCTGTCGTGGTAAGTACAGGACACAGGTACCATCATCCTCCTAACAAAGACCATATGAAACATTAATAGCAGACTACAGTATACTTGCTCATTGAACCCAGAAACCTGATAGAATGCTTCTCATTCCAACACACCGGGGGCTACCCTTAATCCATAGTGTTGTAAGTGGGATGACACTCATTTGCCAGCTGTTTTAAACTAGCAACTCCCAACCCTGACTAATTATTAGAATCACCCATGGAGAGGTGTAGAACTTCATGTTGCCTGGTTCTTGAAAATCACATTCAGTAAATTTGGATCAGCCTAGAAATCTCTATTGGTTGAAAGCTTTCCAGGTGACTCTTATGTTGGGACAGGTTTGGAAACAGTAGACTGAGTGATTTCTGAGGTGATTTCCAACTGTATCCCATGATTATTTTGAGTGAAGCACTGTCCTTAGTGTTTTACTGGATAATGACAATATGTTCTATCCGTAAGTAATCCCATGTGAACATGCATGTGAATCTTCGGATGAATCACCCACACCACTTAGAGTAATCCAGGGTTCTCTCTTTAAATTCTCCTATTAGTATGCAATAAGTAAGCCAGAAAAAGAAGATTCTCTTAGGCATTCAGAGTAAATAAAGGAGAGAGGTGAAGGATTCCAGATTCAGGGAAAGGTAATTTAACTGGTATATTCCCTGGGGCATAAGCCATGGTTCCTGTTCTGAAAGACTTTGCAGCATTATTAAAACAATGTATCCATATAGTCACCTGCAAACCAAAGCTCCTAGATTAAAATATTGAAAGACAACCATGGATTACCAATAGTAATGATGACAACTAATACTTATTAAGTGCCTACTATGTATCAGGCAATGTGCCAAGGTGTTCTTGCATTATCTCACTGACACATCATAATAACCGCATGAGATGAGCACTGATATTATCCCCACTTAATGGACGAAGAAAGTAGGTTCTAGAGGTGTTAAGTAACTTGTCAGGGATCACATAGCTAGTGAATTTCAGAACCAGTCGGGGTACACGTAGATCAGACTTCAAATCCCCCACCCCACACTAGTGTGCCATATAACTTCTTGGCGAGGCATTATTAACACAAAGGAAAGACAAGCAAATTCCGGAAAGACATTCTTCTAAGAAACAGCAACTATGACACAGTGTTAAATCAAATTTAAAACCATGCCAAAAAAAAAAAAAAAAGAAAGAAAAAGAAAGAAACATTGGTTCTATCTCCTTACATTTTTTCGTCAAAATTCACAATCCCATTATGCTTATTGCTCCTCTTGTTCCAGTTCCTTCATAAACAGAAGTTTCAATTGCCAGCTTCTTGGAAGTCACTGTAATTAAATTTACTTATCTTCTCTTTAATCGTTTCATGTTTTTCCTCTCTCAACTTTTGTATACAAAGGAAGAAAAGTATCATTTTTCTTTTACTGTACATTTCTATTTCAGGAAGCCTTAGAAAGTTTTATATGATTCGTCTTTACTTTCTCAAATTCCACCTTTTCCAGAAAAAAAAAAAAAAAATGTAGCATATTCAAGAGGAAGAAAAGCAGGGGAGTTTGGCTTCAATTATTTGTCTTTTAAATGAGACTGGAGAAGATATCACTGAAGGTGGAAGAATATTCTCATTCATTCGTGCATTAAACACATATGTATTGATCACAAAGCTCTTGGCCCTTTGATAGGCTTATTGAAGCCTCCAGTCTAGTGGAGGAGAAACATCAGTCAGGTAATCACGTCAATGAATGTATAGTTGCATTGAGAGTTGTGGGGAGGAGATTTTTAGGGTTCAGTAAAAAAAATCATAAGCTCTGATGAATCATAAAGGTAAAGGGGGCTTTTCTGAGAAAGGGACACTTGAGCTAATTCAACAAGAAGGGGGAGAGGATAGGGTCAAGAATGTACTGGGCAGTGAGATCAGCACATGCAATGGCCCTATGGGGAGGATTTATAAGAAGACAGATATGCCTAGGGCAGAAAATGAGGGGTATGCTATGACTAAAGCAGGAGACAGGGACAGGGCCATGCCTGACCATCCAGGCCAGGATGTGGATTTTGGATTTTTATCTCCAAAACAATACACACATTGAAGGATATGGATCAAGAATATAGGTCACAAAGATTAGGGTTGTGAAAGGATCATTGCAGTGGTAATGATTTACAAAAAATAATTCCCCATAGAAAGACTTTGTTCATCATCTTGGCTTTTGACACTACTCAGCAAGACTCAAACAAATTTTTTCCAGTAGGTGGAGAAGATGTTGGCTTCAGTGGCATGATTTCAGGAACCCTAGCCCCTAAAGTCCTTGCCATTGAATTGTGCAGTGAAGGAATCTCCCCAAATTCTATGTCATTAATAAAGAAGACAGTGAACAGACAACCTACAGAATGGGAGAAAATATTTACAAATTATACAACCAACAGAGGACTAATATCTAGAATCTACAAATAACTCAAACAACACAACAATAGCAACAAAAAAACCAATAACCCCATTAAAAAGTGGGCAAAGGATATGAATAGACATTTTTCAAAAGAAGATGTATAAATGGCCATCAAGCATATGAAAAAAATGCTCATCACTAATTATCAGAGAAATGCAAATTAAAACCACAATGAGATACCATCTTACACCAGTCAGAGTGACTATTATTAAAAAGTCAAAAAACAACAGAAGTTGGTGAAGATGTGGAGAAAATGAAACATTTGTACACTGTTGGTGGCAATGTAAATTAGTACAACATCTATAGGAAAATAGAGTTAATATTTCTCAAAAAACTAAAGCAAAACCAACATTTGATCAAGCAATCCCCCTATTGTGTATCTACCCAAAGGAAAAGAAATCATTATGTTAAAAAGATATCTGCTCTCATATGTTTATTGCAGCAACATTCACAATAGCAAAAACGTGGAATCAATCTAAGTGTCCATCAACAGATGACTGGATAAAGAAAATATATAAACACAATGGAATGCTCTTTAGCCATAAAAAACAATGAAATTATGTCTTTTGCAGCAACATGGATGGAACTGGAGGCCATTATCTTAAGTGAAACAACTCAGAAACAAAAAGTGAAGTGCCTCATGTTCTCCCTTAAAGTGGGAGCTAAATAATGTGCACACATGGACATAGAGTGTGGAATGACAGACACTGGAGACTACAAAGGGTAGTAGGGTGGGAGGGAAGTGAGAGATGAAAAATTACTTAATGGGTACAATGTACATTATTTAGGTGATGGATATTGGAAAAGTCCAGACTTACAACTATGTAATATATCCATGTAACAAAACTGCACTTGCACCCCTTAAATTTATACAAATAAAAAAATAGGTATGGTATCCTAAGCTCCCAAGACCTAAGAACATTTTAGCATGAATTCATTTCTCAATCTTTTGTAGTGAACAAAACCCTTTGGGAACCATCATGATCAGCAGCAGTGGCATCTCTACATTTAAATAGGTCTTCCAGAATTTATGAAACACATTCATAAACATTATTTGAAGTTAATAGTAATTTCTTGCAAATGCTAGCCAAGTACTTGTGATTTCTCTAATTTGATCTTCACCACATTCTGTAGATAGGTAAAGAACAATTATCTCATTTTAGAGATGAAGAATCTGAAATGCAGAGAGATCCAGTGAACTACTGAAGGTAATTTGCAAGTGACCAGTCTGGGGCCTGAACCCAAGAGTGCTGAATTCTAGTCTGGTATTTCACAACTGCATACTTGGGCAGCTTAGCAGATGACTGCCTGGATTTAATTACTGGCTTCACCACTTACTAACCATGTGAACTTGGACGAGGTTTTGACTTTTCTGAGGCTCAGTTTCCTGATCTATAAATATGAATAGTAATAGAACTACTTAAACGAATAGTAAAAATTAAGTCAGTACTTTGAATATGCTTAGAACAGCCTAATACATTGTAAAGGCTCAATAAATGTTAGGCATTATTATTACATTATTGTTATATGCTCCACTATACTGTGAAGTTTGGGGTAGGCCAGGGAAATGCTTAAAAATAATAACACTTTTAGATGAAGAGCTAAAATTTATCAGGCAGATACTCTTAGTGCTTTACAGTAAAGTAGGGATTATTATTATTTCCTTTTTTATTTTTTTTACTGACGAAGACATTGAAGCATGGTGTATTAGTCCATTCTCACACTGCTATAAAGAAGTACCTGAGACTGGGTAATTTCTAAAAGAAAGAAGTTTAATTGACTCACAGTTCCACATTGCTGGGGAGGCCTCAGAAAACTTACAATTATGGTGGAAGGCACAGGAGAAGCAGATCTTACATGGAGGCAGGCGAGAATGAGTATGTGTCAGTGCAGGAAAACCTACCATTTATAAAACCATCAGATCTCATGAGAATTCACTCACTATCAGGAGAACAGCAATGGGGGAAACTGCCCCTATAATCTAACCACTTCCCACCAGGTCTCTTCCTAAACGCCTGGGGATTACAATTTAAGACGAGATTTGGGTGAGGACACAAAGCCTAACCGTACCACATGGAGATTAAAGTGACTTGTTCAAAGCCCCCTAAACTAAAATGTGGCAGCGCCAATGTTTGAAGCCAGGTTAATCTCATCTGTAAGGCAGCATGCCCGGGAGCTTTGCTACTTGCCTGAAATCACTGGAACTTATTGAGAAGCCCCAGGTGGCAAAGGTAACAGGAAGGTACCAGGAATTTAGGGTTGGAGATAAAGGAGATAATTGGAAACAGATACTCTTTCTGGCTAGTTGAGTAGACTGACAAAGTTTTTAAGGACTGAGAATTTAAAAGACACATACATACACATCTGCAGGGAAAGAAGAGGGTGTTAGTGGAAGCATAAAGTATCTTTGTCAGTGAGATGTTGGACATCTTTAGATGAAAGTATTACAGGGTGAAGCTTAGAAACTAAGATCTATAAGGCTGCCCAGCCAAGAAAAACTAAAACAAAAAACAAAACGGACTGTGTTTCAATTGAAGAGATTATTCAATGACTTAATATAGAATTTATTTTGTTCATTTCCAATAAATATTTTCCGTATCTTTATTTCTTAAAACCATTTCTGGCCAGGTGCAGTGGCTCGCACCTGTAATCCCAGCATTTTGGGAGGCCGATGTGGGTGGATCACCTGAGGTCGGGAGCTCGAGACCAATCTGACCAACATGGAGAAATCCTGTCTCTACTAAAAATACAAAATTAACCAGGTATGGTGGCCCATGCCTGTAATCTCAGCTACTCGGGAGGCTGAGGCAGAGAACGGCTTGAACCTGGGAGGCAGAGGTTGCAGTGAGCCACAATTATGCCACTGCACTCCAGCCTAGGCAACAAGAGTGAAACTCCGTCTCAAAAAAAAAAAAACAAAAAAAACCACAAAGTTTCTTGCTATTCATCCTGGTTCATATCCATGCCTCAAGTGAGAGGGTTAATTATTAATGTTCAGGGAAACTACTTTTGTACCCCAAGTTTAAGGGTATCCAATAATACTAGTCCAATATTTTAAATGAATAGGTAATATAAAATATGTTCAAGGAGCAAGCAGCATATTCATTTGATTTAAGAATAAAATGTGGTCTGTCAAACTGAGTCTTGTGTGCTCTCTATTTGGCAATACAAAGCTGAGATCATCTTGTGGAATTCCTGTCCATGCTCCTCAATTTTAGAAGTATTTCCATCTTCCATCTGCATGATGCCACCAAATTTAAGATTTTTGTTTCAGACATGTGAGCTTCTCTTTATGGTGAGAAATGATCACCAATACCAGGTAAAATAATTAGATTAGAATAAAATGGAAAACAATGAGCTCTGTTACCAAAATAAAAAAAAGAGTTTTTATAAATTTTATGTAGCATTCCCATGTGGTCAAGATTTGTTTATTAAAAAAGATATTGGGATTAGAAATCAAATAAATATTGCATATTGTACCATTCAGAGCTTTCACAAAGACCATATTATATGCTGGAAATAGCAATAGCAATAGTATCATACCCTGTGTATTTATTTATCATAATCATATTGTCACCTTGAAATCTACCTTACCTTACTGTGAAGTATTAATGACTAATAAAAAAGGAGGCATTTCATAAAACAACCCAAATAATTCTAAATTATGCCATTAATGTAGCAGGGAATGCTTGACTCGGAAAGATCATACTGTCTGATTCCATTTACCATTCATTTGATCTGGCACCACAGCTCTGTGACAGAATGCAGGACCATTTCAACCTCACCTAAAGTAGATAGTCTTTCCTAAATAAAGACAAAGCTAAAGACCCATTATTGTAACCAATACATGTGTATTGAATGTTTTTTCATTAGTAGTTACAGATCACAAAAATGTATTTAAATTGTTATTAAATTAGTTTAAGCTTTCTGAAAAGGACTTGAACTGCCATGACAATTGTTTGGTTTTTAAGATGGCAAGCCAAGGTTATGGAGGTAGTGAGGGGTCACAAAGGCTTAGTCTTTGTCCACGTGGATCTTACTAACCATCCAAAATGTCAAATTCAAGTTTCAGCCACATTAGAATTCATTAGTTGAGAAAGATAATTCTGTAGGCCCTTCTTGCAATCTAAGAAAAACCCTAGATATCTCTCATTCTACCCAGTCATTACCAGTTGCTAAGTTGGGTTGTATGTATGTAAAAATAAAAAAGAACTGAATTTGAGTGAGGCTAAATATAGAAGCCCAAATTCAGATTCTATTGTATTAGAATTCCACATGACTCAACCAATTCCCATAGGCTGACAAGCAGTCTAATTTTAAATCTAGAGGACTTTAAAGCAGTAAAAAAAAATTTCCTAATTAGGTAAGGCATTTACCTGTCATTCTTCACTTTTGGTAGTTATCAGTAAAAAGTCATTTACATTTTGAACTCAACATTTTCAGAGTTTCCAATTTTGCTCCACGCCATCGACTTCCAAGAAATGAACTAATTATCTTAGATGGGGTACAATCACTAAACCACTGTGGTAACTGAGCTGGAGTTTCAGTAAGCAGAGATTTAGCTACAGTGACGAGACTTCACTGTCACTCACACTGACCAAATCTCAAAGGCATGATAAGTGATAGGACCTCATTTAATTACCATTTATTCTTCATGAGAGTAGAAATTATTATAAATTATGCAGATAAGTAATTCATCATGGGGAATACGCCAAAAACACTACGTCTATGATATTAAATAACGTTGACTCAACGCATCAAGAAAATTAAAATTGTAAAGAGGATTAAGTTTGCCCTAATACTTAGTCCAAATGAAGTCTCCTTGGTTTGAATATTTGTAGTCCTACCTATTCTTTGATCATTGTTCAATTATGCAGTGCAAAAAAGATACTAAAAACTTTATTAAAATTTATTTCAAACCAGTTCATTAGGTATTTATGCAGTGATTACTATGCACACAGCCTTGCTAGTTCACAAGGCCATTTTGGTGTCATTGAAATTCAAGGTTGTATTCCCAGTCCGTTTTTTAAAATAGTGAAAATAGTAAATGAGAGTCATTCCTTTATCCCAACACTACTATCCTAAATTCTTGAAACTTCAGGTTTCCAAATTCATAAGAATGTGTTTTTTTGTCTTATCAAAATGTGAAGTTCGAGTTTGTGTGCTGGTGAGTGAGATGACAGCCTCTTTTAAAGTTGTACAAGTGGAATTGACAAGGTCAACCCTATGACACAGAGCTAGCCATGAGATAAACAAGCTTTGATAAGGGGTAATGAAGGTTTGTGAGACGGAGGCGGGTTTAGATGAAGCACTGTAATAGGGAGTACAGAACCACTATCAGAAGAAGCAATGTGGGGGCACTGGGATCCTAAAAAGCTGGGAGACTCCTTCAAGCAAAGGGGAGAAAAAAATGGTAACAGCAATGACTAGTACTACAGTCATGTGTTATTTAATGATGGGGATACTTTCTGAGGAATGCATCATTAGGCAATTTTATCATTGTGTGAACATCATAGGATATACTTACACTAACGTAGAGTGTATAGCCTGCTACATACCTAGGCTATATTGTGTAGCCTCTTGCTCCTAGGCTACAAACCTATACTGAATACTACAAGTAACTATAACACAATGAGTAGTATTTGTTTATCTAAATATATCAAAACATTGAAAAGGTACAGTAAAAATACAGTATAAAAGATAAAAAATTATACTTGCCTAGGGCACGTAATGTGACTGGAGCTTACACAAATGCAAGATACTCTGCGTGAGTCAGTGAGTGAGCGGGTGCATGAAGGTGAAGGCCTAGGACATTACTGTACACTACTGTAGACTTTATAAACACTGCATGCTTAGGTACACTGAGTTTGTAATCTTATGGGACCATTGCTGTATATGTGATCCGTCCTTGAAGAAAACATTGTTATGTGGCAAATGACTATACTATCATTTTTGGATGCATAATGTCCCAGGAAACACACTGAGCACTTTACATACATTAGCTCACTAAATCCTCATCATCATAACCATTCTGTACTGCTCCTCAGGTTTTAGCTGAAAAAACTGAGCCACGGAGAAGTTGACTTTCCCAAAGACACATAAAGCTGGGAAGTGGCAGAGCCATGAAATGAACCTAGAGCTACATTCTAGTCCCTCACAAAAGCAGATTTCACAAATCTGAGGGTTGATACTGCTTGGATCATGACAGCATAGGTGTGTGGAGTTAGTCTCCATTCAGTAAATAGCAGCTCAATTGGCTAGAGACAAAACCCTAGGAGTAATCCCTAAGTGACCCTTTCTTACCATGTATCCTCAGCCTCCAGTCCATCTTGTCAGTTCTGCCCGCAAAGTGTATCCCAAATCTGATACCATTCTCCAGCTCCACTGCTTTGCCCTGGCTCCAAGAAGCCATCATCTCTTACCTAGACCATTACAATAGTCTCTAGATGGTCTCCTTGCTTTCACTCTTGACCTCTTACTCATTCTCCACTTAGCAGCCAGAGTAACAATTTTTTAAAGTACATCTGATTACGACACTACCCTGTTTGGAACTTTCCAAGAGCTTCCCATCACTTTTAGAATAAAATCCAGTATCTTTTCCACAGCCTACCAGGTCCTTCAGCATCTGTTCTGTCTACCTCTTCAAATTCATCTGCAATAACTTTTTTTTTTTTTTTTTTAGACAGGATCTTGTTCTGTCACCCAGGATGGAGAGCAATGGCAGGATCATGGCTCGGCTCACTGTGGCCTCGACCTCCTGGACTCAGGTGATCCTCTCACTGCAGCCTCCCAAGTAGCTGGGACTATAGGCACATACCACCATGCCCAGCTAAATGTTTTTGTATTTTTTTGGAAAGATGGGGTTTCATCTTGTTGCCCAGGTTGATCTCGACCTCCTGAGCTCAAGTGATCCACCCACCTTGGCTTCCCAAAGTACTGGGATTACAGGTGTGAACCACTGTGCCCCGCCCATCTGCAGTAGCTCTTATCCCATCACACTTTCATTTGATTATACTGGCCCTTCTCTTCCTTGAATAACCCAAGAATTTCTCCATCCTGGGGCAATCCCCACTGCTGGGAGTGCTTTTCATTCAGGTCTTCTCAACAGTCTCTGCTTTTTTACCCAGGTTCCACTTAAAACATCTTTTCTTCCAGGAACCCTTCTTTGAACCCTTAATCACATTGGCCCCATCCCCCTAGCCACCCTGTTTTTGTTCTTCATAACACTTGTCACTATCTGATAGTCTGACATCTATTACTTACTTATTATCTGCCTCTCCCTAGCTCCAATTTAATTTCCAGCTGTCTTTTTCCTTCATTTCCCAGCATTATGAACATGACCTGGAGCACATTAGTTTACTCACAAAATATTGATGATTGTATGACTGAATGAATAAAGATTGCACAAAGTAAGGCTCAGAGAAATTATATGGAACTTAATCTGTGGCTTCTGTGGCTAGTTCAACGTGAAGTCAGCATCTGTAAGCAAGACCCAGGAAGTGCTGAAATCTCTAAGTGCTGGGGAACACAGATGAGTACAGCTCAAGGAGTCAAAGGAGAGCTGGTATTTGAGCTAAGTCTTAAAAAGGGTAGGATGCAGACACGAAGGTGAGGGCAATCAAAGCAGGGTACAGCGTGGGCAAAGGCAGAGAGGTGGAGACATTCAGGGCAGGCGTGCTCCCCTACACAAACAAAATATCAAATTGGCAGAGACAAGCAAAGAAGAGAAAAGGGTTGACACATCAGCTTCCCACTCTGCAGCCTTCAAGACTGTGGGAGAGTTTTTGCAACTGACACTAGAGTTAAGAGATTCTTAATTGTACCTTTTTTATTTTTTAGCTTGGCTGCTGCAAAGCCTACCCTATTTCTACTCTGCCTCCATTATGAAGTTCTCACACAGCTCAAATTAATTACTTTTATCTCACTTATACTCTAAGAACACAGCTACAGTAGTACCTGGTGGTGGATGGGAAGGAGTGGGGATCAGGAGATTAGGCTTTTAACTCACCTTGGGACCTTGGGCCTGTAATCCAAGTGCTTGGGAGGACATTTTTATTTCCCCCTTCCCCCTCTCCCTCCTCTCCCCTTCCTCTTCTTCTTCTTGTTCTTTTATGAGACAGTGTCTCTCTCTGTGGTCCAGTGGCATGATCAGAGCTCACTGCAGCAGCTTTAACCTCCTGGCTAATTATTTATTTATTTATTTTTGAGACAAGCCCTCACTATGTTGTCCAGGCTGGTATCGAACTCTTGGCTTCAAGCTATTATTTTGCTTCAGCCTCCCCAAGTACTGGGATTACAGGCATAAGCCACCATGCCTGGCCAGTTTTCAATTCTTTTATAGCTCAGTTTACCCACCTGGTAATATCTAACCACAACACTACAGTTCTAGAATTCTGTGGTTTGACCCAGAGAATTGATTGTCACTCATTGACTCCTCAAGCAATTCACTCAATTGTTCAGTCATGCAGTGTTTATTGGTTGTCTGTTTAATGTGCCACAAACTAGGTGGCTTAAAAACAACAGGATGCAGCCATAAAAAACAATGGGATTATGCCTTTTGTAGGAACATGGATGGAGCTGGAGGCTATTATCCTTAGCAAACTAATGCAGGAACAGAAAACCAAATACTACGTGTTCTCACTTATAAATGGGAGCTAAATGATAAGAACTTATAAACACAAAGAAGGAAACAACAGACACTGGAGTCTAATTAAGGAAGGAGAGTAGGAGGAGGGAGAGGAGCAAAAAAGATAACCACTGGGTGCTGGGCTTAATACTTGGGTGATGAAATAATCTGTACAACAAACCCCCATGACACAAATTTATCTACATAACAAACTTTCACATGAACCCCCGGACCTAAAATAAAAGTTAAAAAACAACAACAAAAAAAAAAACAGGCATTTATTGACTCACAGTTCTGGAGACCAGAAGTCTGAAATCAGGCTGTTGACAGGGACACACTTCCTTCAAAGGCTGTAAAGGGGAAGAATTTTTCCAGCTCTGATAGCCCCAGGCATTCCTTGGCTTGTGGTAGCATAACTCTAATCTCTGGCTCTGTCTTCACAGGCCTTTTTCTCTGTCTCTCTTTTTATAAAAATACCAGTCATTGGATTTGGAATCCACCCTAAGTCCAGGATTATTTCATCTTAAGATCTGTATTTAATTACATCTGCAAAGGCCCTATTTCCAAATAAGCTCACAGTCATAGGTACTGGAGTTTAGGACTTGAACATATATCTTTTGGGGGGGCCTCAATGCAACCCACTACAGTGAGCTGTAAAGAGTTCAGGTCCTGAGTCAAAAAGTCTTGACTCAAAATCTACTTCCACCACTTCCTCAGTGTTGACCTTGAACAATGTACTAAAGGTAATCATCTAGGATTGTCCAGAGGATTAAATAAAAACATATATGGCACCCTGGAATATAACTGGCACACAGACAGTGATATGGTTTGGATCTGTGTCCCCACTCAAATCTCATCTCAAATTGTAATCCCACCATGTCAAGAGAGGGACATAGTGGGAGGTGATAAAATCATGGGGGCAGTTTTCCTCATGCTGTTCTCACCCTTGTGAGTTCTCACACAATCTGATGGTTTAAAGGCATGTGGCTTCCAGTATCACCCTAATACCAAAATCATGAAAATATGTAACAAAACAATAAAACTACAGACCAATATCCCTGATGAATATAGATGCAAAAATCCTTAACAAAATACTAGTTAACCAAATCCAACAGTGTAGCAAAAATATAACCTGTTCAAGTGGGTTTCATACCAGGGATGCAGGGATGGCTTACCATATGCAAGTCAATAAATGTGATGCTCCATATAAATAGAATTAAAAACAAAAATCACATGATCATCTTAATAGACACAGCAAAAGCATTTGACAAAACCCAACAACCATTTTTAATTAAAACCCTCAGCAAATTGGCATAGAAGAGATATACCTTAATGCAATAAAAGGCATCTATGACAAACCCACAGCCAACCTAATACTGAACAGGGAAAAGTTAAAAACGTTCCCCCTGAGAACTGGAACAAGACAAGGACACTCACCCTCACCACTTCTATTCAACATGGTACTGGAAGCCACAGCCACAGCAATCAGACAAAAGAAAGAAAGAAAGGGCATCCAAATTGGTAAAGAGGAAGTCAAACTGTTGCTGTTTGTTGATGATATGACTGTATACCTAGAAAACCCTAAAGACTTGTCCAAAAAGCTCCTAGAACTGATAAATTCAGAAAAGTTTCAGGACACAAAATTAATGTACACAAATCAGTAGCTCTGCTGTATCCCAACAGTGCTGATAATCAAATCAAGAACTCAACCCCTGTGGCAATAGCTTCAAAAACAATAATAATAAAATACTTAGGACAATACCGAACCACGGAGGTGAAAGACATCTACATGGAAAACTACAAAACACTGCTGCAAGAAAGCACAGATGATACAGACAAATAGAAACACATCCCATGCTCATGGATGGGTAGAATCAATATTGTGAAAATTACCATACCGCCAAAAGCAATCTACAAATTCAATGCAATTCCCATCAAAATACCACCATCATTCTTCACAGAACTTGAAAAAAAAAATCCTAAAAGTCATATGGAACCAAAAAAGAGTCTCACTCTTGTTGCCCAGGCTAGAGTGCAGTGGCACAATGTTGGCTCACTTCAACTTCCGCCTCCCAGGTTCAACTGATTCTTCTGCCTCAGCCTCCCGAGTAGCTGGGACTACAGGTGCATGACACCACACTTGGCTCATTTTTGTATTTTTTGTAGAGACAGGGTTTCACCATCTTGGCCAGGCTGGTCTCGCACTCCTGACCTCAGGTGATCCACCCGCCTTGGCCTCCCAAAGTGCTAGGATTACAGGCATGAGCCACTGCACCTGGCCAGTATTCTTTATAGTAGTGTGAAAATGGATTAATACAGAAAATTGGTACTAGGAGAGTAGGACACTTCTACAAAGATACCTGAAAATGTGGAAGTGACTTTGGAACTTGGTAACAGGCAGAGATTGGAGCAGATTGGATGGCCTAGAAGAAGACAGGAAGATGAGCAAAAGTTTGGAACTTCCTAGAGACTTACTGAATGATTTTGACCAAAATGCTAACAGTGATATGGACAATGAAGTCCAGGCTGAAGTGGTCTCAGATGGAGACGAGGAACTTATTAACAATGGTGTAAAGGCACTCTTGCTATGCTTTAGCAAAGAGACAGACAGCATTTTACCCCTGCCGTAGAGATCTGTGAAACTTTGAACTTCAGAGAGATGATTTAGGGTATCTGGCAGAAGAAATTTCTCAGCAGCAGAGCATTTAAGATGTCACCTGATTTTTCTAAAAGTGTACACTCATGTGTGAAGAAAGAGATGGTCTGAAATTGGAACTTACATTTAAAAGGGAAGCAGAGCATAAAAGTGTGGAAAATTTGCAGCCTGACCAGCAGTAGAAACGAAAAACACGTTTTCTGGAGAGAAATTCAAAGCCAGCTGCAGAAATTTGCATAAGCAATGAGGAGCCAAATGTTAATCATCAAGACAATTGGGAAAATGTCTCTAGGTCATGTCAGAGATGTTCACAGCAACCCTTCCCATCACAGGCCCAGAGGCCTAGGAGGCAAAATGCTTTCAGGGGCTGGGCCCAGGGCCCTGCTGCTGCTCTGTGCAGCTTCGGGACTTGCAGCCCTTTGTGCCAGCTGCTCCAGCCCCAGCAGTGGCTAGAAGGGGCCAAGGTACAGTTTGGGCCATTGCCTCAGAGGGTGCAAGCCCCAAACCTTGGTGGGTTCCGTGTGGTGTTGCACTCTCAAGTGTACAGAAGGCAAGAATTGAAGTTTGGGCACCTCCACCTATATTTCAGAGAATGTATGAAAAAGCCTGAACGTCCGGGCAGAGGGTCTGCTGCAGAGGCATGGCCCTCATGGAGAGCCTCTACTACAGCAGTATGGAGGGGAAATATAGGGTTGGAGCCCCCACACAGAGTCCCCACTGGGTCACTGCCTATTGGAGTTTTGAGAAGAGAGCCACTGTCCTCCAGACCTCAGAATGGTAGATCCACCAGTAGTTTGCCCTGTGCACCTGGAAAAGCTGCAGGCACTCAATGTCAGCCCACGAAAGCAGCCACAGGTGCTGTACCCCACAGAGCCACAGGGGCAGAGCTGCCCAAGGCTGTGGGAGCCCACCCCTTACATCAGTGTGCCCTGGATGTGAAATGTGGAATCAAAGGAGATTTTGAAGCTTTAAGATTTAATGGCTTTCCTGCTGGGTTTTGTACTTGCACTAGGCCTCTAGCCCCTTTTTTGGCCAGTTTCTCCCTTTTGCTATGGGGGCATTTACCCAGTGCCTGTACCCCCACTGTACTTGGAAGTAACTAATTTGCTTTTTATTTTACAGGCTCATAGGTAGAAGGGAATTGCCTTGTCTCAGATGAGACTTTGGACTTAATTTTGGATTAATGCTGGAATGAGTTAAGACTTCAGGCGACTGTTGGAAAGGCATGACTGCATTTTGAAATGTTAGAAGAATATGAGATTTGGGAGGGGCCAAGGGCAGAATGATATGGTTTGGCTCTGTGTCCCCACCCAAATCTCATCTCCAATTGTAATCCCCATGTGTAAAGGGAGGGACCTGATGAGAGGTGATTGGATCATTGGGGCAGTTTCTCCCATGCTGTTGTCATGATAGTGAGTTCTCAAGAGATCTGATGGTTTAAAAATGGCAGCTTCCTCTATGTGCTCTCTCTCTCTCCTGCCACCCTGTAAGACGTGCCTTGCTTCCCCTTCACCTTCTGCCATGATTGGAAGTTTCCTGAGGCCTCCCCAGCCATGCAGAACTATGAGTCAATTAAACTTCTTTTCTTTATAAATTACCCAGTCTCAGGTAGTTCTTTATAGGAGTGTGAAAACAGGTTAATACAGCCAGTTTTAATAAATGTTATGCTTATTGTAACTATTGTTCTCTTTAGCAAAGTATTTCCAATGATGGAATTGTCTGTTCATCAAGAAAACAAATTTGTGCCCATACCAAATCACTACAGGGGAGAGTGGAGGTAGTTAACTGGAAAATTAAAACCAAAAAAACCTACCATAGAAAACATGGGCTTTAGGGCCAGGCCTGTTGCTCATATGCGGAATTCCAGTGTTTCAGAGGCCATGCCAGGTGTATCACCTGGGGCCAAAAGTTGAAGTCTGCAATGAGCGGTGATGATACCACTACACTCCAGCCTGGGGAACACAGGGACAGAGCAAGACCCTATTTCTTAAAAAAGAGGGAGAGAGAAAAAAAAAACGTGGGCCTGAAGTACCAAAACTGACTCCCTGCATTGATTGCATTATCCAGATAAATGTTCAGTTGCCATCTTAATGGGATCTAAATAGACAAAAGCTGGATTTAAGGTTTATTCAATATATTTTTACTTTCTAAAGGGCAATTTCAGGTTCAACCCGCATCTTGGAAAGATGGCTAATTCAGTAGATTTCTTGGTGTAAGAAGCCTATTACACTTAAAAGGATCATTTTTACTTCTTGAAATCTTGACATTAGAAACAAGAATGCAATTTGCAGAGATTTTTGTCCTTAAGTTTCCATGGCTTATATACCTCAAAGAATGCATACTCTTATTGCAATGGCCTGAGGCTTTCCACTCTGCTGAAACACTGCAGTCTTCTTCTAAGATGCATGATCTGGTTTCTGCTTGCTTTTTGAGCTTCATTATTCATGCATTCATTCCATAAATATTCTGAAGCAACAAGGATCATCTACTGTGTGCCACACATTATTTTAGATATTAAGTGCAATTCCAGTAATTCATCAGGTTTATATTAAATGTAGGAATTGTTTAGATCTGGCACAAGATCCCAAGGTGCCTGACCTTGCCCTGTTTATGATATTAAAGAGCAAATTATGAACTCTCAGCGTACAGGAAAAATGTGACAGCAATGATCTCTTTCTGCAAAATTACATGTTTACAATGTTGCATTAAGAGTGGATTGGGATTGCTGAGAGTAGAATGGATGAAGTTGTTGTTCTGAAGCTTCTCAGTTCTCTCTGGTGTTTCAGATTTGTTCTGTGTCACTGTCTATATTGTATACCCTAAGATCCTATCTTAATTTTATCCCATGACTAGAACTAGGTTAGAACAAGGCCAAGGTTAGAACTAGGCTGTGGTACTATTCTATCGACTTCATTTGACTGAAACTTTCATAATGATGGCTGCAACTCTGTCTGTCATTGTATGTCTGCCTGCTGGGATACAGTAAGTGGACAATAAATATGTGTCAGAGGAAGGAAGGAAGGAAGGAAGGAAGGAAGGAAGGAAGGAAAGAAGGCAGGCAGGCAGGGAGGGAGGCAGGGATGAATTAATCATAGTATATGAGATACTTGTGACTGAACTACATTCCTTGTTCAACTGCAACTTCCTAACGCTCTGTCTCGTTGATATTCTCTTTATCTTATAGCTCATGCTTAGCGTGGTTTTAAATCAATCCCTCCCAGCTATAGCTTACCATGTTCTAACCATATTAGGACTTCTATATTCAACCTTTCACCCTGACTCCAACTAATTGCCTCCTTCTCTTCTGTTTCCCAGTTTAAACTCCCAAGAGATTTTTAAAAAAAAATGTTTATTAAATATTTTAAATTTTGCCCCACCCCAACCCCGCCTTTTTTTTTTTTTTTTTTTTTTTTTTTTTTAGAGATAGAGTATTGCTCTGTCACCCGGGGTGGAGTGAGTGGCATAATCATGCCTCACTTTAGCCTCAAACTCCTGGACTCAAGGGATCTTCTCACCTTAGCTTCCCTAGTAGCTGCAACTACAGGTGTGCACCACCACGCCTGGCTAATTGTGTTGTTGTCGTTGTTGTTGTTGAAGAGACAGGGTCTCATTTCTTTTTTGCCCAGGCTAGTCCTGAACTCCTGACTTCAAGCAATCCTCCTGCCTTGGCCTCCCAAAGTGCTCGGATTACAGGCATAAGCCACCACACATGGCTTAGATTTATCTGTCTTTTAAAAATATATTGGCCAATGGCTTCTGATGCTTATTTGGAAATGTCTACAGCCAATGTGGTAATGAGCTGTTGGTGATAAAAAATTGGTATGCCATATGCCATTGGCAAAAGGGAGGAAAGCAGGAGGATCACTTGAGGCCAGGAGTTCCAGGATGTACTGAGCTACGATCATGCACACTGCACTTCAGCCTGGGTGATAGACTGAGACCCTGGCTTTACCAAAAAATAAAATAAAATAAAATACATCTGAGACCAAAATCATCTTATTAGAATGACAGTGAAGCCAATAAAATACATCATCCATATAGCTTAGAAGACCAAACCTGACTCATTTCAGGAAAACTGTCTCAACGGGAGTGTCTATAAAATCCTCCCTGTTCCTCCACTCTCCACTCTACATTATCTCCATGTCAGTGAATTATTTTTGCACAATAAAAGCATTCATATAGGACATATTTCCAGATGTAAATATGTTCACTCCCATTTGAAGAGACATTGTTTGCTTCATTATTTCACAGAGTGCAATTTGCGCCATTCTCCCTGTTGCTCCAGCACCAGCGGAAAGAAGCAGGAATGAACTAAATTGTCATTTTCCAAAGAGATCACTGTCCTGTGCTAAGGCGATTAAAAGGCCTTGTGTATTGGGCCAAAATTGGGGGGGAAATGGGTTCTTTCTCATCTTTTGACACCAGAATATACGTTTACGTGGAGAATTTCTGATATTAAGGGATCAACAAAGCTGAAATGTTGCAATGACTATGTTCTTTTTGTAATAATCCTGAGTCAGTGATCAGCACACCACTGAATCTAACTCTCCAAGCCTCCCTTAAGCTTACAAATGATATTCCATTTATTTTAAATCAATCAAGTGTCCTTAGAGGATTTCACCAGAAACCCAAATATAATTACATAAACACACAGGCTTCCTAACTATGTGTGTGTTTTGCCAACAGAAAAATATATTTTCTGTGCAATGCAGACAGAGTGAATGAAGGTTTATAAAATACATTTTAATGTCTTAAGAACAACAATATTAGACCTAGAATTGGGCACATATACTTTACCAAGAAGAAAAAATAAACACAGAAGATGTGATTAGGGCCTTACTGTGGTTGAAATTACCCCAAAGTAGCCTCTACTCATTTAAATGAAGTTTACTCTGTTTCATAGTCTACATTTCAGTAATATACTTATTTAAATCCTAGAAAATTGCTAACTTCATCAGCACTAGGCAACACAAGGACCTGAGGGTATGAGCTAGTCTTTTATTTATTCATTAGATTTCTATAACATCTCTTTTCCAAAGAGCCCCAGGCACTGTAGACAATGTTTAACTGATGTTAGACCAAGGATTCATGGAAATGAGAAGTGGAACTTTGTCTAAGGAGATGTCACAGAAGAAAGGAAACCAGGAGGCAGAGGAGAAGGAAATGGAGAAGAGTCTGACAGGGAGAAGATATATGCAGCCTTTAAAATACCAGAATAAAAATGTGAAGTCTCAGCATCAGGCCTCTGTCTTTAGTCCAGATAATACGATTACAGAGGACATGCTTCTGAGAAGGAACACTGTTCGCAACCTCTTAGAATTACACACGTCAGGAAAGCTCCTAAAAATCTCATTTTTAACAGATATGTTGAATTGACTTGCTACAGGCTGACAAAATTTAACGTTCAAATTAAAAGGTATTTATTTAACACATTTTAATATGCTCTTATTTAATAAAGCTCCCTCCCATTCCACCTGTGTCCGATGTGACCACATTTTTGTTATTTTTTTTTTCATACTCCACACCATTTGGAAAGTACTGAAAGTCATAGAGGACGATGGGTAAAAGGCAGTGGGGTTTCTATTTATCAGATTGCAATATTGCGTAATTAGCTCGAAACGCTACTGCGGCAGGCTCTCCACTCTTGCCCGGCCAAGGAGACATAGGAGAGATCCGGAGGACAAGTTCTTCAGACATAACAATTGTAGGACTCCTTCTATGGCCATCTCTAACAAAACACACTGAATAGTGGATCCTACCAGCTTCATGCCAATTTTAACACTAAGAGTAAAGAGAAAGTAAGAGAGTGAATTGTAATGAGATCATGGACAGTACATGACATTTTTGAAATTTTATTTTGGAGGCTGAGGTGGGTGGATCACGAAGTCAGGAGATCAAGACCATCCTGGCTAACACGGTGAAACCACGTCTCTACTAAAAATACAAAAAAAATTAGTCGGGTGTGCTGGCATGCACCCGTAGTCCCAACTACTTGGGAGGCTGAGGCAGGAAAATTGCTTGAACCTGGGAGGCAGAGGCTGCAGTGAGCTGAGATGGCGCCACTGCACTCCAGCCTGGGCGAACAGAGCAAGACTCTATCTCAAAAAAAAAAAAAAAAAAAAAAAAGAAAAAGAAAAGCAGGGGGTCGAATAGCTTAAACATTTTACTCCTTTGTTGGTATTAAACATTATTATGTATTAAATCACTAATAATCACTAGCTTTAAAACTTAAACACTGACATTCCAATGAATTACATATAAATAATTAAGTCTCGTGCTGATGGAGGGGAATCAGAAGGGATAATCCTGAATTTTTACTTTAACTCTGAGAGCCTGGTGTTGGACAAGGAACAAGTGGGAAGTTATATTTGATTCCAAATGATGGCTTCTTTCAGAACTGCGTTGAGAAACCATAGAAAGACAGTATTTTCTCTTGGTTCAGCATTTTAGGGTCAATTCAATTTAGGACAATTTACTATTCGTTGGACAGCAAGCAGTGTTGTGCTTGAAGCTAAAACATGTCTCCAGCCTCATGTTGCCTAGAATTGCATGAGTGGTGCTAGATAGAAGCTTGAAGATGTCATGCTATAATATTTTTTCTTTCTTTTTGTTGTCTTTTTTCTTTCTTTCCTTCTTTCTCTTTCCCTATCTCTTCCCTTTTCATTTCTTTCTCTTTCCCTCTCTCCCTCCCTTCTTTCTCTCTTTCATTTTGTTTTCTTTTTCTTTCCTTCTTTCTCTCTCTTTCCCTCTCTTCTCCCTTTTCTTTCACTTTCTGTCCTCCCTCCCTTTCTCTTTTTCTTTTTCATCTTTATCTTTCTTTCTTCTTTCTGTTTCGCTCTCTTATGCAGACTGAACTGCAGTCGTGCAGTCATAGCTTACTGCAGCCTCAAACTTCTGGGCTCAAGTGATCTTCCTACCTTAGCCTCCCAAGTAGCTGTGTCTTCTAATTTTTTTTATTTTTATTTTTTTGAAGAGATGGTATCTTGCTTTGTTGCTTAGACTAGTCTCAAACTCTTGGCTTTAAGTAATCCTCTCACCACCTTTTTTTTTTTTTTTGGTATTTTCAAATCAGCTCTTTTAATAGAAGATTACGTGAAACCAGTGAAATATGATTTTTTGCCATCCACAATCATTTGACAAAAGTGGTTAAAAAACTATAAAGAGTGACAAATTTTTATTCCTATTCTTTTAGAGAACAATTTTATCTTTAGTGACTGGCAAAAGCTCTTACTTCTAACATCAATAAATGAATTCTAATTCAGGAGAATTAATTAGTAATGGATTATTTATTATCATTGAACACACACCTTTCCAGTTCATTATCTGCAAACTTATTGATCCAACAAAATAAATGTTTAAGCATACTGATGGCAAATAAAACACTGAAATAAAAGGCAACTGAAACAAAAGTACGAAACTTTAGCTCTTGCCTTTAAAAAGAACTTAATAGAGTCCTTATAACCAAAAGAATCAATTAGAAAGTTGGACTAGGCTGAACAGTTATATTACTTAAACTCAGGCATTTGGACTTTCTGTCCAGGAGTTTAAAGCTTGAGTAAGTGACAAAAAAGCAGAAGGAATGATTGATGGTGACTCAGTCCAGGAAAGGTTCTGTGACAGACTGTCCCTGCCTTACAATGAGGCACCCTGAGTCCTGGCTCTCTGGAGTTGCCTTAGAGCAAGCTTGTCCAGCCCACGGCCTGCAGACCACATGTGACCCAGGACAGCTTTCAATGTGGCCCAACACAAACTCATAAACTTTCTTAAAACATTATAAAATTTCTTGTGATACATTTTTTTTAGGTCATCATCTATCATTAGTGTAGCCCAAGACAATTCTTCCAGTGTTGCCCAGGGAAACCAAGAGATTGGACACTCCTGCCTCAGAGCCTCCTCAAGCCCCAGATCAGTTCTGCAAACTTGCAGAATTTTCAAGAACCTCTGATGACCCTCCAATACATCTCTCCCTCTTTTGGACATCTCATTATTTGGAAGACATTTAAGCCTTTATTGAGATCCATTGGATTCTTTGGAGGCCAAATAATGAGATGACTAAAATAAAGGATCCTCTTTTGTTTGTGGGCTTCCCTATCATGTTGTGGGTGAACTTTTTTTTTTTTTTTTAACCTAGGGTTTCGGTGAGTCAGGAGAAAAAGGGGTCTTATGTCTTTACTGACAAGTGTTATTCTGGAGAATGGTCACTGAAAGAGATAAGAAAACTTTAGGATGTCACCCAACCACCATTCTCCTTGTTTGGGATTGCTGGTACACCTATCTCTTGCAGTCCATCCTGCTTTCAGGACACTGAAGCAAATGATTATTGTTTAAAGAGATCAAAACTTACTGCTCAAAGCCATTTATTCATAAAAGCCTAAATCCAGGTTATGCTGGATAGGTTGAAAACTAAGGAACAGCACTTCATGCTAAAAACTCTCAATAAATTAGGTATTGATGGGACATATCTCAAAATAATAAGAGCTATCTATAACAAACCCACGGCCAATATCATACTGAATGGGCAAAAACTGGAAGCATTCCCTTTGAAAACTGGCACAAGACAGGGATGCCCTCTCTCACCACTCCTATTCAACATAGTGTTGGAAGTTCTGGCCAGGGCAATCAGGCAGGAGAAGGAAATAAAGGGTATTCAATTAGGAAAAGAGGAAGTCAAATTGTCCCTGTTTGCAGATGACATGATTGTATATCTAGAAAACCCCACTGTCTCAGCCCAAAATCTCTTAAGCTGATAAGCAACTTCAGCAAAGTCTCAGGATACAAAATCAATGTGCAAAAATCACAAACATTCTTATACACCAATAACAGACAAACAGAGAGCCAAATCATGAGTGAACTCTCATTCACAATTGCTTCAAAGAGAATGATAAAATACCTAGGAATCCAACTTACAAGGGACGTGAAGGACCTCTTCAAGGAGAACTGCAAACCACTGCTCAATGAAATCAAAGAGGATACAAACAAACAGAAGAACATTCCATGCTCATGGGTTGGAAGAATCAATATCGTGAAAATGGCCATACTGCCCAAGGTAATTTATAGATTCAATGCCATCCCCATCAAGCTACCAACGACTTTCTTCACAGAATTGGAAAAAACTACTTAAAGTTCATATGGAACCAAAAAAGAGCCCACATTGCCAAATCAATTATAAGCCAAAAGAACAAAGCTGGAGGCATCATGCTATCTGACTTCAAACTATACCACAAGGCTACAGTAACCAAAACAGCATGGTACTGGTACCAAAACAGAGATATAGACCAATGGAACAGAACAGAGCCCTCAGAAATAATGCCACATATCTACAACCATCTGATCTTTGACAAACCTGACAAAAACAAGAAATGGGGAAAGGATTTCCTATTTAATAAATGGTGCTGGGAAAACTGGCTAGCCATATGTAGAAAGCTGAAACTGGATCCCTTCCTTACACCTCATACAAAAATTAATTCAAGATGGATTAAAGACTTAAATGTTAGACCTGAAACCATAAAAACCCTAGAAGAAAACCTACGCAATACCATTCAGGACATAGGCACAGGCAAGGACTTCATGTCTAAAACACCAAAAGCAATGGCAACAAAAGCCAAAATTGACAAATGGGATCTAATTAAACTAAAGAACTTCTGCACAGCAAAAGAAACTACCATCAGAGTGGACAGGCAACCTACAGAATGGGAGAAAATGTTTGCAACCTACTCATCCGACAAAGGGCTAATATCCAGAATCTACAATGAACTCAAACAAATTTACAAGAAAAAAACCAAACAACTCTATAATGAACTCAAACAAATTTACAAGAAAAAAACAACCCCATCAAAAAGTGGGCAAAGGATGTGAATAGACACTTCTCAAAAGAAGATATTTATGCAGCCAAACACCCATGAAAAAATGCTCATCATCACTGGCCATCAGAGAAATGCAAATCAAAACCACAATGAGACATCATCTCACACTAGTTAGAATGGTGATCATTCAAAAGTCAGGAAACAACAGGTGCTGGACAGGATGTGGAGAAATAGGAACACTTTTACACTGTTGGTGGGACTAAACTAGTTCAACCATTGTGGAAGTCAGTGTGGCGATTCCTCAGGGATCTAGAACTAGAAATACCATTTGACCCAGCCATCCCATTACTGGGTATATACCCAAAGGATTATAAATCATGCTGCTATAAAGACACATGCACACGTATGTTTACTGTGGCACTATTCACAATAGCAAAGACTTGGAACTAAGCCAAATGTCCATCAATGATAGACTGGATCAAGAAAATGTGGCACATATACACCATGGAATACTATGCAGCCATAAAAAATGAAGAGTTCAAGTCCTTTGTAGGGACATGGATGAAGCTGGAAACCATTATTCTGAGCAAACTATGGCAAGGACAAAAAACCAAACACCTCATGTTCTCACTCATAGGTGGGAATTGAACAATGAGAACTCATGGACACAGGAAGGGGAACATCACATACCGGGGCCTGTTGTGGGGTGGGAGGAGGGGGGAGGGATAGCATTAGGAGACATACCTAATGTTAAATGATGAGTTAATGGGTGCAGCACACCAACATGGTACATGTATACATATGTAACTAACATGCACGTTGTACACATGTACCCTAAAACTTAAAATTAAAAAAAAAAAAAGAAAACTAAGGAGCAGAGCTTCCTAATTTTGCCCATCAAATTCTCAAAAAAAGAGAAGTGACAAAATGGCAGGCCTGAAATATAAGTATGATACTTCTGTGCTTCTTGACAGTTAAAATTGTGTCATTTTACACTCTTGTTATGTCTGAAAAAAACATAATGTCAAATTACATAAGAAATATTTAATTCTGGTAAGATAGCTGGTGTGTCTCTGGGGTATTTAAGGACATTTTTACACACGTGTCTTTAAAAAGCAATCCTGGGCTGACTAGAAGCAGTGGCGATCTTAGACGCCCATTGAAAAGTATCACAATAGCGTGTGAATCCTGCACTGGCAACCGAGGTATCCAGGTTCTCTCATCAGAACTGACTAGGCAGCTGGCGTGATCTAAGGAGAGGAAGGAAGAGCAGTGTGGTGTGGAGGCCCACCTGAGAGCCACATGGGGGAGGGGAGTCCCTACCCCTGACCCAAGGGAGGTGGTGAGTGGGCGTGCTACACAGCAGGGGAAACTGCTTTTCCCACGGAACCACGCAACCCACAGATTGGAAGATCCCACTCGTGAATTCACACCACTGGGGCCTAAGGTCCCAATCCCAGAGCCACACAGATTCTCAACAGTATCTCAGCTAAAATGTGCTTAATAAGGCTGCCTGGTTCCCTGGGGGAGGGGTGACCAGCACCACAGCTGTGACTGCCTATTGTCTAAGCTGTTTGAGCTCCTTGGGGGAGGGGCAGCAGCCATCACTGGGACTAATAGCTGCCTAACACACTAAGCTGCATGGGTGGGGGAAAGGTGGCAGCCATCTCTATAGCTCTAGACTGCTGTTTTCCCCTGCTGGAGCCAGGAAGGCCGGACAGCTTGGTCCCAAGAGGTGTCCCCTGCTGGCGGACTGCAGCCAGAGTGCCTCTTTAGGCCTCACCCTGACCCATCCTTCCTCAGTGGGCAGGGCCTCCCTACAGGAACTCCAACTCCAGCCAGGGGCTCAAGGACAGAACTCTGATCTCCCTGGGCCTGAGCTCCCAGGGGGAGGGATGGCCACAGTCTCTGTGGACCAGCAGACTTAGCCTTTCCTCCTGCTAGTTCTGAAGAATCCAGGTAGCCCAGACAAGTCGGTTTCCCCCCAGGAAAGAACACCCCCTCCACCAAGGGACAGTCAAAGTGCTTCATTAAATGGGTCCTGCTCCCCGTGCCACCCGACTGGGTGAGACCCTCTAACAGGGTTTGTCAGACACCCTATACAGGGGCAATCCTACACATCAGGTTGGTGCCCTCGAGGTCAGAGATTTCAGAGAAAGGAGCAGGCACCCATCTTTGCTGTTCTCCAGCCTCTTTGGGTGACAACTCCAGGCACAGGAACAAACCAGATGAATAAGGCCTGAAATGAACCCCCAGCAAACCGAAAGCAGCCCTACAAAAGAGGGACCTGACCATTGAAAAAGTATCAAACAAACAAAAAACAGTAACAACAGCATCACCAACATCAAAAAGGCCCCAAAAAATCCCATCCAAGGGTCAGCAGCCTCAAAGATAAAAAGTAGACAAACTCTTGAAGATGAGAAAGAATCAACAAAAACATGCTAAAAACCAAAAAGACCAGAGTGCTTCTTCTCCTCCAAATGATCGCAACACCTCTCTAGCAAAGGCGTAGAACTGGATGGAGGATGAGATAGATGAATTGACAGACGTCAGCTTCAGAAGATGGGTAATAACAAATTCTGCTGAGCTAAAGGAGCATGTTCTAAACCAATGCAAAGAAGCTAAGAACCTTGATAAAAGGTTAAAGGAGCTGCTAACTAGAATAACCAGTTTAGAGAGGAACATAAATGACCTGATGGAGCTGGAAATGAACAAAGCACCTGAGCAATATGGGACTATGTAAAAAGACCAAACCTGTGATTAATTAGAGTACCTGAAGGAGATAGGGAGAATGGAACTAAGCTGGAAAACACAATTCAGGATATTATGAAAAAGAACTTCCCCAACCTAGCAAGAGAGGCCAACGTTCAAATTCAGGAAATACAGAGACCACCAAGATACACCAGGAGAAGTTAAACCCCAAGGCATAATCATCAGATTCTCCAAGGTCAAAATGAAGAGAAAAAAAATTAAGCGCAGCCAGAGAGAAAGGCCAGGTCACCTACAAAGGGGAGCCCATCAGACTAACAGCAGACCTCTCAGCAGAAACCCTATAAGCCAGAAGAGAGTGGGAGCCAATATTCAACATTATTAAAGAAAAGCATTTTCAACCCAGAATTTTACATCCAGCCAAACTAAGCTTCGTAAGCAAAGGAGAAATAAAATTTTTTCCAGACAAGCAAATGCTGAGGGATTTCATCACCACCAGGCCTGCCTTGCAAGAGCTCCTGAAGGAAGCATTAAATATGGAAAGGAAAAACCAGTACCAGCCACTACAAAAACAAACCAAAATATAAAGACCAATGACACTATGAAGAAATTGCATCAACTAGTGTGCAAAATAATCAGATAGCATCATGAAGACAGGATCAAATTCACACATAACAATATTAACCTTAAATGTAAATGAGCTGACTGTGCCCAATTAAAAGACACAGACTGGCAAATTGGATATGGAGGATACAGAGTCAAGACCCATTGGTGTGCTATATTCAGGAGACCCATCTCACGTGCAAAAACACACATAGGCTCAAAATAAAGGGATGGGGCAAAATTCACCAAGCAAGTGGAAAGCAAAAAAAAGCAGGGGTTGCAGTTCTTGTCTCCGACAAAACATATTTTAAACCAACAAAGATCAAAAAAGACAAAGAAAGGCATTACATAATAGTAAATGCATCAATTCAATGATAAGAGCTAACTCTCCTAAATATATATGCATGCAGTACAGGAGCACCCAGATTCATAAAACAAGTTCAGAGAGACCTACAAAGAGAATTAGACTCCCACACAATAATAGTGGGAGACTTTAACACCCCACTGTCAATATTAGATAGATCAATGAGACAGAAAACAAGGATATTCAAGACTTGAACTCAGCTCTGGATCAAATGGACCTAATAGACATCCACAGAACTCTCCACCCCAAATCAACAACATATACATTCTTCTCAGTGTCACATGGCACTTATTCTAAAATTATTCACCTAATTGGAAGTAAAACACTCCTCAGCAAATACAAAAGAACTGAAAACATAACAAACAGTCTCTCAGACCACAGTTCAATCAAATTGGAACTCAGAATTAAGAAACTCTCTCAAAACCACACAATTACATGGACATTGAACAAGCTGCTCCTGAATGACTCCTGGGTAAATAATGGAATTAAGGCAGAAATCAAGAAGTTCTTTGAAACCAATGAGAACAAAGAGGCAATGTACCAGAATCTCTGAGACACGCTAAAGCAGTATTAAGAGGGAGAATTATAGCATTAAATGCCCACATCAGAAACCTAGAAAGATCCCAAATCAACAACCTAACATCACGATTAAAAGAGCTATAGAAGCAAGAGCAAATAAATCCAAAAGCTAGCAGAAGAAATAACTAAGAACAGAGCTGAATTGAAGGAGATAGAGACACAAAATACCCTCCAAAACATCAATGAATCCAGAAGCTAGTATTTTGAAAAAATTAACAAAATAGATAGACTGCTAGCTAGAATAATAAAGAAGAGAGAAGAATCAAATAAATGCAATAAAAAAATTATAAAGGGGGTATTACCACTGACCCCACAGAAATACAAACTACCATCAGAATATACTATAAACACCTCTGTGCAAATAAACTAGAAAATCTAGAAGAAATGGATAAATTTCTGGACAAATACACCCTCCCAAGACTAAACCAGGAAGAAGTCGAATCCCTGAATAGACCACAACAAGTTCTGAAATTGAGGCAGTAATAGCCTACCACTCAAAAAAAGCCCAGGACCAGATTCACAGCCGAAATTTACTAAAGTTACAAAGAGGAGCTGGTATCATTCCTTCCAAAATTATTCCAAACAATTGAAAAGGAGGGACTCCTCCTTAACTCATTTCATGAGGCCAGTATCATCCTGATACCAAAACCTGGCAGAGACACAACAAAAAAAGAAAACTTCAGGCCAATATTACTGATGAACATTGGTACAAAAATCCTCAATAAAATACTGGCAAACCGAATCCAGCAGCACATCAAAAAGCTTATTCACCACATTCAAGTGGGCTTCATCCCTGGGATGCAAGGCTGGTTCAACATACACAAGTCAATAAATGTAACCCATCACATAAACAGAACCAAAGACAAAAACCACACAATTATCTCAATAGATCCAGAAACCGCCTTGATAAAATTAAACATCGCTTCATGTTAAAAACTCTCAGTAAACTAGGTAGTTGATGGAACATATCTAAAAATAATAAGAGCTACTTATGACAAACCCACAGCCAATATCATATTGAATGGTCAAAAGCTGGAAGGATTCCCTTTGAAAACCAGCACAAAACAAGGATGCCCTCTCTCACCACTCCTATTCAACATAGTATTGGAAGTTCTGGCCAGGGAAATCAGGCACAAGAAAGAAATAAAGGGTATTTAAATAGGAAGAGAGGAAGTCAAATTGTCTCTGTTTGCAGATGACGTGATTGCATATTTAGAAAACCCCATTGTCTCACCCCAAAAACTCCTTAAGCTCATAAGCAACTTCAGCAAAGTATCAAGATACAAAATCATTGTGCAAAAATCAAAGCACTCCTATACATAAACAATAGACAAGCAGAGAGCCAAATCATGAATGAACTCCCATTCACAGTGCTACAAGGAGAATAAAATACCTACGAATACAGCTAACAAGGGAGGTGAAGGACCTTAGAGAACTACAAACTGCTGCTCAAGGAAATAAGAGAGGACACAAACAAATGGAAAAATATTCCATCCTCATGGATAGGAAGAATCAGTATCATGAAAATGTCCATAGTGCCCAAAGTAATTTATAGATTCAATGCTATTCCCATCAAACTACCATTGACATTCTTCACAGCGCTAGAAAAAACTACTTTAAATTTCTTACAGAATGAAAGAAAAGCCCATATAGCCAAAACAATTCTAAGCAAAAAAAAAAAAAAAAAAAAAAAAGCTGGAGGCATCATGCTACCTGACTTTGTACTACAAGGCTACAGCAACCAAAACAGCATAATCCTGGTACCAAAACAGTCATGTAGACCAATGGAACAGGACAGAGACCTCAGAAATAACACCACACATCTACAACCATCTGATCTTCAACAAACCTGACAAAAATAAGCAATGGGAAAAGGATTTCCTATTCAACAAATGGTGCTGGGAAAACTGGCTAACCACATGCAGAAAACTGAAACTGGACCCCTTCCTTACACCTTATAGAAAAATTAACTCAAGATTGATTAAAGACTTGTATAAAACCCAAAACCATAAAAATGCTGGAAGAAAACCTAAGCAATACCATTCAGGACATAGGCATGGGCAAGGACTTCATGACTAAAACACCAAAAGCAATAGCAACAAAAGCCAAAATTGACAAATGGGATCTAATTAAACTAAAGAGCTTCTGCACAGCAAAAGAAACTATCATCAGAGTGAACAGGCAACCTACAGAATGGGAGAAAATTTGTATAATCTATCCACCTGACAAAGGTCTAATATCCAGACTCTACAAGGAACTTAAATTTACAAGAAAAAAACAAACAACCCCATCAAAAAGTGAGTGAAGGATATGGACAGACACTTTTAAAAGAAGTCATTTATGTGGCCACTAAACATATGAAAAAAAGCTCAACATCACTGACCATTAGAGAAATGCAAATCAAAATCACAATGAGATACCATCTCAACCAGTCAGAATGGCGATTATTAAAAAGTGAAGAAACAACAGATGCTGACGAGGCTATGGAGAAATAAGAATGCTTTTACACTGTTGGTGGGAATGTAAATTAGTTCCACCATTGTGGAAGACAGTGTGGCGATTCCTCAAGAATCTAGAACCAGAGGTACCATTTGACCCAGCAATTCCATTACTGGGGAATCCCATTACCCAAAGGAATAGAAATCATTCTAATATAAAGACACATACACAGGTATGTTTATTGCAGCACTATTTACAATAGCAAAGACATGTAACCAATCCAAATGCCCATCAATGGGCATTTACTGGATAAAGACAATTTGGTACATATACACCATTGAATACCATGCAGCCATAAAAAGGAATGAGAGCATGTCCTTTGCAGGGACATTGACGAAACTGGAAGTCATCACCGTCAGCAAACTAACACAGAAACAGAAAACCAAACACTGCATGTTCTCACTCATAAGTGGGAGTTGAACAATGAGAACATATGGACACAAAGGAGAACAACACACACGGGAGACTGTTGGAGGGTAAGGGGTGAGGGGAGGGAACCTAAATGACAGGTCAATAGGTGCAGCAAACCACCATGGCACATGTATACCTATGAAACAAACCTGCACATTCTGCACATGTATCCCGAAACTTAAAATAAAAATAAAATAAAATAAAAATACAAAGCAATCCTGAGAGTATTTTTAGATTGTGTGGTAATACAACTGTTTGAACAGGTAATGAATTCTATTTTTAATTTTGATGGCTCTTACTTTTTCCAGTGATCTCCTTTTTAATTTGCTGGAGGCTTGTTTTTGTCTTACCTATAATTATTTCTAGACTTTCTAGACTTTTTTTGAACAGAATCAAATTCAAAGGCGAACAGCATTTCATATTCCTGGATTGTTCTTCATTACCTCTTACCTGCAATGGATCTCAGTAAAGGCTTAATTAGCCATTAACAAGCCAACATGTTAAGATTTCTAATTAATAGTGGCTTGCCTATCAAGTTAATGTCCTTGCAAATTATCTCCTTCTAGAGATTATTACAATTCACAGATGCAAATCCATTATTTATTATGTAGGGTGCGTAGTAGACTCTAAATTTAAATATAATGCAGGGGTGTCCCTTACCCTGAGAGATTGTGCTTCCAAAGTAAGTGCATAAGATGAAAAATGTGCATAGTCAAAATTAGCCTCTTGACAAGTCCTTAAATGACACTGCATTAGAGACTGACACACTGAAGTCCGTTAGTCCTGCATGGCTTTCCAGATGACCCTTTCTTCAATTGAGTACCAGATCCTTAGCATTTTGGGGCATGGTAAATTAAAAATAATGACTTTTAAACACTAGAATTACATTATGCATGGCAATGTGCCCACAGTGTGAAATAAACATGAAAACAGTAGATACCCATCATATCTCAAGATCACCCTCAAGCAGGCACTCTGATGGAACATGGCCTGAATTTCCTGCATTGTTTAAATTGCTCACTCTCTCTATGGTCTCCCTCCCACCCACCCCACTTTTCTCTCTCTTTGCCAAACATACACAGATAAATTTAGGTAAGTTAACACAGTATATGATATGACTGCTCTATCTTTTTAAGAAACAATAATATTGATAGTTTCATAACCTAATTCTAGCTTTCAGTTGTTTCCATATTTTTATATTTGCATTATTTCTTGCATTGAAAAAAAAACCCATACCCCAATTTCAAATTCCCTGGCAAGATCCTTTATGTCGAAGTTTCCAAAGAAACCAAAGAACTTTACTTGAAATCAATTGGGATGGACACCCAGTGGATTGCTCAAGATCTGAGGTCTGGTTAATACTCATCCAGGGTTCATCTGGCAAATTCTTTTTGAGACTGGTAAGTCATCTGCATCTGGAAATGTTTCCTTCATCTTTTCATTCTTCCATTCCCACAATCTACAAGATACTGGCATTGTGTAGGTTCTTAGAAAATCCTTGTTGAATGAAAAGGGAGAAAAGGGAGAAGGTGAGGGAAAGGAGAAGGTGAGGGAAAGAAGCGGGGATGAAAGGAAGAGAAAGAGTATGAGGGAGAAAAGTAAGGGTGAGAAAGAAAGGAGGAAGGAAAAGACAAGAGAGGACAGGAGGGAGGGAAAGGAGCTGATAGGATGCAAAAGCATGAGTTTGGCTGGTTCAACGCACTTGGAACTGTGACCTTGAGCAAGTTACATTTCTGGTTAGATCATCAGTTTCATCAGCTCAGTGTAGACACGGGAATAAAATATCTGCCGTGCAGTGATTCAAAAAAAAGGGAGCTGTAATGGCTAAGCAGTTATCACTGGGCAAAATTTGGCATTCTGACTGTTTTGAATCATCACATATATCTGCACTGTTCTTAAAAAGTAAATATATAAATGTTTATGTCTGGAGACTAAGGAGTTGGCTAGTAAGTCGTCATGTTGTGAACAGTCTGCCCACAGGGACCATCACAAAGCAGGCAAAATCTTCTGAAAGGCCTTCAGCAGATGCTGTTCTCACAGGCAAAAGCAAGTAACGAGGAAACAATGATGAAACAAAGATCTGAGGTTTGTTAAATTATGATTAAGAAGGCTGTCTCTTTCTCCTGTGTGCCATGCATTTACTACTCACGTAGGCATACTCACATCATCTCAGTTAGGAAAATGTTTCTATTCTCATTTTTCAGATAAGAAAATGGAGTTCGGAGGAGTCAAGTAATTTGCCTAAAGTCACACAGGTCTTGAGCACACTGGGCCTGGATTCAATCTCACCCCTACTTGACTATACCACATCCAGGCTTGTTTTTTTTTTTTTTTTTTTTTTTTTTTTTTAATACTACCCTCATACTCATTATTGTAAGCCAGTTGATTAATTCTATAGGAAGTGTCCAAAGTCATCTGAAGTAAACCGTCTATTGGTGTAGGAACAAACTAGTAAAATAAACTCAGTGTAGATATAAGTGCTGAAAGAGGGACATCCATATGAGACAAAGGGCATTCACTACCAGATGTTCCTGAGGGACTTTTCTGTATTGTATGATATGAAGCCCTGGCAAGTAATAGCAAAGAACGCTGTACAAATGGCGTCTTTGACTACATATTATGTGTCAGGCACTGTTCTGAGCACTTTTAGAAGTGCTTAAAAGAGATTAATTTCATCTGTACAGTAGCAGCTCCTTGGGGCAGGTACTAAGCCCCAGAGAATTTAATATAACCTGTAAGTAAGAACTGGAGTTGGTATTGGAACAAATGCAGTCTGGCTCCAATGACTTAGCTCTAAACAGCTACACGGGTTGGTCTGATGTTTGTTTTTCCCATTCTGGGCTTACCTTAAAGGACCTGTAGGGAGATGGAAGAGCACAATATGGGTAGTGAAGCTTAGAGGTGAGCCAGGACTTCCTGAGTAGGCTGATGTGGAGCTCAGAAAATCTGGGACCTGCCCTCCCCTTCCCTTCTCTAAGCCTTAATTTCTTCATTGTAAGGTATGGCTGGTGATGCCTGAGTAAATAGCTTCAATGAGGATGATCTTGCTTATGAATAACTCAGTTAAAAAAATAAAAACAATGGTGGCATGCACCTGTAATCCCAGGCATGTGGGAGGTTGAGGCAGGAGAATTGCTTGAACCCAGGAGGTGGAGGTTGCAATGAGCTGAGATTGTGCCACTGCACTCCAGCCTGGGCAACAGAGCAAGACTCTGTCTCAAAAAAAAAAAAAAAAAATAATAACAGTATCTACCTCACAGGGCTATTGACAGCGTTATACCCTCGGTGGCTGTGGAATAGGAGGAAACACATAGTAATATGGACTACCATCACCATCCCGTGCACTATGAAAGATGTATACATTTAGAAATGGAGCTCCACCATTATTTCATGTATAATTCAAACTTAGATCTGCAGCGTAGGCATCCCCTATTGCTACCTCATGATGTGTAGCTTTTTCCAAAAGCACCTGAAGGTAACAGAATTGAAAGAAAGAACACAAGGACAAACATAGTATATGAAGATCTTTCAAAGGTGGATCTTTCATTTGCTTTCTGCTTTGTTGCCGGAAGGAAAATAGTTTCAAATATATGCTCTGCCTATTGGTGTTGGCAGTCATGAAAGCCAAGTCTATGTCTTGTCTGGCTTATGTTAACATGTTTGCAGCGTCTCCCTTGATGGTACAATGAAGTGATAGCAGCCTCTGGGTTCCCCCAACACACTGAGTTATTAGGAACTCATTTGTAGTGTGAGAGCAGCATGACATTACAAGGAAGGAGGGAGAAAAGGGAAAAGGAACTTCCAAATAAAGTAATACGATCTTTCCCTCTTTATTTAGAAATAGCATCCCAAATTTGTTCAGCAAATTATCTCCTTCCCCACTGGCCATCAATATGGTATAAGTAAAGCTGACATTATCACTTCTTCCCTGTTTGAGAGGTGGGAATAGACCCAGGGCTAACCAAGGAGCACTTTTTATTCCATGGTGACAAAGATTGGTTCAGAAATGGGCACTTGAGCACAGTCAGGCCAAGGAGAATCAACTCTGGGTCATTTGTTGATGAAATTAGCAAAGAGAGGTTTTCATTTCTACTGAGGCCATTAGCTGTGTGGAGTAGAAATGTGGAATGTTTGGCAGTCATTATGCCACCATTTTAGAAGCAACCTCATTGAAAATAAAACTGAGAGGGAAGTGCAGCTTAGTGACAGAGGAAGTGAGATGACATCATTTGAACCCCTCTATCAAACCATACCTGAGCCAGACCCACCTCTGGAATTATCAGTCACAGGATAAGTAAATCCTTTGTTGCTCTCTGTCTCTGTCTCTTCCTCTCTCCTATTTTCTCACTCTCTCTCCCTCTCTTGGTTCTGTCGACGATTCTTGTCATAGTGCTGTGTATTTTCAATTTCGCCTTATGTCTGGCTCCAAGCTTCCCCAAATTATAGAAATGCTGCATCTTTCTGTAGGCCCCATAGGCCTATTCAACAAATCCAATCATAAGTCTTCAGAACTATTGAAAGACAAGCTGAACACACAAGCAGAATCTCATTTTCCTGGGGGAATTGGCTCTCTAAATTAATAAAAAATATCTGTGTCTACATTGTGGAACACAAACTAATTTTCCCAGGTTTATAAACCTCCCAATAGATACCTGACTCTATTAAAATGGTGATGGGTCTTATGAAGCTATTCTAAAAAAGAGAGAAATCGATGCCTCTCTAAGTGATAAGCTCATGTGGCCCATGGGTCCCATTGTCATACTGGAGGTAACACAAGGAACACTGAGGGAGTCAGAGAAGTGAAAGGAACAGTGAAGGTTCTTTACAAATCAGTTCACTGTTCAAACAGAAACAGGAAAACAATAAGCTGAGTCTTCATTGTGTCCAGCCTGCCTTTCAGACTGAAAATACAAACCAAATTAGATTTGGAAAATGGTCTATTATCCTGCCCTCATTGGGGAGAGAAGAGATTACAGTACACAGGGCTTCCTGGGAGTCAATTATTTCCTAATGAAATAATCACAGCTGCTGGGTAACTTCATTGTGACTTTTATAGGAGTTCAGTACTATTACTTCTCTCCGTAGATTATTTTTTAAATTCTAGATAAATTAAAAACTAAAAGAAATAAAAAAGGAAAGGGAAAAGGTTAAACTTGGAAAATTTTGTAATTTTGGGTTCCCTCTTCAGTTTGCTGTCAGACCAAGGGACAACAAATAGGAGGCTCCAGGTTTGGGGAACAAAAATACAGGATGCCCAGTTTAATCTGAATTTCAGAGAAACAACAAACAGTTTTTTTAAACTCCACTAAAAAACAGCTTTTTAAATCTAGCAACTCTAAAAGTAGAAAGGCTCAGAAGTAGGACAAAGCTTGGTGTAGTTGAGAAGAAGCAGGAATGGCACGGCTGGAGTTTGGGGACGGGAGGAACATGGGGATATGGGACTTGAAAATAGAGGCAATCAAGTGAGAGGTTGAAGATTGAGTGTTAATGTGATGGGAAGCCATTGAAGGGCTTTATCCACTGGAATGCGCTAATCTGACTTGCAGTTTTAAGTGGTAGCTCAGTGGGCTGCAGGAGGCCAAGTGAGAGTATAGAGCCAGAAAAGGTGAGATCATGGAGCCAGAGCTGGGCAGAGGCTATTGCACTGGTCCAGTCATGAGATGATGGGAATTCACTCCACGGTGATACCAGCAGAGGAGAAGAGAAGCAACCTGGGTCTGCTGGGTTTTTAGTTGCAAGTACCAGAAACCAACTCTGTCTTCATCTGTCTATTTTTAGCACAAACAGGATTTTTTTTGTAAGTACAAGCATACTCAATTTCATTATGCTTCACTTTGTTGTGCTGCTCAGATACTGTGTTTTACAAACTGAAGGTCTGTGGCAGCCCTGTGTCGAGCAAGTCTATTGGCACCATTTTTTCAATAACGTGCTCACTTAATGTGCCTGTGTCACATTTTAGTAATTCTTTCACTATTTAAAACTTTGTCATTATTATTGTATCTGTTACGATAATCTGTGATCCGTGATCTTTGGTGTTACTATTGTAATTGTTTTGGAGCACCACAAACCAGTCTCTTATAAAAGGGCAACTTAATAGCTAAATGTTGTGTGTGTTCTGACGGTTTCACTGACCAGCCATGCTCCCATCTCTCTTTTTCCTCTCCAGCCTCCCTAATTCCCTGAGACACAACAATACTGAAATTAGGGCAGTCAGTAACTCTGCAATGGCCTCTAAGTATTCAAGTAAAATAGAGTCACATGTCTCTCAATTAAAATCAAAAGCTAGAAATTACGAAGTTTAGTGAAGAAGACATATTAAAAGCTGAGATAGGTTAAAAAGCCTCTTACACCAAACAGTTGTATATACAAAGAAAAAGTTCTTGAAGAAAATTACAAGTGCTACTCCAGTGAACACACAAATGCTAAGAAAGTGAAACAACCTTATTGCTAATATGCAGAAAATGTTATTGGTCTGGATAGAAGATCAAACCAGCCACAACATTCCCTTAAACCAAAGCCCAATCCACTACAAGACCCTAACTGTCTTAAATTCTATGAAGGCTGAAAGAGATGAGGAAGCTTCAGAAGAAAAGTTTGAAGCTATCAGAAGTTGGTTCATGAGGTTCAAGGAGAGAAGCCATCTTCATAACATAAAAGTGCAAGGTGAAGTAGCAAGTGCTGATGTAGAAGCTGTAGCAAGTTATCCAGAAAATCTAGCTAATATCATTGATGAAGGTGGCTACACTCAACAACAGATTTTCAATGTATACAAAATAGCCTTATATTGGAATAAGATGCCATCCAGGAATTTCATAGGTATGGAGAAGTCAATGTTTGGCTTTGAGGCTTCAAAGGACAGGCTGTCTTAAAAGGGGCTAATGCAGTTGGTGATTTTAAGTTGAAGCCATTGCTCATCAACTAACCCATAATCCTAGGGCCCTTGAGAATTATGGTAAATCTCCACTGCTTGTGCACTGTGAATGGAACAAAAAAGCCTGGAAGATAGCACATCTGTTGATAGCATGATTTGCTGGATTTTTTAAGCCCACTGTTGAGACCTACTGCTCAGAAAAAAGATTTCTTTCAAAATATTACTGCTTGATTATAATGCACCTGGTCACCCAAGAGTTCAGATGGAGATGAATAAGAGATAAAAGTTGTTTCCATGTCTGCTAACACAACATCCATTCTTAGCCCATGGGCCAAGGAGTAATTTTGATTTTCAAGTCATATTACTTAAGAAATGCATTTCATAAGGTTATAGGTGCCATTGACAGTGATTCCTCTGATGGATCTGTGCAAAGTAAATTGAAAACATTCTGTAAAGGATTCACCATTGTAGATGTTATTAAGAACATTTATGATTCATGGAAGAAGGTCAAAATATCAGCATGAACATGAGTTTGAAAGAAGCTGATTCCAAACCTTATGAATAACTTTGAGAAGTTCAAGATCTCAGCAGAGGAAGTAACTGCAGATGTTGTGGAAATAGCAAAATAACTAGAATTAGAAGTGAAGCCTGAAGATGTGATAAGATGCTACAATTTCATGATAAAACTTAAATGGAAGAGGAGCTGCTTTTATGCATGGATGAGCAAACAAGATGGAAACTGCTCCTGGTGAAGATGCTGTGAACATTGTTGAAATGACAGCAAGGGATTTGCAGTGGCGGGGCTTGAGAGGATTGACTCCAGTTTTGAAAGGAGTTCTACTGTGGGTAAAGTGCTATCAAACAGTGTCACATGCTACAGAGAAATCTTTCGTAAAAGAAAGACTCCATCAGTGTGCCAAAATTGTTTTCTTATTTTAAGAAATTGCCACAGTCATCCCAAACTTCAGCAACCGCCATCCTAATCAACAATGAGGCGAGACCCTTCAAGTCAGCAAAAAGTTTATGACTTGCTGAAGGCTCAGATAATCATTAACACTTTTTTAGCAAAAAAGTATTCTTAAATTACATTATATATACTATGTTGGGTTTTTTATACACAATTCTATTGCGTACTCAATAGACAACTGTATAGTGTAAACATAACTTTTATATGCACAGGAACCAAACAATTTTTCTGACTCACTCTATTGTGAAATCAGCTTTATTGCAGTGGTCTGGAACCAAATCCACATACCTCCAAGGTGTGCCTGTATACATGAAGGCTGAAGAAAAAACTCTGAAGATGATCAGGGATGAAAAGATCATAGACAGCAGGAATCATCCAAGATCACGTCTTGAAAACAGCACAGATGTCAGCCATATAACTTGGTCCTTCAAAGCTGCATTCTCCATGGTACTACCTTCCTATGAGTATGTGTGCACTGAACCTGAGATTCCACATCATTCCCTTAAAGGTCAAAGCACTCAGCAGGATCATCTGAACAGCCAGTGCAGTCAAAGGCCCACACTTGTACCTCGGCTGCCAGCAAGCAGGGAGAGGGACTCCACACCTCCTTTGGGTTTTGTAGTAAGAGGCTGAGGAGCCAAGAAGTATTCATCCCAAGGAGGAATCATGTTCAAACTGAATAATTCAAAAAATAGTCAATAACCCCTTCATGCGTATTTGCTCTTTAGGATTAGGGATGCGACCTGATAAAACTTTGTAATTCTTGGGACTGTCTATAATTCATTGAAGAACAAAAATTAGAACAATTAGATGGATATTCTTAACTAAGATATAATTCCAGCACTTATATCCAAAAACTTCACCTGTGTCCATAGAGCAAGAAGAAAATAAAACTTATCAGTTTCATGTGTTATGAAGGCTGAGGGTTTTAATGGCTTGTAAACATAATCTGAATTAACAGTGAGCTGTGGCTGATCGAACAGCATAGATCCTGATAGAAACAAAAACAAAGGGGATTAGAAGAAGGAACTGAGGGGAGAAAATATACCCGAGGCTCTCTGCTGGACTTGAAGTAGACCCAGGTATTTTTCCAGGGTTTCTTTTGTATGGATGACATAAATGATCATAACATTCTGACCATCACTAAGCCCCTACCTTTTCTGACATTATGAAGTTATGTTGTTGCCATGAAGCTAAAAATGAGTTGAAACCCTTGCAAGGAGGTTAAAGGTACTAGAGTAGACAGACCTAGATAGGGTAAGAAATTCAACCTAAGTTTTAGGTTAAAGTAAGAGGAAAATTAACCAGACTGTTATAGTTACGGCAATAATTAAATGAGGTAATATATGGAAATTAATAGCTGGTGACTAGCATGTGGTAAGTGATCAATAAATGTTAGCAACTGCCTTCACAAAAAAGGTTTCACAGCACCTAAGAGTAGCCAGTTGTGTCTCAGAATTGGGCATGACAAGTCAATTAATAGACACTCATTGAGTTGAAATAATGACTTAAAATTGGCCCATAGAAAGAAAATAAGGCTTTAAAACACATACACAGGAAATAATCTGAATAACCCAATGCAATTCATTTCTCATCTCAGTACAGAAGAAGCTTTTTGCATTAACAGGACACTATTCAAAATCTCTGTTTCTGGGATTCTACTAAAATCTGTAGAAGCTACATAAACAGTTAAACTGGATGTAGTCATAATCAACATGGATGTTGGACCACAGCGTTGAGCAAGTCTCTGGTCACATTCCATCTATTTTTACCCACTCACTACCTGACCTTTTAACCAGTTACCTAGAAATCTAGAACCAAATAATCATAAATAAAATTCACTATCTTCCCCTCCATGTTCTGCTGAGACCTCATTTTATGAGTATATTAGAAAAAAAATGAAAAGGTGGTTGTTAAAAATTTTATGCAACAAGGAATATTTTATAGAGAGGAAATATACCTGTTACATCAAAACCAGAATATTGATGCCATACTTTATCATATTTATTTACTGTCATGTGTATGGTTTATATATTCTGCTTGATACTCTATAAAATATGTCAAACAAATCCTTAACTTTATGAGAATTAAACAACACTTGTCTTATTCATCTTATATTTTAATTTTTCATAAAAGAGAAAAAATAATCAGTAGAACAAACGGAGAAGTCAGTAGACAAGTTTTGTGAGCTTGGGAGCAGCAGACATTCACAGGGGAGACAAAAACAACATGCTTTAAATTCTATGCCAGAGCTCTATGAAGTATATATGTTTTCTTGAAAAAAAATTGTCCTTAATAAGCCACAAGTAAGAGCATGTTTGACTTGGCTATCTTTTTCTGTGGACTCTCAAGTAAACCATCTTTACTATCAAGCTTATTTTTTTATCTCTTACATTCAGCCAGGGCTTCTACTCCTCTCTGCAGGGCACTTTGATGGAGCCAATGAACTGAATTTTCAGCATTAGTAAGGAGCAGTCAGAAATCAGATCCAAGAAAGACTACATCTCTATTCAGTTCTAAGAGAGCTAGCAGGAGGTAGTTTAGTTTTGCTTTGTTTGGTTTGTTTTAATGTGGTTTCTAGTGGATGATAAGGCAGTTTACTTGAGTTCGGCTTATTTATTCCTGAAATATAGTTTTCCTCCATGTTATTATGGCCTTCTGAATGATGACCTCTTTGTCCAAAATAGAATGATTTCTTTATTCAGTCATTTATTTATTCAATATACTTAAGAATATGATTATGATGAGGGCTATGCTGTATTCTGGACAGGTATGGAATAGGCTATGCCCTCCAGGAGTTCTAGAAAGTAGATTTTTAGTAAATTAAAAACTATGGTCATGATTTCATCTTCATGATCTGACCTACTGAAAATTATTCTAATTGCTTTAGCCCAAAGTTACAATTGAGGCAGAGTAGAGGAAGAAGTTAGAGTGGCACTGGGTAACCATGAGAACTGGGAGTCTAAACTTTGTTTCAAGTGCCAGCTCTGTTATCAGCTTCTCCTAGGACCTTAGACCAATACTTGATGCTATGCAGGCTTCAAGCATCTTTATCTCTAAAATAAGTAGGTGGGACAAGATGGTCTCTAAACTCTGCTAAACTTCAAATCAGTTTGTGTCTCTGAGGCAAGTCATTTTTCTTACAGACGAGGACTTGTCCAAGTCCTCCCCAGCTAGTAAAAGCAAAGTAGAAATTGAAACCTAAGCCTTCTGCCAGTGGTTGCCAAGCCAGAAGCAACATCCTACTAGGGAGCTGATTAAATGCAGCCCACAGACAAGAACTTTTAACGAGGAAGTCATTCTGTTTGCTTGTTCGTTCATTTAGTTGAATTAGTTGACAATGTTCCAACATAGGGAGAGCTCATAATACACGTGGATTCGTAACTCCTCTTACAAAATAAGATTTTGAGAAGGTAATACTGTGTTACATTCTCATGTGTCAATAATTGGCTGGAGATCATTAGGGGCTACCCTTTCCAGTGAGCTACTTAGTCAAGTTTGCCACAGTCCTCACTACTCCCTATTGTCTTATACACAGCTTTCACTCTTCCTTTTTATTACTTGCTTTGTCCTTCAAGGCAATGAGTTTGCAAACCCTATACTAAACCATAAATACATAGATGAGTTTGTGTGTGTGCAGGTGTGTGTGGAAGTGGGGAGGAAGAGGATACATTTTTATATAAAATTTACAACTATCTAAAATAAAAGAACCGGACAAAAACCACTGATATGTTTTATTGCCAATTAATAAGTAATTAATTTTTGGACTTAATCTCTACTTACGTCATTGAATGGGCAAAACAGAAATTGAAATGCCATTCACAACTTAGTTATCACTTAAATTACTCATCAACATTAGCTTTGCAGATATTTTTCTTCCTTTGTTTTGTCCAATCCGATAACGATATGTATAGAGACTTTCAGATCAAACACACACCACAAGGGTAGAAAGCTTGGTCATGAGAAATGATATTATTTTCTTTAATGCATGTGTAAAAAAGATCACACAGCTAAACTGAATCATTTTCAATCTTTTTAAATACTTTTAACTCAGCTTATCTTGCTGCCAGCTCAGGTTGGTTAAAGAAGAAAAGGAAAATGTCTTTATCTTATTTTAGTTATGTAGTTCTTTTATTTTTAAGTGCAAGCCATTTTCTTTATAAATTTATTTAGTATTTTGCTCCTGGATGATTTCAGCATGATTTAGTATTATTTTCCTTCATTTTTAATTTTTCCTTTGCTTAGTGGAAGATAAAATAGTTAATTATGTGTATGAAAGGTTGAAAATGTGTTTGAGAAGAAACAACTTTCTTCTCATTTGAATTCTCTCCATTCTACTCATTTTTCTTCATTGTTCAAATGAAAAAGCAACCATTCATGTCAGCTTATTCTTCCTTACTTATATATATTTTTCTTCCTCCAAGGAAAACTAAATCCACCACTCTCAATTTCCCATTGGTGCTTAGTCTTTGCTGTGCTTCAGTTGACTAAAGGAGTTAAGATCAAAAGAAATTAAAATAGCATCAGTTTACCAGGTTTTTTATTAACAAGTTGTCAAAGCAAAGAACCTAGAAAAGGCATAACTTGAGCAGAATTATTTTCTATCCAAGAAAGTTTTTTCTTTAAGATAAAGATACTCTTCTAGCTACGTAAAAGTCAGTCATTTGAATTCAGTGCAATCTTTCTCAAGATGACAATTTCTGCTTTGATGCTGAGAAATTTTACAAATGTTATGCAAGGTCTTAAATGTCCCCTGTCTTTCCTCTGACAGCTTGTTGTTCTGCATCATTTACTGCTTTCAAACCATGATTTTTAAAGAGATGGCGGTTTTGCTGAGAAAAAGTGACAGTATATATAAGACATTTTCCCCTCATCTATAGATAAGAAAGGTGTAATTTTGAGATTGAGTTTTTTTCCTCTAGCTTCTGAAAGATGAGTTACTCACAATATGCAATTATGTGGCTCAAGACAAATAATTTCACAGATATAGCAGTTACAGACTGACTGGAGGAGACATTGGTGACATTTTATGAAGAGGTACATGATGCATAATTCAAGAAATATAAGGACATTGGAAAGAATTTTAGAAAGTACGACTGTTTCTATTCAACTGTAGTCAATGTTTCTGTCCCTACCTATCAATTTGTTTGCTCTTCCTTCCATCATCAAAGAATTTCTGGAGCAGATCAAGATCTACTGGTAATGGGGGAAAAATGTGTTTTCAGATTTTGGAACAGTATTCGTTTCTGTTCATTCTTGTATTTTAATTAAAGAAATATTTCTTTTCAAGGCAGAAGAAAAACAAAGGAGTATATTACCAAAAAAAAAGAAGATGATAGTAAGTTGATATAAATACAATGCTTAACAAAAATACATAAATAAATAAAATAAATGTGATTTCCAAAACTAGGATTCTAGAGTTTTATTTGCTGTAAAGGACCTATGTTCCAATCTTTTGTGAAAATAATTTTAAAATAATTTTTATATGGTGTTGTTTCTAATTATTTAATGGTATTCACTTTTTTCCTATATTCAAGTTAGATTACACATATATTTATTAAAATTATTTTTTATTTAAATTCTACTATCCCTATTGATTTTATTTCTAAAACCATAAAATGTTTATTATTTTAATGAGTAAGTATGGGCACATATTTTATGTAGATTTTTTTTTTTTGTCCAGAAATGAGCATTTGGAAACAATCTTTGGATTTTAACTGATGAAGACTATCAATCCATATTACTGACAACCTGCTCTGGCTGTCTGTGTGGATCAGACATGCTAACAAATGAGCAAGGCTTCTGTGCATTTACTGCCAATTTTTCTGATTTTATCATCCCTCTTAGTTGTACTATGTCCCTCTGCCTGCCTTCTTTCCTCCCTCCCTCCCTCCCTTCCCTGCAAAGAATACTTATCAAGCACCTGCTATGGGCCAAGACATGAACAACAACAAAAAATCCTCATATGTATGGAGTTCACAGTCCAGTGAGAGAGAGATACAAAAAATGAATACTTATATCATGCTAGGTTAAAAATACGTGGTCTTTTTTTTTTTTTTTTTTTTTCTGAAAAAAGCAGAGTTTGGTGATAAAGAATGATAGGGGCTACACTTCTAATAAGTTACAGAAAATATCATGTTGTCCCAAGGGGAAAAAAAAAAAAGGGAAAGGACAAATAAGGATACCAGGAACATTTTTTAAATGAGGGTTACTATGTACCCACAAAAATCAAAAATAAAAAAGGGACAAAAACTTTTGTCAGTTATATGAAAAGGTCAGATGAATGAGAATGTTATATTATAAACAGTATTCTTGAAACTACCTCCAAGCATCTTTTTGACGATTATACATGCAGGCAAAATTATTATATAAGTGGTATATGTTCCAATAATCATTTTTAAGAGCTTCTTTTGTGCTGGGCACAGATCAAGGCTTTGGAAACACAGTAGTGAACAAAACCAAGCCCTTTGCTTGATTGCAGGCTTACCTCACATGGCTGCTCAGGCTGTGCACTGCACAATAATTTTCGGGAGCACATTCATGTAACTATGATGTGCATCCTCTAGGGTTGTAAGATACGGTAGCTCTGCTCTAACTGTAGCATGCATTCCAGTGAAGGGAAGACAGATCATAAACAAATAAGAATATCTCATGGAAGTGCTTCGGAGAAAAATAAAGCAAAATGAAAGAAAGAAGAGTTAGGATGGCAACTCCAGATTTTGTTGTCAGAGCATACGTCCCTGATAGGGTAATACTGTGTGACTTTATCTGACTCTTGTCCTGTCAGAATCATTCTAGCTTGTTTTAACAATAGACTGCAGAGGGCCAAGGAAGAAACAAGGAGACTATGACAATAGGAGACCATTGCAATAATTTGGGTGAGAGATGACCCCTAGCTGTGACCAGGTGATAGCAGGAGAGATGCTAATATATTTAGAAGGCACAGCAGGATTTGCTAATGGATTAGAGATGGAATATGAGAGAAAGGGAGGAGTCCAGAATGACTAAGAATTTTGTCCTGAGCAAATGAAAGAATGGAATGCTGTTTACTGAGACATGGGAGGAGCAGTGTGAGAGTTCTGATTTAAACACATCAAGTTTCAGATGCCAATTACAAATTCAAGTGGAAACGCCAAAGAAGGGGTTGGAGACCCCAATATGAAATTCAGGGGAGAAATGGGGACTAGAGATACAATTTGGAAGCTGTTAAGATATAGTTAATAGAAAGCCTTGAGAGTAGACAAAAATCACCAACAGTAATAGTTCTGAACCCTGGCTGTACACTGTAATCACCTGGGGAACTTTTAGAAAGTACTGAGGACTGAGCCCTATGCCAGACCAATTAAATCAAAACTTCTGGGGGTGACACCAAGGCAGTGATATTTTAAAAAAGCATCCCAACCGATTCTTCAGAGCAGCTGGGGTTGACAACCCCTGACCTAAAGAGTCAATGAAGAGATAACGAATGTCTAAGAACTAAGCCCTGGTAGATGGTAGTGTTCACAAATCAGGAAGATGGGACAGAATCAGCAAAGGAGACAGTGACTAAAGTAAGTGAGATGTAGAGCAGTGGTCCAAAATCTTTATTTATAAAGGGACAGAGAGTAAAGATTTTGGTTTTGTGGACTGTATGGACTCTGCTGCCACTACTGAACTGTGCTTTTGTGGCATGAAGGCAGCCTTAGACAGTATGTAAATGAATGAATGTGGCTATATTTCAGTCAAACTTTACTTACAAATACAGGTCATGGGCCAAATCTGACCTGTGGACTGTTGTTTGCCAACCTCTGACGTAGAGCATCACAGGAATGGCTTTGGTGGCCTCCTAAGTCAGATTATAATCGTGAGCCTGGGAGGTAGGAATAAACAAGGAGCCCATGGAGCAGGAGTTCTCTCTTCAGTGACAGTCATGAAGCTATCAAAGCCATTGGAGGGTCACTAGACCAGGTGGGCAGTCCTTACTTATGTAAATATTTTTAAACTTTCTAATTGAATCTATTGTGCTTAATACCTATAGGTAGGGATTCTATAATAGACATAGCTTTCTACAATTTCACAAAACATTTTTCAAATAAAATACAATGAAATGAGTAAAATACAGTTCAAAATGAATCCATAAACAAATTGGTTACTGTTTTTCCCTGAGTATACTGCTGCTTTCAACATAGGGTAAACAGGGGTTTGTTAGTCTAAAGAGCCTTCAGTTGGGGTTTCCCTGAAGAATTTAATTATTCTTTTCACTACACGTAAAAATGAGGCAGAATGTGTTTTACCTTATGAGTTATCCCTGTCACACATGTGTAAAAGAATATTACTGATGTTAAAAGCAGAAGCCTCTGGAAATTGTAAAGGACCTATTGAAAGCGCAACATTCTATGAAAGAAAAAAAATTACAAAAACAATTTTTGAAGACCCAGACTGTTGCTTTCATTTGGTTAGCAGCTAAATAATATTAACAATTATGACAATTTACAGTTTTATAGGACCTCTAACTCAAACACCTCAAAGGGTTTTGAAAATCCAAATTCTATTATTCCTTGGTTGCAACAAAGCAAGAAGTTTATGAAAACTCAAAAAACAGCAACAAGTTAAAATAAATGATTCTTCTAAAAGGTCAGGAAAGGTAGAAACAAATTCCAGGATCAGAAATCCAGAAACTTGGCCAACCCTAGAATAACTGAGGTGCCATGCCTATTTGGGTACTAGAATTCAATAGTTAGCCTAGAGACTTCTACTCAAAATTGTGAGAAGAATTATTATACTGTAGAGAAGAGCTTCAGTGGAAATTGGCAAATTGAAAGCAGATAACCAAGTTCCAACCCTTCAACGATGTGTAGATGGGTCTAATTGACCAAGACTTAGATTCCAGATCAACCAGCATTTACTGAGCACCTACTATATGCCAACTCTCAGTTGGGTTATGTTATTCGATGTTGTTATGAAAACAGAATGGAGCAGAAGACTTCCGGTTGTGGAGAAGATGGAGTAGTCCCAGTCTATTCAGGTTTACCCTCATACAACTAAAAATTCCTGGACATAACGTAATAAACAGCAAGGGAATGCTCTGAAAAATGGAGAGAAGGAATACAGCCTAGGAACTTTGGGCATTGAGGAATGACACAGTGTTGAGGTCCCTGGGCTTCTTTGTTACCTCTTGTGTATCTAGGACAGGGTACTGCAGAAGCCTCAGCTCTGAACCACCGACTAGCATAGACAAAGAAGCTCCAACAAAAGCCCATTTTCCCTAACCAAAGGACCAGGAAAAGAGTAAACTAACAACAGAAAACCTTTCTGGTAATGCACAGCCTACACTAGCCAAACACCAGCAGAACTACTGCACCCTCCCCAAGCCTAACCTCACCCCCACCCCAGGGTTTAGCAGGGTCAACCAGGGAGCTGTGCTTACACTCCAAGCAAACAAGCCAACCTCTGATTCTCCCACCCAGTGGTGGCAGTGGGGCCACACAGAAAAGCTGAATTTCCATCCCTCAGCTGGCCCAATGGAAGCAGGAAGCACTCAAATCTTCGGCGAAGTGCTGTCTTCAGGCCAACAGGGGAAGCTTGATTCTGATTACTATCACCATGCACTAGTTTCACCTGTTCTTGTACCTCTGCTAAATGAAACCATACAGAATGTATTCTTTTGTAGCTGCCTTCCTTTGTGTAACAAAACATTTTTGAGATTTATTCAACTAGTTGTATATATCAACAGTTAGCTCTTTTTTATTAGTGCTATTCCATTGTGTGGATATACATGATGTGCTTATTCACTCTCCTGTTGATGGACATTTGCATTGTTTCCAGTTTGGAACTATTCTTAGTGAAGCTTCTATGAATATTCTTGTACAATCTTTTTATGGACATAATTGATTTTGACTTTATTATATAGAAAACATTTCATATATATATATCAATCTCTTAAGTATGATATATTCATCCATTTTCGCTATCTTCTCTCACTCAATTTATCAGATAATTGATACGTTTTATCTCATTTCATGCTGCTTAAGATCAGCCTCAATAACAAGGAAAAGAATGGGGAAATTGTGTGGTATGAATCCAGTGTGTTTAAAAGATGATAGTTCAGATTAATGGGATCAAATATTTATATTTCATTTATTCAACCCACTCATGGAATCTAAGTAGCAAAACTAAAGATGAATAGAATGCCATCCTTGCTGCTGATGTGCTCACAGCCAAGTTGGTTGATAGTATAAAAGTTAAACCATTTAACTTGAGGGAGTTTGGGGATGAGTGGGAACCTTATTGAATTCTCAGTCTTTGAATATTACCTTTGTATGACACTTTTCTGAGATTGGGAGTGATGAAATTGCACGCTGAGCAAGGCAATTGATAAACTTCCACACAAAAAAAGAATTTACGGTGGCTCACGCTTGTAATCCCAGCACTTTGGGAGGCCGAGGCGGGCGGATCACGAGGTCAGGAGATCGAGACCACGGTGAAACCCCGTCTCTACTAAAAATACAAAAAATTAGCCGGGCGTGGTGGCGGGCGCCTGTAGTCCCAGCTACTCGGAGAGGCTGAGGCAGGAGAATGGCGTGAACCCAGGAGGCGGAGCTTGCAGTGAGCAGAGATTGCACCACTGCACTCCAGCCTGGGCGACAGAGCGAGACTCTGTCTCAAAAAAAAAAAAAAAAAAGAATTAAAATCATCTCCATTCCTAGGAAAGCACAAGATGATGTTTTGTGATGGACAGAATGCCAATTCATCTTCATTTTCAGAAGATTTCTAAGATGTTCTATTCTCTCCCCCATTAAAGAAAAAGAGGTGGTAGGTGAGTCATTTTTGAAACAGACCCAGTGATGGAGAACCCATTCTTCCTAACAATTTAGAAAGCTACTGTACCTTGTCATAATTTAACCAGTGCCACCCATTGCAGTTAGATGAGAAATTGGAAAGCTAAGTTATTTCAAGCTGAAAATGTAAGCCAATACTCACAAGAATGTATTTTGAAGTAGAAGTTAAAATAACAGAGCCTATGATCCCCCCCAAAAAAGCTCTTAAATAAAAACCTATTAGGAAAGTGAATCCCTTATTAGTCTTATTCCAATTTCTATCTTCATCCAGAACTTTCAGTTTTATCTCTGCACCCTCACCTCTTCCCTGGGGCCCCGCAAAGCTTTCAGGGTTTCTAATGTACTAGGTTCAGAGTTTACTTCGCATTTCTCTGAAAGGCTCAGTAAATGTCTCATCCATGGTGGTGATGAAGGTGGTGCAGAAGAGACAAAGGGCCCCCTATTAGATGCTGCTAAGTGCTTCTGATTTTTACTGAGAGACACAGTTCAGCTGTAAGAGTCCTACATAAAGGAGCCTAACACAATGGGCCGCATTTCTAAAGCCTTTAAGACTGATTAGGCAGATTCTCAAGGGAACACTAAGGGAAGAACTTAAATTATCTTGTTTCTGAGAAACTCTGGGGACTCAAGTCCTCATTTCCTTTATTCTGAGCTTCACAACATGCTTTTCTATTGATATTATGAATCTTTGTGTTGTAAGTTCACTTGAACTACAATAACGTCTTGATCAACTAAATTAAAAATGAGGTTGCTTCCCTCTCATACATTCTGCAATTTGCCTTTTTCTCATTAGCTAGTAATGGTTTCCCTTTCAATGTGCATGACTTGACAGTTTTCAGGATCTCTCTGAGCCCTCCCTGCACCCTCCTTCTATATTGTTTTTGGTCTGTCCCCTCCACATTTTTTTCTTTGTTGTTGTTGTTTATTTGTTTGCTAGGAAAGATAAATCTGCAATTGTCACAGTTAAAAGATTATCCCATGTCAGGGAAGAATATGAACACCATTTACCTCCTGTGTGAAACCATCACATACCACTCAGCCTCAACATCCTCGAAGCATACAGTTCATTATAATCATTTAACTCAACTATCAAGGAATGACATGATAGTGAGTTCCCTGGGCTCCCATGCTGGTCACAAATGCTATAACTGATTCTCTCTTTGAAACTTCATGTATCTATGATATTTCAAGTTCCTAATAGTAAGACATCTCTTAAACCTCTTTTCTAAGCCCCTGGAGTTTAAAGGTCCCTAGCTTCACTGTTATCTTCAAATGCCAGAGCCAGCTGCAGCCATTCCAGCCTAGAAGAACTGCTACTTACATGTAACATCGAACAGTGAATAGACTGGTATCTACTTGAAGATAAATCTAGAATTCAGAGGGCCCCACTATATTACTGTCTTATTCTGCCCAAAGCTGAGCTTGAGCCCAGGATGTGCATGGCTACAGAAGCTTAACTCATGGGTACCTTGGTTCCAGGTTTCCTGAGCAGGCCTGAATTGATGACTAGTTCTGCTATACCCACTGCTTCCCCAAATAGAAATGCATTCCTTCATTTGAGTTCTACCATGTGTCAATTACTAGAGAGTGATTAACAAAATAAACAAGATCCCTACTCAAACAGAGCTTGCATTCTGGAGGAAGAAAAATACTATAAACAGATAACAAATGAACAATATACCTCTAGACTTTAATAAGTGTTATAAGGAAAATAAACATGATGAAATAATGGAAGATCATGGCAGGGCCCCTACTATGGATAAAGTAGCCAGAGAAGAGCATGGGTTGTTTTGAGGAGGAAAGGAATGGCAAAAGCTGTATAAATAGGAGGTGTTTTATTGTTATTTTATTGTCATAGTCGGATCCTGGAGCATTTGTGAAACAGAATTAGTAGGAAACACTTAGGTGAGGGTATTGGGGAGAGTAGAATGAGGGACTACAAAGTTGTGAGTAGAATTCATGATTCAAATGATTCGTGATTCAAACCAAAATGAGTTTGTGATTATCCCTTTACCACATCTAGTCATGAAGGCACAAAAAGAGGGAGGAGTTTCCGGAACTTGGAGAGAGTTTCTATAGTTGTAAGAGAGATGCTCAACAGGACCTGTGGCTTTAACAAGAAACCACAACCGGATCATGTTCTGGCGAAGTATGAGCCAGGGTAACAAAGACCCCAAACTCACTCTCCTCTTGTTTTTCATCCTCCCTCAGTGCCCCTTAATTAGTGAAACCCGACCAGAAGCCAAGAACCAAAGGATCTTAGATGTTTAAGTTCACAGAGATCAGCCTCCCAGGGCACAAAGGTAAGTAGTGAGGGTAGAGACGTATATGGAGGGCCAACAGAGACTAACCATCATGAAATAGAATGAGTCAGGTTCTGACAATGCTATGTGGTTCACCATTGCTGAAACAGCAATTACTACAAATATTCAACCAAAGATTGAAGAAAATCAATACACGACTAGTGCCTCACCGTAAAACCATCCTGGGACAGGCAGTTAATGGGGTAGGACCACCAAGACTATATGCTTTACAAGAAGGTACAATTGTCTTTGTAACTCAGTAATCAAAGTCTTTCTCATGAAGTGTCATTCAACAGAAAATCCTGTAATAATGAGATTGTAATTTTAGAAAAATCAAGACAGCCTGACAGTTGTAATAAACATGCTAAACAAGAGTGCACCAACAATTTGAGTGACTATTGGAGACATTCAGGATGACAAGCTTTGGGAGCTTAAGCTCTGGTTTATCCTGGATAAAATGAAAATTGCCTTCTGGCTGATCTTGCATAAATTTGGATTCCAGGTAATAAGTGACAAGATGAAATTTCCTTTCCAATCAAGTCACTTGTCACCCTTCAGTCCACCTTCAATTACTTGTGCTATCTTTAGCATTCAAGATACATTTCTATATATATACCAAATTGTAGAAAACTATGTAAGGGCAATAAAGGAATTTTCTTTTTCTGGTATGTGGTATCCCCTCAATTTCAAAGTCATACAGTATTGGTTTATTTTAACTCAAATCAACTCCACAACTTAGTAAACATTTATCAAATGCCTATTCTGTACCAGGGTCAGACATAAATTGCATATAATAAAATCACCTTTAAAACAATCGTAATGTACCATTGTGTGCCATACTGTACGTACGACTCTTGTGTTTAGAGCCCTGTATCAGTTTATCTATCTCTTTCTTGATCAGCATTACTCTATGACTCACAATTAATATCTGAATGTCTTTCCTTGAAGATATTAATATAACATCACCACCTATTCACACGGCCACTAGACCAATAGGCTTTACCTCCAGCCACTAGGTAGAACACCTTAGCCTGTTTTGACAAATGCATTGACTGTGGCAGGCTTACTTGCATCTGCTGACTGTTTAAAGCAGGAAATATGATGGTGGCATTGCAAGCTGGCACAGTTAAGATCTTGGAAGTCAGGTTTGCCTATGTTGCGACTGCACTAGGCTGTGCCATGCACCATAGAGACACAAAGAGGAGCCTTGTGCAGTTCATACACTCAAGGAGATCCCCATCTTCTGTGGGAGAAACATGGTACAGAATAACTAATGCGTCAGTAGAAGGCAGTGTGTGTCTGCAGCATAGCAGAGAAAGGGGTTAAATCGGAGGGCTGAGGGAGGAGATGGCTTTGAGCAGGAATTGAAAAGATAGGTAGAATTTCAAGGAGCATAAATGAAGGGAAGGGAGGACCCAAACAGAGTAAACATAGGCAAACTGAGAGCCATGAAAGAGCGGACGTGTTCAGTCAAAATGAAAATGCTCAAGGTTGTGACTGCTAAAGTAAGGAGATGGGGGGCAGGTGTTACAGTGGCAAGACTAAGACCAATACTAGGATGACATAAATCTAGATGCGAATCCCAGCTCTGCCCGCATGTGACCTTGGGCATGTCATTCAACCTTGCTAAGACTCAGTGGCCTCATTTTTGAATAGGAAGACAGCGCCATCTCATAAGATAGTTGTGAGGATTAAAGGAGCTGAGGTATTTGTTTAATGCTAATACCCTTCTTCCACATATTATCCTTCTGAAAACATTGTACCTCTAAAGAAAGCAAAAGAAGAATTTGAATACTAATTTTTTTACTTATAATAACAGTTAACACCTACCGAATGTTCAGTACATGCCAGACACCAGGCTAAGTATTCTGTATGTATCTTCTCCATGAATCATGTTTTTTTTTTTTTGAGATGGAGTCTCGCTCTGTCACCCAGGCTGGAGTGCAGTGGCGCAATCTCGGCTCACTGCAAGCTCCGCCTCCTGGGTTCACGCCATTCTCCTGCCTCAGCCTCTCCGAGTAGCTGGGCTACAGGTGCCCGCCACCACGCCCGGCTAATTTTTTGTATTTTTAGTAGAGACGAAGTTTCACCGTGGTCTCGATCTCCTGACCTTGTGATCCGCCCGCCTCGGCCTCCCCAAGTGCTGGGATTACAAGCGTGAGCCACCGCGCCCGGCCTGAATCATGTTCTTTGATTATACCCATTTTGCAGATGAGGAAAGTGAGGCTTACAGAGGTGAAGTAAATGTCCCAAAACTATCTAGTGATAGAGCAGAAATTTTGAGAGAGGCAGGCTGGTTCCATGGCCCAGGTTCTCAAACACTATACTAAATTATGCCCTGGATAAATGGATGAAGTTCATACATTTATTTGACACAAATTTATTGAGCACATTGGATGTGCCAGGCACTGTCAATAAACCAAAGAGGAAAAATATCTCTGGCCCCATAAACCTTACATTCTGTACAGGAAGAAGGCCAATAAATAAACAAATAAGTAACTTGTACATAATAATTTGAAAGATGATGAGTACTATGGTGCAAAAATAAAAAATGCTGGAACAGACAGTGGAGAGCATAGAAGGGTGTTACCGTGTTTAAATATGGCCATCAGGGAAGGTTGCATAGTAAAAGCAACATAGGATGAAGACTTGAAGGATGTGAGCGAGAGACCCATGAGGATATCTGGGGTAAAGCTTCCTGGAGGGAAGGACTGCAAATGAAAGGACTCTGAGGTGGGAGCAGGTGGAATCTGTTGTGGAAGCAGCAAGGTGGTCACTGGGGCTGGAACAGAGTGAGCTAGGAGGAGAGGCGCCAGGCATGAGAGCAGGGAAGTAATAAACACCATGCCTTACACCTTGTATAATGTGCCCGGTAAGGGCTTTGGCCTGTCTAAGAGTGAGCTGGGAGCCATGGGTAGGTTCTGAACAGAAGAATGACATGATCTCATACTATAACAGCATCCCTCTACTTGTGCTTTTGAGGAAGGGGGATCTGTTTGCAGGCTACGGCTGCCACCCAGGCAAAACAAAGATGGCTTAGATGGTGGCTGTATTCTGGATGTATGTTGAAGGTGGGGCCAATAGGGTTTTCTGATGAATTAAATATGGGATAAGAGAACAAAGTAGAGTTGATAATGAGGCCAAGGGATTTTGGTAACCTCCATAACAAGATTGTGCTGTGGTACTCCATTCATTGTTTTCTTCCCTTCTAACCAGCTTACTACATCGAGAGAGGGAAAACTTCTCTTCTAGGACTCTCACATTTGCAGTAATAACCTGGGGACAGTGGAAATAAGGAGCAAAGGATTACAGGAGTACCAGTGTAGAATGCCAGCACTGACAGTAGGGAATTTCTACTGCTATATTGGCCCAAATAGAACAATAGACTTTTTTCAGGCTCTCAGACACATGCAAAGCTGTTCAGTCTGAGAGGGAAGTGGGAGCCACTGATAGAACGTGGAATATCTATCTTGGGAGTTTTGCTACCAGTTTTGCTTTAATTACTCTACATTTTTTAAGCTGCAGAAAATATAAAAGCTTACCCACTCAGCCTAGATTTTCCTCTATGTCTGGGAAAAAGCCATTTCCTCCTCCTAATCTCTCCCTCTCCCTCTCTACCAAAATGCATGCATTTTCTCCTTAAGGGGAATCCTGGGTTTCTGTATGCATGAGCATGTGGCTACATATTCAAGTGGATCCTTAGTACCCACCACAACTCAAACAAGGAGTGATCCAATTTGGGGCCAGGTACTTTCACACAGATCATTAAATGAGGGGGTGTGTGTGTCTGTGTGTGTGTGTGTATGTGTGTGTGTATGCTCTCCCAAGTACCTGCTGTGTGACCTAGGCCAACTTACTGAACCTGGAAAATCTTCTTTCCTTATCTGTATCATGGGGGACACATCGATAATACCAATCTCTTAGAGTGATTGGAAAGTGAATATGAAGAGTGAAATAAAGTATGTAAATCCTTGAACTAAGGACCTGGCACATAAGAAGTGCTCAATAAACATTGTTTGCCAGTTTATTATGATTATGGTTAAGTCTGTGATTAACCTTATTAATAAGCTTAATTAAGTGCACAGAATAAAATAGATGCCCAATATTGTTCATTTGTTGCCCTCCTCTCAACAAAACTGGCTTCAGAATCTTTCAAAACTGGAGCAAATTATAATGATACTTGGGAGGGAAGTACACAGTGGTATATGACAGCATGAGAAGTTTCAAGTGGTGAAGATAACTAGGTTAGGTGAGTAGCGGGGACAATGATGAGAAGGGGATGAATTAGAGATATTCATCCAGGATACAGGATGAGTAAGACCTGGTGATTGATTAGAAATGGAAAGCGAGCACACATCCCCTATTCTTCCTGCCAAATAAAGCTGTTCTGCACTTTGCATCGTTATCTAATGCTATAATAATGTACCACAACAAACAGCCAAAAAACCTCAGTGGCATATAATACATTAATTTTTGCTCATGATATTGTTTGTCCATTGGCTAGCACTGCTGACCTGGGCCAGAGTCAGCTAACCCAGCTGGGCTCACTTATGCATGTCCAGTCAGTTTGGCAGGTCTTCTGGGACCTACCTGGGGGAAGATAACTGCATGTTGCCTGGAGCAATGAAGTGACCGGGCCACTATCTCTCTCATCACTCAGCAGACTCACTGGGCTTATTCACAAAGGGTAAGCAGAGTCCTGAGAGAAAAAGCAGAAGCAGGTAAGCCTAAACCTCTTGAGGCCAGATTTGGGGCCGACACACACTCCCTTCTACCATATTCTATTGGCCAGAGCAAGTCATTGACAACAATTGGCCATGCAATAGGTGTCACTACAGGCAAAAGGGAGATGAGAACAGAGGATATGTTTGCAATCAATCTATCACACACACATCAATTTATGGAAGTTGAAGTTTGCACGGGGAGGAAAGGGTATCAGCCCATAACCCCAATCTCCTCTTGTCTTCAGATGAATCTCCCTGCTACAAATTTATGACAGACTGACTGCCCATCATCAGTTATTTGTATCCCCTCTAATGACTGAAAAATTGAGTTTTCAGCTTTTTGGATGCAGGATCCCTGACTAACCTTCACCACAATATCAGAGATCCCCGCTTTGCAGAGGCAATCTGGAAAAATTTCATGCAGATTTGTAAACCAATCCTACTTCCCCAGAGACTTATTATTTTTGTTCTCATCATTTTTGACTGATCTTGGCAAGATCTGTGAGTCTGCTATTCTCTAACCCTTAGCTCCCAAATTTCTCTGATCCCGGCCTCTCTGACAAGCTGATTTGTAAACAAATACTTCCATTTATTGGCAGTGCTTATTTGTAAGGGAATTCAGTGACCAATCCTTGCTTAAGTCTGTTGTCTACTTTGGAAAATCAGATTTAAAAAAACGGAGGCTCCCCTGGACATAGTCACTGGTGGACATGGAAATCAGAATAACAGTTTGAACAGTGTTTCCACTGAGGCTTTTAGCTAGCATGATAAAAAATGCCACCCTTATGTCAACAAACTATTGCTCAGTGATTAAGGAACTGATAGAACAGTTCCTTAAGTGATTGTGCAGAAACCACCTTCCAAGTCGACTAACTAGGCAGTCTTCTTATGAGTTGTAATTTTAGGGCTGTGGAAAACACATCTATCCATCTGCTCAGTGATAGCTGAAACTGACAGTGTACGAAGTGTCTTATTACATAATTAAAATTAAGGGTAAAATTGCAAATATTTCTGTTGGCTCTAACACAAGGATTTGCATTCATGTGAATATGATTAGACAGGAAGATAGAGATTTGATCATTTATTTATTCATTCATTCATTCATTTATTTTTTAGAGACAGGGCCTCCCTCTATCACCCAGTCTGGAATGCAGTGGTGCAATCATAGTTCACTGCAGCCTTGAACTCCTGGGCTCAAGAGATCCTCCCATCTCAGCTTCCCAGTAGCTAAGACTAATTTTTTTTTTTACTTTTTTTTTTGTGGAGACTGGGTCTCGCTAAGTTGCCCAGGCTGGTCTCAAACTTGTAGCCTTAAGCTATTCTCCTGCCTTGGCCTCCCAAAATGCTGGGTTTAGTTGTGAGCCACTGTGCCTGGCCTGTTTGTTTATTCATCCATTCATCAAATATATTCTGGGAACTTATCTGAGCTTTGTTCCTTTCTTTCCACTACCTTTTATCCTTTTAAAAATATTCTTTCTTTGCTTTTCCTTTTCTTAATTATTTCATCTTTCTTTAAATTTTACTTTTCAATCTAAAGTAATATTATGATGCTAGCTACAAACCTCAATGCAGAACTCTTAGCAGTTGGAAAGGACCAAGCAAAGGTGTCATCTCCTGAGTTAGTTGGGCCTAAAATATTAAGCAAAGTTTTTTATTCTAATGTCTTCACATCTTGGGGCCTTTCTGACACTGGAAGGGACTGCCCCTCCCAGAGCTAGCTAATTCCTAGAGACAGCAGACAGCTGGCCCCAGAGAGAGCACCTTGCATATGCAAACAAACCAATCCAAAGCCCATACTTTCCAGTCTTCTTTATGGAGCTCTTACATTCTGGGCTAATATTCACCTTCTATAATCACCCCAGGGTCAGGTACCAGACAACTAGAAACAGCTCCCAGGCCCAGAGCCCACTGAAAGTACCCAAACCAGCCAGTTCTAACCGTGTTTACCCCACCTCTCACATTTCTTCCTGCAGAAACCACAGTAAGGGTGCTTGCCTTGCCATGTTCCTTCCTCACTCTGCCTCCTCCTGACCCTACGGCTTCCTCATGTGGCCCTATGTGGAATGCTGGGCTTCCTGTTTCTAGGTATCTGAATACGTAAAGGCCTTCCTGCCATTTCCACATCTGCATGTCTCTCCATGCTTGATTAAAACAAATCCCAGCTAGATTTTAAAACACTTGAATACTTGGAATTAAACAAGAGGTGACAGGTGTCCATTTGTCCAGATCCCCTTCCCACACGAGTCAGAGCTGACCACTCTGATATGAAGAAAAGTGAATCCAAAGGATACCTGTTAGTGACAAGGAAAATAACAAAAGCAAGAGATGGGTTAAAAATCCTTCATGCTCAGCCCCTGAGCTGCCCAATCTTCCTGCCCTGAGAGAGGAAGCAAGAGCCTGCACCACCAGGCATGGCAGCAGCAAGCAGGGACCTGCTGAGTGTCAGATTCTGTTCTCTCTTCAGTAAATGGTTTAGAGATAGAAAGTTGAACAAAATGTGTCCTTGCCCTGAAAAGGACTACCTGCTGGTGAGGGGGAGATACAGTACATGAATAACTGCTTTGAACATATTAAAGTTCTCCACTCGGCTCTCAAAGAAGTCTTTAGGTACAGGTGACATTTGCGCTGAATCTTCAAGAATGAGCAGTTTACTTAAAGAAGGTCAGGTTGTGGGTCTTTGATAGAGGAACATGATTCTTTGCATGAATAAAAGGTGTGTAAAAGGGTATGTTGAGCTTATGTTTAGAAACTTGCTCATGTTTCCATGGTTTTGAATTTTTCCTGCTTTTGTGTCTTTTCCATCAGTAACTGTACCTAGTCAGCAAATTCCAAGACTAGAGCAGAGCTGCAGAGTTGTGCTGTCAGGATAAATCATCCCTGGGGATTGCCAATTTGAAGGCAAGGGGGCAGAGCCTTCTCTCTCCTCTTCAGAACCCAGACCATCTGAGGGCCAGACAAAGGACAAAGCACTATAGTTTGCAAGCATGGGCCTTTTAAGCACCATTTGGAATAATATCAGGGAGGGAAAAAAATGAGCTGATGAGTGGAATTTTTAGCAGCAGATTTATATGCTACATCACTGCACTTTATTCCTCAGCAAACTGTTATGTGCCCAACCGAAAACACTGAAAAATGAGGGTGGGAGCACAGGGGCTACCATTCTCAAGATGCCAGCTACTAAGCGTGGCAATCTTATTATTACGGTGGCCCAGATCCTTGGCAGTTATTGATGCTCACCAGTTCCCAAACTTCAAAGGTTTGCAAAATGTAGCCCTCTTTAAAAACTTAAGGCACTCCATTAATTTCAAATTGCTCTACTCTGCCCAAACCCAAACTGTACTTGTTTCCAAAGGAAATGACTCCTGAGAATCTGAAGAGCCTTAATTATTCTAAATCACTCTGCAAGGCAAGCACAAAATTAATCGGGCCTCCAGTATGTGTGTGTTTGGCAGCAGGAATGCAGCAGAGAATGCCATAAATAAAAACATCAAGTTCGGCTGTTGGCCAAAACCTCAGGAAAGTCTGTTTTCAGTTGGGCAAAATAAAGCTTCACCAACCTGTTTAACACATTATATTGTGTGGGAGGAAAAACTGGAAAATGTCTCAAATAAATAAAGCCCTGACGAGCAGGGAGGTGCTTCTTCACTATTAACCTATTAGCAGAGACATTTGCTTATTTTCTTAAAATGTTAAAATAATTATCCTTATTTCCTGGTAGTGGGTCAGTACTGTTTCCAGCTAGATAATATTCAAGGTTTTCATGCACATGACCCCTGTAGGAGCTAAAAAGTTCTTTCCTAGTTTGCTTCCACTTGTTTGTTTTAGAATCCAAGGATGATATAAATGGAAGAAATCTTAGAGTGTTCCTTTGTAGAGGAGATCAACATAAAACAAAACGTTCTAAAGATAAATCATCATTATCATCATCCTGGGCATTTACCAAGCATTCAGTATGTGTGAGACACTATGATGAAAGCTTCATATGATAACTCTTGAATTCTCACAACTCTATGAGAAAAGGCCTCTTATTGGCATCATTTTAGATATGGGAAACCCAGAGAGATTAGGTAAACTGTCCAGGATGACACCGCTAAGAAGTGGAGCAGGGATTAAAACCAAGTTCTACTGGACTGCAGACCCTGCCCTCCAGGCACAAGGCTGGACCACAGTGCAGGTGGGGCCAGAATGAAGACTCAGTTCTTCAAACTCCCTTTAGTTATCCTCATACAGAATGTTGGCTGACAGAGTCACAGGAAAAGAACATAAATACTTTTCAGCCCATTCCAAGATGATGAGTTTTCTCAGGGAAGACACTATGTTTCTTCCTATTGTATACCCAACACTGACTACAGTCAGGCCTTAGGTTATTGATCAATTGATATTTACTGGATAAGGGAATGAATGAGTTTGACTCAAAGTCATGTTCCCATAGACAGTTTTCAAGTTTGAACTAAACAACACAATGCTACCAATTTCTAGATACATCAAAAGTTCCCAAGACAATTTGGCTTCCAAAAATATCCATGCATTCACTTAAAAGGAAGAGTCGTTCCAAATTGTCATTCACATTTCACCCATCCTAACGTGTACATCAGGCAGCAAGTAGACAAAAGGAGTTCAATGTAATTATAAGGGCGTCCTGGACAAAACACATGAACTTAATTGAGATTCCAGCCCACTAATAACAGCTTCCCAGCCTTTTTCTTAGACATAATCCAGTTGAGGGATAAAGAGGAGAGCTGCAGCTGAAAATACTTACTAAAATAACAAGAGAAAATTGTGCGAAGTGACTGAGGCCAGGAATCCCAACATTTTTGGGGGCTGAGTGGGTGGATCACTTGAGCCCAGGAGTTGGAGAGCAGCCTGGGCAACATGGGGAAACCCCATCTCTAAAAAAGACACAAAAATTAGCTAGGTGTGGTGGCATCTGCCTATAGGCCCAGCTACTCGGGAGGCTGGGATGGGAGGATCACCTGAAAGCGGGGAGGTAGAGCCTGCAGTGAGCTGTGATCACACCACTGCATTCCAGCCTGGGCGACAGCAAGAGACCTTGAAAAAAGAAAAGAAATTAGGAGATACACCTAATGCTAAAGGACGAGTTAATGGGTGCAGGAAATCAACATGGCACACGGATACATATGTAACAAACCTGCACATTGTCACATTGTGCACATGTACCCTAAAACCCTAAAGTATAATAAAAAAAAAAAAGAAAGAAAAAAAAAAAAAAAAAAAAAAAAGAAAAGAAAAAAAAAGAAGCCGGGCGTGGTGGCTCACGCCTGTAATCCCAGCACTTTGGGAGGCCAAGGCAGGGGGATCACGAGGTCAGGAGATCGAGACCATCCTGGCTAACACGGTGAAACCCGGTCTCCACTAAAAAATACAAAAAGTTAGCTGGGCGCAGTGGTGGACGCCTGTAGTCCCAGCTACTCGGGAGGCTGAGGCAGGAGAATGGCGTGAACCCGGGAGGCGGAGCCTGAAGTGAGCCGAGATCGCGCCATTGCACTCCAGCCTGGGTGAAAGGGCGAGGCTCCGTCTCAAAAAAAAGAAAAAAAGAAAAGACACAAAGAATGAGGCAACAAAAATCAGACTGCCTAAGTCCAAATCTTTGCTTTCTCATTTAACAACTGTGGGACTCAGGCAAATTATTTTGTATCTTTGTGCCTTATTTTCCTTAATTGTAAAATGGAGATAAAAATAAGAAATCTGAATAACCAGAGGGATGCTCTAAAGGACTGAATGAAATGGAACATATAGAGCATATAAAACAGTGCCTGGCTCATAGTAAATACTTAAGAAAGGTTAGATATTATTAATTTTTATTTCCAATTTATCCATGTCTTTAAATCTCACTTGGCGTAATGTGAGTTAAGGAGGGTCTACCATTCAAAGGATAGCCTTGGTAATAAAGCTGTCACCTTATTTGCCAATTTGATCTCTTAAAGATCCAACTTCTATTTCCACAGCCCGGATAAGACGCTATTACTATACTCTCAATATAAATGTACTCAAGTTGTTTGAGCTAAAACTGAACAAAAGAAACCAAAAAAATTTATATATAGCCTTAAATATAAAAATAGGTAGTGATCAATTATGATTAACCTACCATGTGTTGGCACTTCATGTAATTTCTAATGCTCACCACCTTAAAAGAACATTATTATCCTATTTCATAAATGTGAACCCAAAGACTCCGGGAGATTAAGTAATCTGCACCAGGTTACACAGCTAGAAAGCAACTGAGATGAGTTTTGAATCCTGCTTTCTGAACAAAGCCTATCTCATATATCATTTCTTCCATTGACAATGGTTCTCAGCCCCGACAGAACATTAGAACCACATGGAAAGCTTTTTAAGCTATCAGTACCCACAATCCATTCAGAACAACTGAATCATAACCTCTAGGGGTGGAGGCAGGCCCAGTTACCTGCAATTTGTAAAGCATTCCAGTCAGGGCTGAGAACACTCATCTACACCCTGCTATCTCTCGGAAATGTCTAAAATAAAGGTTAACTTAAAGGTTAATTCACCTTTCACATTATCTATTCCACTAATTAGTTGAAAGTAGCTCAAATGAAGACTCATTTGCATCATTTACTCAATAAACTAAAGTTCCTTTCTTAGAAAGCCATCCATCCAAATTTTAATGAAGGACCCTTACATCACTTAACTTGTTTCTAGATGACGAGCCACAGATTTTTTTTTCTAGTGATTTCCTTTTTTTCCTTCAAATAGTATTTTTGAGAGCCCCTCTTTGTGTCCTTACTGTTAGTTATCAGAGATATAAAGAAAAATGAGCCACTGTTCTCAAGAAGCTTGCAATTATTGCAACAAATATCTATTCAGCATTTTATTAATGCTGGGCACCATATAAACCCACTGGGTATATAGTGGCAAACAATGAACACGTTAAGTCTTGCCCTTTGGGACTTACAATCGAGTAGAGAGACAGTTGATCAGCATATAAATCAACAGATAATTACAAATTATAGTAAATGTTATGAAAAAATAGAGACTGTATGTCCAAGGATAATTTCCCACAAACCACCTTCAAAATTATGAGACTATTTGACAGTTGTCTGGTTTATTCAGTTATTAATTACATAGCAATGAATATACCCAGTGTATACTCTTTAGTGTCTGACTTTGTTCTCAGCATGTTCTTGAGATGCATCTATGTTGTTGCATGTATTAATAGTGCATTCCTTATTATTTCTAAGCAGAATTTCATTGTATGAATATAGCTTTAGTGGCTTTTATGCCCTATACATTCATTGTACTTTCCAAAGCTTAGTCCCAGTTTTGAAATATATGGCATGTAGTAGGTATTTAATACACATTAGCTGATTGGATGAATTTTGATGTTCATAGATAATACCTGTTGTTCTATCTTCAATGTCCCTTCCCACAATATTTACGTGATTTAAAAAAAAATTTAAAGTAGGCATTAATATGAGCCAACAGGAGGCAGCAGTGAGTAAATACGTCCATGCAAGGGAAGTAATTGATTTGGGACAGGGGCAAGAAATCGTATCAACAGCACTAAACCAATGTATTCTCAGGATCCTTTAAAATCAAATGTGTCTAATGAGCAGACATTGCCCCAATTGTAAACATGTCCATGGCTGGATATTACTCTTAGCACTAATGTTAATTAATACCAAAAACTCAGATGCATAAAGAGCTGAGGATACTACTACTGTCACTTCCTAGGAAAACTTGGCTTAGGTTTATTCATCTCTGCCTCCACTGTAGCCTGGGTCACAGCACTTAGAAGCTAGTAGGTGCTCAATAAACATTCCCCAAATTGAACTGAATGTAGATAAATTACTTTGATACCAAATATGAATGTTTACAATGTGCAGTTGGGAACTGCTAAGTGAAACCCTTATCCAGCCTGCATTTTTATGCAGGGCACATTTCTGAGCTGAGATTGACGTTCTCCTTAGTGTCTCCCATGAAACCAGACCAGCATTTAAAACAGTTAGTATGCCAGAAGCAGTCTGGGAAATGTCAGTGTGGTTTGCGATTACGAGCTGGTCTAAGTGAAGAAAACAAGCTCCCCTTAATAAACCAAGCTTTGTACAGGCTGCAGAAACCTATTAAAATGAAGGGAGACTGACTTCACTATAATACTTAGACATATTATTGCCTATTAAAATGTATTCATTAATTACAGGATAAAGCCATCAAAAGTGATTCCATTTTGATGGGAGGCAGTTAAAAGATAGTTATTCGAGCTTTCAGGTTCTGGAGTCAGAATTAAGTCTGACATTTCCTACCTGAGACCTTTGCTAATCCACCTAACCACTTCGAGACTTAGTTTCTTAGTTATAAAGAGGTGATAATACTCATAACCTTATTGAATTGCACTCTGATTACATTATATATTATAGGGTCTTGCCAGACAAATTGTGGTTGAAGTCCAGCACATCATCACTATCTGAGAGCTTAGACTACACAATCTTCAGCTCTACCCTAGACCTACTGAACCATAAACTCCATTTTGTCAAGACCTCCAGGTTACTCTCATGCATCTTACAGTTTGTGAAATGTGGACCTTAAGCATATTACAAATGCCAGGCACACAGTAAAGGCTTAGGTAACTATTATAGTTACTCCATGAAAAAAATGTTAAAAATATAATTGCAATGTGGTTTTATTCTCTCCAAGGGGATAGTCAGGTGCATTTCTTTACCATATTATACATGTCTTTTATCTTCTTAGAATTCCTTCACCATTGCAACAATCAATGACCCTTTAGTATGCAGCATTCAATATGAACACCTGCTTTCTTAGTTTTGATGGTCATTTGCAAAACTGGGGTTCAACAGTGGACATTCATCACCTAAAATTCAGGCCAGATTTCTTTGTGAACTACAAACTTACAGGTTTATCAGAATGGGCAGGCTGGTGTTAAAACGAAATTATTAATTGAACTTTTTCTCTTCCCACAGCCCTGAATGGCATATATTGGCTTTAAATGGATTCTTCACACTCTGGAAGCTTAGTCACTGCTTTCCACACCCAAAATTGACAGCAAAAGATGAAACATAAAGGAATAAAGGGTAAAAATTTAAGAGGGCATCATTTCTAGTTCCTTTGAGCCTATTTTAACAGATTGGAGACAGCATATATTGGGTGGGAGACAACAATGCTTTCCTCGTGAATTTTTCTCTCCCTGCATCAAACACTTGTGTGTGTTGTCTGAAAACCTCTAAGAGAAATAAGCAGTTCAGCGTTTGGCTTTGACAATTCTCCATCTCCCTTGGGTAGAAAGCTGGGAGCATAGGAAAAGCAATGCATTCTTTATGAGCTTCAAATAGAAAGTTCAAACTGCCGAAATTTTTCAGAGCAGCATGCTGGCCCCAGAGCAAATGGACTGAAGATGGTGTCAGGCTGTAAAAAGTTAATTTACTGGAGTCTCTTCTAAGAACCATCAAGTTATTTTAAATTCTAATGCAACATTTCTATCCTTCTACAACCATACCTGAACTGAAACAGAAGAAATAGGAGGCATTTACAATGGAAGGTTTTAAAAGGTGGAATCGGAAATTTGCCCTCCTGTTTGTGTGCTGACCTGAGTTGTTATTTTTCTCTGCCTTCATTGAACATGCTTTCTAGTCTCCTAAGAATTGTACCAACCTACTACATGGAGATCAGGTCTCCCTGTACATTTGTACATCATTTGGATAATGTTATCTGACATCAAATTAAAAAGGCACAACTTATCTTCAGTGACCGTTCCCTACCCTAAACACACACACACACACACACACACACACACACACACACACACACACACTTCCTTCTTGGGCCCTTTAGACCCATGCTTAACAAACTTACCTTCATAGTGCCCTCAAGGTGCCATGAGCCTCTATTATAGAAGATAAATGTAATAAATCAGTTCACATTGCAGTATTAGTGTCTGATATCCCTTTTCTGTTTTTTAACTTACTATGAGATGTTGAAGGCATATACAAATGACACAAAGAAAAAGACTTTTCTACAATATCCTCAAAAGAGTTCCTATCTCATAGAGAATAAAATCCAAATTCCTGACACTGGCCTTGCTGTCTTACATGAAATGCTGTCCCTACCTCCCAACCACTCTCCTCCTGGCACACCTGTGTCCCTGTGTCAGCCCCACAGCATTGGTGCTCGATGCTCCCTTTGCCTTCAATATTCTGCTCTTAAGTATCTGTTTGACTCCTTCCCCCAATTTCTTTGGGTCTCTCTGAAATGTCTTCTTATCAGAAAGGCCTTTTTCCTGGCAACCCTGAGTGAAATAGTTATCTGCCTCCCACTCTGGTCTCAGCATTTCATCTCCCGTTATCGGTCTTTGTTTTTCTCCATAGAACTAACCACAACTTTATAGAGCACAATTTGTTGTGTATTTATTATCTGGTTACCCTAACTAAAATGTTAGTTACATGAAGTCAGGAATTCTGTTTTTTTTCCTTGTTACATGCCCAGAACCTAGAAAATAGTCTGAGACTAGGCAGGGGCTTAATCAATAACTGTAATGAATGAATGAGTTCAACCTTTTCTGTGTTCACTATCCAGTTTAACAAAAATGTAAAAACATATCTACAATAAATAAAAGATTATACAAAATTATGTATGTGTCTGTCCGGAAGTCACCCATGTATCCTTCCTGTATTCAGTACCCTCTCTCTCTCCCAGAAGTACTATCCTGAATTTGGTGCTTATCGTTTCCATGTATTTCTTTACATTACAAACATATGTATTCTCAAGCAATATGTAACATTGAAATAGCTGTACACTTTACTATAGCACAGCATTGCATAGTATAGTATGATAGTATAGTTTAATTATATAGTAGAGAACAGTGATTCTCAAACTTTGATACATATCAGAATCACCAGGGGAGCTTTAAAAAATTCCAGTGTCTAGGCCCCACAAGAATTTCATCTGAAAATCTCTGGGGATGGGACCCCAACATTGTTTCTTTAAAGCTCCCAGGTTCTTCCAATGGGCAGCCAGGTTTGAGAACCAGTAGATATTACCCATGATAGAATGTAGTGGTCTTGAATCAGCCTCACAAGCCCGCTGGGATCTGAATCCTGTTTCCAAATCTGTAGAACCTCTAGTGTTCCCCAGACACAAGACTCGGCCACCCAGGATGAATAGCACACAGAAGTTCTTCTCAGATACAATGCTACTTCTTCAGTCAATATTTCTCCCGAGATATTGATCAGAACACAACGCTACCTCTTCAATTAGCCTAATCTAACTTGGGCATTTTTTCCTGAAACATATTTCACTCTTAGTTACTCTACTATAACCTTCCATTTGTCTTTGATGATGTCCAAATAAATAGTAATTCCTTGCTTCATTAATTTGTCTTAATTTGTAAAACTTCATTGAAGTACAATATACGTACAGAAGAATGCACAAATCATAATTGTGCAGCAGGATGAATTTTTACAAACTGAGCACACCCATGTAACAAGCACTTAGATCAAGAAACAGAACATCACCAGCCCCCCAGAAGCCTCTCTCAGTCTCTTACACTCTTTGCCCTCCACAAAGGTAACTAGTTACTCACTTGACATCTAATTTAATAGGTTAATTTTGCCTGCTTTTCAACTTTACATAAATAAAATGCTAGAATATATAATCTTTCATCTGGCTACTTTATTTGATGTAAATCAAAATACCCTATATTGTTTAGTTTTTTAAAAGCATTAAAAGAAAAACCATGCGGAAAAGCCGAGAGGCACTAATTATAAATAATGTATTTGATTCACTGCATAGGAAAGTCAGAAAAACAATGTAAAAGGTTCTATAATTTATTTTTTTAAAGACAATTACCCATTTTTCTTCAAAGAATAGAGAAACTTTTAGATTGCCTATTTTACCAACTCATTCATACACCTGTCAGTGTGCTTTTGCATAATGCATATTTCTCAGAAAACAACACGAATATAGATTACTTGGAAAGGCATTGTTGCAAAAGCAGATGAGGCCAACTCTATGTGCCTTACTAGTGAATTACATAGCCTGAAATCTAAAATTCATTTTTATTTCAACTGGGGGTGTATGGTTTAAGGGCTAAATGTGAACTCACAGTGATAATTTTAGACTAATAATATTAATCTAAAATACTTTGTGATTCATTTATTCAACAAATTTTGAGTTCTAGGAACGTAATGTTGAGCAATGCCAAATTGGGTCTCTGCCCTAACAGATCTTACAGTCTGGTGTGAGACAGACACTAATCAAAGAATAATCCAAATAAATTTAAATTTAATGCTAAGGGCTGAGCAGAGGCAGATACATTCCTATTGAGAGCATATCAAGAGGAGAACTAACTTGCTTGGAATAGTCAGAGAGGGTCTCCCCAAGGAAGTGACGGTAGAGCCCATGACTAAAAGCAAGATAACGAATGAATGATGGTGAGATTAAAAACTACCTCAAAACATTACAAACTACATATACAGCAACTGAGTGCAACACCTCAGGGTTCCATTGTCTGTAATATTCTCCACCATTTACACTATTATCCACCACACACATATACACACATACACACACACACGTACTTTGCTGTATAGCTGGTACGCAACCTTCAGATGTCAGCTGAAATTTCTTTTTCTTAAGGAAGAAGTCCTTAGATATTCTCCATGCATCAAAAGTAGGTCAAGGCTCTTCATTATATGCTATTATATTATTCCTCACATCTTCTTCATTGAATTTGTAGATGTTTCCCCTTTTGGTAAAGACACCATTAAGATGATGTAAACCATGAGCGTCACACAATGCCTTGCACAGAAGTATGCAATACACATTAGCTCTTAATGCATGTAAGGTGTATAATCATTTTCACTTGTTTTAAGTCTGTCTCTATAAAATGGTCTTCATGCTATGAAAGCAGGGACCCTATGTCACATTTTACCCAGTAACTCCAGCACTGGACATGGTGCTTGTCCTCAGTAGGCCATCATAGTACAGTGTTAAGTGTGAAGGCACTGGAGTTGGACTGTCTGTGTTTGAGTGCAGTGCTAGTGGTGTGACCTTGGCCAGGTTGTCTAAACCCTCTGCCTACATGTCGCATCAGAAAGTAGACACTGTGACAAAACTTATCTCAGGGTTATGAGTGTCAAATGAGTAATGTTTAGAAACCAAAAGGAACAGCGTTTAGTTCATGGCAAGAAATTTATGCATTGACTATCATTATTACTTAGGGATTCAATAACTACTACGATTCCACCATGTCTCTTTTAAGAACATCTTAGTGCCATGAGGCCTTCTCTATAGAATCCAGGAAAATGAGAACAAAATGTTATGACATGGTTCCCACAAAGCCCCTTCATGCATCTGGAGTCTTTCTTAGTTAACTGAGCCTTGGGGTAGGTTCATGAACCTCAGCAGGACTTATTAGAAAAAGTCCTAGATTGAGAGCCTGTTTGAAGAAACTTGCACTATTAAACACTGAGCTCTGATTTTCCTCTTCCCACTTTACCAACTGGGTTCCTCTCCGACTATATATAGCTCCATGCTGCTCAATTTCTAAGAAATTTCAGGATTTTATATCTGAAAAGAAATTTAATTATTCAGCACAACATCAGTGACTTATATATAAAGAAACTGAGGTGCAGAGACAAAAGGTGAGTGAAACAAGGTCACGCTGTGAGACTAAAGCAGATTAGGGATGCATGAAGAGTATCTAGGGACTTCTTCCTTAAGAGGCACATGCCTGGCCAGGCGCGATGGCTTACGCCTGTAATCCCAGCACTTTAGGAGGCTGAGGTGGGTCGATCACAAGGTCAGGAGTTCGAGACCAGCCTGACCAACGTGGTAAAACCCCATTTCTACTAAAAATACAAAAATTAGCAAGGCGTGGTCGTGCATGCTTGTAATCCCAGCTACTCAGGAGGCCCGGGAGGCAGAGGTTGCAGTGAGCTGAGATGGCACCACTACACTCCAGCCTGGGCGACAGAGTGAGACACTGTCTCCAAAAAAAAAAAAAAAAAAAAAGCACATGACTTGACTCCAAGAAAAGTATTCTTTCAAACACACCATTCTATTTCCTAATTGCTTGAATTAATATGGTATTGGTCTTCATTTTTGAAGAAAACCAGAGGAATGTGGCCCCACAATGGAATAAAAGTATGGTAACAGCGTCTTTGTATTTCCTCAAATGAAAGCTGTGGCATAGATTTTTAAAAATACACAATGCAATAATGTTTATACAAACTAAATACATTCAGAGCTAATATTTAATGCATATTATATTAGGCATTGTGTGAAGCACACAGTATATATTATCTCATATTAGCTCTTAAAAAATAGAGAGCAAAGGATGAACATTACTATTATAAATAAGTCTCACACAGCCTAGAGCATTTAAATGACTTGCCAAAGGCTACACAGCTTATAAGACGTAAGATTTGAGCTCAGTGGTCCTATTCTAGAGCAGTTCTGTCCAACAGAAATGTAATTAGAGCCACACATGCAATTTTTAATTTTTTAGTAGCCATATTTAAAAAGTAAAAATAGATGAAATTAATTTTACCAATATTTGTTATTTAACCCAATATCTAAAAAAATATCATTTTAATATATAATCAAGGTAAAGATTATTAATAAAGTAACATTTCTTTTATCATATTAAGTGTACATTTTACACTTGCAGCACATATCCATTTGAATGCTAAATATTCAATAGGAATACTTATCAGATTTGATAAAATTTACAGTTGGAAAAGATTTTAGTTATTCTAAGCATACCTAAAGGCTTTCCAATTCCTGAACTCAGTATCCATTTTTTAATTTTAATATTAAATGAAATTTAAACTTCAGTTTCTCAGTTTCAGCAGCCACATTTCAAGTTTTCGGTAATTGCATGTGACTTGTAGCTAGCCCATCAGAGAGCATAGCTCTTGAGCCCAGGTCCTAGCCACTTTGCTTCTTTCAATATTACACTAACATAAGCACTGTGCTGCAAAGTCAAGTCTACAGAATCTAGGAAAATAAGAACGGGATTCTATGATATGGTTCACCCAGGGCCACTTCATGCATCCTTGGTTCTCCCTAGCTGAGCTAACTGAGCCTTGAGGTATTCCCATGAAACTCAGGGGACTCATTTAGAAAGGGTTTGAACTGAGAACTCAGTGAAGTGAGTTAAGGATAGAACCTCAGTAGAAACCAAGAAGATGTGCTATTGAAATGAATTATTTTACAACGTACTAATATCTGGGACTTCTGAAGCAGGTAACAGAACTTACTAGACCAAAGAGAGGCCACAATTTTCTCTAGAGTTAAGGAAAATGATGGGTCACTTCTCAACCTTTCCAGTCAACAGAATGTTTAGTTAGAAATTTCACGTTCTGACCATTCCGGTGTAAAAATGCCAACATGAAGTAGGGATGGAGGCAAATGGAAACACAGATGTTACCCATAGTGCATTTAATTCATCACACGAATTGTCCAAAACTTTAGATAATTCCTTCTTTAATTAATTTATTCAAGTACTCTTTTTTTTTATTCAATAAACATTTACTGAGAAGCTACTACGTGTTAAATACTTTACACTTACTATTTCATGAGCATCGTTATAATAACCCTATGGGGAACTTGCTCTTATTAATCCCAATTTACAGATAAAACTGCAGCTGTATTTCTCTAGATCTGAAGATATGCTATGCAGATGCATACAAAGCATATGTAGTGCTTTTCTTCTTACAAAACACATAGTTAAGAAAAAAGCACAGCACAATGCATTGGAGGAATCCAAAGAAACTGGGCATCCCCAGAAGGAAAGTATATATGAATATGTGGCAGAAGCTGAAAATAAGAAATAAAGGTCATATCTTGTGCTTACTTAAGCAAAAACTTTGAATTTATCCTGAGAAAAATGTAAAGTTATTAGGGGACATTTGAACAGGAGACTGACATAATGTTATTGATGCTTTATAGTACATTAAGAATTTTTGGGAAAAAAAAGAAAACCAAATTCAACTGCAGACATTAATTAATATGTGTTGGCTCATGTAATCAAAAGCCCAGCATGCTGCAAGTAAGCTTTGACATAGGTGCTCAAAAAGTGTTATCAGAATTCAGTTTCTCTTTCCATTCCTCATCACTGGATCAGCTGTCTGCAGGCTTTCTTTACATACTCTCAAGGTAAATATCAGCAGTTTTGAGAATACATGATTCTTTGTTTATGTCCAGCGGAAGACAGAGAGCTTGCTTCTCTGGAAGTGAATAAGGCAGGCATTATTTTAACCTCTGCCTTGATTTGCTAATACATCCATTTTTGAATTTATAGGCCAGAGAAATGAAATCTATTAACTGACTTAGGCCTGAATGACAAGATCAACACCTAGAGCTGGGGGTAAAGTCAACTTCACCATGAAGCACTCAACTGAGATTGGAGAGAAGTCTCAAAGAAAATTTAGAACCCTGGCCTAATGAGGCATTTTTCTCTTAAAGAAATCTAAAGAGGTTAGTTACTCTATACTCCCGGACAATACCAGGCTAGGCGTGTATCTTTGCCTCCAGATACCAGATACCAAAGCTTTTAAGTTTTAATGTGACTTAAAAGGAGAATTTTCAGAAGTAGTAAGTGTTCCACGTGATACTGTGGTTGGTGACTCAATGGCTAAACAAAGGGCAGAGGAAAGGCACAAATGGTAGAAAATAAAGGGAGAATTACGCTGGATGCAATTCATCATAGATACTAGTCAGAAGAAGAAATTCATTAATCTTTCCTCAAAATTGTAGCCATGGTCAAAGCAGACATTCCATCATTTTCCATCCCCCTAATTGGTTGGCCCTTTTCTATACTGACAGTAAAAACCTCTGTGTTGGGAACTTACAGCAAAATGAACTGCCATTCTCTGCTCTCATAAGTAGCAATAAATTTCAACAGGAAAAAAAATAAGGTTATTTCTGTAAAACAAAACCAGCAAACATCTCCAATTAGGGAAGTTAGCTCTGGAAAAAAAAATTAAAATTTGAATTTCAGGCTATGAATTACATCTTTTATTTTCTATTATTGATTTTTGCTAATTAGAATGAGTCCTATGAGTCCTTAATAAATAAAACATTTCCACCAAGCAATACCATAAATCTTTACTGTGACTTTTTATTTTTCTCAACAAATAAATTGTATTTCCTTGTGGTATTGCTTTTACTTTTAGTTCCAAATATTTTTCATAGAAAATGCTTTTATAAACTGGTAGTTAATAAAACGGATTAAAAAGAAATAAAGAACAGTTTCTAGTAGGATCCAAATTTCACTGGACTGAGAAATTTAAAATTAAAAAATAAAGTTTAAAAATACACCTTCTCACAGTTTTGACCTTATATTTTAGTCTCTGCGCTTATGCAAAGTAAAACTTCTTGTAGGTTACTCTGCCTTCTTTCTTCTCCCTGCCTTCGTTCTTTCACTTGCTTATGTCTGTAAGGGTAAAATTAACAGATTGCACCACATTTTATTTCACCTTGATGTTAAGAACATCTGCTTGATGAGCCTATATAACTCATATTTAAATCCCTCTAGGCTAGAACATTAGCTCAATGAGAACAGGGGTGGTTCTGCTTATTTCCATTGTATCCATGTCTCTCTCACGTAAGGGTTTAAGAAATTTGTTGAACAAACAAATTTAGGGTGAGAAAATTGATGTTCTAAGGGTCAAGTGAGTATGCAAGTCTTAAAGCTATGAGCAGATCAAAATTATAGCATGGGTCTTCTAATTTACCCTTACCCAGTGTTCTATTATTTAATTAGAATGAGAGTAATCAAGGATAACATCCCTCGACATATTGCTTCCATCTCCAGCATCATTTCCCCTCAGCTATCCCTTCATCTCCTAGTTTTCATTGGAGATCCACAGAATCTTAAAAATGTTGACACCATGCTCAACTCCAGGGGCACATGGCCTAAGTTATGTCAATAATTGCATTCTACCTTCTGGTTGCAGTGATTGGTGCAGGGTAGGTATGTGTCCTAAGCTAATGCAATGTGATTGACCCTCAAAACCTCTACAAGTTATATGGTTTAGATTTGTGTCCCCACCCCACCCAAATCTTATGTTGAAGTGTAATCCCCAGTGTTGGAGGAGGGGCTGGATAAGAGGTGACTGGATCATGGGGGCAGATTTCCCCTTGCTGTTCTCATGATAGTGAGTGAGCTCTCATGAGATCTTGTTGATTAAAAGTGTGTAGCACCTCCCCCTTTGCTCTCTTCCTTCTGCAGAACTGTGAGCCAATTAAGCCTCTTTCCTTTATAAATTATCCAGTGTCAGGTAGTTCTTTATAGCAGGGTCAGAACGGACTAATACAACAAGACCTGCTCTTATATATGCTTGCTTTCTCTGGATAGAATGGAGTGTGGGCATGAGGCCTGGAACACCTGCAGGGGCACACAGAATAAGGCCTGTGGCAGCTGAAGCCATCTTTGTCCTTATGTGTGAAGCCAGTCAGATGAAATACAGATTCACCTAGAGGATATAACAGAGAAGAAGGGAATGAGAGCCAGAGCCATAAATGCCTGGATCAAGCCACCCCGAAAAGTTTAACTCACCCCAGAATGTTCTGACACATGAAACAGTACATTTTCTTTATGGTCTGAGTTGGGTTTTTTGGAGAAAAAGAGTCATGACAAACCCAATAACATAAGTAGGGCTTCTACCATGTGCAAGTATGGTGATAACACACAAGATTTTATTTAATTTTTACCACATGCATGTGAGGTAGTAATTATACTATCCCATTTTCCAGGTGAAGAAACTGAGGCTCTGAAGGGTTAAATGATGCACCCAAGATTATAGAACTTGACAGAAGTGATAGATTCTGCCTCTAGAGCACACAAAATTAGCTAATGTATTATAATCCCTAAGATCACATGTCTCCTTTCAGATCCTCTAACACAACAGGCCCTTTCCCACTTGGAGCCTTTTAACTTGGATGTCCCTATGCCTAAAAATGTTCTTGGTGTCATTCGTGTCTCAGGCCAATTAGCACCTCTTAAATGGCCTCCTCTGCCCCCCTTATCTAAAATAGGCACTCCCAGAAACTCTTTATCCCATCATCCTGTTTATTTTCTACATGATACTCTTCTCATTCTGTATTTATTCCCTACTAGAATGTAAATTCCATGAGGGCAGAAACCTTGAACTTGGTTCACTCCTATATTTTCAGTACCTAGCCTAGAGTTTGACATAGGCAGGCTCTCAATAAACATTTGAAATTTTTGAATGAAAGAATGCCTCAATTAATTAGAAATGATTGTGATTATTTAGATCGTAATCTCACTCCCGTTAAGTGTATTAATGAAATAAAGCAGGGATGGAGAGAAATGGAGAGATGAAGAAAGATACTTTAGAGCTCTTGGAAGGCATGATCACTGGTAGCTTTGTTTTGCTGGCACCTAAGCAATTTGATGAGTCAGCAGGTCTGCATTCATCTGTGAAGAGCCGACTTATCATTTTAAATGTCCTCTGGATCCAGTCACATGCATGGCTACCCAGACAGCTATTTAAGGCAACAGAAGAAGTTGACTTCAGGTTCTGTGATTCATGGGCACAAGGAGACCGGGGGAGGCGGAGAGGAAGTGGAATGAAAATCAGTGCTGAATATGAGACCAGTCCTTGGCCAAGCCTGCATAGATTCAGAGGGCCTCCATAGCATGCCCCTTCCCCAATCTCAATTCTGCTGGAGCATTCTTGGCAAAACTCTCAACCCACATCTGTGCCCCGAGCCCACCTAATTTCAGAACTGCAGAGATGGACACTTCTATGTACATTGCCAATGTCCCATCTCAAGAGCAAACCTGGGGAAGTTTACCCACTTTTCTGCCTCAGAAGTCAACTCAGCCCTAAAATGTGGAGTAACTAATGTTCCAGGGGCAAACCCCAGCCAATGGAGGACAGAAGTCAGTGACTAAGTGCCCCAATCCCCCATTCTTTGATTGACAATTTATCCAAACTTTCCTCAGAGGGGCCCCAGCAAGACTGAGCTCTAGTTGCTCACAGTGGGAATCCACTTAACAATGTAAACTTTATAGGCTTTTTCCCCCCCACTGTCTCATTCTTCTTTTTCACTTTGCTTTCTGGTAACTCCTTCCTGCACCCAAGTCCTTGTCTCAGGATTTGCTTTCAGAGGTACCTTTGAGCAAATTACCCAAAGATCCTCCAAGATGTGTGAATGCAAAGAGGAACCCTCTCTGGTGGAAAAGTTGAAGAAGAAAAAAGGCACTTCTTTCTGTGTGCTGCCATAGGCCTTCCTCAACAAGCATAACCTGTATTTCATCCAGCCCATGTCTCCTGCTCTCCAGCCCAGGTGATTCTGTGCAGCCCAGAAGTACATGGCCTTTCTGCCCTAGCCCCTAAGCACAGAAGGTGTCTTTCTAATGTAACAAAAACATTTCTAAGGTTTACCAAACATGTCATATCCCAAAGCAATCTGTCCCCCAAAATTCTATTTCCTTCCATAGTAGTGGGAGCATTTGTGTAAACCTCTTATACACAACCACAATGATCGTAATAAAGGTTCCATATGTTTAAGTTTTGTTTCCAATATCATATATTACCTCTCAGGTTTCTCACAGGTGGATACTATTCCCATTGTACCGATGAGAAAATTGAGGCTCGGAGAGGATAAGTAACTTGCCCGAAGCAAAACTAGCTATTAAACTAGAATGTGATTAATCCAATATTTAAATGCAGGTCTCCTAATTCCAATTCTTAAAACCTTTTCAAGGGCATGGTGCAGTGGCTCATGTCTGTAACCCTAGCACTTGGGGAGGCTGAGGCAGAAGGATCATTTGAGCCCAGGAGGTTGAGACTGCACTGAGCTATGATGGAGCCTGGACAACAGAGCAAGACACTGTCTCAAAAACAAAACAAAACAAAAAACAAAACCAAAAGCCTTTTCACCAGCCCAAGCACCCTTGTAAGCAGCCCATGAGACAGACATTTTAGAAACCTAAATAGTCTTTCTCTTACTTTATTGAGTTATATAAATTTCCTACTAATTTGCAAAGTAATTTAGAGGAATAAGTGCCTGGCGTATATAACTCAATATATCTTTTTTCACTGAATGGATGAATAACTGAAAGGAAGAGCAAGGAGAAAAAGGAATTGCTTCTTTATTGATTCCCTAATATTGCTAATTAAAACTAAAATGCCTAACTTATGACAACCACCACCATTTTACCAAAGAGACTCAATTAGAGTAAAGAAACAGTGGGTTTCAAGTCAGACCAAGGACTGGAATCTTGCCACTTATTAACCTTGAGACCTTGAACATCTCATCTCATAGGGTTGTTTAGAGAATCAAATGAAAAAATTTTTTTTAGTACCAGGGACAATTTCAGAAACATACTTTCAATAGAGTTGTTTTATTAACTAATTAACATATACAGATGTTTCTCAACTTATGATGAGGCTACATCCCAATAAATCCATTGTAAATTGGAAACACCATAAGTCAAAAATGCATTTAATACACCTAACCTACCAAACATCACAGGTTAGCCTAGCCCACCTTAGACATGCTCAGAACACTTACAATTAGCCTACAGTTGGGCAAAATCATCTAGCACAAAACCTATTTTATAATAAGATGCTGAATATCTCATGTAATTTATTAAATACTGTACTGAAAGTAAAAAACAGAATGGTTGTATGGATACTCAAAGTACAGTTTCTACTGAATTCATACAGCTTTTGCATCATCATAAATGCAAAATTGTTCAGTCGCACTGTTTTTAAGTCGGAGACTGTGTTAAGTGCCTGCTCTATGTCAGTCACTGTACAAGCAACAAAGCAGGGAAGGACCCAATAAAAGATAGTGCCTGGTCTCAAAGAGCCCCAGCCTGTGGGGGAGATAGATTTATAAATCACAGGGTAGACTTGAAATGCTCTTGAGTTCTGACTGTCCCCTAGCCATGGGTTACAGTGATCCTCATTGCCTTGCCACTTTCCTATGAGTTCCAGGAAAATGACTTAGCCACAGCTTTGTTTAGGGTAATATGTGAATCATGGTCTGTGCTGAGTTTCTCTGTCCCTTTCTCATTTTAGATCAATCTGCATTTATCAAAGCCAAGTGACTCAGTAAAGTGCTGGAACATGGAATCAAATAGGCAGAAAATTTCCCACACTTCTAAGCTGTGGACTCTCAGAAGAAGAATGCAGGCTAAGTGGACAGAACGAGAAATCCCAAGTTTTAACTAGTTCCTGTCCTGTGGCTGAGGCAGCAAGTATGACTCTCAGTTCATGAACTTAGATGTACAAAAAATAAATAAATAAAATAAAAACCTACATTTCTTTATCTTCTTTAAAGTCAACTTGGTTCCACCTCAGAGTCTACACCTTCTGGCTCACTGGCAGTAGGATTGGTTATTTGGGATTCTTTGAGATAACCAACACGCTGGAGGCTGTGGAGCATCACATCCTCAGAGAAGCCTCTCTGGTCATTGACTTTAATCTTGCCCTGGTTACCACCAAGAGCCCACAGTGCCTCCAGGCTACATAGACCCCCATTTCTGGTGGCAATGCTGCTTCAGAGCCATGCTTGGGACCTGTGACCCTTGGAAAGGCTGGAACCTCAACAGTTTCCAGGGAATCCACACATTCATTCCCCTTGCAGGTCTGGACATCTCTCCAGGGCTCTTCCGTGGAGGACGGATGGAATCTCTGCTGCTTAGGGCACACACACACACACTCACACATCCCTGTCTCTTTTCAACCTCCAAAAGTCCCTTTATCCTTCAAAATATTTTTTTCCTGCTTTCCACTCTTGTTCTTTTGTCCCCCTGCCCCCCTTCTCTTCTCTCTCTGCCAGAAGTCCAACATCATCTACTAAATCCAAAACCCAAAAGGGAACTGTCCCCTCTGCTTTCTAGTTTGCTGCTAACCTGCCCTGAGGCAAGAGAGCAATCCTTGCTGCCTGCTTGAGTGAGGGAAGGGAAAAGAAAAATACTTGGGGAAAAAAACATGCAAATTAACACGTCTGTAAGTGATTCCGCCACAGCTCTGGGCTACTTGAGTTTCAAATGCAGTAAGCTGGTAGTCAAACAAGGCTTTGACTAGCTAAACGTCTGATATCATATATCAAACGATGAGCTCCATTTCATAAAGGTATGTGTTTATAGATAATTAGAAGTTAGACATAAAAGGATATTGCTGCTGCAATGTTCATATTTGAGCAGAATTTATTATGATGAGATGTGAGAAAGACAAGGCTGCAAGAAGTATCACAGGCCATCCAAGCCTTTCTCAAGAGTGCCTGCATTGGCATCAAACAGCACAGGAGAAACAAAGAAACTGAGTAGTTGCCATTCATGGGGCATTTACTACGTGCCAGTAACTTTATGATATGATATTTAAACTTCACAAAAAGGTGGAATGTGAGCTATTCAAGGGAAGAGATTTTGTTTCTTTCACTGCTGCATCCCACAGCCATGAACAGTTCCTGGCACATTGCAGGTGCTCTATACATGTTTGTCTGAAAAATGAATACGTTGGGGGAAAAGGAAGTCATAGTGGCAAAGGAATATGGGAATTGTATTTTTTAGCTTCCTTAACCTGAGAGCTCTTACTATGCTAATGTATGCTAACCATTTCCAAAAATGGAACACGGTCGTCCCTGATGCATGGGTTTTAGGACCCTCTCCCCCACCTAAGGATGCCAAAATCCACAGAAGCTCAGGTCCTGTATATAAAATGGTGCAGTATTTGCATATAACATATGCACATCCTCCCATATACTTTAAATCATCTCTAGATTACTTATAATACCTAACACAATGTAAATGCTATATGAATAGTTGTTATCAGTATAACTATACAGCATTTTTTGTTTGTATTTTTTTGTTATTATTTTTTGAATATTTTCAATATGTGGTTGGTTGGCCCTGCCAATGCAGAACCCGGGGATATGGAGGGCCAACAGTATAGGGCATAGCAATTTCTGAACATAATTAATTATCGACCCCTATTTTCAGCGAGCATCTTGAATGAAGGCCTAGAACTAATACTCTGGCTTCCAATTTCCGACTCTGTAACACAAACCTTATCTCTATAAAAGAAAATAACGTTCCATATTCAGGTGTTTAACATAGCTATCTTTCAAGAATTTAATCATACAAATGATATTTGATACTGAGTTGCAGTAAAAGGTAATTTCAATTTTTAAATGTATGGTTTAAAGATGACTTTGTAACAATTATGTGTGCTTTCTTAAAGGAATGAAAAAATGATCAGAATAAAATGTCTTCAGAATTTTTTTTATGTAATGAGTCAATTGAATTATCTTCATTTTCCAAATTAAAAACTAAGATTTGAGAAAGCAATTACACAGTAGAAGGGATAGAACTTGGACCTAGATCAGCTTAGTGCCAAAGATCATACTTTTTCTAACATAAATCCTGGGAACTGACCAAAAAAAAGAGAAACAGAGAAGACAAATTGTGAAAGTCAGGAATGAAAGAGGAGTATCTCTATGCATCTTACAGAAATAAAAAGGATTGCAAAGAGCAGCTATAAAAAATTTTCCTCCAATAAATTATGTAACAGATGAAATGGACAAATTCCTGGAAAGCCACAAACTGGTGGAATTGACTCACTCAAAAAGAAATGAAAATTTTAAATAGACCTATAACAAAGAGATTGAGTTACTAATTTTAAAACTTCATACAAAAAGAAGCCCAAGCCAAGATGGCTTCACTGGTGAATGTTCCTAAATAGTTAAAGAAGAATAACAATTCTCCATAAAATTCCAAAGAAGAAAAATAATGGAGCAGTGTGCAACTCATTCTATGAGGCAAATTCTACCCTGATACTAAGTCCAGACAAACTACACAAGAAAGGAAAATTCTTTTGTAAAAATAATTTCAATCTTTACTTTAGATTCCAGGGGTCCAGGTTCAGGTTTGTTACCTGGGGTATGTCATGTGATGCCGAAGTTCAGGGTATGATTGATGCCATCACGCAGGTACTGAGAGTAATACTCAAAGGAAAAGAAAATTATAGGCCAACATTCTTATACCTAGAGACAAAAATCCTTAACAAACTAGCAAACTGAATCCAGCCTTCTTCCTCTTCTACCTAGAGCGTCAGACTAATTTATTCTTCTCTTCAAAATCTCTACATAATGAAACATTCTCTGTCATTCATTTCTCCACTGATGATTAAATTTAAACTGCAACCCTGTCACACATGCATCCCTCCCTCCCTGTAATTGATTTGAATGTTTAGATTCATCCAGACTATGACAACACTTAATAAGCACCTTGTACAAATGTCAGGCATTGGAAGTAGAAATAGCTAAAGAATCCAGACATTCTCAGTGCCCTGTGTATGTGTACCTGTTGCCTTACCAATTCAGTGTCCTCTGGCTTCCTCTAATGGATAATAGCTGCTTCCCTTTAGTCAGAAATGCCAGCAAACCAACACAGACCCTGCCGTGAACCTTTAACCATCCAGTGAGGGATAGGAGTTAGTATATAAAAACTCCCACACCCTCAGCGGGATAATTCTGAGGTTTGTTGTCCACACCATTCCCCAGTCCCATGGCAGGAATAACCAAGAGTACTCTGGGGTAACTAGATGTTACCTATCTAAGGATAACACACGTGAATTTCACTACCTTACCTTCCCTATCTTGTTTTTTCCACTGCCCTGCTAGTTACTTCAGCTCTCAAACTATGTACACCTGAACCTTTGCTTCAAGCTCTGCTTCTTAGGGATCAAAATTAAGGCATATGTCATTGCTGACTATGAAGACTGTATAAACTATTAAAGATCGATATAGACACAAAATGACATAAAAATACATGCAAGCTTCAGTGATCCAAACTGAATGTTCTATTTCTGTCTTTCTTTGAAATTGAGTAAATAATGAATTAAAATTTTACCTCAGTTGTTTTTTCCACTGCCCTGCTAGTTACTTCACCTCTCAAACAAACTATGTACACCTGAACCTTTGCTTCCAGATCTGCTTCTTAGGGATAAAAATAAAGGCATATGTCATTCCTGACTATGAAGACTGTATAACTACTGAAGATCGATATAGACACAAAATTACATAAAAATACATGCAAGCTTCAGTGATCCCAACAGAATGTTCTATGTCTTTCTTTCTTTGAAATTGAGTAAATAATGAATTAAAATTTTACCTCAGTTGTTTAGCATAATGGCTGCCTGTGGTTACCATAAAGAGTTGTTCATTAATCCCATCAAAGGCTGCCCTCTTGCTGAAAGAGTAGCCACCCCTCCCATCCTCTACATCCTTCCCCACCAGGGGCCAGATCACCATTAGCACCTCCCCGACTGCAGATTAAACAACTAGAGAAACACAAAGACTCATTCTGGGAACCAAGAACACTGTTCTGCTTTGGTTTCAGAATCAAAGAGAGGTTTCAATATCAGAAGCTTTGATTAAATTATTAAAGCTTTAACGTTGAAGGAAAAGTCACTTTCAGCTCTAGTTCTTTCCGAATAGCCAGGGAGGAAGTACACACATACACAACACATAGAAAGCTAACAAGTGTCAAAAAAATTATTCGTTGTCCAGAAATCTTGAGAGTAAGAAAATAAGAATAATGTACTAACATCTAACTTTCCTTGAGTATTTTCTGGGTGCCTAGCACTCTGCTCATAAGAATCTGTTAAATTAAGTTTAGCCCAAAGCTGCCCTCCTTACGTTTAAGAACAGCCCAAAGGTTTCTCTGTACATAGTGAACTGTAACCTTACTGAATGTGTAAACAGACAGCAACCCAGTCTTGGAACAAGTAGTCCAGTCTCAGCCAATCACAGCAGCCATACTTCAAGCACTCATAGGCAGCCAACTACTCAAAGCAAGTTCAAATAAGGCAAACCACTGAGCTGTAACCCATATGGCTGTTTCTGTACCTCACTTCTGTTTTCTGTCCACAAATCTTCTCTAACCATGCTCAGCAGCTCCAGAGTTGCTTTGAACCTATTCTGATTCAAGAATCATTCTTTGCTGAAGTAAACTGTTAAATTTGTCTTAAGTTTTTCTTTTAACAAACACTAAGAGTTAGGTATTTTTAAGCCCCATTTTATGGATGAGAAAACGGAGACTTACAAAATGCAGTTGCCCAGATACTGAGGGAGCAAACTCTTACTCCATAAGAGTAGAAATTATATCTTGTTCACAACTGTATTCTCTTAGTACAATGTTCAGTGCAAAATAAGTGTTAAATTTTTTTGTGACAGTCTCGCTCTGTTACCCAGTCTGGAGTGCAGTGGCACAATCTTGGCTCACTGCAACCTCTGCCTCCTGGGTTCAAGCAATTCTCCTGCCTCAGCCTCCAGGAGTAGCTGAGATTACAGGTATGTGCCACCACGCCAGGCTAATTTTTTGTTTGTTTGTATTTTTAGTAGAGATGAGGTTTCACCATGTTGGTCAGGCTGGTCTCTAACTCCTGACTTCAAATGAGCTACCCACCTTGGCCTCCCAAAGTGCTGGGATTACAGGAGTGAGCCACTGCGTCCGGCCAGATAAACGTTTTTTCAATGTTAGATGAATGTTGAAAGTCTATCTTGAGTAGCAAGTATTCAAAATCAAAGGACTCATCTAGGGCAGCTGCAGCAAACATTTTCTGTAAAGGACCAGATAGTACATATTTTAGGCTTTGCATGCCATAGGGTATTTGTTACAACTACTTGGCTCTGCCACTGCAGTGGAAAGCAGTCATAGGCAATACATAAGCAAATAGACATGGCTATTGTTCCAATAAAACTTGTAATTTATAAAATTGGCAGAAAGCAGGTTTTTGGCTCACTGACCATAGTTGACCTCTGATGTAGGAGCTTGTTACCCAAAGTGGTGTCTGGGAGCCGACAGCATCAGCATCACCTGGGGTGGAAATGCAGCCTCTCAGCCCCATCCCTGACCAGTTAAATTTAAACCTACCTTTTTTTAAGAGACCCAGGGATTTATATTCCCAATAATATCAGGCAAGCACTGTTCAAGGAGACTTGGACAGTGTTGGCTGTCAATTAGAATCATTATATGAGTTTTTAAATAAACTGTTATATATTTCCATTCAAAATATCAGGTGTGTGACGGCAAAATTTGCTGGTTTTCATGGGATTATTCAGGTCTGCACTGGTTATTGTTCCTCACTGGTGAAGAAGAGAATAGGAAAAGCTGAGGAGGATTCATTTAAAGCCTACAAAATTAGAACGGACCACCAAATCTGCAGTCCAATTTAGTAAGACTTACAGGTAATCACACTATGCCAGAGAACCAACAAGCCCCTAGGCCTTCCTTTCCTAACTCAGTAGAAATAGCTTCTATTGAACCAAATCCAAACCAATCAACCCTGAATCTGATTGATCAGATGTGTGTACAAATAATTTAGATGTCTTTGCCATCACAGGTCATTAAATACCCACAAAGTGCAGGCTGTTTCCATAAACATCCGGCTCAAAGCCTTGAAAAAAAATAAATGCCAGTCTCCAAAGACTGAAATATCTGATTATTAAACTCACTGATCATTTTGTGTTTCATCAAAGATGAATCTATAGCAGAAAGAACCAAGAGGAGAGAGTGTGGGGTTGAGAGTACTGCCCTAGAGTGAGAAAGCGAGCCCGGCCTACAAATCCATGTTTCCTCCTAGGCCGCAGGACCTGTGATGGAAGGGGCTGCCTCAAAGGTCTCTGGCATGCCCTAGAGACATTTTCCCCATTGTCTTGTTGATTAACATTTGGCTTCTCGTTACTTATGCAAATTTCTGAAGCCAGCTTAAATTTCTCCTCAGAAAATGGGTTTTTTTTCTACCACATTGTCAGGCTGCAAATTTTCCAAACTTTTATACTGTTTCCCTTTTAAAACTAAATGCTTTAAACAGCACCCAAGTCACCTCTTGAAGGCTTTGCTACTTGGAAATTTCTGCTTTCAAATACCCTAAATTATCTCCCTCAAGTTCAAAGTTCCACGAATCTCTAGGGCAGGGGCAAAATGCTACCAGTCTCTAAAACATAGCAAGCATCACCTTTACTCCAGTTCCCAACAAGTTCCTCATCTCCATCTGAGACCACCTCAGCCCGATTTCATTGTCCATATCATTATCAGCATTTTGGTCAAAGCCATTCAAACAAGTCTCTAGTAAGTTCCAAACTTTCCCACATTGTCCTGTCTTCTTCTGAGGCCTCCAAACTGTTCCAACCCCTGCCTGCTACCCAGTTTCAAAGTTGCTTCCACATTTTCAGGTATCTACAGCAGTGCCCTACTCTACCAATACCAATTTACTGTATTAGTCTGTTTTCTCACTGCTAAGAAAGACATACCCAAGACTGAGAAGATAAAGAGGTATTAAAGGACTCACAATTAAGGCAGAAGGCAAGTAGCAGCAAGCCACATCTTACATGGATGGCAGCAGGCAAAGAGAACTGGCGTGGAGAACTTCTCTTTATATAACCTTCAGATCTCATGAGACTTATTCACTATCGTGAGAACAGCATGAGAAAGACCCACCCCCATGATTCAATTACCTCCTACAACACAAGAGAATTGTGGGAGCTGCAATTCAAGATGAGATTCAGGTGGGGACACAGCCAAACCATATCACTTATAGTCTTTAACCCTTAGTTATGCTTTTAAGAATATGTTTTCTGTAATTTTCACATATGTATGCAAAGGGTTGTACTGACATATGTGCATTCAATGCTTCTTTAATAGTAAATCTGGAAGCAAACTAAATGTTCAACAATATGCGAATAGCTAAATAAATTATGAGACAGCTGACTATGTTATAATAGCCAGTAGTTTAAAAACAAGTGGAACTATTTGCCCAGAAGTGAAAATATATCTGTGCTGTACCGTTAAACAAAAACAAAAGATGGCATGGTGGCACACACCTGTAGTCCCAGCTACTCGAGAATCTCTTGAGCCCAGGTGTTCTAGGCTGCAGTGAGCTGTGATTATGTCACTGCACTCCAGCCTGGATGACAGAGACAGACCCTGTTTCAAAAAAAAAAAGAAACCAACAACAACAACAAAAAAAGCTGCCATATTTCATCGATTTCAAGATGTTTATTTTGCACATTTTCACATTACTATGAGTTTTATAATTGCTATTGTCTTATAATTTTTATTGGCCAGGCAATAGTCTTGATGCTGTATATAAAATAATGTCACATTGTACAATCAGTGGTATCTTAGATTTAATACATTTGTGCAAAAAAAACACATATATATGTAAATAGATGTGTTCATATGTTTCTTTACACTGTGTATGTCTATACTTAGAAACATACACACGTATAAGTGCACATATGAGAGCATTGAGAAATATCTAGGAATGTGCATACCAAATAAACAATAATCAGTTCCAAAGAGAAAAATTAAGTAAATAGGGTTGGAGAGTGAAATAGGAAGAGTAGTTTTGGTTTTTAGGTTTTATATTTTTTACACTTTTTGTATAGTAGTGACAGAAAATATGTTTTAATTTCAAACTAAAAAAAAAAGAGTTATGTCTTTATCCCTAATCTCACAAGATTGAGGTGAAAAAAATGCTATCATCCACATGTAAGTGCTATAGAGCTGGGTGACAAATCTACTTACTTTTTTTAGCTACAGAGACTATGCATAAGACACAGAGACTGGAGACATTTAGGGCTGCCACCTTTTTTTATTTTGCCTCAAGTGCAACATTTATTCTGTGAGAAAATGAGACAGGATGCCCCATGGCAACAGGAGAAGCCAATCTTTGGCTCATTGGGGTATTACTTCCAATCAGGAAAGTATCACCAGGCACTCATTCATGAGGCAAATCAGCAAGGAAATGTCAAAACATCGGCAAATTGTGAGTAAATAGACTCAGATGCTTTGGTGCAAACTTGCTGAGAACAGAGGCTGTGGTTTCCATATGCCCCAACAAACTCCACTGGGTAGAAGCCCTCATGAATATTAACTAACCATACATTTCAGGGTGAATAACAGTGGCACAACCTAGCATGCCAGCCTTACTCCTGGAGAAGAGCCTGGCCCTGGGGCAAGGGATGCGGGGGACAGTGCAGGGGGTGCGCGGAGCACTGAAAGGAGGACGGTCCAGTTTGGTACCACAAAGGCTTTCTCTGGGGGCTAGAAATAGGATGTTCTGAGCAAAGCAGTTTTCTCCAACAGGGACACTCAATCATGTTTGATGAAAGACATGACTGTGGCTTGTTGACCATAGAGCACCCTGTTCATTCTTACTTTGTAGGGGTATAAGTAAATTTCATGGCAATGTCTAGATTTTCAGCTCCTTGAACTCAATTCCTTCTATTAACCTTGCGCTTCAGGGTAAACAGAGTTTAGCCCACTCCAACATGCACAAGGCACATTTTTTTTCAGACCAAATTAACACAGATTCTGAGCCTCCTTGAAAGTACTGGAATATTTCATCTTTATCCCTGAGGATCTGCAGGGTGAGTTATCTTCAAATGCTCTATAGATGGAGAAGTCCACATGGAAAATTAGAGCAAGTGGACATAAGAAAAAAATGGATGGGGTTATCAATGAAACAGAATTGATGTGTGTTACTAATTATTGAAGCTGAGTGATGGGTGCATAGAGGTTCATGGTGCTTTTTCCTCTACTGGTGGATAAGTTTGAATTTTCCATAATAAAAAGTTGACTAAAGTAGAAATTAGTAGGAGACTCGTAAGAAGGATTGCGGAATTTCTATATCAGCAGGGAGAGGCTAATATGTCAGCAAAATTCCTGTTATTTTATTCTCAGTTCCTCTATTCTAAAAAATAGAGATAATACCAACTCACTGGATTGTGACAATTAAAGGAAACACTGTGCCCAAAAGCGTGCTACTGTGACTAAGATAAAAATACATTTAAAATGCTAACATATTAACAATAATTGTATTTGAATGGTGGAATTATTTGTACTTGTTTTAACTCTATTTTTCTCATTTTCTATATGGAGCTTGTATATCATTCACAATTTGGAACAAATAAAATAATCTTTATTTGAAATCTTTATTGAAATTAATGTTGGCTCATTTTTACCCATACATGGAGGGTCTGAAAAACTTGGACCTCAAAAAGATTTTAAAACATTCCTAATGATTTAACTTTAATTCCTCCCAGCCTGAAGTTAAAGGTTTTTGGAATATTATCTTTGGTTTGATGTTCCCTTGAAGAGCAATTAAAAAGAAAACAAGCCAAGTTACAATATACTGATCTCTTCTACCTGTTAGTTCCAACAGTGTTTAAATTAGCTGCTGGCCATGCCTGTGTAAAGTTAGTTTCTGATTTTATTTGACAAGTGATGGGTTACAGTAATTCACCCTGCAGTTCCCTCGGGGATAAACATGAAATATTCTACTACTGTCAAAGAATCTAGATTGCTATTAGTTTTTTTTCTTTTTTTCTTTTTTTTTTTTTTTTGCCTAAAAAGCATGTATCATGTGCCCATTGCATCTGCTTTTATTAGGGACATAAAATAAATACAAGCCATTGACTGCCAGGAGTTTTTGATGTTGATGCTGCTATGAAATGGTCACATCTACTGTATCAGTGATTCATCGCCACAATGATGCTACGTAACTAGGCAAAATTGACATAGCAACATAGATTCCTTGTTTACTATTCCTTGAAATAATAAAATATTTTTTGTTTTTCCCTGGGGCTACTGCAAGGTCAGCTACTGCAACCCTCAAGCTATCTGTAGGTAGAGGAAATCCTCACGGAAAACTCAGCAGCCTACAATAATGAGCATTGGTTTAGCTTATGAGTCTGCAGGGTGCAGTCGATTAGGCTGGCGTTGGCTGATCAGGACTGGACTAACTCTTGCTCCCAAGTCCAGGGAGTCACTGGCTGTGGTTCCTTCGGTAGTGGTGTTGGCTGAAATAAAGGGACCAGGGGCTTGGCTCTGCTCTGCTTTTCATGTTTCTCACCATGCAGCAGGCTATCCTAGATGGAGTTTCCTGATGGGAGAAGAGCAAGTACAAGCAAAAATGCCCAAGTGCTTTTTTGTTTCCTCATATTTTGCTCAAAATGTGTCTTACATTTTCCCCTCATGTTTTTTTCCAAGGTCCTTGTTAAATTTCTGTTTGTGCCTTATCTGCTAACATCCTGTTAGCCAAAGGAAGTAATTAAGGCATCCCAGATTCAGGATGAGGAAGTAGGCTGCCTGTTTAGTAAAAGGGACTTCAAGATTACACAGCAAAAATCGGAGTTACAAGAGAGGATAAAGAATTGAGGCCATTAGAGCAAACACTATGCCTTATAAACTTCAGTAATCAGAACTAGTATTTCTCTGTGATATTGTGCCATTTGCAAAGCATTGTCATACATCTTCATATGTCTAAATATATCCCTAGGGACTGAAGAAAGTTAATTATTTCACTAGGACAGCTGAGTTGTTTGAATGCTGAAATTTCATTTTATTTCTAGTGTCTTGTTCCCTAATTTGTACATATATGCTATCATAGTTTGAAGTTAAATTTCAGAGATCAGTGAATAAATCTGAATAAAACCCATCTTTCAAGTTCCATCTATTATGTCACCTTTTCCAGGAAGCCTCTTCGGTCTCTCTAGATAAAATTAATCATGCCCTTTTCTGATTTACCTCTGTGCTGTATACCTAATTCTGCTTTCACTCTTCTCTGTTTGTTTAAGCTAGGATCTGCCTCTCCAGAGTCTGAACCCACTGAGAGGAGTAAAGAGCATAGGTTTTGAAATCAGCTGCCAAAGTCCAAATCCCAGGTCTGCCATTTACTGCAAGTGCAACCTTCAATAAGTTATTCATCTTAGACTCTAGGTGCCTCCATTTTCTCATGTGTGTGATGGGAGCAATAACTGCACTTTCTTAAAAGGCATATTGAGAGAATTAGGTGAGCATTAAAAATGTATAAAACACTGGACACAGAGTATTCTAAATTAGCTACTTCCAATTATAGTTTTATTATCTTTAATTTTATTTAAATGACTTTATACCACCTTGAAGTAACTTTATACCATAGGGTCTACACTGAAAAAAAAAAAAAAAAAACCCACATAGATCTTTATGTCCTAACCAGATCCTTTCAAGTCCATTTCTTAGATTCAAAATATTAATGATATTGCAACCAAGACCTAAAGGAGAAGGGGGCAAAATATTAATAGCAGGGAAGTAGAACAAGCCTCCATAGATAACCTGATTCTGACCCTGATACATAATTCCCTGAGGATAAAGAAAATACAGGAGGATCAAAATGTACCCAATTAATATTCATCTTCATATATCTCACTTCTAGGTCTTATATTTCTGTGCCCCTGAGCAGAAGATTCACTTAAATCATCTCAATAAGTTCTGTTCACCAAAAAACCAAATAAGACAATGTGAGGACAATGGGAAATAAAATGAAATGGAATAACCCATTCCCGAGGCTAGAAGAGGCAATGAAATAGAATTACATAAGCTCCCTCTAAGTTCTCAATCTGAATGATTCATTGACTTTGAGACGTCTCATCTTCAAAATGGGTGAACTGAGAATTAGAGGAATTGAACAGATGGCACCTTGATAAATGGAATTAATACTCTGAAAATGAGGGAGGAGAAATTGTATATAAAAATCAGAAAGTATTAAAAGTAGAATCAAGTGTATACTATTAATATATATTTTATTAATATATATTTTATTAATATATTTTGAAGCATCTGAACATTAATTTTGATATTTGTGTCATCACCATTATTTTAGCACATTTTAAAGGAAAAGAATCTTAACAAATGGAAAGATATACTATAGCATTTATGTACTACCAAATATTAAATTCAAAAGATGAACTTGTTATATGGATATAAACATGTTAATGTTGTCTTTGGCCAGGCATGGTGGCTCAAGCCTGTAATTCCAGCAGTTTGGGAGGCCGAGGCAAGAGGATTGTTTGAGGCCAGCAGTTTAAGACCAGACACTTGGCAATGTAGCAAGACTCTGTCTCGGAAAACAAAGTGTCTTCCTAGAAACATACAATTGGGATTTTTAATAGGTGAAACACACATATAAAAATTTAAAACTCAAAAGTCAAATAGTACAAAACAATACATAGTGAAAACTGAGTCTCCCTCCCAATTCTAAGTCCTCTTTCCTTAAGTGAGACACGTTACCACTTTTTTATATATTCTTTCTTTTCTTGTTTGTGCTTATACACTTATAATTGCATACAGCTTGGGAGTACTAAAGTTTTTTTTAGATTTTTACCCTCATTTTGCATATACCTTTTGAAAAACGAAAACATTGCAGTCTAGAGAATTTACATGATTTGGGCAGTTGTTCAGGGAATCAATTAGGATTAGTTTGGTTTTAGGTGACTTAAAAAAAGAGAAAAAACTGTTTTAATCCTATATATGCTCATGGGAAAATCTCCAGGGCATAGATTTGATAGCTTCAAAGTCAGCTTGAGGCTGTAGAGTGACAAAATAGTTGTCATCAGGTCTAGCCCCACCTTCCTCCTAGTTTCAAATCCAGCAAAATTAAAAAGGACTCCTCTAGCTATTTAACAAAAGCCTGAAAATTAATTCTTACTGTTCTAAATTGTCTCATTCCCATCCAAAAACCAATCACTGTGCCAAAAGGAATGTTCTCCTGCTCCCACCCTCCAACTCCCAAAGTATGTGGTCAAACAGGGAGGGAAGTTGTATCACCCAGAGGAAAATTGGGGTGCTATTATCAGAAGAAGGATAAATCGTAGGCAGATGGGAATCATAGAAGTTCACTGCACTCATCTAATTAGGAGAAAGATGGGAGTCATTATCTCTTGCCGCACAGTAGAAACTAGTCATGCCTAAGATTGGGGAAACGATGTCCTCTATAACAACACATAGTTGTTTATTTTCAAATCTTATTTCTTATTACAGGATAAACCTCAGTCAGACATGGTGTATAAGTTATCTGTCTAAAAGCCAGTTCAATGTTCTTGCTTTCTGCAATACTGACTTGAATTCAATAGTACAATAATTTAGATTTTGGTCTTTTTCCAATTGCTTTTCAAAATCATTCCGAGCAAACACATGGTGATAGCTTTATATTTTTCACGCTTTCAGAAAGCCCATTACTGGAATGCTGTTAGCCACTAAACTAGCAGCTAAATTTTCCCATCACCCAGATAACATGTATCCTAAACCCTGTCAGATGTTTTCCACCAAATTTGAGAAATAAGAGGTAAGACTCAAATAGAAGATGTAAACTAAAAAGTTACACAAGGCAAAACATCTCTTCCTTAAGATGAAAATTCCAAGCGACATATTCATACATATATATTCACTAACTGTATTGACTAACATCGAAAATATATTCTTTTTCATTGACATTGAAAGTGAATATATATATTCACTATATTGACTAATACTGAAAATATATTCTTTTTAATGTCAATATTTCAGTAGATGCAGACTGAAATAAAGATCACCTAGTCTAGTCATGGGGATATGTGATGGACCAGATCATTGGGAATAGAGTCAAATTAGATGCTGGCTTAAAATGCAAATTGCTGGCCATAACCTGGATCTAATGATCTAATGACCTGCAGGTGGAATTTGAAAACGCACATATGAATTAGCTCAGGTGGTAATGCTTTTGCAGACTAAACTTGAAAAAGGTGGATGATCCAACCCACTTATTTTATAAACAGGGCTGTTGAAGCACAGAAGAGGGAAATTATTTGCCAATAAATGGCAGAACTGGGATTAAATTTACACTTAAAACCATACTGATTGTTAGACTTTCTTACCTCTTCTCTTGCTTTCCACCTTTCTGTGTGCCCATTTCTGTAGTGTTATTGAGAATGAATCTGGCTGACAGATAATCAAAACTGGTATGAAATTCTATTAGAAACATGTCTGGTTGTCAAATTACCATATCAATGGGCTTTAACTGTTCCTTAGAGAATTCATTTTTTTCTGGCCATACAAAGCATCTGTTTGGTTTAATGCTTAGTCAGTTGGTTCTCAAACAAACGCATCCCAGATAAGGAATAGTGTTTCCCTTAGTCAAAGAGCAATATTCAGAATATCGAAATCCATCAACTCCTGAACTTTCAAGTTCAGGAAACACTGGACCTGAAATGGTCTACTTCATAGCACAATTCTTTCTTATTGTGTTCTCTACAATAAAAGTAGAGAAGAGACTGAGGAGATTATTATACTGAAACCTTCTAGTTATATATTTTTGGGGGTATCTTAGGTCTTCTTTTGCCATACATACAATTGTACCTGGATAATTTATCTGAAGTGATGCTTTACATTTGAATTATTCAGCCTCCAAAATCTTTCAATTTCCAATGGGTGAGCTTTCCTCTTCCTTATTTCCACTGTGACTGATTCAACTTTGCATCTTCTGCATTCAGCATGAGGCCTGTACATAACATCACAGTATTCTGTGGAATTTATATGCCTTGGTAGTCAAGACACAGGGTCACTGGTGTGCTGGTAAGTGTTTAACAACTGATCTTTAGGGGACAGAAAGTCTCTATTTGTAGTACTTGCCAATTTCCATGGTGAAAACAGTCAACCATGGCCAATTTCAAACTAGCAGCATGGTGTCACCGAATGCAGAGTTGTAAAGAGATGTGTCATAGGCTGCCATTCTATAATAATTCTGTCATTAAGATTCAGAAGACAGAAATAACCTCAAGATATGCATAAAGTAGAATGGTATAAAATAACTCCAAACTGATAATTTTAAGTATTTATTATTTTGTTTTTAATGTGATTTATTTAATCAAAATTTGTATAGTTTAACTTATGATAATGGCTATATTTAACCAATACTCAAAATTCCTGAACATTTAACAATTGGTTTCCTGTGAGCCAGTATGACATGACTTCAGTTGCTACTGGAAAGGTGTATAGAGTCAAAAAGATCTGGATTTGAGTCGTGTCTTCTCCAACTACTAGCTTTGAGATTGAGCAAATCTACTTCACCTTGTGCCTCATTTTCCTTACCTAAATAAGGAATAATAGTGTCTCACAGGTTACATGAAAAATGAATGAGAGAGTACAATAAAATTAGTTGTACTTGGAAATTAGTGAATTTTTTTTAGAGTTCAATGAATGTTAGCTTTTAGTAATAATAATAATAAATGTCAACTCAGTGACAGATGGTGAGTGAATAAATGTCTAGATACATGGATGAATGAACAAACACAGGGGTGCTTTTAAAGTGAGAGGGGAAAAAGCTTTTTTGATTGCAAAAACATAATAATAATAAAAATGAGCTGTGTTTACCCCAAAAAATATCTGAAGAAGAAATGAAATCCTCTATTCCAAAATGCTGGATGGACTTAAGCAACCTCTCTGCTTTCTGTGGACTTCGGTGGCTTAGCATTATATAGTAAGACACACAACATGACTTGCAATTAGTGGTGTCAGCAGACACTGAAAAAGCAGGGAACAAGCAGTGCCTGTTACTCACTCCTAAATACAGTAGCCTTCCCTTGGGAGCACAAGTGTTAAATCCCCCCTTTCAGACATTATTTTTGTGCGCTCACAGCCTCTTTTCTTTGGAAAAGGGCTGAGTCAGTCTTTTTCAGAATCACACCTCAGCTAATATCAAGTGTCATTGTGTTCCCTCTAGCTACTTGCTTCGGAGGTCTTAGGAAACATCTCTTTCCTGCTCACAATAGATTGATCCCGGTACACTTAGCAGTGCCTTGTGGGATTGCCTCTCGCCCAGAAGGAAAGTCTGACATTTTGGAAACTGTGCTTCCTCTCAGAACGAGTGGAGCCCTCTCTTTCAGAACTGCCTCTTCCTCATGAATCCATTTAGGGCTTTAGTTTGTTTTTATGTGCCAGGAGAGAGGAGGGAAAAAAGATCTCCTGGCAACTGAGGGTCCAGGATATTCTGTGCAATCACGTCGCTGGGAAAAACTAGCTTTCTGAATAATTCAAACAAATCCCCAAAGGGTGATGCAACCAAGGTGAAAATAGATGACTCACAAAGAGGTCTTTGGAAGAGTCTGTGTCAGTGTCTCAAGAAGAGAATACTGGGCCCCAATATTCAATTTCGTATTCAAAGTAAGTCCATAACATTTTTCAGTTAAACTCTGCTGCCTTTTTTTCATGGGGTGGGGAGAGTTCTTGACACATAAATAATGTGCTTATTTTTGCTTAGTTCAAAAGCTAAACGCTAAGAGTATTTATGTGTCTGAGGGTACAAATCTACCTAGTTCTTTCATCCTAAACACTTTAAAATGAAGTAAAAGTATTTTTAAAATCTCTGACAACACTGGTAAACAAAGAAAAAGGAAAAGTTTCTTCAAAGGACAACAATAGAAAATGAATGGAGAGTTGGAATAGAAGGAACACCTTAACTTGGTAAATGATACCTACCAAAATCCTAGAGAAAGTCCACACTAAATGGTGAAGCATTCCTCTTAAAATCAAGAGAAACGCTAGGTAATTCACTGATTGTTTCTATTACCCTGGAGGTGTCAGTGATTACAGCAAGATAAGAAAAAGAAAGCAAAAGTATAAGGATTAGAAAGGAAAGAATGAAATTGTCATTCAAAACTACAAAAGAGCTCAAAATAATCTTCAAATAATTAGAAATAATGAGAGTTTAAGAAAGGTTGTTAGATATCAAATCAAATCAAAACATTAAAAATAAATCTATACGCCAGCATCAAACATTTAGCAAATTTATTTTAAAAGTCTCCACCTATAGCTTTTTTTTATTGTTGACCATGATATTCTTTTTATTGAAAAGTAAAATGGCTTTAGACATAAAAGATAGTATTTTACATTATTTCTTCTGTTATATTTTTACGCTTTGTGCCAGAATTTACTTCTTGCAACTATTCTTGCTTTATCTGGAACAGTCTACTCCATTATTGAATATCTATTAGTGTTTAATATAGAAGAGCTTAATAAACCGCTAATCTGAAAATAATGGTATTCCCTTGCTTTTCAGACCTTTTTGCTGAATATGCTTATTTATGTCCAATGTGGAAATCTGATCCTGTTCTCTTCCACTCTGCCAGCAGTTCCTTTTGTACTACTTCTGGTAGTTCATAGAAAACTTGAGGATCAATGTCAGAAGGGAAAGTAATTTTCTCATCAACAGAATCCGGCTCTGTATTTTCTGTAAGTCCTTCATGAGAGTCTGTTGCTACTGTTTGCTTATGGCTATCTGCAGTGTGGTTTTTGGAGAAAAGTTGCTCAATCTGCAAGTCTGGAAATGAATGAAAAGCAGACACAGCAGGGTTTGAATTTGTAAAGTGGAATCCTTGAGGTTCTTTAGGTCCTTGACTCATTTGTTCATCTTTTAATCTATTATCTAAATAATATGAATAATCCTTTTGGCTAGACATGTAAGAAGAACTACTGCTATTTAAGCCTGATGTTCCCGGTTCACAAGGAGATACAGAGGATACCCGTTTGCTACTGGATAAATGATCTCTAGGATTTATGGGAATATCTTGCATTTGTTTTTTTTTTTTGAGACGGAGTCTCGCTCTGTCACCCAGGCTGGAGTGCAATGGCGCGATGTCGGCTCACTGCAAGCTCCGCCTCCCGGGTTCACGCCATTCTCCTGCCTCAGCCTCCCGAGTAGCTGGGACTACAGGCACCCACCAACACGCCCGGCTAATTTTTTGTATTTTTAGTAGAGACGGGGTTTCACCGTGTTAGCCAGGATGGTCTCGATCTCCTGACCTCGTGATCCGCCCACCTCGGCCTCCCAAAGTGCTGGGATTACAGGCTTGAGCCACCGCGCCCGGCCGCATTTGTTTTTTAGAAAAGAAAGATAATACTCCTCTAGAGGCGTGTAATGGACAACTCACACTTCCTTTCCTTTGAAATTTTTCCCTAGATTTTCCAGAAAGGATTTCTTCTTGAATATCTACTGGAAGCTGCTTAAAGACTTCTTGGTCAACACCTTCAGGAAGTGAACAGAGTGGGAATTCATTGATGTCTTTTTCTTTAGAAAAATTGGTGGTATCTAGTGGAGACTCCCTAGTTCTTGTACTTTCAGTTCTTCCACTTGGTAGGACATCCCGGTTTGTTTCTTTGTCTTTGGGAAAATCTTCCATATGAGTGTCTTTCATTTTAAAACTGTGCTTGCCAGAGCGTGAAGTTGTTGATAATGATGGCATTAAATAATAATCAATAAGCCCTTTCTTAGCAGTATTTAGTGCTTTAAGATTGCAGAAGCACACACTTAGAAGGGTAAGGTGAAATGGCATCTTCACATTCACCATATTTCGAAAAAGTTGCATAAGCATATCAACCATTGGGGTCATCACATCATAATTTCCTGTCCCTAACTTCTGAATTACACGTGAAGGAATAGGGCAATGACGACTCTCACGACCATAGTGCTTCTCAGAGGAATGCTGACGGATTATTAATCTCACTGTATGAGGCTTCCTTCCATCCTGGCATACTCTGTTTAAAAGACTAGCAAGTAGTTCTTCAATCTTATTTTTAGCTTCAACTTCAGATGAACATTTTTTAAATGAATCTTCTTCACTAAAGGACTGAGGTGGTCCTGAGGGTATCACAGGGGAGTTATCCTCTCCAAAACTGAGCTTCTGGATACGCTGAGCAACTGAAATTCCTAATTCTTTTTCTAAAATTTTGGGTGAAAAGGTTTGGAGATTACGCACACTATTGATACCCAGTGCTTCAAGACATTTGGCAGTTTCATAGCCCATACCAGGTATTTCCTTTATGTAATTCAAACTATGAATAAGATGTTGACAACTTTCAGGTAATAAGACTGTTTGTTGATTTGGTTTAAAGACACCAGAAACTAATTTTGCCAACAGTTTATTAGAAGCCACTCCAGCACAGCCAGTGAGCCCCAACTGATTATACATGGCTTCCCGCATCTCTGCTGCAATCTGAGATCCAACAAGTAGTCTGATGTGCAAGATGTCAAGCAGGTTTATAGACTGATTAGTGTATACATGACCCGACACAGTCACCACAGAAAGTTCATCACTTTGCAGCTGCTGTAGTCTCTTCTCAACCGTTTCTGTTAGATCCACAAAATTTTCATCAAATCTGTCTCTCAACAACGGGACTAAATTCTTCCAATAATTCTGTAACCTTATAAGACATTTCTCTGTAGTGGGTCAGGTCTTCTCTCCATTAACTAATACCAGCTGTGGACGCTTTTCTTTTGCATCTCTGACATTCATAAGTTTCTTAACTCCAAGTTTCCCAGCTTCGTAGTTGCAGGTAACCACCAAATATTTCTGTTGAACCCCTAAAGTTTTGTCTTTTAGCTCTGGATTTGAGATCATTTCTACTTGTGCATAAAAGCAATCCAGATCCACATCTACTATGACTCTGGAGGAAGAATTTCGTGTGGGCAACACTTGATCATGAACTCCTTCTGCCAAATGAGCGACAAGGTCCTCAACTTCTCCAAAGTTAAAAGGCCCGGAAGCCTCTGCAGTTTTCCTCGGGCTGGCTGAGGGATTCCCGCCCCACCTCGCCCCTCACAGAGGAAAGGACGGTGCAGATGCACCCTCGACACGTATTTGTAGTGTGGACGCGGCCCACCCTACTCCTACTGGGTGAAGCCATTCCTCTAGAGGTCCCCGCCGCGTAACACAAGGCTGAGGGAGGCAGCCCTCTCTTAGATGAGCCGAGTGGGGCGGGGACCGTCCCGCCCCAGTGGCCGCCGCCCCGAGCGTCCGCCTGCCCCACCCTTCTCATTTACACCCAAGGAGGCCACTGGCTCCTCTGGCTGCGGCGCACCTTGCGAGCTGGCTGCCGCCCCCACGTCCGCCAGGTCCATGGCCCAGGCCTCGGCGTCTTCCTCGTCGTCGCCGCGGCCTTCCTCCTCCGGCTCCACCCCCCACCTATTACATTTTTATGGTACTGGGGAATAAAACTAAGAAGTGCCGCTGTTAGCAGCAGGGAAGCTGTATGGGTCTGCAGCAACTCATTTCTTGCCTCCACGAAGGAAAGCATTCACCCGAGGAGCATAAGGCAAAGTGAGATACTGAGGCAAGTTTTTGAGCAGGAGTGAAAGTTGAATAAAAAGCTTTTTGTAATCCAGATTTGGAGGCCGGGGGGATCGGATTCCGAAGTCGAGAGGTGAAACACCCCGTCTCTACTAAAAACAAAAAATTCTGTAGTCCCAGCTACTCCAAGAGGCTGAGGCAGGAGAATGGCGTGAACCCGGGAGGCGGAGCTTGCAGTGAGCCGAGATTGCGCCACTCACTCCAGCCTGGGCGACAGAGCGAGACTCCATCTCAAAAAAAAAAAAAAAAAAAAAAAGCTTTACCTCAGGAACAAAAGGAAGTAAAGTACACTTGGAAGAGGGCCAAGCCGGCAACTTGAGAGATCCAAGTACGGTGTTCGGCCTTTGACTTGGGTTTTATAGGTTGGCATAGTTCTGGGATTTGCATCTCTTCCTCCCTTAGGGTGGGCTGTCTGCACGTGCGGTGGCCTGCCAGCACTCAGGAAGCGCTACACGTGCAGTGTGTGTACTGAAGTTGTGCGCATGCTCACTGGAGGCGTTTTTTTTTCCCTTACTGGTCCAGTGTTCCTAGAGGAAAGTCACATATCAGTTACATTCTTCCATTTTGCCTCTTAGTGCACATGCTTGGGCCCACTAGCCCAACTCCTGAGATTTTATCGGGAAGCTGCTCATCACCAGTTTCAGGTGTTTTCTATCTGTTGGGCAACTGCCTTTTCCTGGTGCCGGCTGTGACCAGTTATTATTTTAGAGAGACAGTTTAGCAACCACCTTAGCATCACCTGATGGCCGTCTGACAATCATGGACTAGAGGGGAGCCTCTCCTGCCCCGTTTATGTCTGCCTAGCTACTTACCCTAACACTACCATGTTAATGGATAGGAAGATTCTACATCATAAAATCATCAATTGTCTCTAAAATGACTGATAAGTACAATTCCAATCTAAGCTCTTGTAGGGTTTTTTTAAAGTATTTTAAAAGCTGATTCTAAAATTTATATAAAAGTGGACAAAGATAAGCCATGACACTTTCGAAGAAACCAGAGTTGGCAGAGAGATGCTGTCTAGATATCAAGACGTAGTATTAATCTATAGTCATTATGACAGTGTGGTTTGTCTAAGTTATAGACAAAAAACATAACAGAATAGCAAAACTAGGAACACTTGGGAATTGTTGTGGGTTGAATTGTGTCCCCTAGAAAGATACCTTCAAATCCAAATCCCTGACACCCGTGACTGTAACTTTATTTTAGAAATAGGGTCTTTACGGATGTAATCAAGCTAAAATGAGTTCATACTAGATTAGGATGGGCACTAGACTAGTTACTGGTGTCCTTATAAGAAGAGACACAGAGGCACAGAGAGAGAGAGAGAGAGAGAGGGAGACATGCAAGGGAGAAGGCAGAGATGGAATTATGCTGATACAAACCAAGGAACGTCAAGGCTTGCCAGCAACCACCAGAAAGAAGAAAGCAAGGAAATATTCTTTATCAGATCCCTCAGAGCAAATAAGGCTCTTCTGACACAGTGATTTCAGACTTCTAGACTCCGGAACTTTGAGAGAATAAAGTCGTATTGTTTCAAGGCACCCAGTTTATGATCCCTTGCTATGGCATCTCTAGGGAATGAATACAGGGCTATATACAAACGAAATCCTAAAGTCACAAGCCATAAAGAGAAATGTCAACAAATGTTCTTAATGACTTTAAAATGAAAAACAATTTTTAAAATATTTTGGAAAAAACTAGAAAGGCGTATCTTTATTTCCTCTTATAGGAATTCTTTATGTATTTTGAATACTAATCCATTATCAGATCTATGCTTCTATTTTATTGTTCCCATCCCCCTTTTGGTCAATGATTCACCATCTACTCAATTATTTAAGTCCCAAACCTAGGAGATTTTCTTAATTCTTCTGTTTGTCTTGCAGTGATATTCAATCCTTCAGCAAGTCCTTTTGGTTGTCCCACCATATATATCCAAATCTGATTATGTCTCACCATTTTTGCTGCTATCTCTCCAGTCAAAGCTACTATTCATCTCTAGGCCACTGTTCTAACTCAGCTCCCTGCCACCACTCTCCAACCCCCATTCATCCTGAACAGATAATTATCCAGCAAGCTACTTGCTGTGGACTGAATGTTTTCGCTCCTCTCCGCATTCACATGCTACAGCCCTGATCCTCAATGTGATGGTATTTGAACGTGGGACCCTCATGATGAGATTAGTGCTCTTGTAAGAGATCAGAATTCGGTGGTTTCTCTCTCTGTCTCTCCCCTCCCCCCACACCCCAGTAAGAAAGAGAGTAAGAAACAGCAAGAAAGCAGCGATCTGCAAGCCAGAAAATGAGTCTTCACCAGAACCAACCATGGTGGCACCTTGATCTCAGACTTCCAGCCTCTAGAATTGTGCAAAAATTAATTTCTGTTTAGTCACTTAGTCTGTAGTATTGTGTTACAGCAACCTAAGCTGACTCAAGATACTACATAAATAATCTAAAAAAATTAAAAATAACTATAGAGGTTATCACACCCATGCTTAAAATCCTGCAGTGACTTCTAGAGGACTTAGAATAACATCTAAGCTTCTTAACACATCCTATAAGACACTATGTGGCCTTTGGCTCCCTGGCTACTCCTCCTACTGCCCCCTAAGGTTACACAGAACTATCCCAAACGGTCTTCCACATCATAGCTCTGTAATAGATGTATCTAGAAACGAATGCCACCTATCCATTTGTGCCTCTCCACGCTAAACATCCAAGTTTTGTCAAAAGTATCTCATGGGACAAGGTTATATGCCCCTTAATCTTGTAATTGTTTAAAAATTTTATTTATTTCTTTATTATCCAAGTAACACATGAATTCTTACTATTTTAAAAATTCAAGCAATGTGTTAAGTATGTAGAATACAACTTGAATGTCTCTGTTTATATTCCTTAATCTAACTTCTCTCCCAGGCAGTATCAACTACAAATAATTTGGCGTGTTCTTTCAGATGTTTATCCCTTTATTTATATACTTATATAAACACATGTTACAGTAGGTAGCTAGTAAAACATGAGCAGGGCAGGAGAGTGCCCCCTTCCCCCCCAACTAGGAATGTCAGGCAACCATCAGGTGATGGTCAGAGGGCTGTTAAACTATCTCTTTAAAATAATAATTAGTTGCAGTTAGCACCAGGGAAAGGCTGTCTCCCAGCAGATAGAAACGCCTGAAGCTGGTGATCAGCAGTTTCCCAGTAAGACCTCAGGAGTCGGGCGAGTGGGCTTGAGCATAAGCACTAAGAGGCAAAATTGTGTATGTGTGTGGTGTGTGGCCTTCCTCTAGGAACGCTGGAGTGGTAAGGGAAAAACACCTCAAATGAGTATGCATACAACTTCAGTAAACACACTGCACATGTGGCCCCTCCCAAGTGCTGGTAGGCCACTGCGCATGTATACAGCCTACCCCAAGGGAAGAATCAGGGGAGATGGGTTGCAACCACCCAGAAGCATGTCAACATGAAGCCTCAAGTCAAAGGTCAAACAGCACACTTGATCTCTCAAGTCACCTGCTTGGCCCTCTTGCAAGTGTACTTTGCTTCATTTCATTCCCGCTCTAAAACTTTTTAATAAATTTTCACTCCTATTCCAAAACTTGCCTCAGTCTCTCACTCTGCCTTATGCCCCTCAGTCGAATTCTTTCTTCTGAGGAGTGAAGAATTGAGGTTGCTGCAGACCTATATGGATTCACTGCTGCTAACACACATACATAGTTTTTTAAAAAACAAGTAGAATTACATTATTCCAATTATCATACAACTTAACTTTCCCCTTCTCTGATATCTTCAGGACTTTCCATGTAGTACATATGGATGTACTTTATTTTTTAATATTTCATAGGATTAATATACCAACATGCCTACTATATACCAAAATGTAGTTAATGTTTCACCTATTAAAGGAATTTAATTTTCTTCTCTTTTTGCAACAGCACATAATGCTGCAATGAACATCTGTGCACACACAACTTTGTGCAAATAAATGTAGGAGCACCTCCTATGGAGGTATCATGACATATACATCAATACTTAATTCAAGTCCAATAAGAGAAGTTATATTGGTGAAACCCTATAATATGGTCGAGAAAATTCACGATGTAAAATCACAAGATCTCTGAAAATTCTCTAAACCCTTGGAGCAAGTGTTTGTCAAATAATCACGTTTTCATGATAATTTTGTCCTCTTGTTTTAATCTTTTACTAAAATCACTTACTGTTTGAAAAGAAAAATCTGTATCAAGAAGCAGAAGCAGAAACTCTCAGGAGGTCAGTAAAGTGATAAGAAGAATGAGCTCTGGAGTAAAAACAAACTTGCTTTGGGTCCTGGGGCCAGTGACTTAAACTCTGTCTCTGTTTTCTTGTCAGTAAACTAGGAAAAATAGTAACTACTTGTAGATTTGAGTGTAGGTAGCAGTAGGGAGAAGGATAACATTATGAATGCAGAGTACTAGTGTAGTGCCTAGGCTATAGTGAGGACTTATAAATAATAACTGAGAATCTATTCATAGTATTTTATTTATTATTAATGATGTAATTATTATCATGAAGTGACTCCATTTGACACCAATCATTCTACACACATAGTTTTATTTAATCCACCCAACAGCTATCCAAGTGCTTGTCATACAACAGTCTAAGCAGCCTTCGTGCTGTGTGTACTAGGAAACATGTGGTATGTATACAGGAAAGAGAGGGCACGTTCAAATTTGAGGAGAAATTAAGAAAGATATCATTAACAAAGGTAAAGTAAGCCCAGAGTAACAAGAGGAAGGAAATGGTCATCAGAACCTGGAAAGAAGTAGAGAGTGAACTAAGAGGAGCTATGGCCTTCCTTAGAGGTGGCCAGAAGGGAAGGAGTTAGAGAAATAAACACTCTGACCTCATGCTCCTCTCACCTTCAGGTCTGCTGGTGCTTCCACTGGACAAGCAGAATTCAGAGGGTGAGGGAGCCCATTGAGACAGTCTGTATAAGTCAGTCTTGCAGGTTGAAAAGGGTGAAGAGAGGATCTGAGAGGGAGTGGTTCTATTTTGCACACATAAGTGATTATATCATCTTTGCCGCAATTCTAGGGGATGTTTAGAACTCTTCTCCCATTTTCAGAGGAGGAAATTGAAGCTTAGAATGATTATGCCAATTGTCATGGGCTCTGAGTCTAGACAGTCCCAGTCATAAGCTATGGAGTTCACTTCAAACGTAAAAATGACACCTCTCCTAAAGGTAGAGACTGTCTTTTTTTGTTTGTTTGTTTTTTGTTTTTTGTTTTTTTTTGTGGAGATGGAGTCTCGCTCTGTTGCCCAGGCTGGAGTGGTGCAGTGGTGCCAAATTGGCTCACTGCAACCTTCACCTTCCAGGTTCAAGTAATTCTCCTGCCTCAGCCTCCCAAGTTGCTGGGATTACAGGAGGGTGCCACCAAGCCCAGCTAATTTTTGTATTTCTTAGTAGAGATGGGGTTTCATGATGTTGACCAGGCTGGACACGAACTCCTGACCTCAAGTGATCTGCCCGCCTCAGCCTCCCAAAGTGCTGGGATTACAGGCATGAGCCACCACCCCCAGGTGAGACTAAGTCTTAATCAGGTAAACAGCTGGACCAATCCCAAAAGAAAGGACTAGCATTTCCCAGTTCTGCCATATGAGCACCCATGACATAGGAATCCACGAAAAGCAAACACTTAAGATTTTTCCTCATAGTAACAAAGTATAGAAATGATGACCCCAATAGTACTAATGGAACTACTCAACTGGTTATCACCTGATGTGGGGGAGCAGACATCTTTAGAAATCGTGGAAAATCATCATTGTGGCACAGAAAATAGCAAGGAGTAGACTAGTGTTTGCCAACCGGCATTTTATAACTACCTGGGGGTGCCTAGAGATATTCTGAGGGTTTATGTTGTTATAGATGTTGAGGTTTTGCTTTCATATTTTATTTTATTTATTTTATTTTTTTGAGATGGAGTCCTACTCTTGTTGCCCAGGCTGGAGTGCAATGGCGCGATCTCGGCTCACTGCAGGCTCCGCCTCCTGGGTTCGAGTGATTCTCCTGCCTCAGTTTCCCAAGTAGCTGGGATTACAGGTATGAACCACCATGCCCGGTTACTTTTTTGTATTTTTAGTAGAGACAGGGGTTTCACTATGTTGGCCAGGCTGGTCTCGAAATCCTGACCTCATGATCCACCCGCCTTGACCTCCCAAAGTGCTGGGATTACAGGCATGAGCCATCATGCCCGGCCTCATTTTGATTTTTTTGAAAGACAAAATAATTAGGTAAAGCTTTTTCTGTTAAAAAAAAAAACAGTTTGAACACTTGCAGCTCTTATCATTGGTAATTTTAAGGTATGTAGTTGTTTTTCACTGAGCTAAATGGTGTTGACCAACAGTTACACAGTTTTGATTGGCTTAACTTAATTTTTATTCACATATTGCATACGTTATACTCTAACAAAACAGAATAAAGATAGGAAGCATGAGAAAAGCAGGAAATTAATGGCCATGAAAAGGACAAGCTTCTTAGAGCCTAAAAGATTGGTATCTTCTAGATTCATCCATTGATCTACTTGATCAAATTCATATCTTCTAGATTCATGCATTGATCTATCTGATCATAATTTTTAAAGAACGCATTGGGGTGTCTCTATTGCATCCACTCCCACTGCTCAATAAAGGAAATTCTGTGGTGATTTAGTTAACTTGGCTTTTGATTTATTAGAGATAATAAGAACTATCCATATAATGAGTTATTTGCAGAAATATGTTGCAAATAGAAGCCCTGAATTTTTTTTATTAACTTGTCATTTGGAAAAAACCACAAAACCATTAAAAACAAAACTGTTAGCTTTATTTAAAGTGAAAAAATTAAAGCATTCCAAACAACCGAGTCATGAAGCCTTCTTAGAAAATCTATTTGGATGCTGGAACACCTGTTAAATTCCAATCTCTCTTTTAATAAGCATACAATCCCCAAACAAAATAAGATCTGATATCCTTTTACAACGTAGTTTGCTACAGAATTAATTCAAAGTCAACTAACTAGTGTTTCTGCCCTTTTCTAAAGCAGAAAAAATGGTATTTCTTTTTTACTTATAACGTGATTACTACTGATCACTTTGAAATTATTTTATTATATATGATAGATCTAAATCTTTTTAAAAAATAAAATCACTTTTTATGATATGCCATGAGGAAATAATGAAGTTATTTACTAACCTGACAAAGGATTTATGATACATTGCTGTATGTAGTAGAAGTTTATTGTTTTTGTCCATTATTCATTGTTTTCTCTCTTTCTGGCTGCGCTGGCTGGAGTTTCCTCTGTTTACTACCCTTTCCCGATTATAGTCCCATATGGCTTAAGTGAAGCTGGACTGACTTTGCCTTATTGATGGGGCAGCCTGACCTAGACCAAGAAAATCTGGACACGGAATGCCCTGACCCCAGTGGTTGGTTCAGAACTAGACCATGACCTACACTGGGCTAATGACTTTTACTGCAACCGGTAAAATAAAGAAGCTCATTTTTGGCTGGAGCCACCAATATGGAAAGACATAAGACTGGAATTACCTTAGCACTGCATAAGAAGAGCTGCCTGAGAAGAAAGCAACACAGAGAAAACTAGAGCCAGGTGATGGATACATATAGATTACTGATGACATGTTTGAGCACCTGGGTCTAGCTGTTACTGAACTGTGTTGGATTTCACTGCCGGAATTCTCAGTTATGTCAAGCAATAACTTGATAGATGACTTTGAGTAAATTATTTTCTCTGAATTTCAATACTCTTATCAGCCAAAGTAACGAATAGAGAGAAGCTCTCTAAAAGAAAAAGATGTTTACTTGGAATAGAGCATTGCAATGGGAATACTTGTTCCATAGTAAAGGATTTGCATATTCAGAGGAAGACAGAGGATTTTAAAGGGGAAAAAAAATGAAGAGGATTACATAATTGTTTTGAAATAATTGTACTTCACTACAAACATCACTGAGGGTGATGCCAATCTGAGGTTGGACAGGGAGTTGGTGAGCAAATGTCCTCACAGAAGTATTCTTTTGTATTACGTTGCAATGGCCTTCGTGCAAAGTTGTGGGTTTTGTAGAGCCTTTTTATTATCAGGCATACAAGCATGAGAACCCTCTTTTCATGGCTTTCCCTGGCTGTATATGTCAAGAGTATTTTTTAACATTAATGACTCCATTTTGATTCTGACAACTGTTACATCCTCATCTATAAAATGAAGGCATGAGATAAGATGACTGCCTAAGACGTGTTTCAAATCTCACATTTTTTGATATTGTAATCGACTATTCATTAGTGTTTATGTTCATCAGTGCCTGTTACTTTTCCTCCTGGCACACAGACTATATATATTTCCCCGCCTCCTTTGCATCTGGATGTAGACATATGACTGACTTCTTTCTGGTGAAATGTTAGAAGTGGATTTGTGTCATTTTCAGACCAAAGTAGTTAAGTCGTGAGTGTGCCTTCCCTGTGGCTCCATTCTGCCCAGCTGAATGGAGAGGACATTGAGCATTTAGAGGAAGAAGGAACCACAAAATGGAAAGTAGAAGGCTGTCTGGCCAGGAGTACTCTTACTGGGCTGTGATGGGATGAGAAATAACCTTGATTTTGTTACACCACTGCAATGTTAGGGTTACCCATTAATGCCTGTAACTCAACCTGAGAGGCTATATAAGTTGGTGGGTAGAGAGAGATGATAGAGCAAAGTAAACTTGGATTCCAATTTAGGGAGCTCTCTGCCACCTACATGGATATGTGTTTCTCAACCTGCAGGTGAAAGTCATATTCCCTTGACTTATTCCCTCTTCCTGGAATCCCCATTGCTCCATAATAATTTCCATCAGAGTTTTAAAAAGTCCTGGTTTTCACAGTTTTCTTTCTCCCCATATGACTTCATTTCTTTTTCCACTTCATCCTAAAGCAGAAGGAACTTGGAAATCAAGTCATATTTTTAAAATCTGCCTTTTGGAACTTGTCCAAAATCTTTGATTAGCCTGAACCCATACTATCACCTCTCAAGCTCTCTTTTGTTATAAGTCATATCTTGCACTTTTAGAAGTGAATATTTTCCCTCCGTGCCCACAAATTTTGGTGCTAGACAAGAATAAAATATGGTAATTTCCTGACATTGAGTTTGTTAAATTATGCACTGATGAGGCTTCATATTTCTTCTTCTAATTAGAGGGTAAGACTTGAGTAATAGCAACTAAATTGCTGCAACATGTCTAAACGTATTATTTTATTTTGAATGACACCCTAGTAATAAAAAGAACTAGTTTCACAACAAATCTTTTATCTTTAAAGGTCAGAATATTATATATTTTTGAAAGCTTTCCTACCTGTGAAACATATTCTGGGAAATATAATACCCTGCCTTACAGGGAAAATAATTAGCAAGGGATATGGATGCTGTCTATCAAAGGATTATTAAAATATGAAGGATTACATAAAAGAGCTTTTTCTTTGCATTTACTAAATTGTACAAGTAGATTTCATCAAATACATGGCAAACTGAAGCAGACAACTGCCAGGGTAATTCATCAAGTAAGGGCAAGAATACTTAGGATCATGATATAGGTTGCCAGTGACATTTTTGATTAAGTTAACATGCACATTTGCCCTTGAGTTCCATAAAAAGGAGGATGCTATGTATAAAACAATCTTTGTAAATTTTTTGTTTAGGGTCAGAGACTCAGGAGGATGATTAGATGATCTCTCAATACCCCTTCAATTATGACTAAATTAAGATTCACTGTTTGTTATCTATAAAGAGAGCAAAGATGTTCAGTGCTATTTATTTTGTCAACCGAAGTTGGGTCCCTTTAAAAATTCTGTCTGTGGGGTGGGGCGCAGTGGCTCATGCCTGTAACCCTGGCACTTTGGGAAGCTGAGGTGGGAGGATTGTTTGAGCCCAGGAGTTCAAGATTGGCCTGGGTAACATAGGGATACTCCATTTTTATTAAAAAAAAAAAAAAAAATTTCCAATTCCCTACAGTGGAATCCAAGTTTGCTTTGCTCTATCATCTCTCTCTACTCACCATCAACTTGATATAGCCTCTTAGGCTTAGTTAGAGGCATTAACGGGTAACCCTAACATTGCAGTGGTATAACAAAATCAAGGTTATTTCTCACTCCCATCACAGTACAATAAGAGTACTCCTGGCCAGGCAGCCTTCTACTTTCCATTTTGTGGCTCTTCTTTCCTCTAGATCCTCAGATTCCTCTCTATTTAGCTGGACAGAATAAAGCCACAGGGAAGGCACACCCATGACTTAACTACTTTGGCCTGGAAATGACACAAATCCACTTCTCACATTTTACCAGACAAAAGTCAGTCATATGTCTACATTGAGATGCAAAGGAGGCAGGGAAATATATATAGTCTGTGTGCCAGGAGGAAAAGGAACAGGCACTGAATAACATGTTATATAGACTCTGCTGCACTGCCTCTCTCTCTCTCTTTCTCTCCTTCTACTATCCTTACAGAAGCAATATTGCAGAAATGTTAAGATGCAGAGTTAAGTATGCTCTAGCATCAGACTGCCAGAATTGAAATGCAGAATCTGCTCTTAGTAGCTATGTGATCTCAGGCGACCGTGTGGGCTTTCTGTGTATGCTGCTCTGTAAAACAGGAATAATGCAAGTACCTTCTCATAGCATTTTTGTGAATAGTAAATAAATGAATGCCCATAAGGAACTTAGAATATGCCTGAAACTTAGTTACTTCTCAATATCTGTATCAGTCAGAATTCTGGGTTGCAACAGAAACAATTTTGTTGACTTAAGCAAAAAAGAATTTATGAAGGGGGCCGGAGGTCTGCAGAAATAGGCTTAGAGGCCGGGCGCTGTGGTTCACGCCTGTAATCCCAGCTCTTTGGGAGGCCAAGGCAGGCGGATCACGAGGTCAGGAGATCGAGACCATCCTGGCTAACATGGTGAAACCCCGTCTCTACTAAATATACAAAAAATTAGCCAGGCATGGTGGCAGGTGCCTGTAGTCCCAGCTACTAGGGAGGCTGAGGCAGGAGAATGGTGTGAACCCGGGAGGCGGAGCTTGCAGTGAGCCGAGATCGCGCCACTGTACTCCAGCCTGGGCGACAGAGCGAGACTCTGTCTCAAAAAAAAAAGAAAAAAAAGAAAGAAATAGGCTTAGAAAACAGAAATCAGGCAAAAAGTGAGCAACCTCTAGAGCGCCAAGCCTCAGGAACCAGGGCAATTTTCCCAGCAGACCAGATCCATTTATAAATTCACAGGTCACTTCCGCTGCTGTATTCCTCCAATTGCCACCACACCCTGGAACACTTATTCAAATTCTAACAAGAGACTGTCTCATTAGCTAAGCTGAAGTCAATTGCCTGCCCCTGAACTAGAGAAAATGAATTTGGTTCCACTTGTTTCCCAGGTCCTACGAATGCACACAATGGCACACTTCTAACAGGAGAAGAAGTTTTAACTGTCATGGTACCTTGTCATGATTGGATACTGCATAACCAAAATAATAATAATAATAATAATAACTATTCATTATATGATCCATCTCCCCATCCATCCACCTGTCCCCCCATCCATCTATTCATCCATTCATCCTTCCACTCACACAGACATACACACATATTTGCCAATAAACACAGATCACCAGATTTCAGTCATGTTCCTTATATCCAAGCGCCCATAAAAAATGAGACTTTCAGAGACAGATTTTATGGACCTAATTTTCCCCGAGGCTTATGTCTCCCTGAGCAGTAGATAAAAAATATTGCAGCCTGAAAAGAATTGACTTGAAAGAATTAGAACCCCTGCCTAAATGCCTAACATAATACAAAGGAGTTGAATCTAGCCGCAGGGTGAATGGGATCTTACGTTTTTATAAAGCAAGATGTTTGTTATGGTAACAGGACAAAATGGCTTTGGTCAAATCTCAAATCTACTGCATCTAAAGCAAGAATGTCACTCTCAAATTCAGATTAAAAATTCATACAAAATGCAAAAGTGTGTACAAATTCTGTTTAAAATTCTCTTTACAGAACCAAATGAGTTGCCATTGTTACTAAGCTCGTGTTCTACCTGAGATGTGTTTAACACTTTGAGCAGAGTTTAAGTCTTTCTTCTGGAACTAATAACCTCATTTAATTTGTAATTTCTGTATGAGAACTGACTCAAAATTTTTTCTTAAATCACATTATAATTCAGTAAAATTCCACATTAGCCCTTGGGATCCCCTATTATGACAGACCCCACAAAAGATTTTGTGTTTTAAAGGAGTTCATAGTTTTGGCATTTTAATGTCATGTTTTTCAGGAATCAAAATTCAGTCACTAAAATGTGCTATAATGCAGTTGTAACAGACAGACTCTTGTGTCTACCTCCCACCCCTTACTGTTTAGGTGCAAGGCACCATACTAAAATATTTACATAAATCAGTTCATTCAGTCCTCACAACAACTATGACATAGGCTTTTTTTTTTTCTTTTCCATTTTATACATGGGAAAATTGAGACCTACAACATAAGCTTTTACCTAACTTTACACATATAAATGACGATATGGGAAATCAAACCCAGTAGTCCTGGTCTAGAATATATGCTCAACCACTGTACAGCCTTGCAGATCCATTTTTCTGTCTCTCTTTAACAGAGTTGGTTCATTGGCAGCCATGGCTGGTATATTTGTCCTCATTATCTTCATTAATATTATCAAGGTTGGATGCCTCATCCAAGGACCAACTGGGGTAGTTCTACTGGAAATCTGGAATTGAGATTAACAGATTGCTGTTTAGTCTGTTATCTTCAAAACATGGATGAGGTATAATCTGAGAAGTGTTTGGGTAGACATAGTCTCCACATGATATGGGGCTGAGTAATAGGAAAATCTGAATGGCAGACAGCAAAAGAATTAACAAGACATGCCAAGGGGAGCTTTGTATATTTCTTACACCATTTTTTAATTTGTTTAATTAGCAGTTGGTAAAGCAACTATTTAACGGCAACCTGAATGATAATAGCAATATTAGAGACATCCCATCCCAGATTTTCATAAGTACAACTATTTCAGTACACAAGAAAATCTGTAGAATCCCATAAATTAGACAACACTACCGGAGCATGTACCTGTTATTTGCTTTGCTATTGTGCTTCTAATTGACATTTTTAAGCACTTTACTTCATTCATGTTAGCAGCCCCAGAAGTATCTTAATTGTAAGTTATTATTCTGAATAAAGTACTGGTATTAAGTCATTATTTTTAAGGGTGTCCTTTTAAAATAAGGTACATTTTTCTAGATGATAGAACTTTGTAAGTGGCTTCCAATTTTTTTTTAAGTTTGTTTGGCTGTAAATTTATTCAATGCAAAATAATCCTCTCTGATTTTACTGAGGTTGCTGACCACGTCCATGACCAAATCTGCCTCTAAACTGGAATTTGGTTGCTGACCCAGCCCCAGCCTGGGCTTTCTCATCGGCACCAGGGGGCACAGCATTCTGTAGGAATGCTGTGGCACAGGAAGCTGTCGGCTTCTCCTCTTGTGAGTCTTACAGGTCACTCACCCTCCAGACCTTTAGGCCGAGTCCTGCCAGGCTCTGGAGGGCTGCAGCGTAGAGTGGCAGGCACAGTCTCCAGGGGCAGATGAAGGTAATCACGGAGATACTGGATACCCTCATTGGTAAGGTACCAGTAGAAATGCCTCCAGGCAAAACGTTCTGTGTTGTAGCCTCGGGACTTGAGAGACTGCATGGCCTTCATGACATGAAGTTTGGGCACATTCTTGTCTGCCAGCTCCAGGTGCTTAGGCATGTGGACATCCTTCTTGGCCACCACTACTCCTTCCTTAAAAAGGAGTTCATAAATGACAATGCGGTTCCTCTTAGGCATCAACATCTCAGTGGCTGTAGGGTCCAGGGCCAGGTTTTTTATAATTACGTTTAAGTATGGTAAACATTAAGTTAAGAAAATACTACCCATGCTCTTGTTGGGTTTTCAGTAGTTCAAATCCCTCATAAACCTGGTTGCATTTCTTCCTTTGAGTCCTAGAATTTGTCCCTGTACCTGTACAATGTATTTCCCACTGTGTTTAAGATCACTGGAATTGCTTGCTTTTCTTTCTTTCTTTCTTCTTTCTTTCTTTCTTTCTTTCTTTCTTTCTTTCTTTCTTTCTTCTTTCTTTCTTTCTTCTTTCTTTCTTTCTTTCTTTCTTTCTTCTTTCTTTCTTTCTTCTTTCTTTCTTTCTTTTTTCTTTCTTTCTTTCTTTCTTTCCTTTCTTATTTTCTTTCTTTCTCTCCTTTCTTTCTTTCTTTCTCTTCTTTCTTTCTCTCTTTCTTTCTAATTTTTATATTTTTGAGACAGGGTCTCACTCTGTTGCCCAGGCTGGAGTGCATTGGTGTGACCACAGTTCACTGCAGACTTGACCTCCCAAGCTCAAGCACCTCCTCAGCTTCCTGAGTAGCTGAGACCATAGATGCATACCACTATGCCTGGTTAATTTTTATATGTTTTGTAGAGATGGGGTCTCACCATGTTGCATACACTGATCTCAAACTCTTCGGCTCAAGCAATCCTCCTGCCTCACCAGCCTGGAATTACTTTCTATTGCTTGCAACCCAAAATGTTCTAATTCTATAAGAAAGAGAGGACAGATTTTGTATATATTAAATGTTAATTACCTGGTAGGATATTTAATTTTGCTAATTTAATTCTCATGACATTCTTCCCTGGAAGTGTCAAGTTCAAAGTGTTTAAGTGATTTGGAGAAGTCCAGATTTCAGCTCTGGTCTCCTGAACTCCAGAGCCCAAGCTCTCTCTCCTACCTAAAAATCAAGAGAAAGAAATTGTCAATTGTCAGAAACTCAGAAATATTGCTCAAAGGCTAAACTTTGACATCTGTAAATTATAAAGGTACAAAGAAAATATGACAGTTGCTTGCTTCTAAAATATATCTCTGCCTCCTCTAAAGCATTGAGTAGTAAGCACCTATTTTTTTTAAGACTCTGCGTATCGGGATTCTAAGAACCTATACAGTTACTGTCATACCTTGCATAAAGTGAGTTCTTTGTGCAAGTTAGGACATTGTTCTTACAAGGCTCATTGTTTTTACAAGGCCCATCATTTGGAAAATAGAGGCAACAAAGAAGAAATGAACGAAGAATAAAGGAAAGAATAGTGCATGCAAAACTACATTTATATTTGGTGCTTGCTTTACTTTAGCTTTTTGTCCACAAGGAAGATAATCAAATTAAGACAGGAAAGTTTATTGTTATTCAGGGAAACAGGGATCACAGAACAGAAACCTAAGTATGAATGGGCATCAGAGAGTGAAGAGCAGAAGCCAAAATGACACAAGAGACCTTGGCAGTGGGCTTGGCAGTTATTCCCACCAATGCTCCACCCAAAAGGGGACCTGGGTACTCTTTTTTCCTTCTTTGTATATTTGTGCTTCTCCTCTCACCACCAACCAGCTTCCCTGCCCACGAATCTATGTTTTTCTCTACCTCATAGCTTGTTGCTCATGGTTTCTGCTTCTCACAACTTCTGCATACAGTGCTCATAGCTTCTCCTACGTACTTATGGACCCCATGACTCCAGCTCTTCTTAATAGTACCTTTCCACTTCACCTGGGACTCTTAGCAGCCTGGCTGACTTCATACTTTCCAATTCAAAGCCCTGGAGCTACAGTCTGACTTCGTGAGCTCATCTTTACTTGGACAGAGGCTTCTTTATTTCTTTGTGGGTTTGTTGGCCAGTCCCTCTCAGTCAGAGCTGCCCAGGGGACCAGCTACCCCTGGGTCAGATGCTCATCCCTGATCCATGCTCTTCTAGGTATTGTGTGTGTGTGTACTGGGGGGCTTGTAGGGGGAGTGGAAGAGACAGAACACACATTACAGAACTCACCACAGCCATCAGGGGCAGAGATGGGCTGGTTTACCTTAGAAAAAGCTGTGGTAGCCACCAGAATGGACATGTTTAGTTCAGGTTTTACCTTAAGTTTCTGTGTATTAATAAAAACAATAGCTATTATGCGCCATCCCCCTACTATGTGCTTAATACTATTCTAAAGGCTTTACATACATGGTTCTGCACACTGCTACATAATACCTTTATCACATAGGCCCCCATTTTAAAGTGCTTTATGAAGTAGGCAGCCATTATGGAGTATTATTTCAATTTTGGAGATGAAGAAACTGAGGCACAGACAATCGTCACTCTTAACCATGACATACATTAGAAGTTGGTAAGGGTTGGGGTTGTGGAGTTTGTTAAAGGAAGAAGGAAAGATATCATTCAGAAAGAGGAACTGGGGGAAAGTTATTGTTTCTCTTTGGAATTTCTGATCCCTGATAAACCAAATATTTTTCAAGATCTTAAACAAACAAACAGCCAAGGATGGAGGGTGTTCCCCATTAAAACTAAGTGGCAGCATGATATTCAAGATGAAATTAAAGTGTCTGACCCTGGGGATACTCTAAAGAAGTCTTCTTTAGAGTCTTCTTTCCAAATAGAGGTTGGGAAAATAAACTCTCCACAAAGCAATGAAGGAGTACATTGACAAAAACAATGCAGTCTCTCTCTTGCTATGTGGGTGCTTGATTGCCAAAGGGGAACAGCAAAGGCCAATCCAGATTTCATCTGATATTAAGATGTGAAAAATTCCCCTCCTCCGAGAAGATGTCCTGGATCATTTCAGAATCTCTCTTACCCAAGAACTCTTGAACTCCCATTGCATTTATTTTGTGGCTCACACCAGAATGCTGTCTGTAAAAGAAAAAAAGAAGGAAGGAAGGAAGGCAGGGAGGCAGGCAGGCAGGCAGGAAGGAAGGAAGGAAGGGAGGAAGGGAGGGAGGGAGAGGGAGGGAGTGGGAAGGAAAGGAAGGAAAGAAGGAGAGGAAGGAAGGAAGGAAGGAAGGGGAAAGAAGGAAGGAAGGAAGGAAGGAAGGAAGGAAGGAAGGAAGGAAGGAAAGGGAAAGAAGGAAGGAAAAAAGAAGAAGAAATAATTGTGGTCCAATGTCTGAGCCACTTTCTTGCAGCTTCAACTGTGCAAGCAGCAGAGGCAACAGCAGCTGCCAAAATAATAGCAATAGCAACTTGTGCAGATGCTAAAATCTAAAAGCAGACGTGCATCTGGGGGCCTTTAAAAATCCTTGCTCTGGGTGGTTGCCATGACCTCTTCCTTCTAGTGCTTTAATCTCTTTGTTGTTTGGAGGGTTTGGTCCCAGGTTCTGAGGAAGCTGGCCTATCTTTATGGAGTGGTCAAAGGCCATTATGTCTGGGTGAGTCCACTCAGCGATCAGAGGGAAGGGAGGGTAAACGCAACAAGGAAACAAGATGCCAAATGAACTAAAACAAAACAGAATGGCATAGAGACCTCCTTGGTCACTATGCATTTGAATATCTCCACCTAACACAAACTGAAGAGTTAAAGGTGACTGTCTCCCTCTCAACCTCAGCAAAGCCCTCCTGTGGCGTATAGTGCTGTCTCCTGCTCTCTGCCTTGATAAGAAGAAATGTCGAAATATGTTCCAAATCCATCCCCTGTCCTCCTGTCTTTCCCTGCCAGAAAATAGTTACTACACTATTTCTATCATTATTTCTAACTGCAATTCTTCCCTAAGGGAAATTCTTAAGGGCTTTTTCTGTCTTTCTCTCAAACTCCAGCATATTCTTTTTATGTTTGTGTGCGCAGGTTTTCAGGGAACAAATTCCCTGAAGAAGCAGGGTCACACAGTCTATTGGTCAGGGTTCTCTAGAAGGATAGAACTAATAGGATAGATGTATAATTGAGGAGGAGTTTTTTAGGTGAATTGATTCACATGATCACTAGGTGAAGTCCCACAATAGGCCATCTGTAAGCTGAAGAGCCAGGAAGCCAGTCCTAGTCCCAAAACCTCAAAAGTAGGGAAGGCAATAGTGCAGCCTTCATCTGTGGCCAAAGATCTGAGAGCCCCTGGCAAATCACTGGTGTAAGTCCAAGAATCCAAAAGCTGAAGAGCTTGGAATCTGATGTTCAAGGACAGGAAGCATCCAGCATGGGAGAATGATGAAGGCCAGAAGACTTAGCCAGTCTAGTTCTTCCACATTACTCTGCCTGCTTTTCTCCTAGCCATGCTGGCAGCTGATCAGATGGTGCCCATCCAGGTTAAGCATGGGTCTGCCTCTCCCAGCCCACTGACACAAATGTTAATCTCCTTTGGCAACACCCTCACAGACACACTCAGGAACAATACTTTGCATCCTTCAATCCAATCAAGTTGACACTTAATATTAACCATCATACATACTTTATCAGATCTATGTTGAATTCTCCCCTATCAGTTACAGAATCGGAAAATGTAGACTTGAATGTTAGAACCACTCTGTGTGTATTTGTATGTGTGTGTGTGTGTGTGTGTGTGTGTGTGTGTGTGTTTTATTAAGGCCAAATTCTTTGTTAGCCAGAGTTTGCCTGTCTTTTAGAAAAAGAACAACAACACTGATTCAGTAAGTTTTGCTTTTTTAATAGCACAGTGGTTTTCTCTTTGGGGAAATTTTTTTCTTGGGTGGGGTCTTCAAAAAATAGACACATATATATTTTCTTCACCTAGCCTAGGGTTTCTCAGCCTCAGCATACTGACATTTTGGGCCTACATTAGTCTGTTTTCACACTGCTATAAAGATACTACCTGCGACTGGGTAATTTATAGACAAAAGAGGTTTAATTGACTCACAGTTCCATATGGCTGGAGAGGCCCCGGGAAACTTAGTCATGGCAGAAGGCAAAGGGGAAGTAAGGCACGTCTTACACAGCGCAGGAGAAGGATTGAGTGCATGGGAAACTGCCACATTTAAACCATGAGATTTCGTGAGAACTCCCTCACTATTACAAGAACAGCGTGAGGGAACCACCTCCATGATCCAATCACCTCTCACCAGGACCCTCCCTGGACAAGTGGGGAGTACAATTCAAGATGAGATTTGGGTAGGGAGACAGAGCCAAACCATATCAAGTCTGGATAATTTTTTGTTGCGAATGACTGTCTTGTGCATTGCACATACATATACATATATTTGTTTAAGACAGAGTCTCACTCTGTCGCCAAGGCTGGAGTACAGTGGCATGATCACAGCTCACTGCAGCCTTGACTCTCCTATGCTCAAGTGATCCTGCCACCTAAGCCTCCTGAGTAGCTAGTACTACAGGCAGGTGCCACCACAGCAGGCTAATTTTTTAATTTCTTATAGAGACAAGATCTCACTATGTTGAGCAGCCTCAAGCAATCCTCCTGCCTCAGCCTCCCAAAATGCTGGGATTACAGGCATGAGCCACCACACCAAGCCTTCATTGCAGGATATTTAACAGCATTTGGGACTCTACCCAGTAGATGTCAATTCACTCTCACCCCAATATATAACAACCAAAAAGTATCCCCAAAGGTTGCCAAACATCCCTTGGGGGGAGTGGGACAAAAGCAACCCCAGTTGAGATATAGAGAAGAGACACAGGGCTCTCACAGAGCGAGTACTCAATCTGTGGGTTTAAGTGTGAACAAACAAAGTGTTTCCCACTGCTCTTGAGGATAAGGTACAGCATCTAATCTTGGCCTTTATCACTAATATGGTCTGGCTACAGCTTGCCAGATAATTTGGATTTCAATCCATCCATCCCCTGCTTCTTTCTGTCCATCCACACTCACTGCTCTCATGGAGTTTAGCAGTAGTTGGTGACTCTCTATGTTATGACCTTCTTGTCCTTTCTTGTAGGAACCTAGTTCCTGTTTATCCTTCACAGCTCACTCAAGTGACACATCCTCAGGGAAATGACGGTGAGATCCTCCCTTTAGGGGTTTCACCCTCTGTTACAGCCAGTCTTCATACTTTGTCTCTCCTTAGCTCTCGTCTTGGTTGAAAGTTGGTATATGGCTGTGGATTTTTGATAAACATTTCTCTTCCCCACTAGGCCGTCTGTTCCTTGAGGACAGGGACCACGACCAGCTTTATTTTGCTCTTCGCTTCTCATTTTTCCCAACTGTTGCCCAGCATCCAGCACAGTTCCTGGATCACCCTGGATACAAGTATTTGAATAAAATGAATATATGAATAAATGACTCAAAGGGCTGTTTCCTAGCAGACATTTTAAATATCCTACTCCCTTGTTCCAGTAGGTAAAGACATTTGAATTCAGATAGTTGCTTACAATCAACAAGATGTCCTTTTATTTTAAAATCTTGACTTAGCTTTGTCCATTCAATCGATCACTCAAAGATGTAGAAATAGCAGTAATTTACAAGTGATAACTTGAATTAAAATCACCTAAATCAGAACACCCCAGAACAGTGGTTCTCAAAGTTGAGTGCATTGAAATCACCAGGAGTGCTTGTAGGACCAATGTGAGCCCACCTCCAGAGTTTCTAAAAATACGCCTGGGATGTGGCTCAAGAATTTGCATCTCTATTAGGTTCCCAGGTGATGTTGATAACCCTGGTTGGGGTGCCACATTTTGAGAACTTCTGTCCTAGAATAAGCAGAATCACAGAAAGCCTATGGGGGTCTGAGAATCTCTCAGTAGTAGGTTTTTTGCAAAAAAAAAAAAAAAAACAAAAAAAAAACAAAGAAAAAAAACTCTTCTAACTATTATAATAACCTTTTACTGAAAATTGAGGTTCATAATGGAAAATCAGAATTAAAGAGGCATAACCACCCAGCTATCCAGTAAACAGAGGAGTCAAGAAAGGGATGCAGCCCTCATTACAAAGCCTGTTCCCTTTAGCTGTGCCTCCAACTTGCCAAATGGGAAGAATTGCTGAAGGCATTTGTTAATTGTACAGGCAAGTCTCCTGATGAACTGAGTTTGAAAAATAATGCACTGGCTTTACTTACCCAGAGACACAACGCTGTGACTGGGACTACCCCCTGGCCCCATCTTTTGCCTGAGCTACCCCGAGGCTGTTCCATCACTGAACTATGACACAAACCAACTTACCTGGTACTTCTACTGGGATCTCTCCAGAGATGAGCAATAGTGTGCTGCAGTTATGCAAAGTTGTGGAGCAAAAAGGCCCCTTTTTATTTTTTTCCTTTTTTTTTGATCATCAAGTTTTATTCCTTGGTGAGCAATTTAAGACACTTTTTAATTAAAAACAGGGCTATTATAGACTCTGTGTGTGTGTGTGTGTGTGTGTGAAAGAGAGAGACAGAGAGTATGTGTGTGTGTGTGTGTGTGTGTGTGTGTGGTGTGTTGAAGGTAAAATACAGACTTCAGGCAAGTCTCATGCTTGAGACAAATGAATCATTCCTCACCATCATACAACCCCAACCAGAAGTATTACAATATCTTTTCTGCTGTTGGGGTAATTTAGTGACAAGTTTAAAAGCTTGTTTGAATCAATACATGAGAAAGTTCTCAAATCAGTCAGGGAAACAGTAAGAACATCAAAGGATAATCTACTTTTTATCAGGGGTGTGAAGGTCAATTTTATCCCTGAATGGCAGATAAAAAGGTGAGTCAGACATCATTCGTACCTAACTTCATGAAATCACAATCTTTTGGGGCTAGAGTTGCCAGATAAACTACAAAATACCTAGTTAAATTTGAATATCAGATAAGAATATCCCATGCAACACTTGGGATTATACCTATAGTAAAAAAGTTATTTATTGTTTATCTGAAATTCAAATTTAACTCGGTGTCCTGTTTTCTCTCCACCTAAGTCCAACAACCCTAAATGGGGCAGTAAGCGAGTATCTATGTGGTTATAATGCATTTCTGATACTGGTTGGACAATGAGAATTACTTCAAAGGAATTACAAAGGAAGTGGTTTCAGAAGAGGCAGAAGCCACATCTGATTGAGAAACTTAAGATGATTCAGGAGGTATAATCAAAGTTGAGTCTTGAAAAGGAGGCAAGATTTAGAAGAAGGAGAGTGTTCCTGTCTTGAAAGCAAAGGTACAAAGACAGAAAATATATAGTAGATTTAGTTAAAGGGAGTATGGATTTTGCATCAAGGACATAAAGCTGGAAAGGGGTGATGAAGCCAGGGTACAGAGGTCACAGTGAGCTAAGGCACTTACGGTTAATCAGTTCCATAGGGACTGGGGAAACTCTGATGGTTTCATTGGATCTGGGCTTCAAGGAAGGTTAATCTAGCAAGATTTTACAGAATGGATTAGAAGGGGAAGATCAATTAGATGGCTACTTCCTGGTCTATGTCAGTGTTTTTCCAAATATGGGTTACAGCTTATTTAGCAAGTTGTAAAATCAAATAAATTGGTTATGGCCAGCGTTAAAAACACACACGCATAATAAAACATAAAAAAATTCAGTGTATATCAGCAATCATCACAGTTCAGTGTTGCTTTAAAGAACACTTGTTTGTTTCATGAAGGGGTGGGTGGTAAGTGAAGGATTGTGATATAAAATGTGCTTCTTATGGAGTTGGGGTCCAAAATATTTGAAGGCCATTGGTCTATGCTGTGGATGGGTCAGTTGGTTTCTTTGCTTTGTCCATGCTACCTTCTCAAGGAATCAGTTCTCTGCCACTGATTTTGGCAGTGGCAGCTCAATGTGCTATATGATCCCAGCTCAACCAAAGACACCTAGATGAGGGTAGACATCTAACCCAAGAGAAAGGAATATATGAACGACCTGAGCCAATCATCCCATCCTGAGGAGAGGTTATGTGGAATTGTGGGCTGCAGCTGTAAGAACATAAGAAGCACTGGCCAGTCCCCAAGAGATGGAGAGAAGCCCAGTGAAGTTGTTTATGTGCAAAGAGAGTGATTTTGAGTTCCAAATTTCCAACTCCAGTACTTAAGTGGCCAGGCTCTTATTGCTGACCTGTGGGTATGTGAGAGATTGCCTGCAATGTCTGTGTTTTTATTTGCAGTAAATTTCCCCTGTTCTTAAGCATGCTGGAGTAGGTCCAGTTCCTTGTTACCAACTGCTCTTTCACCAAGGCAGACTCTTGGGGAGTGATAATATCAACAAGTAAATATTTATTGTATGAATATATAATGATAACTATTTGGTGAATCTGTGTGCCCAGAAACCATAGGCATGACAATGCACTGGTCGTGGCCACCATAAATGTGAATCCTACCAGTATCCTGTAAGTTCTATATCTTCACAGATACAACCACTAAGTCACTAAGAGATTAGGCAAATAGCTTCAGGTCACCTGACTACTAAGTGACAGCAGGGACTTGCCCAGGCTCATCATCCTCCACAGTCAGTACTTTTGGCACCTTATCACTTGATGTGATGAGTAAAGAGCAAAGACAAGGCCAAGATGGCAAGATCGCAGCCCTGTGACTATGAAAGCTGTTTAAACTCAAGCCCTGTTGTTCTTTCCTTTTAAGTTTGTCTCTTCAATTTTATATTCTGATAGCAGTCAATTGATCCTACAGCATAAGACTGTTTCCATAAAACCCCAAATGAAGTGGAAATGACTATAATACAGTTAATTTGACCAACAGTCAAACTATACAATAATTCAGGTTTTAAAAACAAACAAACACTCAGCCTAAAATCTCATTAAGCTGATAAGCAACTTCAGCAAAGTCTCAGGATACAAAATCAATGTGCAAAAATCACAAGCATTCTTATACACAAATAACAGACAAACAGAGAGCCAAATCATGAGTGAACTCCCATTCACAATTGCTTCAAAGAGAATAAAATACCTAGGAATCCAACTTACAAAGGATGTGAAGGACCTCTTCAAGGAGAACTGCAAATAACTACTCAACGAAATAAAAGAGGATACAAACAAATGGAAGAACATTCCATACTCATGGATAGGAAGAATCAATATCGTGAAAATGGCCATACTGCCCAAGGTAATTTATATATTCAATGCCATCCCCATCAAGCTACCAATGACTTTCTTCACAGAATTGGAAAAAAACTACTCCAAAGTTCATATGGGACCAAAAAATAGCCCACATTGCCAAGACAATCCTAAGTAAAAGGAACAAAGCTAGAGGCATCAAGCTACCTGACTTCAAACTATACTACAAGGCTGCAGTAACCAAAACAGCATGGTACTCATACCAAAACAGATACATAGACCAATGGAACAGAATAGAAGCCTCAGAAATAACACTACACATCTACAACCATCTGATCTTTGACAAACCTGACAAAAACAAGAAATGGGGAAAGGATTCCCTATTTAATAAATGGTGCTGGGAAAACTGGCTAGCCATATGTAGAAAGCTGAAACTGGATCCCTTCCTTACACCTCATACAAAAATTAATTCAAAATGGATTAAAGACTTAAATGTTAGACCTAAAACCATAAAAGCCCTAGAAGAAAACCTAGGCAATACCATTCAGGACCTAGGCATGGGCAACGACTTCATGACTAAAACACCAAAAGCAATGGCAACAAAAGTCAAAATAGACAAATGGGATCTAATTAAACTAAAGAACTTCCACACAGCAAAATAAACTTCCATCAGAGTGAACAGGCAACCTACAGAATGGGAGAAAATTTTTGCAATCTACCCATCTGACAAAGGGCTAATATCCAGAATCTACAAAGAACTTAAACAAATTTACAAGAAAAAATTAAACAACCCCATCAAAAAGTGGGTAAAGGATATGAACAGACTCTTCTCAAAAGAAGACATTTATTCATCCAAAAGACACATGAAAAAATGCTCATCATCACTGGTCATCAGAGAAATGCAAATCAAAACCACAATGAGATACCATCTCACACCAGTTAGAATGGCCATCAGTAAACAGTCAGGAAACAACAGGTGCTGGAGAGGATGTGGAGAAATAAGAATGTTTTTGCACTGTTGGTGGGAGTGTAAAGCAGTTCAACCATTGTGGAAGACAGTGTGGTGATTCCTCAAGGATCTAGAACTAGAAATACCATTTGACCCAGCCATCCCATTACTGGGCGTATACCTAAAGGACTATAAATCATGCTACTGTAAAGACACATGCACATGTATGTTTACTGCGGCACTATTCACAATAGCAAAGACTTGGAACCAACCCAAATGTCCATCAATGATAGACTGGATTAAGAAAATGTGGCACATATACACCATGGAATACTATGCAGCCATAAAAAATGATGAGTTCAAGTCCTTTGTAGGGACATGGATAAAGCTGGAAACCATCATTCTGAGCAAACTATCGCAAGGACAGAAAACCAAACACCGCATGTTCTCACTCATAGGTGGGAATTGAACAATGAGAACACCTGGACACAAGGCAGGGAACATCACACACTGCGGCCTGTCATGGGGTGGGGGGCAGAGGGAGGGATAGCATTAGGAGAAATACCTAATGTGAATGATGAGTTAATGGGTGCAGCAAACCAACACGGCACATGTATACATATGTAACAAACCTACACGTTGTGCACATGTACCCTAGAACTTAAAGTATAATAAAAACAAAAAAACAAAACAAAAAAACAAAACAAAACAAACAAACAAATAAACCAAAAAAACTTCTTTAGAAATGATTTGTCTTCCCTGATTGCTGGTTTCAGTTCAACACTGGCTGCATGTGTAAGACCAACAAGACCCTGGGGAGGCCATCAACAGGTGCAGAATGGCAGGACCCTTCAGTCCTCACCTATTCCCTTGGTCCCTTTAGTGCTGTGCCCACCTTTCTTCCTTCCTCCCATATGGATTGAGGGGGACCCAAGGCTGCTGTGTACTATCTTCCTGCTCTAAACCATTAATGGCTCTATTTCCTTCAGGATACAATTCACAGGATGATATTCAGGACCCTCCAGAACCTGGACCTGACCTGAAATAGAAGAATTCCCAACTTACATTCCACAGCTCATTCTTACATTCATGCATGCATTTATTCATGCATGTATTTGTACAAAGAACGTCTGTGTTTTTACCATGTTCCAGACCTGTTTTAGCTTATTGGACACTCAAAAATTTAATAATAATAAAACGAACATTTATCATGTGCCAGACATGGGCCAAGTTCTAGGCTAAGTGATTTATCTGCACTAACCAATGTTATGTTCATCATAAATATAGGACATGAGTAACATTGTCTTCCATTTTACATTTGATGAAACCAAGGCATAAATAGGGTGTTTACCTTCCTTATTGTTCCTACTGCATCTCTAGAATGAGATCTACATAGCTCCTGTCCACAAGCAGCTCATTGTCTAGAAGGAGAAATAGATGTGTAAACACAATTAAATGCAAATGGAGAGTATTATGAAAAAAAGGGTCAATTTCATCATATCATTTTACTTGTTATCCCCCAAGCACCAGTAGCAAATTTCTACCCTTTGCCTTTGCTCACAGATCTCCCTTGACTGGGGTCCACTTCCTACTATGTAGTTTGTCTAACCACATTGCTACATCAGGACATATGCACCTTAGAACCCTTAGAACCTTAGAACCCTTCTCAGAATGATTATCTCAGAATCCTTCTCAGCACTACCCTCAAGGCAGCTGCTGTCAATCATAGAAGTCCCCCTTTCTCCATGGTTTCATTTTCCTTGGCTTCAGTTACCCACAGTCAACCGTAGTTCAAAAATATTAAATGAAAAATTCCAGAGATAAAAAAATTAAGTTTTAAACTGTGCACCTTTCTGAGTAACGTGCTGAAATCTAATGCCATCCCACTTTGTCCACCCAGGTTGTGAACCATCCCCTTGTCCAGCAGCTCTAGGCTGTCTGTGCTACCCACCCATAGTCACCTAATGGTTATCATATTGACTGTCAAAGTGTTAAAGTGCTTGTGTTCGGGGAATCCTTATTTTACCTTTGTTACAGTGTATTATAATTGTTTTATTTTATGATTAGTTATTGCTAATCACTTGCTGTGCCTAATTTATACATTAAATTTTATCATAGATATGTATGTATAGGAAAAAACACAGTATACATAGGGTTCAGTCCTATCGGCAGTTTCAACAATGCACTGGGGGAGCCTTGAATCGGTTCCCCTGCAGATAAGGAGAAACTACTGTAACTGGAATTGGCACGTAATATAAATGTATTTTGTCTCTCAGAGTTAAACTACCTTGACTCATTTTATATTTGAGAAAGTTGAGGCTTGGCAAGCTTGAATAACCAGTCTAAGGTCACACAGTAAGTCAGACAGACCCAGATCTAGAAACAAGCTCTCTTCCCTGCCACTCCAGGGCTCTTTCTCTTGCCTCACATCCTCCCGTTCTTAGCCTGCCCATGTCATCTGTTGCCAATCATAAGAAATGATGGTAAATGAAATCCAAGTAAGCCGAGAAGGCGAAGGGAAGTAAAATGCCAATTACTGAGTCCCGACAGACTGGGCGCCCGCTTGCAGCCTGCAGAGGGATACACCTACAGAAAATGTCTTTAATTAGAGGCAGATTCTCATGAAAGGTTGGCAGTGTCTCTGAAATCCTTGTTTTCGTTTAAGTGCATGGAACACTATGCATTTGTATTATTTCCATGCCATATTTGAGTTGAGGAATATTAAATATTTATTCCCCATCAGTTTCTGAGTAACATGCTGCTCAACTTTCCTATTTACTAACACTACTGATGTATTTAGTCCATGGCTACATTTCCAGTTGCATATTTAAAATATTACTTTAAGTCAATTCTTAGGCATTTAAAGAAAATTTAAATTTACAAACAAAGGCATAGGAATTATACACCTGTAAGATAAAGTACTAGGCTTCTCATGGTCATTAAGCTCCGTGGTGTAGTGGAAAGGGCCTTTAGAGCCAAGATGGGAGTTTGCATCAAAACTCTGTTTTTCCCTGCTGTGTAGCCTTGACAAGTTAATTAACCCCTCTGAGCCTAGTTGCTCATCTCTCTCAGAGATGCAAGGTTGGTATTTGACAGGAAGAACTATATTATGTCTGAATACAAAAATGGTAGCTATTGTTATTCTTCATCCCACCCTCCACATATTTGCTTATGCTATGCTAGGCTTGGAAAGCCCTGCTGGATGCTTAAATTTTCCACATCCAGCAGGTCTATTACAAGTCCCTCTTCAGTAAAGCTTACCTTGTCCAGTCCCACCCACAACCATCACTCCCTCCTCTGAATTGCAAGACTACTTATAATTTTAGCCAGTCATTTGGATAACTGATGTATATTTCCTTAGATTGTTATTTAATTTATAATGTGTATTTCTGCTTTTATGCTAAAAATATTGTCTTTTTTGTCTACTTTATGCTAAGATCATAATAGCCGATAGTTAGTAAGCACTTACCCCATTCCCAGCTATATGGGCCTCTTTGTGTGGTCACTGCACATGTGTGAGTTTGGGCTTTCTCACTGAATGGTGGTGAAGTCCCGAGGACAAGTATCTTGGCAGAGATAGAGCACCAGCCCTGATCCCTCAGCTGGAACTTACGTGGCATCACTTCCACTATGCTCTATTGCTTGGAGCAGTCACAAGCTCATTCAGGAACAAGAGGAGAGGCAACAGACTCCACTTTGGATCGGGCAGTGACAAGGTAGTAAAAAAACATGTGAGATCAGAAATATTGCTGTAACTATTTGGAGGAACTACAGTATGCCACAGAATATAAGTGCCCTCAGGGCAAGAAATTCTGTCTGTTTGGTTCTCTGGTTGGTTCCCTTGTCTAGGGCAGAACTAACCCCCACTATACACAGTTCATTTTTGTTGGATGAATGAAAGAATGCCAGTTTGCCAGACCTGTGACTCATCAAATGCCTTGACCCCCTGAAGAGAATGGATCTGTCTGAAGACAGAGCCAAGACTAAACCTGGAATTGCTGCTTCCAATCTCACATTCTTTCCACACCCCAAATTTTGAGTCTCTTGGATGAAGTTACTGGGAAAAGCCAAGAGTAAAAGCTACATTTTGATTTGTTTTGAAGCTCCCAGAGAGCTCCTACAAGTAACAACCCTTCTCCCAACAAAATATCAGTACTATAAATTGCTAGTCGTTAAGAAACTTGTAGGAGTGCGCTATAGTCATAGAAATAGCAGAGGCCTAGAGAACAATTATTACAGAATTGATTGCCTATGACTCAATCCAATGAGATTTGGATTTCCCTGTGTTATGAGGTGGCAATGAACCCAGTGCTGTAATATTTTGGAAGGACCATTCGTTTCCCTCTAAATAGGATTTCAAGCAATTTAAACCAAAAGAACTTCTGCATGGGACTCCTAATGGAATTTTGTGCAGCTCCTTTGCAATGTATGTTTAGAAAGTGCAAGGCTGGTTGCAATGTGTTAGTGTTCTGGTTTCAGAACATTGTGCAGTGTTTATATCATCTAATTAAGCCAATTTGTTAGCAAGTTAGTATTAGATGATACTGTTAAATGTCATCTAAAGCAGACAGAGAATAAATCAAAGGTCAGAGCCAAGACTGCAACATTTCCCAGTTAGAATACTGATAGGATGAAGGAGAGACAAGACAAAGCTTGAGAGCAACAATAGATCCAAGCGGTTAGAAACATTAATTTCACCGCCAGGTTCTCTGATTCAGACAGCCCCTCCATCATCTATTACCTGTTAAGACTTTGCAAATAATTCAAGCTTCCTGTCCCACAGTCTCCAAAATGGAGATAATCATGTACCCATGGCTTTGTTTGAAGCTCATGAGAATCCCCAAATATAAAGCATTTAGAATAGTGTTTTGGACATGACAATGCTATATACATGTTAGCTGTGGTTATTATTATGCATGAGATTCATCCACTAAACATTGGTGCATCCCTCAACAAAGAATTATTTGCATCAATAGCCATGAACCTCTGCTTGTAGAGCGGAAACACAAACTCCAAAGCCGTATACCCAGCCTCTATGCCTTGACGTCTCCATCATGAAGGCTCTTTATTTTCCCTTTTCTAAGCACTGCATTTGCAGTTATCGTTAGCTGAAGGAGCCACCCAGAATCTGCTTTCACAAACCATTTTCCTACAGACACTGGAGGATGGGGAGAAGCAAAAGTTGAACTTCCACTATAAGAACCACGGTCTAAAGTGTACTGAGCTGGGTAGTTTCCCTGCAATGAGGCTCTAGGGAGACAGATGACAAGGAAGCAGCCCAAAGGATGCCTAGACTTGGAAAAAGTAAAGCTTGGCAAAAAGGATGAACTATCCTGCCTCTCTTTAAGACAGGAGAAGGCTCATTACTCCTGCTCCCATCCCTCACCATGGCTGGCTGGATGATTTCCTCTGTTTGCCCCAGAATGTTCATCTAGACAGACAGAGGCCCTTTTTCCCTGACTTCTCTGCTAAATCTTTTTTCTATAGGGTAGCTATAGAAAGCCAAGTGAAACCCCTTGTCTCTTCCCACAGAACCACTTCCAGATGTGGGTGACATGAGGGGGACATCAAGCCTTGACGTTGTCTGAGCAGAAATCTCAGTTGTTGGACCCCTGCTGCTTTATACAAAATGTTACTGAGCCCCCTTCCCTGCTAAGTACTCTGTCAAATCCTCACCACAACCCTATGAAGTAGGTGCTATGACTGTACCTATTTCCTAGATGAGAAAACAATGGCTCAGAGAAATTAAATAACTTACCCAAGGTAGCACAGGAAGATCAAAGCTGAGATTCAGACTATGACCTACCTGGCTTTAGAACCTATGCTATCAAGATTTGTGGGAAACTGGGTCCATACTCCAGAATCCTTGCAGCTGCCTGCAGGGCCCAGGTTGTTCTGGCCTCCGGTTTCCTCTCCCTCCTTCATGCCATTTCAACCACACTGGCCTTCTCAGTACTCCTTAAAGATGCCAGGCATGGCCTTGCCTTAGGCCATTTTTCTAAACGTTTTCTAAGCATGGAACATTTCAGCCAAAAACATCCCTCGAATCACTGTCTTACTTCAGGATTTTGCTCACATTTCACCTTTCATTGTTTTTTAAAATAGCAATGGATCAGATTACTGTATTCCTGTTGAATCTAAAAATTTTTTAAAGGGGGGCTTGACCTTATGTATCTTTTAAAATTCTATGTTCCTTTTTTTAAAAAAAAACTTTTAGGTTCAGGGGTACATGTGCATGTTTGTAATATAGGTAAACTCATGTCATGGGAGTTTGGTGTACAGATGATTTCATCACCCAGGTACTAAGCCTAGGATCCAATAGTTATTTTTTGTGATCCTCTCCCTCCTCCCACGTCCACCCTCAAGTAGGCCCTACTGTCTGTTGTTCTTCTCTTTGTGTCCATGTGTTCTCATCATTTAGCTCCCACGTATAAGTGAGAACATGCAGCATTTGGTTTTCTGTACCTGCATTAAGTTGCTAAGGATAATAGCCTTCAGCTCCATCCACGTTCCTGCAAAAGACATGATCTCATTCTTTTTTACGGCTGCAACATCTCACCTCTTCAATGAAACATATTCTGACCTCTTCAATACTACAAACTGCCTCCCTTCCTCCACTCACCCTAATCTCTTCAACCAGGTTGACTTTCTTTCTTTCTTTTAATTTTTTCTTTAAATTATACTGTAAGTTCTTGGGTACATGTGCACAACATGCAGGTTTGTTACATACGTATACATGTGCCGTGTTGGTTTGCTGCACCCATTAATTCATCATTTACATTAGGTATTTCTCCTAATGCTATCCCTCCCCCTTCCCCCCCACCCCACAACAGGTCCCGGTGTGTGATGTTCCCCACCCTGTGTCCAAGTGTTCTCATTGTTCAATCCCCACCTATGAGTGAGAACATGTGGTGTTTGGTTTTCTGTCCTTGCGATAGTTTGCTCATAATGATGGTTTCCAGCTTCATCCATGTCCCTACAAAGGACACGAATGCATCCTTTTTTATGGCTGCATAGTATTCCATGGTGTATATGTGCCACATTTTCTTAATCCAATCTATCACTGATGGACATTTGAGTTGGTTCCAAGTCTTTTCTATTCACTATTGTGAATAGTTCCACAATAAACATACGTGTGCATGTGTCTTTATAGTACCATGATTTATAATCCTTTGGGTATATACCCAGTAATGGGATTGCTGGGTCAAATGGTATTTCTAGTTCTAGATCCTTGAGGAATCGCCACACTGTCTTCCTTTTATCTTTTTCTTTCTTTCTTTCTTTTTTTTCGTGATCTTGGCTCACTACAACCTATGCCTGGCTCAAGCCATCCTCCTACCTCAGCCTCCTGAGTAGCTGGAACTACAGGCACGCACCAAGTCCAGCTAATCTTTTTTCTTTCTTTTTTCTTTTTTTTTTTTCTTTTGGAGAGACAGGGTCTCACAATGTTGCCCAGGCTTGTCTCAATCTCCTGGACACAAGGGATCCTCCAGTTGCAACCTCTCAAAGTGCTGAGATTATAGGTGTCAGCCACCAAGCCTAGCCGACCTTTCTTTCTTCTCTATTCTTATGCTTGCAGGTTTTCACATGCCTGAATCATGTTTCACAAAAAATCTTTCCAATATCTCTCAGTATTTATTTAGAATTTGACGATATTATATTTACATTCAGCATTTTTCTTCACAATCTTCAAGATTTCCTTCCTTCCTTCCAAGATGTGATGAGCCACCTACTACAAGCCTGGCACTCTACCAGTTTCCGGCAATGAAATGATGAAAAATGTACCATCTTTGACCTCTAAAAGATCACAGTCTTCGAAGAAGATGCCCAGTCCTGGGTTCATTTGCTAGTGATTTCTTCAGCCCTCCTGGAAGAAAATCAGGAAAGGATTTGGAAAATCAGGACAGTGGGTGGAACAAAGTCAATCAAAGATGCTATTTTTAGCAAAATCTCAGCCTGGAACTGATCCTGTCAGGGAGGTCTGGAGTCTAATTCGCCTCTCAGAATGTGTCCTGCCTACAGGCCAAGGAGCTGGGCTTTCCTATCATCAGCCCTTTCAGTCCTGAGCTAAGCACTGCCCTGGAATTGAAATAACCCCCAGGCACTTTCACCTCTGTACCTGAAGTGGCTCTGGAAGCCCCAGGCCAAAGAGAGCTGCAGGTGCTGGCCATTAGGAGCAGCAGCACCGGAAGATGACCTTGGGGGATGCAGTAGAGTCTATGGGACTTGGGTGGGGCACAGATAGTGTCCCCTCTGCTTAACTCACTTCAGGAATCAGTTTGGAACTTGATTGTTTTCTATTTTTTGCTAGGTTTCTCCCCATCCCACCCCCACCCCTGTGTCTTCCACGTTTCTTCCTCCCTACAGGTGTGTTTGCTGAGTACCTGTACCGGACCAAACACTGTGCTGGGGCTGAATACTCGTCCTCTGTTCTCACTGAGTCTGGCCTGCTGCCGCTCGCTGAAACACACCACGTACCTTTACTACATGGACGGTTGTAGCCTAAATAACTCTCATTTCCCATTTATTCTGTTGAATATTTACTTAAACCAGTTGGAGGACACTCCATTACGTTTCTTTAAAATGTATTTGATTTCCTCTTCTCAGGTACTCAGCATCTATAAAGTGTTTAGAGAATTCCTCCCAGTTTTGTGTAACCCATGAATCTAGTCAGTAACAAGTCACCCACAGAATCATACTAAAGACATGTCTACAGATAAATGTCTAGATTGGCACAGATACAACTGACCAGTACTTCTGGAAATGTATGCTTAATCAGTTCCAACTGGCTTTACAATCTGGATTACTTTTTTTTCCATTTTGGGATTTCATAGAAGATTCTGTCACATTCATTTAATATAATCCAGTCATTCCGTATCTGTGGCATTCTCCTGAATTGCCTAGAGCTTCATGGAAGGAATGCCTTGGAGTCAGAAGACTTAGTTCAAATCCTTGATTCATCACATCTCACATATTACCTGGGGCAAAACACATTAAATCTCAGGTGTTTTGTTGTTCTTGTTATTGTTGTTGTTTTTGGGGTTTTGTTTGTTCATAAAATGGGGGAAATAGACTATCTCATAAAAATATTATGAGTAACTGTTACATACCCAAAAAAGTGGTCAATAACTTGAATCTGGGAGGTGGAGCTTGCAGTGAGCCGAGATTGCGCCACTGCACTCCAGCCTGGGTGACAGAGCAAGACTCTATCTCAAAAAAAAAAAAAAAAGTCAATAAATTGTAGCCATTTCTTACACTTTTCTGATTAAAAAAAAGAAAAAAAAACTATAGTTTTGCATCTTTGTCCGTGAGGAACAATAATATCTCAGTTTTCTGTTGCCACAATCATAGTGAATACCAAACAACCCCCAAACCCCAATGGTGTACAACAATTAACATTTATTTGTGCTCATAAGTCTATGGGTCAACTCGGTGATTCTGTGGATCTAGACTGTGCTTGGCTGATTTAATTTGGGCTCCCTCATATGTCTGAGGTCACTAGTAAATTCACTGGGGGCTGACTGGTCTAGGATGGCCTCCTCTGGCCCAGCTGGTCTCTCCTCCATATGATCTCTTCTCCTTCAGCAGCCTAGCCTGAGCTGGCTCTCATGGCATGCTAGGAGGACAAGAGAGACAACAGAAACATGGAAAGTGTCTTGAGAGGCCCAGACTCAGAAATAGCATACCATCAGTTCTGCTATATACATTGGCCAAAGCAAGCTAAAGGACTGCCAATACTCAAGGGAGTGGGTGTACCTGGCTTCATCTCTTGATAAGAGATGCTGCATAGTCACATCACAAGGTAGTAGACACAAGAAAGCCATTAATCAGGGGCAAAATTCAATCAACCTACTACAAATACATTTATTTTTCCTTCTTCATACATCCTCTTCCTGGCATGCAAAGCCTTTGCTACTCTGTCTTCATCTTGCTGATCTGATGCCATTTGCCTTTATTCCCCAACACATGCCTTCTATCTTGGCTAGCTCAGGCTGTAGCCTTTGCCTCTGTGGCCTCGGCATCTTAGCTCTCAGGAACAGTGCAGTCTTTCTCTCTCTCACCATTCAAGCCCCACTGATCCTTCCAATCTTGGCTTAAGTCTTACCTCCTTCCTGTAGCCATCCCAGACTTCTCCTGAGTCTTCTGAAACACTTATTAACACTGGCTAGTAAATGCAAGTAATTCAGGTTAAGTATGTTTCCAAATCTAGGGGTTGCATAAAAGTTAGAAGGGATTAGGAATAGTTTTTAATTGACTGGCTACCCCTAGGAGAAGATTGCAGAGAGGAAAGACCACAGAGGGAAATAGTATAGAATACTTAGGCAAAGTCCTGGCAGTCAGACCAACTCACCCATTCACAAGCTGTGTGACTGGATAAGTTACTCCAACCCTCTGAACCTAAAATGTATAATCTGTTAAATTAAATACTATTTCATAGAGTTTTCTTGGGGATTAAATACAATAATGTACATGAGGCATGCAGTACAGTGCCTAGCACATAATATTCAGTAAATGTTAGCTACAGCTATAGCTGCCACTAGGAATCATATTCCATGATGATAGTAATTTATTCATTCTTCCCTCCTCTCCCCAATGTCTCTGGCTGAATGAGGTAAGTCAAATTCACCAACCCATTCTTTGGCCTTTTTACTTGGACTACACTGGTGAGTTACATTAGAAAGAACCCTTTGCTTATATGATGAAAGTGTTATCCAAAATGTCAAGGTTTACTATTTAGAAATGGATAAATCAAATGTGTTTTTGTAATGAGTATTATATTTAGTCTTCTTGGCTTACTTAATCATATTTAACTTGGCTCTCATCTCCAGTCTAAACTTAGCTGTTTGGAAATCTGAGCCATGATGGCTGCCCACTTCCTGGGAGTTGAATCTTCCATTTATCTCGTAACCTGAGCAATACTTTCCTGGGATAATTTGTTTCTTTCCAAAATATTGCCACCTTCAGATGCTTAGAAGCTCATTAGTTTTCTGAATCAAAAAAAGTTGTTAAAAACTTTACAATGTGCAACAGGTTTAGCTTAAACCCAGGAAATTACAAAATGGTACACAAAATTTCTCATCAAAAAGAACTGGATTGGATTGTATGCTCCAAAGACACCAGGACCATGAGCACCTCATTAACAAATATATACACAATATCACAGTGCCTGGCACACAGTAGGCCATCAATAAATATGTGTGGGATGAATGAATGAATGCACTAGAGTACAACAAATTTCAAATTTTGTAGTGAAAAAAATATTGCAGGTCTTAAGTCAGTTTGAATTTGTGAAGGATCAAAGTGGGATATTAATTCATTTACTAAAATCCCCAGTTTACCAATCTAGTGGCTCTCTCAAGAAAAGGAAATCAGATTAGATTACAAATAATTACCTTAAGGATTTTCCTCTGGGGATTTTTTTTTCTCTCTAATCTATACTACAAATCGCCTCCAAATTAATCTTCTTGAAATTTAATCTTTTATTAATTTATTCCTAGCATCACCTATTATATCCTTTTCTCTCTCACTTCTTAGAGCCATTCATCAAGTATTTTAATTAGACAATAATAACATTCTTTTAAAGTCTAATATTTCCATTTCAATGGGTGTAGGTAACTGCTGTGATTTCTATGCCTAAGGTAGAAATGTCTTAGAAATGTGCTGTTTTACTAGAAAGACAAATGTCCCTCTTAAGCCGTATATATTTCACTCTCTTTTTATTACAAGTTATTTAAACAATCAGGAGGAGAATGGGGATCCCAGGAGCAAATAGCATCATTCAGCCTGTTGAGATCCTTCTCTGGCATGTGGTGGCAAAACGCATATGTGCAGCTATTTTGAAAAAAGAACGTTTAGACTAAGAAAACTACCTTGGAGAGCTAAACTTTTACACAACCCTCTTAGAGAAGCTTGTTCTACTCTTAAGACCTTATGAAATTGGTAACCATTTTCCAGAATATAATATTTATAATAATGATAATATACCTACTATTTATGCAGTACTTCGTTGTATGTGAGCCGCAGTGCTAACTAAAGGTTGTACATTATCTATTTATTTACTCTTCACCTCTCTATAAAGTATTTACTGTTGTAATCCCAATTTCATAGATGAGGAACCTGAAACTTAAAATGTTAAGTAACTTGCCCAAGGTCACCCACATAGCAAAAAGCAGACTGGGATTCAAGCAGCCATCTGACATGACCACCTGCTCTTTTAATCCCTGGTTATACTGACCCTATATATTTTCTCTAAATGGCAGAAGGGCAGGAAGAAATGTTTGGTTTTTTTTTCTGTTTGCTTAGCATGAGTCTTTCAATATTTCTTCTTTGATTCATTCTATACATATTGCAAGCCTCTGCACCAGACACTGTTAAGAACTCATTGATAGATTAATGAATGTCACAATGTTGGAGAAGGGGAGTGAATACAAAAAAATAAATTAGCGTTGAACATGTAACAAGTGCTGTAGTACATGCTTTCCATAATTATTTCTTTGAATCAACACACCAGCACCACCCCTGACAGAGCGCCTTCCACAGAGTAAGTACTGCCAATCTGAAATAATTGAAAGGATCAGAATCTACTTTTAAAGGGTTTATTCAAGAGAAAAACTGTGCTTGGCCCTCTGGGAAACACCAACTTTAGAGAAATGGAGTCAGTGCTCCAAAGTTAAAAGTTAAGGTCTTGCTTATATAAGCAGAAAACAAAGAAATCTAGTAAGATTATCACATTTTCTATACAAGGTTGGTTTATGAGTTACACAAATTTAATTAGTTACAGTGTGTTTTCTTTTTCATACCTCTTGTTTTCTTTTCTTCACAGCTTGTTTTCATTTCCTTTCCAATTTAAAAGAGTGTACTTAATGTTCCATTTACACAACATGATAGTCATGAAGATTTTGTGTGAAAAAGGTAAGAAGGAATTTTATCTATAACGAAGATCAATACTGAAGAGGGAGGAGGTCTTCCTTGGCTCTCTTTAGTCACTTACAACATTTTACCAAACAATGTGTGTAAGGACGAAGGCTAATCTAATCAGAGAAAAAAAGTTTACATCTGCCTAGGTTACAATTGTCTCTCATGTGACTGGGATCTCATAATCACATTCCCTTAAGGCTCAAAATATTTTAAAGTTCCAACAGCTTGGATTTTTAATTTCTTGTTTGCACAGTACCCCATAAATATATGTTGAATCAAACAGTCAAACTCCTACTGCAAAGTAGGGAGCATGAGGTGACAGATCTGGGGATGCATTAGTCGGGGTTCTCTCGAGGGACAGAACTGGGAGTTTATCAAGGAGAATTGACTCTAACAATCACAAGATGGAGTCGCACGATAGGCTGTCTGCAAGCTGAGAAACAAAGAAGCCAGTAGTGGCTCAGTCCAAGTCCCAAAACCTCAAAAGTAAGGAAGACGACAGTGCAGCCTTCAGTCTGTGGCCAAGGGCTGGAGAGCCCGCCGCAAACCACTGGTGTTAAGTCCAAGAGTCTAAAAGCCAAAGAACATGAAGCCTGATGTTCCAGGCAGAAAGCGTCCAGCACGGAAAAAGACGAAGGCCGGAAGACTCAGCAGGTCAGCTCCTTTCACCTTCTTCTGCCTGCCTTTTCTAGCTGCACTGGCAGCTGACTGGATGGTGCCCACCCAAACTGTGGGTGGGTCTTCCTGAGGATGGGTCATCCTCTCCTAGTCCACTGATTCAAATGTTCATCTCTTCTGGCAACACCCAGATACACCCAGAAACAATACTTTGCAACCTTCGATCCAATCAAGTTGACACTTAACATTACCCATCATAGGGGGGTACCCAAAGAGCCCACTTTTTGCAAAATTTGTAATGACTCAACCTCCCAATCAGGAGAGCTGTGAAAATGGATTCATGAGCATGAATTTTTCAATAGAAAGATAATAATGCAAAAATGTGAACATATTTTTCAGACTAGATGTAGCTGAAGTTTACTTCTATAAACCACCGGAAATAATGGCCAAGAATGTGTTTGTTAAAATATTACATATAAGCGGGATCTGAGACAGGGTCTTGAGTCAAATTTTATAGATTATTTATCAAGATAGGGGTCCCAAAGTACAGAGAAGATGGTTGCAGTAGTCCCATGGACACAAAGAGATAGAGGGAGAGAATCCAGAGACCAGACTTACCATAGATAAAAACTTAAAGCAGGATTCTGCCAGATGGAGCAGATCTGCTAACATTTCCCGTAAAATTCAATGTAGAATGCCCCTCACATCTGCCTACCAGCAGCCCCAATACCTTTCCAGATATCCATTCAAAGCCATCCTTTGCAAACACTTGGCTAACAGTCTCACATCCCTCTTGCTTCTGGTGTTTTGGAGGGTTGTGGGAGGAGATAGAAAGCTAGAAACATCAATCTCTACTTTTAGATTGCTTCTTTTCTGCTAGCCTTGGGGTAATAGCAAATGGCTAGAAAGGGAAAAACTCCAGAAAACATTAAGGGGTTTGAAAATCAGATCCAGGAGAGAAGCTGTCTCTTCCCTTTCGCTTATGAGGAAAGGACACTGGGAGAAGATAAGTAATTTGCCTGAGGTCCTATAGTGGGTGGCAGGTCTGGAATTTGAGCTCAGATCTCTCTGCCTCCAAAGCATGTACTCATACTCAAAATGAAGAGGATAAAACTGAAAGCTTTCCAAAATAAGTGTTCAAATTAGAATTCAGAACAAATCTTACGGAGACATGGTAACAAAAATCAAGCAGCAAGATTGACTACGGACATTCTGCTTCAGCAAAGGCTTGGGCTCTTAAACAGCAGGGAACTAAAACAACAGATTGGGGTGTAGAGTTTGTGGTGGGGCACGGAACAGATTGTTTAAAGATCCTTGTTAAAAGAAACTACTATCTATTTTTAGAGTGCCGAAAGGTGGAGAGAAGGGAAAAACTATTTTATACAATATGTCATGGTGGTGCAAAACTGTTTGAATATTTTGGAATTGGAAATTTAAGTTATTTGTAAAATTTATTAAGTCAGAACTGAGTTTATACATTTAGCAGAAGGAAAATGTTACCCGCTAGAAACATTCCCTTCTTAGCGGTCATGACCTCCCAGAGTTAAATAATTAATACGAAGAGTACAAAAACCAAAATATTATTTGTGGAGTTATGAGAGTTCTGAGAGATATTTTGTCTTCATAAGAGCCACTAAAAATATGAAGGAAGGTAGTCATGCAACAATCCCAACCCAGTTCAAAGGAGTAGACTTTGATACATTTTTGTGTGGGTTAAAACCTTTCTAAAACAAAGGAAGAATCAGAAACTGTCACAGGATGCAGAAGATTTGAAAATATAACTAGAGACTTAGGAAGCATAATAATTAAACCCAACATAGTTTCCTAAATTGGAGCCTGCAACAGAAAGAAGACATTAATGGAAAAACTGGTGAAATTCAAATAAAGCCAGAGCTTAGTCCTTAGTTGGTTCAGTAATGTACCAATGTCAGTTTCTTAGTTTTGACAAGGGTACCATGGTAATGTACCATACAAGAAACTGGGTGAGGAATGTACAGGAACTCTCTGTGCTATCTTTGCAACTTTTCTGTAAATGTTAAATGATTGTAAAAATAAAAAGTCACTGTAAAATACCCTTTATAGCCCACTACAATATTTTTGCAATGTTCATTTAATTCCGTGTTTTCTTCCCTTATCACCATAGTAACCTGCATCCTATAACATGTGGTGGGGTTCCAAGAGAGGAGGAAGAGGCAAATGTGACCTTGATTCACAATCAGGAGACATTGTCCATAAAGGGCTCTTCCCGCAACTTTGTCTTTGTATTGTCAGTACTTGTCACCTTGGGGGATATGTAACACCCACCCATGAACATGGGAAATATTCCAGTTAGTGTTCCTGATTTTCTTGGCATTTAAGGATATTTCTTAGTCCGTAAGCATTGTGCCTGGTTTCAAGGATCTACAATCATAAAAATATTCATAATACATAAATGTACATATCCTGTAGGGAGGAAGAAGACCAAACTTTCTGAAAAATAAAAATAACATACTAAGCACTCCAACTGATTGAATGGACTCCTCTTGGCCAAGGAGACGCCAGAAACACTTTAAAAACTGAATTCCCAGCCATGGTAGGACAGGAGGTCAGACATGCTTCAGTATGCCCCTTCTTTATTAACCTTTGTCCAGAATTCTTTCCTAAGGAGTAGGCAGAAACCAGTTCTAGAAAACAAGAAATGAACAACTCATTCCTTTAATAACATTTAGCCAATCATCTGAGGCTGCAGTCAGACTCCCCACCTCTGTTTGCAGTTTCCAGTGACAGCTCAGCAGTTTCACAGTGCACCCTCTCCTGATAAGAGATTGACAACCCTGAAGCCCTTCTGGATAGTCTATGAGGATGTGAGGATGTGCAGAGAGGGCTTTCATGTCCTCTGCTTTATCTTTTGATATCAGAGAGCAGAAAACTCCACCCTCAGATCACGCTCACTCTGCCTTTTTTTTTTTTCCTCTCTCTCTCACTCTCTGTTTCCTAGGCTAGAGAGTATAGTGGGAAGATCTCAGCTCCCTTTGGCCTCCTGGGCTCAAATGATACTCCCACCTTAATCTTCCGGGTAGCTGGGACCACAGGTAAGCATCACCACACTGGACTATTTTTTTTTCAATTTTTTTTTTGTAGGAATAGAGCATCACTATATCACCCAGGCTGGTCTCAAGCTCCTGGGCTCAAAGGATACTTCTGCCTCAGCCTTCCAAAGTACAAGGATTGCAGGCATGAGCCACCACCCTTAGCATAATGCTGCCATTTTTTGAAGAGGCAACCCATGAAGAGACATGATACTCAGTTGTACATATGCATGTTTCTCCTGTTATAATTATTCATGACTCCTTCTATAGCTTATTGAATATGTATACTTAGTTAACGTGTTCAGCATACATCCATATCTTATCTTTCCTACCCTCGAAGTGTCTGTCTCAGACTTCTGGCAGGAGGCTATGCTTCCCAGCCTACAGAATGGCTATTCTGCAGACTGCAATTCTATATGAGAAATAAAGCTCTCCTTTCTCAACTTATGAATCTTGTGATTCCTCAGTTGAGATTTCTAAGAAAAAGCTACTATGGAAAGGCCCTAACCATAAACATGGAGATCTCAGAAGGTAGAAAACTGTTATGGCACTAACTTAGAGATCAAAGAGAAAAATAAATTACTGCCCAAATTCTAACTCTCTTTGGGAGAGAGGAAAAAAGACATAAAAAGATCCCATGATTGGGAAAAATCCAAAAAACATTTAGAACATTGGATGTTGTTTTCTGAAATTTTTATTATTTAGCATCAATCAGTTACTTATTAAATCTCTACCATGTGCTAATCATAGCTGTGTATATACAACATTCCTTCACCTAAAGAGTGATTAACACTTTTGTAAAAGTACCTATAATAAACTGCCCAACAGAGACACCAAAATTGCTGAAATATATGTAATTCCCCCAAACACGAGCTGAAACAAAAAAATCATAATGCAAGCCGAATTCAGCATAAACTGAGGAAAGTAAGTTCTAGCATATGATAGAAATGTAAAACAGCTTTTGATTTTAAAGGTATGGTACAGAATATTCTGTGGCTCCCTTTGTAGTATGTCTGGGATAGAGAGGGTGTATACCCTTCATCATTATGTGAATATATATACATTGTAACTCTTACTACAAATCAATGAAGAAGATAATTTAAAAGACTAAACCACTTAATTCTTCACCTGCAAGCCAGAGAATTAAGTCCATTAGTTTAACATTGTCTCAGTTTGAAACATCAAGTAAAGAAAATCATTTTCTTTAAAAGAAAGAAGAAAACAAAAAAGAGAGACAGAAACAGAGAAGGAGGAATAAGGCAAGGGAGAAAGGGAGGAAAGAAGGAAGGATGAAGAGATGGAAGAACAGGTCTGTTAAAAACAGATAGTGCCAAGGGCTTGGTCTAATATGCCAGCATTTTTTCTCTCACTCAAAATGCTTAAGACTGTGTTCCTTTTCCAGAAATACTAAGTTTAGGAAACATTCCCATAGTTACATGATGCTTTCTAAGAGGAAAAAAAATAATAGAGTTGTCTATTTGGTCTTGATTAAACAGTAACCATTCTACTGGCTCCTTAATGAAAATGCCATCATAAAAGAGAGCTTTAGAAGAAAACATCTGGTCCCTTCCCTTTTCTTGGGGTTTGTTATTACTTATATTGATAAGATGTTGGTTTTAAAGATCGGAAGAATCTCAGCAGTACCTGTGATAGCCTACCGGATAATTCTGTCTGGGAACAACATACAAGCATAGTCTTTGCCTTAAAGCCCTCCCCTGCCACTGCCCTTATTATTGTGTTTATTTTGGTGGGGGGATTTTTCTTAGGTATAAATATAATGTGTATTTATCACAATAAACCAAACAAAAATTAATAATATTCCCTTTCCTCCAAGCATCCTTCCCTACATCCTCCAGATCATCAATCCAATGTTAATAGGTTAATGGATATTGTTCCACATGGTTATCTATGCTCATTCAAGCATATAAAGACACAAATTTTCCTAAACAGGTTTTGACACAATATTTTCCAAAAGTGGGATCATATCCATCACTCTACCCTGCAACTTGCTTTTTTATTTGACAATTATATATAAATATCCCTCCAGGCCAATACATACACCTCTAACTTATGTTTTTCATATGTGCACAGTGCATCATAGTATAAATGCGTCATAATTTAATCAACCTTCCCTCTATTGGTGGGCTTTTTTCTAGTATTGTTTTTCACTACAACAACGTTACAAGAAATAACTGTATACATCTATGTACATTTATATATGAAAAGCCTACGTTTTTATATACATAGATATGCATAGATGCATTATTTCTAGGAGAGATATCCCAAAGTGAGAGAACTAGCTCAAGGAGAAAACCCAATTTGCAATCCAGATGCAGAGGCAATTAGAACTATTACAACTAAAACCATCTATTTTTTTCTTCTTTTCGTATTTGAGAACCCCCAGTAAGAGTCATACAGTCACATAAAGACTGATTAAATCCGAAGTAATTTTATTGGCATAAAACACTAACCCTGTCACAGGATCAAAGTCCCCAACCAAACTTGATGAGCTTTTCACAGGATTTTATAACCAAAGTACGATGGTAACTCCACTAGGTCCTGTCATGGCCCACTCTCATCACCATGACAACTTCTTAGTAAAAGGGGATAGGAAAAAAGGTTTCTAATTGTATTCAGGTAGGAGGCAGACAGGACTCAACTCTGGAGGCAGGACTTGGACACTGGACCAAACTGAAGATAGCTAAAACAGGGATGAGGTGAAGGCACCGCCCTTTAAGACATACCTACCAGTGTGCCATGTCACTCTACCATTGTTGCCATAGCAACAACCAGAAGTTACCACCCCTTTCTCTGACAACGGTCCAATAACCTAGAAGCTACCACCCTATTTCTGGAAATGTCTGCATAATCCACACCTTAATTTGCATATAATTAAAGGTCAGTATGAATATGACTGCAGGACTGCTTCTGAGCCACTACTCTGGGCACACTGCCTGTGAGGTAGCCCTGCTCCACAAGATGCCATACCTCTGCTGCTGCTGTACACTGCTGCTTCAGTAAAAGTTGCTGCCTAACACCACCAGCTTGCTTGTGAATTCTTTCCTGGTGAAGCCAATTACCCTCCTGGGCTAAGCCCCAATTTGGGGGCTCAGCTGTCTTGCATTAGTATCTTACCCAGGGTGTATATCTCCTCCTTTGAAATGCTAAGATTTACCATCACTAATGATACTTATCTTGAAGAATCAGGGTACCTATATTTAAAAAAAAAAAAAAAAGAAGTAAGGCTAAATCTTTCTTTTTTTAGGGGTAGGGATAGCTTTTAGAACTAGTAATTTCCTAAACAATTAGTTGGAGGCAATACAAATAACAAAATTTATGATAATAAAATTTATCTGCACAACTATGTAGTACTCTTTAACTTTTTTAACCAGAAGCCTTGCTAGGGAAAGGGGAGATTATTCTCTTAAATTGGAGCTCAACAGAGATTTCTAATAATAAATGTCAATTTCTGTATGATTATTAACATTACACCTCAATAGAAGCCTTGGCACAGAGATGGCTATGAAAACAGATCAGCCCTCTAAGGGCTTTTCAAATGCCCAGCGGAGAGGAATTTGTATTATGAAAGCCCAGTTGGAATCCTAGCTCAGCTGCTTGCTGCTCAATGGAAACCACTTTGGACTAGAACTCAGGAGACCTAGGTAACATTGAGCCAGCTATGTAAATTCTGTGAGCTTCCACTTCCTTGTCTTCAAAATAGGACTAATACTTCCCCCTGCTCTCTTTCTCTCACATTGACCAGTGAAATAACATGCCTGGAAGAACTGAAGCCAACACAAGGATACAGGTGGAGAACTCAGACTCTGAGTCAAAACAAACTCAGACCATGGCTTTACTGATTACTACCTGGATAATCTTGATCATGTTACTTACCCTCTGAACTACAGCTTCCCAAAAAGGGATAATATACAGTAATAGCCACCCACGAGCTCCCTTATCTGAGGTTTCACTTTTCAAAGTTTCAGTTACCCACTGTCAACTGAAATCGGAAAATGAAATCAACCCAACTGCCTCATGTAACCAATAGTTAGGGTTTTCTGAATAAACATAAAAAGTGACCCTCTCACTGGGCATGGTGGCTCATGCCTGTAATACCACTTTGGGAGGCTGAGGAGGTGGAACACTTGAGGTCAGGGGTTCGAGACTAGCCTGGCTAACATGGCAAAACCCCATCTCGACTAAAAATATAAAAAATTAGCTGGGCATGGTGGCAGGCGCCTGTAATCCCAGTGTGTCCGGAATTGGTGGATTCTTGGTCTCACTGACTTCAAGAATGAAGCCGCGGACCCTCGCGGTGAGTGTTACAGCTCTTAAAGTGGCGCGTCTGGAGTTCTTCGTTCCTTCTGACGTTCAGATGTGTTCGGAGTTTCTTCCTTCTGGTGGGTTCGTGGTCTCTCTGGCTCAGGAGTGAAGCTGCAGACTTTCGTGGTGAGTGTTGCAGCTCTTAAGGCAGCGCGTCTGGAGTTGTTCATCCCTCCTGGTGGGCTCGTGGTCTCGCTGGCTTCAGGAGTGAAGCTGCAGACCTTTGCGGTGAGTGTTACAGCTCATAAAAGCAGCGTAGACCCAAAGAGTGAGCAGTAGCAAGATGTATTGCAAAGAATGAAAGAACGAAGCTTCCACAATGTGGAAGGGGACCCGAGCAGTTTGCCACTGTTGGCTCGGGCAGCCTGCTTTTATTCTCTTATCTGGCCCAACCCACGTCTTGCTGATTGGTAGAGCCCAGTGGTCTGTTTCGACAGGGTGCTGATTGGTGCGTTTACAATCCCTGAGCTAGACATAAATGTTCTCTACGTCCCCATCAGATCAGTTAGATACAGAGTATTGACACAAAGGTTCTCCAAGGCCCCACCAGAGTAGCTAGATACAGAGTGTCGATGGTGCATTAACAAACCTTGAGCTAGACACAGGGTGCTGATCGGTGTGTTTACAAACCTTGAGCTAGATACAGAGTGTTGATTGGTGCATTCACAGACCCTGAGCTAGACACAGGGCGCTGATTGGTGTATTTACAATCCCCAAGCTAGGCATAAAGGTTCTCCACATCTCCACCAGACTGAGGAGCCCAGCTGGCTTCACCCAGTGGATCCTGCACCGGGGCTGCAGGTGGAGCTGCCTGCCAGTCCCACTCAGTGTGCTCGCGCTTCTCAGCCCTTGGGTGGTTGATGGGACTGGGCGCCGTAGAGCAGGGGGTGGCGCTGGTCGGGGAGTCTCAGGCCGCACAGGAGCCCATGGAGGGGGTGGGAGGCTCAGGCATGGTGGGCTGCAGGTCCCAAGCCCTGCCCCATGGGAAGGCAGCTAAGGTCCGGTGAGAAATCGAGCGCAGCGCTGGTGGGCTGGCACTGCTGGGGGACCCAGTACACCCTCCACAGCCACTGGCCTGGGTGCTAAGTCCCTCATTGCCTGGGACAGGCAGGGCTGGCCAGCTGCTCCGAGTGCAGGGCCCACCAAGCCCACGCCCACCCGGAACTCCAGCTGGCCCGCAAGCACCGCAGGCAGCCCCGGTTCCCGCTCCTGCCTCTCCCTCCACACCTCCCTGCAAGCTGAGGGAGTGGACTTCAGCCTTGGCCAGCCCAGAAAGGGGCTCCCACAGTGCAGCGGTGGGCTGAAGGGCTTCTCAAGTGCCACCAAAGTGGGAGCCCAGGCAGAGGAGGCGCCGAGAGCAAGCGAGGGCTGTGAGGACTGCCAGCACGCTGTCACCTCTCACTAGCTATTTGGAAGGCTGAGGCAGAAGAATTGCTTGAACCTGGGAGGCAGAGGTTGCAGTGAGCTGAGATCACACCACTGCACTCCAGCCTGGGTGACAGAGCAAGACTCTGTCTCGAAAAAAGAAAAAAAGAAATTGACCCTCTCTGGTCATAAAACTTGAAACTTACATTTGTCTCATCTGAGTTCCTTCCTCAGGAAATCATCCCTCAGGCAAGGAACTGAAACTCATTAGATCACCGCATACAGACGATGAGATGCCAGACCTCTCATCCATGATGATTCCTTCCATACTCTTCCCCAAATCCTATTTTCCTGCCTTCCCTGTTCTATAACCCGCCAATTTCAGTTTGTCAAGGAAATGGATTTGAGACTTTATGTTCCATTCTCCTTGGCTGCAGCACCCAATGAAAGCCTTCTTCCCTGGCAATATCCATTGTCTCAGTGATTGGCTTTCTGTGCAATGAGCATCAGGACCTAGACTTAATCCCTGGCATGTCAGTAACAAAAATATGAAATAAAAAATTTCAGAAATAATCAATTCATAAATTACATGCCATTTTGAGTAGCAGGATGAAGTCCCCTATAGCCCTACTTCTTCCCACCCAAGATGTGAATTACCCCTTTGTCCAGCGGATCTACACTGTCTACACTACCCTTTCATTAGTCACTTAGTAATCAGCTCAGTTATCAGATCACTGTCGTGGGACTGCAGTGCTTGTGTTCAGGGAACCCTTATTTTACTTAATAACAGCCTCAAACCACAAGAGTCATGATGCTGATGTATTGTTATAATTTTATTTTATTATTAGTTATTGTTGTTCATCACTTACTGTGCCTATTTTATTTTATTATTTAATTTTATTTTTTAAGAAAGGGTCTTGCTCTGTCACCCATCCTCAACCACCCGGGCTCAAACAATCTTCCCACCTCAGCCTCCTGGGTAGCTAGGACTACCTATTCACTCCACCATACCTGGCTAATTTTTTTCTAGTTTTTGTAGAGATGGGGCCTCACTTTGTTGCCCAGGCTGGTCTTGAACTCCTAGGCTCAAGTGATCCTACCAATGTACTGAAATTACAGGCATGAGCCACATGCCTGGCCTAATTTATAAATTAGTCTTCATTGTAGATAGGTATGAATCGAAAAAAACATAATACATACAGGGTTTGGTACTATTCAAAGTTTTGGGCACCCACTGAGGGTCTTGTAATGTATCCTCCGCGGATAATGGGGACCACTATACCTACTTTTGTGACTGATTTAAGAATGGGATGGGATCATGCCTTCAAATGTGCTAGCATAGTGCCTGACACATAGTGAGACGTAATAAATGAGAACTATTGTTTGTAAAGTGCCACTCGAATGTGATAATTTCTTCAGGAAGCTCTAGCTTTTCTCACTAAAAGGTCACTTAAGCTTTTTCTTCCACTGGGTAGCTGTACTTTTTCCCTCTCCAGTGCCCTCTGTTCTCGCTAAGGCCCATTTGTCCTTTCTCTGAGAGATAAATAGGGGCCTCAGTGCTAGAATCATGGATGCAGAAACGTGTTGAAAATAGGAGATCCAGCTTGTGGTTTGAATGGAAGTCAAGTACTCAGGAGCCCCCAGGCACCTTCCACCTTTTCAGGTCACAGCATGAATGCATTAACTTCTAATTGCACTGCATCCCAGGACAGACCAAGAGGTCAAAGAGCAGCATATAGGACTGGATACAGGTAGAGAAATTTCTTCAATTCACTTTGCGATAAAGTGTGTGAGTTTAGGGAGGTTAAGGAATCAGCAAAATATACTCCCTTGCCTTGGCCTTTCATCAGCTACATGCCATCTTGCTTTCTACCCATTGCCCTTAAGACTCAGAAGTAGAAGGTATTTGTTCCAAATCAGTCATCCCAGTGCAAGAATGGGGGCCGGTTTGTATTTAGCTGGGCTGGGACAGGATCATTCTACACTGGCTCTGGAGTAAGAGACAGCTCTAGCTTTAGATCATGCATAAGAAGATCATGGTCAAAATAATTTTCATATGAGAGAGGTGGGATGGCCCATGTAACATGGTGATACACCAGAAAGCTGGGAGACCCCTCTAGAGATGCTTATGTATGGGCTGTACATTTAGTAATAGTTATTATCCACTATTACCTTTTCTTTTCTACTTTGTAATCCCCTTAACTCCAAGCCTCCAGTTTAGTCTGTTAAATACCACAACCTGGCTGTCATTGTGCTTTGAAGCACTAAGGGAAGGGTTTGTGGTCGTGCTTGAAAGGAAGAAAACATTACTAATGAATAAATATTGCAAGATAACAAAATTGATCCATGTTGTTAAGAAGTTGTAGTCCAGAGTAAAGTGAAATTTTGGGGGTGCCATGAAGACTCCAAAATACATTTCAGTGTGTCCCAGAAATCATCTATAGGGAGAAGACAATGGTCTCCTGAGAGTTGACTCAGGGTATTGTCTTGAAAGTTTTAAACAGAAGGGTGACCCCCAAAAGCTGGAGAACTACAACCCATTTGAGTTATGTCATCATCATAATAGTGACCTCAGCAGCTGCCAATTCTTGGCCAGCAGGTACTATGCCAAGGACATATGTTGATACGAGGTAGGTGGAGTTGACCCCATCTTCAGGTGAGGCTCAGAGTCTTGAGCCTGTCCTGTCATTAGTATGCGGTGATCTGGGATTCAGACCTCAGGTCTATATATTTCCAAAGACTGGGCTACTTACCACACAGATAGTATCTTGTAGGATATCAAACCCAGAGTTGTGTTTCCAACCCCTCTGTTGCCAGGGTTTCCCACCAATCATGCAGCCAGATTTTCTGCCTTAAAACTTCTAGTAGGGGCAGGGCGTGGTGGCTCACACTTGTAATCCCAGCACTTTGGGAGGCCGAAGGGGGCGGGATCACTTGAGACCAGGAGTTCAAGACCCGCCTGGCCAACATGGTGAAACCCCATCTCTACTAAAACCACAAAAAAAATAAGCGGACTGTGGTGGTGCACGCCTGTAATCACAGCTACTTGGGAGGCTGAGGCAGGAGAATCACTTGAACCTGGGAGACGGAGGTTGCAGTGAGCGGATATTGTGCCATTGCACCTCAGCCTGGGAGACAAGAGCAAAACTCCATCTCAAAATAAATAAATAAATAAATAAATGAAAAATAAACTTCAAGCAGGACTTGAGGGGGTGACAGTTATGAGCTCTTAACTCCCACCTGGCATGACCAGAGAGGTGCCCCAAGCAGAAGTGTGTAAAGTGGGGGAGGCACAGAAGGGCACGGGTTGTGTGTTGTGATGATGGAATAGGGTGCACATAGGCAAGGGCAGCCAGCATGCTGGGCAAGGTGGGCTTGACTGGGGATGCTCCCATAGAAAACGACAATTCCTACTTCCCATATCAAGATTGAAAATGACATTTGGAATTCAGCTCCCACTGCTATCCAAAAGAATTTTCTGTGAGAAGAGACTTGTTCTATATCCACAAGCCGCATGTGTTTACTGAGCACTTGAAATGTGACTAGTGTAACTGAGGAATGAACTTTCAATTTTATTTATTTATTTATTTTTATTTTTTGAGACCAAGTCTTGCTCTGTTGCCCAGACTGGAATGCAGTGGCACCATCTCAGCTCACTGCAACCTCTGCCTCCTTGGTTCAACCTCGGCCTCCTGAGTAGCTAGGATTACAGGTGCCTGCCACCACAGCCGGCTACTTTTTGTATTTTTAGTAGAGATGGGTGATATGATTTGGCTGTGTCCCTACCCAAATCTTATCTTGAATTGTACTCCCATAATTCCCACATGTTGTGGGAGGGATCTGTTAGGAGATAATTGAATCATGGAGGCAGTTTCCTCCACAGTGTTCTCATGGTAGTGAATAAGTCTCACGAGATCTGATGGGTTTATCAGAGGTTTCCACTTTTGCATCTTCCTCATTCTCTTTTTGTCTGCTGTCATCCATGTAAGACAGGACTTGCTCCTCCTTGCCTTCAGCCATGATTGTGAGGCTTCCCCAGCCACATGGAACTATAAGTCCAATTAAACCTCTTTCTTTGTAAATTGCCTAGTCTTGGGTACGTCTTTATCAGCAGCATGAAAACGGACTAATATAATGGGGTTTTGCCATGCTGGCCAGGCTGCTCTAGAACTCCTGATCTCAGGTGATCTGTCTGCCTCGGCCTCCCAAAGTGCTGGGATTACAGGCATGAGCCACCACGCCTGGCTTCAGTTTTTATTTCATTGTAATTAATTTTATCTTAAATAACCACATGTGGCCAGTGACGTATTGGGCAGTATAGGTATTGACCATCCTTCTGCCCAGTGTGGTTTTGGCAAAACTTTGAGTGACAGAGCTAGATCGCTACTTCCACGTTTACATGGATGAGAATTAGTATATTCTCTAAGAGTATATCAGTATACTCACACTGTATACCAGTATACTCACACTGCCTGGGCTTGAGGGCTGGCTCTTCTATTTCCTGCCTGTGTAAGCTCTCTTCGCCTCAGTTTCCTTGTTTGTAAAACAGAGATTAAAAACTGCAACCACTTCATTGGGTTGTGGTAAGGATGAAATGAATTAAGGGTTAAAAAGTACTTTACATAGTGCCCAGAATATAGTAAAAACCAAATGGATGTTAGTCAGGCATGCATTAATTCAGTCGACATTTGAGACTCTCTTACTGGCCAGACCCTGTGCTCAGTTAAATAATATGGATAATGGAAATGAACAAGATATATTTCCTTCTCTCAAAAGCTTTTTTAAAATCACTGCATCCCCTTTAGCATTTTTACTTCTTCGACGTCTTCTAATCCCAATGAGTCTAAATGGTATGACTAGACCAGCAATATCTGTCAGTGGGGAGGCAGCAGCACCAAGCATCGCACTTGTACGTGGTAGGCATGCACTAAATAATTGCATTTTTTTCTCTTGAATGAAATTATATGATTTGCAAAGCTAGAATGGACTGAACTTTTGCTGTATTCTCAGCCTCCTGCACACTGGACTCTTGGGCAGGACAAGCAGGTGGTATCATGATAGGGTTAGCTTTTCTACTTCTATTCCTCTGGTCATATTTCAGAGGCTTCCTGAGATTTGAGGGTGTGAGGGTCCTGGGGATAGTGGCTGTCCCCCCAGATCCAGCAAGGCACTCGTAATTATTATTTGTCCTATCTAATCAAGTAATACACAACTTTTTTTTGTTTTTTCCCCAACATCCATTGATATTTTTTGTGAGGATGAAACCCATATTTTCCTTGAAAAACAATTTATTCCCCATCTCAGTTCATGTCCTTCGGGGAGGTGACTGTGACTGTAAGATTGGCATGGGATTTTGAATTGACTAATCAGAGCACTGCATGCCATAAGTCAAGGTGATCGAGCAAAAGTGGCACTTGGCCCAAATAAGTCCAGTGAGTTTCAAATCAAAATTATCTTGAGAAGAAATAATATTTCTTTGCAAAGCACTTAAACTGAAAGAACATTGTCTGGAGTTGCCAGGTTACATGAAGAAGGCCTGACCTGGAGTAAGATCTGCATGAAGCAAAGCAGAACTGAAAGGAAAGGGTGACTTGGGGACATGTCTTGAGCCCTGGACCAGACCGTGCCTGAAGCACTATTGCTGTACTTTGGTTATAGGAGCCAAAACATTGCCTTACTTGATTTGACCAGTTTGAGGTGAAATTCTGTTTTTCATAACCAAAGCAGGATGTTCCCTCTGCCATTTCCTTGCTAATACTAGGGCTGTGCCCAGCAACTCTCTAGGAATAGTAGAGAGGCCAGATGACCTGCACTCTCCTTCTCAAAGTAGCAGCCTCTGGAGCCCTAATCACAAAAGACTAAATGGTAAAAGCTTCTCACATGCTCATGGTAGCAATTTTAAGGATGTCCTGTGTGGGACTGACCCTAAGAAGGGATTCTAAAAAGAGCCTCACTTACGTAATTTAAATTCTTAAAATAACTACAGATTGAGTCTGAGAATCCTACAGGGGCTCATGACTGCCTAACCTGGGATGGAGAGGTCAGAGATTCTCAATAAATGAAAAACAGGCTAAGAACAAAACCATCTCTTATCCTCAGCAGAGGGTAAGAGTGGGTCACTTCTCCAAGCAGCGAATTAGTGACTGCATTTATTTAACGACTTCTCAAAAATACCTTCAGCTGCGCAGGAGGAAAGCCGACCCATTTTTAAGTATGGAATCAATAGACTAATAAAAGTAATTCTTAAAAATAGCTTTCTCTTCTTAAAATATATTTCCCATTGAGCAGCAACCAGAATTAAATTTTTATGTGGTCCCTGACTCATTTTTCTATGGATTAAAACAAGAATGAGACTGAAGCCTTGGTGTAGTGGGTGATATTCACCTGAATGCTGTGCCTAGGAGTCCCCACTCCTGAGATATACTCCAGTCCAGGTTTGCCAGCTGTCCTTGATGAACAGCTTTTCCTTCCTCAGGTAGGGATAGAGAGCTAGGCTGCAGAGGCTCCCAGACATCACTTTTCTTCTGGTGTTCATGTTCCGTTTCCATCAAATTGAAACCCAGAACCTTAGAGTAAGAAGCAGGATCAGGAGTGCTGATAATGAGAGCTTGGAGCAGAGCAGGAATTCCTCTGGGAGGAGTAGTACTTAGGTTATTCCATAGCTGAGCAGAGAAAAGAGAAGGAGGAAGCTAATCCTTCCGCAAAAGGGAAACCCTTCCGGATTGGATGTGATTTGACCTGTGTGGACAATGTCATTTTCTTGGGCTTGGATATTTCCTCATTTTAAGTTCCTCAGAATGCCACTGTCATTAAGATTCCATTTTTTTTTCTCCATGGATTTTCTTTTCCTACTTACGTAGAGGAAAATATATTTCTCTCTTCCGGGTTCTGTTCAGCACTTTCTGCACCAGGAATAATTTGAAGTCTATGTCCCTTCTCCTCCATCATGTCTCGTGGGAATGAAAATTCCCTGAAGAACATTTCTTAAACTGGGGACATAGCCATAGGCACCAATTTCCCCTAAGGTAAAAATGCATATTCTAGAAACCTATCTCAGACCCACTGCATCAAAATCTTAGGGAATAGAGACCAGAAACTTCCATGTTTAAGATAGTTCTCAGGCATCCTTTATGCACACTAAAATTTGAAAACCATAGTCCAGTAGTTACAGCAGATAATGTCTTGAGTTGCCATGGGCAGATGGCAAAGTAAAACCTCCAGCCAACATATGCTCTGTGATCTCCAAGGGAAGGCTCCACATAAACAGGTGTGCTGTTCAAACTTGATTGAGGTGGGAAATAAGAAAGGACAGAAGTAGCTGGAATCCTACATTTTCTCTCCCACTTCTTTGTCCAAGCAATAGGTCCTGGTTCCCCTAGTTCATGGAGAGAGACTTACCTTGAAAATCTTAGAGGCTCCAAGCTCCTTTCTAAACTCAACTCCGTCAGTTTCATGGAATCTTTTGTTTATGTTGTTTTATGGGCTTGGGAGTTTCAGCTGTCCCTCAGGCCACCAGGGATGGTAGTGTGTTGTGAAAATTATGAAATAATGCCTTTAATGATGACCTTTATAATGAAAGGAATTCAGATTTCAAGCTAGAAGTACTCTTAGAATCTCCTTTGCCCTACAGTATGCTGAGGTGGCTAAAAGCACAGGTTCAAATCAAGACCGTGAATTGAGCTAAGTGAAGTGGTGAGTGTCAGTAGTCCCAGCTACTTGGAAGGTTGAGGTGGGAGGGTCCCTTGACCAGGAGTTTGAGGTCAACCTGGGCAACATAGCAAGACTCCATCTTTAATAAAGACTATGGGAAACTTGTTAGAGAAAAATGAGAGAAAACATTTAAAGCACAGTATTAGTCAGGGTTCTCCAGAGGAAAAGAACCAATAGGAGATTATATATTTAACTATCTATATCTATGTTTATATCCATACAAAATAAAGACATTTATTATCAGGAGTCAGCTCATGTAATTATTAAGGCTGAGAAGTCCCAAGATCTGCAATTGACAACCCGCAGTCCCAGCAGAGCCAAAGGTATAAGTTCTAGTTGGAGGGCAGGAGAAGACCAATGTCTCAGCTTAAGCAGTCAGGTAGGTGCAGTTCCCTCCACCCAGCCCTTTTCTTTTACTTAGGTCTTCAATAGATAGGCTGAGGGCCACCCACATTAGGGAGGACAATCTGCTTTGCACATTCTATCAATTCTAATATTAATCTCATCCAAAAGCAGCCTCACAGATACACCCAGAATAATGTTTAACCAAATGTCTGGGCACCCCATGGCCTAGTCAAGTTGATACATAAAATTAACCGTCACAAGCTCTTAGTGTCTACGTAGACTAAGCAAATACTCTATACACGAACATTGTGTATATCGTCCTCTTTTTTATTATCATCAGTATTTTTCATTGTTATGACCATAATTATTCTCCAAATAATGGCAAATCTTAAAGGTTACTTAATCTCAGAGTTTGCTAAAGCTAGTAATAAAAATCTAAATTAAAAGTAGAATGACAGAAAAGCAGATTGTTAGGTACATTCACCTGCTCTAGAAAATTTCTACGTGATTCGATGGTAGCTAAAGAGTGACAGTCAGGATTTGAACCCAAACCTATCTGGTTTCAGTATCTGAGCCTACCCTTTTATGTACATACTAATCTTTCCCCCTTAGCCTGTTCCCAGGGTTCTCCCTGCCTAGAAAACTGCCCCCCCGCCATCCTTCTTCAGGAAATATATCACTTTAAAATGTTTCTGGCACTATCATAGAGACATGTTTCAACTGGACAGAGATTCTCCCCGGATCACGTTCTTTGGTACTATTTCCATCGTTCATACATATTTCACAGATATTGGCCATTGTCAACACCTCTTCTCTATTTCCTCAGGATGTGTCACATACCAACTCCAAGTACTCCTCCTCAGTGATCTGGTAACCCCCAAGACATAGCTTTATCCTTGGACATTTCAGAAAACATTATCATTTTTCCCTTTATTGTCTGCATTCGCAACTACGCTGTGAGCTCCTTGGAAGCAGAAAACTTGGCCTGTTTCACTTTGTATTCTTGGGGTCTAGCACAGAAGCTGGTACAGAATAGGGGCTCAATGTGTATTAAGTCAATGGAAAAATAATTGAACTCTAAAGTCAAGAGTCATTTAACAAGTTCCCATATATCTGCCATAAATAAGGATTACCAGAGCCTCTGCTCACAAAATCTAACTTAAATGACGGTGATGCTACTTCCAGTTGCTAAAAACACATCTACATTTTCAATTAGTAGAATCGAAATGCCTCTGAGGTCCTGGAATGCACTTTCAGGGTATATACACCAGAACTCTTGGCTCACTGTATGATTTCACATAGAATTCTTGTCACTTAGCATCCTCAGGCATGAAAATTGGCGCATGCTGAAAGGAATCTCTGGGGTAGGAGAAAATCCTGATTCCCCTATATGTTCCAACAGGGACAGAAGGATTGCAGCTTCATTTCCTGCCAATTTTAAAATTATGAATATTTTGGTATGATTATAAGTAAGCAAGACAAGCCTACCAGAAAATCAAATAATCCCAGAACATGAAAACATAGATTATTGTTTTCCTTCCCTCTTCCTTTCAAGTTTATTTGTTTTGCCTTTGCAAAAGAAAATAAGATCAGGTGGCAGGAAAATTACATTGAGAAATTTAAACCTACAAAATCATAGCAAAAGAAAATTTGTTCTCTTTTACTGAAGCAAACCATTCAAATGCACAGCTCTCCTCTGGTCTTCTTGAAATTATGAAAAAAATTATTTGACTAATTCAGGCCTTTCTTTCTGTTAAAAGAAATCACCCTGTTTGACCCTCCAAATACCTCTCCAGGTTAGGAAAACTCTTTAGTAACCACGTCTTTGAAATATTCATAGCAAAATATCGAGAGTTTAAAAAGAATTTCTAATTCAGAACAATAATAGAGGTGAGAGCAGCCTTTCTTTCAAGTTTTGGGAGTGAAATTTAAAAAGCTTAGGTTTTATGGCATATTTCTGAGGCAATCTGAAGCCCATTTTTTGTTATGTTAATGAAACACACACTACTATTTGAGGACTCACTATATTTTCCTCTTATAATAAAGCACTTTCGAAATCCAGACAGATTAGTTTAGACCAAGACTACCTTTCCCATCATCACTTTATAAACAAATCTCCCAACATCCAGCATATGTTAGCTGAATTAATGAGAGCAATAAACAAAGAAACCAAGATTAGCAATGAACACACTCAATGGAAAACTTCATCTTACTCCAAAATTGTCTCTCTTTTTTTTGTCATTTGAATGTCATTGCTAAATATAAGATGAGAGTGCTTTCTTGTATACTTTCCTTTATGTTTCAGTCTCGTTCAGACTTTCTGACTCACCCCTATTCATGATCAAACACAAATTTCACAAAAGGTTTAATTGCATCTAGACTTTAATAAATATTCTACTGGGGATCTGCAAATAAGACTATAGGAAGGTGGAGGAATCTTTTTGTTATGCAAATACAAGCTAGTGGAAGCTCTTTCTGAAAGCTATTTAGCTGAGCCCTGAAAAAGCAATGTTTGAATGGCCTTTTCTTTCTTTTTTCTTTCAGGAATGTCAACCTCATTACAAGTCTGTTTATAACATCTTATTTCATGGCCATGTGGCAAATAAGTTCTTCCTGAGATGAATTTTGATAAAATATATAATGATAATTTCATGTATTTTTATAAGCTATCTCAAATGCAGCTCTTTGTTCAGGGATAGAAGGTTAAGTTCTTGATAACAAAGTAGAATTTTTGCAGAGGCCTTTCCAGGAGGACTTGACTTCTCTGCAGAAGGCAAATGCTGGACATATCTCTTCTTGTAGTTATCCTAGTCAGTGGGACACAAGTTCATGCATAATATTGATAATGGCCTCTATTTCCTGAACATGCACCAGACATTGTGTTTAGCATTTTATTTGTTTTTTTCTCTTTTCTAGTGTGCAAAGAGCTTCAATGTGCCAAGCATTTTAGATGCATTAACTTGATTCATCTTCACAAAAACCCTGTGCATTGTTGATATTTTATTGCCAATTTCAAGACTGAAGAACTGAGAATCAAAGAATCAGCTCTCTTTTCCAAGGTCACACAGCTAATAAAGCTGGGATTTGAACTCAGGCCGGCCTGATAACAGTGGCACAATTTGTACTTTTTGCAATATTGAGTGTTTTAGAGTCTTGGGTCAAGTGACCTTTTCCTTTCTAGAGACAATTAAATGAATAAAACAGGAGGTACCTGGACAGGTTTTATCCAGGGAGCTTTGTCTACAAGAATGAAAAATCAAGAAACAAAGCATGGTAATAACAAGGGTAATTATGGGGACAAATAGACCAGATAGTTGATGTTGGGACTATAGTGATCATTGTGGAATATAAAGATGATCATGGGGATGTCAGAAGTTTGTCTTTAACATCTAGATGACACTCAACCTGGAAAAATTTAGGGGGGAAAAACCCTTATCAGGCTACAATTCCTGTTGTATTTTTGAACTAGTTACTCCTAAGGGAAATTACTTTTAAAGTCACATACTTTGTGTAATGAATTTGGGTACAGTTTGAACATTCATCAGTTTTTATCACCCAACCGGTAAAATGTCAGCAAGAAACTGAAGACAGTTACCTGCAATAGCCCTGAATATGTAATTGAACCGTAAGAACAGCCTACTGCATGTTATAAGTCCTAGGTGGCTCCCTTTTACGGGGCAAAAGTTTCTCACTGACCTTAGTAAATTCAGCCCCTCTCCTTTCCGAAAAATAAGAGTCAGCCTTGTTATCTGAAATAAAAGATAGTATTCAACAGTATCACCATCTCCACTGGCATTTATCAGAAATTTACTATGTGCTATACATTGTTCTAAGCACACGCATGCATTAGCTTATTATCTCCTTCAAAGAGATTGTCAAGCATAGGACCAAAATTCCAAATAAATACGACTAATGAGAAACCCATTCGTTCTTGTTTGCAGAATAAGCAGAAGTCCAAGAGGCTAACCCACTTAGTGAAAAGTAGGAGCTTTGGTTATGATTTTTTTTTTTTTTTTGAGATTGAGTCTCACTCTGTCACCCAGGCTGGAGGTTCACTGCAGCCTCCACCTCTTGGGCTCAAGTGATCCTCCCACCTTAGCCTCCCAAGTAGCTAGGACTACAGGCACACACCACCGTTTCCCAAAATAGAGTTCAGAACACGTTACCCCAGAAGATAGCACCTTGGCTTTTGAGAAACAGCAGAGGCAGAAGCAGGAAGGTCAATTTCACCTTCCCACACCCTTTTTCCCTGAAGCAAGCCATAAAACTTGGAAAGAATCCTTTGAACTTCCTTTAAAGCAGGTGATAAGATCCTCACGTGAAAGGACCCATTGTATATTTATAGGAAATGGATGTCCTTATCTTTGAAAATGCAGTGAAATAGAGAAGAGTATGAACCAACAGGTTTTCTAAGTCCCTCTCGGTTTACTACCATTTGATCATACTCCCTTTCTCCAGTTATACTTCTGTAGGACTATCCACTCTTAATCAAAACTAAGCATAAAAATGTACAGGTTTCCCTGTTTTTTGGGCCCTCATTTCTTTTCCATATATATATATATATTTGTTTATTTATTTATTTATTTATTTGAGACAGTCTTGCTCTGTTGCCCAGGCTGGAGTGCAGTGGTGTGATCTCAGCTCACTGCAACCTCTACCTCCCAGGTTCAAGTGATTCTCCTGCCTCAGACTCCGAAGTAGCTGGGATTACAGGCATGTACCATCATGCCTGGTTAATTTTTGTATTTTTGGTAGAGACAGGGTTTTGCCATGTTGGCCAGGCTGGTCTCGAACTCCCGGCCTCAGGTGATCCGCCCCCCTTGTCCTCCCAAAGTGCTGGAATTACAGGCATGAGCCACTGCGCCTGGCCTGGGTCCTCATTTCTGAAGGCTCCTGCGTCATATAAAATGTGTATTAAATAAATTTCTATGCTTTTCTCTTGTTAATCTGTCTTTTATTAGAGGGGCCTCAGCCATGAGCATAGTAATAGGTGAGGAAAAAAGAAATATTTTCCTCACGTTCAAAAGCAAACTCTTCATTCTCTGTCAGCCTGTTTTTCTATCCTCTTCTATCTCCTCCTCAATAAGAGGGAATATAAATTAGATTTACTAGGTGACATGTGCCAGTTGAGGCATGTCTGCTAGTGGGTAGAACTCTGTTCATTAAGGAGGTATGTCATCCATGTTTGTCACCCCATGTGACTGGGGTGAGTGGATTCAAGACCTGCAATCTTGGGGCAGACCCTTCAATTTGTCTCTTTTTGCAGGCATTGCCTTACTGAACTGTTGTTTCCATTTCCTGTACCTTGTCACTGAGCAGAGGATGATAAAACATGAAGATATGAATTCTGGCTGATGAAGGTAGAGATTCTGCTTAGATATAAAGCCAAAAATATATGACTCACTTTAGAATTATCAGAGTTCTGTGTTGGGGGAGTTTTGAGCCCCATCCCAGTTATCATAATGCCATTATGATTTTTATATGCAATTGTTCTTTGTATATCTCTCTCAAGACCCACACGGGATAACAGACAATAAAAGAATAGGATTGGTACACTCATAAGAGCCTGGTTGGAATATATGAAACTTTATCATAATGCAACTCCAAGTTCTTTTAGAAGTCCCTTGATTCTCATGGTAAATCATTAGGTACAACTTCTGACTGAAAAATAACAGCATGTCAGCATCTCCACAAATATTATTTTGGAAAAGACTGGGACAGAAAGCTCTTACTGATCAAAGAAACAAGAGAAGACTGATGGAGTTCTTATGACAATGGGCTGGAATAGCGGACTCTAAAATGGAAGGTCAGTGTCACTCTAAAAGGAAGAAGAGGAAGAAGAAGCACACTCCTATGAGCAGGGCCCAGGCCTTAATCAATGAAATTCCCTTTTGTTAGTTTAGTTTGGCACCTAGGTGATCAGGGCTGGTTTAGAGAATTTACCCCAATATATTTGCCCTTAATGTCCCCTAACCCAGATGACAGTATCTACTCTTTGATCAGGACTCATCCTTACATTTTTCTTACTTTCCCTTTACTCATGAAGGCTCTCTCAATCTCCTTTTCTTATTTATTTTCTTTCTCCAAAAAATTGGGTAAGACCCCTATGTTTTAGGGCAGCCTAAACAAAGGAACTCTCCATTTCAGATATTTAAAACTGAAAACAAACTGATTATTATGAAAATATCCTGATTTCAGTTATTCCTGTTTACAATCTGAAGAAAGCCTCCAGACTAAAGCCATCGTAGTCTGTGAAAATAACTATAACCCAGACAATCAGCTCAGAAAATTCTTTTGAGAAGGTGAAGATGTAATGTTAGCATTTATCAAGGCAAACCTAATTGGCGAGTTAGGCTACTTAGGCAGATTATCTACCCAGTACTTTTTGATGTGGAAACAGCCACTTGGGTACTTTTTTTTCCCTTTCATTTGCTGGTATGTCGCTGTATTTCAGAGTCAATGCAAAACGACAAAACCCTCCATCTTGTCCATGGAAATACCAGTATAAACTGCATTTCAATCCATACCACATCTAGTTCTCACTTCTATTAAAAGAAATTGTGTACACAAGAAACATGATTACTCTTGTGAATAGTTGGCTTTCAGGATTTGACTTATTTATTGTAAAATGTGTTGTCCCACATTTCTTTTTCATCTTCTTAAGTAATGAGAGTGATTTTCCAAGGCCAGCTCTTGCAAGTAATATTATTTATCATTCCAAAACATGTTTTGTTGCCTAGAGTGAAACATACTTTGGTGTGGCTCGATTTTTATTATTTTTAGCCTTATCATGATCCTTTAATTTCATCCTAACCTGCTTCATTTTACTTTAGTAAGAATCATCATATGATGTAAAGAGTAATGATGAAAAGTAGGTTTCTCAAACAAAATACACCATTTCTAATCTCTGACAATACTATCTAAAACCAGACAGGCATCAAGTAAATAAATAAGCAACTCTTCTATTTTTCAGAATCTACTTCTGAATGATTTGATTTTTTTATGTTCGTTTCCTTCTAATTATTTGTGTCCAATTTCTTGTCATCGCATTTATGGCACATCCCTCCCGGATCACTGGGAAAAAAATGTAAAGCTAAAATCGGTTGAAAATTGCTTTTTATATATCATCTATCTTTTCTGTCATTCCAGGGGAAGAGAGTACTATTATCCCCCATTTTACAGATGAGGATACTGAATGTGAATCATTAGTTTGCTCAGGATAGCTCTACTATTGAGTGGTAGAGACAGAACTGTCTGGGTTGAGAGGCCAAGCATTTAACCTGACCTAAGGTACACTGTAAGATCAAATTAACCCATTTTTGGAGCTTGCAAGCTAGTCATATAATTTAAACAAAATTAAATATTGATTAGATGAGATGATCACATCTAGATAATATGAAGTTTATTGAAATTTTTAAAATATTTAACTTAAATTATTTTTGAGTAACAAACCCACAAAAATATCAAAGTGGGCATTAAATTCAGTTATATTCGATGGAAATGTATTTTATGTGTGACATAAAGAAGAGGTTTGTTTTTACCAAACTATCAATTGCCAGTGAGTCAGATATTTCCTCATACTTGTGGCCTTTGACACATCGAGGCAAACACTTCATAGAAGGATGGAGATCATCTAGGTTTAGATTAGGAAATCCTGGCTTAGCGTCTCAGTCATTTCCATTTTCTGCAGACTTTGCTTTTGGGGGTAGGATTACAAAATTCAATGTTATAACTTCCACTTTCATGATACGGTCTCCAGATAGTTGATTAAAATTTATTCCATCATCTTGAGGTTATCCAAGTTTTCTACAAAGCAGAACTGGATGTGGGGCAAAATGCAAGCATGTAAAATAGCTGAAGGACATAAATTCTTAGGTGTATGAGAATCTATTGTGGAATTGTGTTTTTAAAAATAAGAATACAAATATTTACAAGAGGTAGACAAAAGTTAAGAGACTTTGCAAGTGTTCTGTGGTCATTTTTTCCCTTGTTTATCAAAATGTACATTTAGGGAAGTCACAATCCCTACTTCAGATGCCTCAAAAGTTCTGGTTGCCATATCTTATCTTCAACACTAACAAATATTTAGACTATCTCCAGGGACACCGAGTTGACTTTCAGCTAAGGTAAAAGATGTCTTTGAAAGGGTGTATATTTTGAAAGACAGCAATGCTCACCATTTGAAAAAAATATGGAAATATTTCTCATAAAATCTATTTAAGCCTCTTTGAATACTCTTGGGGGGGATTGAGAAGATTGTTAGACTTATGTAAGCAATGTTATGTTTAATACCCAAATCATAGGTTTATGTAATTTACAAAAGGTGGATATTAAGTTTCTATATTAATGACTATACCTGGAAAAAACCCACATAATCCCAAAGGAATTTGTAAAAATACGAACAAAACTTTATTACAGCAATTGAGAAATTCCAAGTGTTTTTGTAGACGGAATTCATGGCCACTTTGCCACCAATGTCTGATGTGACAGTATTTAAATGCCTAAAGAGACCTTAGAAGAAATATTTAATCAGTAAATGACCTGTTTCTGGCCTTTAACAGCATCTCCTCCCCAAATCATCACATACTCCTTAATTTGTGTCCTAAACATGGTCCCTTTATTTTGCCAAATGCATTGTAATTTTAGCTCTTTCTTTCCTCCTCCTGTCACCTACCCATACCCTATTTCCATAACACTCTTTAACCTTACTTGTTCCCTTGCCCTATTACTATGGCTTTGCAAACCACTTATTCCACTTGCAATACCTTCTCTTTTCACCACCCATGTATATGATATCTTCCTTTAAGATTTTATTCTCTTCTTTGAGAAATATATGATTCCCTTCACTTCAAGTTGCTTCATTCATGCAAGCTTTTTGCAGTTTACTGACCTGGATTTGTTGATATTTTGTCTCAAAATAAGTGCTGTCAATCTTTTTCACATGTTTATGTTGTAGCTCCCAAAGGAGATTATAGACTCTTTAAGAGAACGCCTTCTAAAAATTCTATCTATCCCAAGCGCCTAGAACAATGTGTTACTTCATTAAAAGGTGCTGGATAAAGGCTGTTGATCAATTGATTGGCTTACTATATTTTCTGTTCCAGGAAAACCAATACCACATGATTTGAACATCCTTTACTTCTTTAGAAGAATTAAAAAGTGAGGCTGCAAAACTGTCACAATCCCCACACTGCTCAATTTTTTTTAAATTTTGTATTGTTACCAAATGTGTGATGGCCACAAAAGTTGTGTCCTTGAGGTATGGTAGTGAAGTCAAATATAAGCCATCCAAGTACTTAACTCAAAAGATCAAACAGAATTGTTGGGTTAATGTGAAACCAGTTGTTTTGAGTTCATCTGCAGGTCTCAAACAGGTCACTTTACTATCAAAGCTAGTAAAACTCATGGTAAATTATAAAATACGTAAAGACAAATGTGATTTAAACTTTAAACTCATGCTACACTATTAAAATCACTCCCACGAGTATCTACAGATAATTAGAGAACTAGAAAATACATAAATATAGGCGATGAAGTGGAGAGGTCTCTAGATAGCCTAAGTTCTGAAGGTGGCTGGTGGTTTGTTTTCATCCATCTGCGTGCGGGTCGCAGGTTACATTCAGCACGTTGGCCAGCTCCCTCGTTTACCGGGTTTATTGGCCTAAGTGAAAAGGGCAGGGAGAAGGCAGGCACCATCTGCTGCTTTGTATTAATAGTTTAACCGAGAGGCAGGGGTGAACAGAGTGCGACGGTCGACGCATTAGATGTTGACGCCGCCGAGTTCTTCGGGTGTCTTTGTCTGATCGCGGGGTCCCCAAGCCTCCACCGAGCCAGAATGGAGGGAGGGTTAAGCAACCAGAAACCCTTCTATTTTTCTGGTAGGCTCACCTCAGCAGAAAGCATTCCCAGGTCTTGGGAACTGAAGAAGATTCATCACAGATTTTGGGGGTGGGGGGTAGGCAAGGGCGGGGGCGCTACATAAATGGCTGAGTTGCCTGGTCGAAACACCAATCCATTCAAAATTTGATTCACTTTTATTTTAATTAGACTGGGCGCATGCGGAATAAGTTGCTGGAATCAGAGTTTACACAGGTGGGATAAATACGCTGCCCAGCCCCCACGCCCCCCACGCCCCAGGTGTAAAGAAGCCTGGGGAAAGGAGATGGACCCTTTCTCTCCCGTATAAGATCTCACGGACTTCCTCCTCCTAAGTAAGACCTCTCGATTTAGCGTCTCCAAACAGCCCGCTCGGCTGGTTTCTGGATTTCTCCCTCCCCCAAGAACTTTTTGTCCGCGGGAGGGAAAATGGGGTTGAGGCAATGAGAGCCAGAGATCAAGAAAAATACTATCCACGAAGCCGGCAAAGAAGGAGGGTGGCAAGGTATTGGGGTCAGAAGTACTGAGGTTCTGAGGACGCTCCGCACTCTCCCCCCTCCAGCCCTCTGCAGCAGCCCTTTACGCCGCGGACACGGGAGAGTTAAGCCAATAAACACGTAAGCGCCGCTCCCTCCCCAATCGGCAAGATGCCTCTTCGGCTCTTGGCTGCATCGACAGCTTGCAACACTCGGCATCTTTTCTGGAGGCGCCTCCTTCAGCGGCCGCAGATGGCATCCGGCTGCGGGCTCGAGGCTCGCAATTGATTCTCCCCCTTGCCCACCTCGAGTCCACGGACGCACCTCTTCCTTCCCCTCCTCCCTTCGCGCTCCTGGGTCTGAGCCCAGCTCGCGACCGCCGGGCAGAGGATCAGTCGCGGCGGCCGAGGCTGAGCAGCAGCGCTCTCGCTCCCTGACCTGGGGAGAAGCGCCCACCCGGGAGAGCTGATCCCCAACTGCCTCCAGCGCCCCCCACCTTTTGCACTCCAAGCCCGGGGCTCCAGAGACCCCGCTCCCCAGGCGCCACTATGCTGGACCCTTCGTCCAGCGAAGAAGAATCGGATGAGATCGTGGAAGAGGAGAGCGGCAAGGAGGTGCTCGGCTCGGCCGCGTCCGGCGCGCGCCTGTCTCCCAGCCGTACCAGCGAGGGCTCGGCCGGCAGCGCCGGGCTGGGGGGCGGCGGCGCCGGCGCCGGAGCCGGGGTGGGTGCAGGCGGCGGCGGGGGCAGCGGTGTGAGCAGCGGCGGCGGGGCCGGGGGGCTGCAACCCAGCAGCCGCGCTGGCGGCGGCCGGCCTTCCAGCCCCAGCCCGTCGGTGGTAAGCGAGAAGGAGAAGGAAGAGTTGGAGCGGCTGCAGAAAGAGGAGGAGGAGAGGAAGAAGAGGCTGCAGCTGTATGTGTTCGTGATGCGCTGCATCGCCTACCCCTTTAATGCCAAGCAGCCCACCGACATGGCTCGCCGGCAGCAGAAGGTAGGTGCGCCTGGGAGGCCCAGGGAGCAGCACCCGGACGTCGCCAGGCGGGCGGGGCGAACAATGGGAGCTGGCGGCGCAGCTGGCGAGGAGGAGCAGGAGAGGTGGAGACCGCGCCCTGGGGAAAGGGCTACGAGGCCCCCTCCCAGCGGCCGGGCTCGCCCAGGCCCAGCCCAACCCAGCCTGGAGCGCTCCTGGAGCTGCCTGGGACCGGCGAGGGCCGCGGAGCGCAGTGCCGCTTGCCCGAGTCCCCCAGCCCGGGAGCGTTGGGGAGCGAGGCAGGCAGGTCCCGCTTTGTGGCCCGAGAGGCTCGGGGAGTGATTTGCTGCCCGCGGCGCCCAGAGAGGCCTTGCTCGCTTGCAGGGCTCCCAGCGCTCTCCAGCGGCGGGCGGCTGCGCTCAAATCCGGGCCCGCCCTCCTGGGCGTGCATTCGGCGGGCGGGGGCAACGGCAGGTGGGGGCGCCGAGGTGGAGGGAGAAGAGCGTCTTGGAGCAGTGCTCCGCTCGCTGGGGCAGAGAGCAATCGTAGGGGCAGGCGGGAGAAAGCAAGCCCAGAAGGCGAAGCTTCCCGTGACTCTGCGAAGGGCGCCCTCCTCTCCCTGCCCGGGTCAGCTGATCACCGACTAGGGTCGCCAAAGAGTCCTCGGGCACTGCTTCCTTATGGCTGGAATTCTCTCCAATCCCCCTGACCCTTCCTCACTGACCCCAGAGCAGGGGCACGCCCTCTGGTCCTTCCGTCCGGGTCAGCCCCTCCGCCTTCCTCTCTTTGACCCTCTTCTCCTCTTCCCAAGGTGACTTCGCCGCCACCTTCTGGCTCGCCTGGGTCCTCCAAGCCCTGCCACTACTGCCTTGATAAAGTACAGCTGCAAAAAGCTTCGCAATCAGAGGCATCAAAAGCTTTTTCTGTCTGAGGCTGGGGCAAGGCTGAGGCTGCTCTGGGCTGCCTTTGATGTTAAAAAAAAAAAAAAAAAGGGCGCCTATTTCTATCAGCTGTTCTTTAGCTGGAGAAAGGGATGAGGGGTACTGCAAGGTGAGGGGCAGTGGCGGGGGGTGGGGACAGAAGAGAAGCAGTCAGGAACCCAGTTGGAGTGAGTTGGTGAAGAAAGTCAGCGTTCTATTCTCTCATTTAAATAAATTTGCAGCACTTGAGCTATCAGAAAAGCCAGTCAAGCCCCACACAGAGGCAGTGTGAGAGGCCAGTCCTAACCCCATCAAGACTGTGAGACTAGTGTCTTAAAATAGTGCATTTTTCAGGTGCTGCCATTTAAGGCTAAATTACATGTTGCTGTAGTAGCATTAGGTTTTCCGTATTTATCCACTCTTACCTTGAGTTAGCACAGATTTCTCTGTTTTGCTTACATGTGTACACACACCACCCAGCACTGATGATTTATTTCAGCCATCACGAGCTTGGATATCAGTTTTATTAAAAGATAAAACTCATTTCCAGGGTGAGAGACAGGAGGTGGGTTACGCACATGACTCTCCATCTCTATCTGTGGCCCCTTGTTTTTTCAGTTCGTATTTTGGACTGCCGTAGAGCAAAAGTATCCTCAGAGAAGTAAAAGTTTTCGGGATATTATTTTAAGGCTGGATGTTGAGTCCACAGGGCCTAATATTTCACATTTCAGCTTGGAATTCCTATTGTAATTGTGTCTTTATAGCATGGGAACTTCAACCTCCAAAATCTATCCCAGTAATAACAGCATCAGCCAAAAATATCCCATTCCTTTGACAATGAAAACTGTGACTTTAAGTGTTAGGTCGAAAGGGGTGGGGGGGATGTCTAGAGACATTTATCAAAGTCTCTACAGCTCTGTCCTTTAAATAGATGCTTAAGTCCAGAGCTAGCATGGAGAAATAAATCCCACAGAGACACAGTTCTTCTAAACAGAAACTTCAGTTACCTTAGAGATCATTATAAGGCCAGATTTTTCTGATCTGATTGTATGTTTTACCTGAATCCACTCAAAGCTGTGGTTTTGAGGGGCATGCTGGTTGCATTTTTACAGGTGACCTTAACCTCAGAGAGACTCCAGGACAGATTGATAACACTGACATTTGGTCAAACTATTCTTAGTTGTCACAGCAAACTGTTGCTAAATACATATCCCAGTAAAGCTATCCCAGGGCTGTTGGCTATACTGGGAAGCTAAACTAAAAAAAAAAAAAATCATATATATATATATATCTCCTTATTACAAAAAGAAGCTTTTTCACTGCTGTAAGTTTTTAATGCTTTTCTAGAAGTGTGTTTTGCTCCTTCAAGTAGAAAGCTTGGAACTCTGATTTTTAAAAAATAAGCAATCATTGAGTGTAATTAAAAGGTTTGCATAATCACTGTGGTAAAGTTTAAAGCCAACAAATAGAGTTGATGAGCTAAAGTTAGTCTTGGAGAAAGACAAACTAGTTGTAAATTAAACATGAGTTTGCAGTAGAATAGAAAAGGATGAACTAGAAAAAGTCAGAGGAAAAATGTAGAGAAAGGGATAGGGTGATATGGAGGTCAGAGAGAGAATGAGATCTATAAAAAGGAATTGCTGAATTGTGGAGAAAAGACCATGTTGTACAGAGTATAATGCACCGTATGAAACCAACTAATCTATATCACAGTACTAACTACCACTTTTTCCAGTACCTACTATATGCACTGCACATAGATTATTTTTTGAAGAATAGATTTTATCTTTTTGAACAGCTTTCAATTCACTGAAAAATTGATAAATGGTACAGAGTTCCTATATACTCCATATCTAATTTCCCTTCTTAATATCTTACGGTAATATGGGACATGGGTTACAATTAACTAATATTGATACATTATTATTTACTAAAGTCTGTAGTTTATTCAGATTTCCTTAGTTTTTAGCCAAAGTTATTTTTTTCTGTTCTTAAGTCATTTTTTAAATCTCCTAACTCTAACAATGTACGAATTGCCATCCTTGTTTTTAAAAAAATGAAACTTGGAAATTTTGTTACTTGCCTAAAGCACCACGTAGATGGGTAAAAGATGGCAATTGAAGTGTGAAACATTCTGATTCCAAATCCTATATTTTTAATATGAGATACTGGCTAGAAATAGTCTAGGATAAAAAGAGCCCTAGAATCCTAACAACATGTCAGGTGTACTTCTTTACCCAGAGTTATTTCTCTCTGAATTGAGAGAGGTCCTCCTTTCTTCCCCTATACACCCATCAAATATAGTCACTATGGGCAAAGTGAATGCTTAGGTTTAACTTCTTAAAGAATATGAAGGAGAGGGATGGGCTGTGAGTGGGTAAATTTGAATACTAGACTGTATCGACTTTTCTATGCCGTTTAAGCTGAAAGGAAAAAGATTTTAGCTCAGAAGAACACTTCGGAAGGAACAGAAGGAGACAGTACTATCACTTGGATAATTTTGGTAATTACGTTGGTTTCACTTTTACTGAGAAAAAGAGCATTCCAACAATCTTCCCAATTAAAGAGGGGACTTTAAACGGACTATTTGAAAAAACATTTTATCATTTACTGGTATATTATGTTACATTACTGTGAATTGAAATATAACATGGTGGAATAATTTATGACCAAAACAAAAATCTCCCCACCAGAATGTAACAATGTATGTTTCAGTAGCTCAGAAATGACAGTTTGGAAAGCAGTTCTTTGATTTTCTTCTTCTTTTGTCAGAATGGTAAAGTGAATACCTAGAAGTTGGCATGGCAAAGCTATACCATATGTTTCTAAATTATGTAGTAACGGTGATGGGTGGCTACCTTGTGTGAACTAGCTGCTTATAGTGAGGAAATGTAAAAGCAGGCACTGTTAGCAATTCATGTAATATTTAGATTGACATGACCATTTTTTAAATGAGGTAGGAATTATTCTAATAGTCTAAAATGAGTATTGTGTCTATATACATAGGTATAGTGTACACGTGTGTCTGTGTATGATGGGGGAAAAGGGTAATCCTTAAAACTGTCTATTACACAGGAATTCCTATTTCATTCAAGAGGACAAATGTCTTGTAAGTTCAAGCTACTCATTTCCGTATGATTCAGCTTGTATCTGCCCAGGAAATTATGGCTAATGTTGAATCATAGCCATAGAAATTCTCTCCTTATTCATTTACTTGGGCTTATTTGGGCAAGACTAAAAAGGCATACCTTTCATAAAAAGACCTAGTGCTAACTAACTATATATGTGTGTGAGAGAGAGCGCAAGTATGTGTGTGATTTGAATCAGTAATAAAGTTGTCTACTCATATATTTTGAGGCACTTGGGTCTACTCAAAATTCTTAAGGTTTGCTTTGTTAGTGCAACATATGACTTGCATTCTAAAAAAAAAAATTATACCTTTTGAGAGAATAAAGTGACCATTAAACCAAGTTTTCTTCAAACAGAATTGTTTCTCTTCATCAGGGGAAGAACTGAATTATTTAAATGGGCTTGTTGGCATTCTCCCCGCCCTATTTTCCTTGGTGCATTGGAAAGCCCCTGTTATGCACTGATAGCAGAGACTTTCTGAAGATGCAGAACACCATGAGAGGTTCTTGCCTCATTACACACCTAGTATAGGCTTATGATTCCCTAAAACTGGACTGAAGAACAAAGGAAATTAAATGTTTCATTCCTGAAGAATTGCACTGAGTAAAACGATAAAAGTCAAATGACTTAGGGATCTTCCCACTGCAAAAGCGAATTTAATAAACAATCATAAGCTATCATATTGAAATATAACCAGCATTTGTGACTTGGGGACAGGTGTCTATAAAACTTAAGCTGGAATGATGAGAGTTCTAACCTAGAAATAAGTTCTAAATAACTGACCAGTTACTCACGGCACCAAGCACTCACCCAGGCTCGATGGCAGAAGAAATTGGTACCTGTGAGATATGGTTCCTGAATTGGGGGAGCTTCTAGTTTGGAAGATAACATACATATATGTCAAATAAGCTGAATAAGAAAGTTTTAGTTGTAAGACGCTGATTGGAAGTACTAAAGTGGGGAAGGAAGAAAGAAGAGTGCATGCACACACAGGATCTGATACAATAGTAGAAAAAATCTTCATAGAGAAAGTAGACTAGGGTTAGGTCTTTAAGAATTAATTTCATTTGAGTAAGCATAGGAAAAACAGGTATTGCAGTCTGGAGAAGAACACTAGGTAGAAGTGTGGAAAAGAGTCACTGTTAGACAATGTCAGATTCTGTTGGTTCTAAGTGGCAGAAACCCAGCACAAGTGGCTAAATCAAAAAAGTGGTTGAGTGACTTACTGGTTCATGTAAGTGAAGAGACTGGTACAGAAGTGACTGCAGGAATGGCTGGATCTAGGAGCCTAAATGACTTCCATAACAATGAAAAAAGCTACATGATGAAGGGAAAGGATATACAGATTTAGCATCCATAATCCAAAAATATACTATCTGAAATGCTCTAAAATCTTTTTGATCATGACATGATGCTCAACAGAAATGCTCATTGAAGCACTTTGGATTTCAGATTTTTGGATTAGGGATGCTCAACCAGTATGACGTAAATATTCTAAAATCCTTTAAAAATCCAAAACACTTCTGCTCCCAAGCATTGAGGATAAGGAATACTCAGCCTATATTTTGAAACCTGTGTTTTAGCTCAAACCCTGCCACTAAGGAGCCACTGATTGTAGGCAAGTCTCTGGGATAATTTCTTAATCTCTCATGTGGAGAGGGGGATGGACAAGCTTCGGATAATTTCTAATGTCCTCTCCAGATATAGGAGTTGATAGTTCTTTCTGGACAATGAGATTACTTTTTACCAAGACGTATAAATTCATTCAAAGTTGTATTTGGTATGCTTTTACATTACAAAAGAAGACCGTGTCTTAAAGAATCCAAGATGGTTAGAGATGAAGTTAGATTTCATTAGTCCAGCTGTCTAAATCTTCACATAAGGTGAAATTTCAAAAGGTTATAAGACAGCAGACTACATGAGAAATTGTAAACTGTGGCCTATGGGCTGAAACTGATCCACAAATGCATTTCGTCCACAAAGCACTTTTCAAATTTTGAATTAGTTCTCAACATTTAAAACTATCAAAATATTTCACATAAAAAATCTGGATTTCTGGCTTCTCTTACAAGTAAATATGACAACACTGGGCCTGAGTTTTTATGGATTTGCAAAAAGGGATGGAAATAAGACTACCCAACCATCATTTAAATAATAGAATGTTAATCACTTTTAACTAAATTGGTCCAAGATACCCATCCACCATGTAAATCTGGATGGTAGGATACCAGCTATCTGGTTCTTGCCAGCACTGTCTCCTTTTACAATTGCTTAACAAGTATCAGTGATCTGACCCTGGCCCCTGTAAAGCATCCAAGAGAAGGATCTGAAATTTAGAACTCTGTGTTCCCTGTCTCTGGCAACTACAGTACTTCTCTTGTTGGTTTTATAGTTTTTGCTAAATTGGAGGGCCAATGATCAAAATTATTACTTTTTCATTTGTCAGTCTAGGCACGTGATAGGATTACTTTTCTGTTTTTAATAGATGAGGAAAGGGGGATGAATTCAGCCAATGCATTGAGTCTAGCCCTTGCTATCGATATATTGATGGACAGTGAAGGACAGTGGTTAAGGGTATAGACTGTGAAATTAGAATGCCTGGGTTTGCTTTCTTGGTGTACCCTTAACTCTCTCTGTGATCGTAGACAATTAACCTCTCTGAGGCTCAGTTTACTCATGAATGAAATGGGAATTGCAGTGGTACCTTGATCATTGGGTTTTTGTGAAAATTAATTGAGATAATATAGTAAAGCTGTTAGAACAATATCGGGAATGTGTAAGTGCAATACAAGTGTTAGCTCGTGTTATTGCTAAGTTGATATGTGCAGTGTTTTTATCTGAAAGGATTGGGCAAGTTAATATATATGAAGTACTAGCCATCACAAGCCTTATATTCATTATTGCTATTATCATGATTATCATCATGAAACACTATGGAGGAGTTTGATGAACTAAAATGCAAGAATACCAGAAGGCAGGTAGTTATGATTAGAGTATTACCTATAAACCAGATGGAGGTCCAGGGTACAATACATCTCTGTTCTTTCACTTTTTTTTTGAGACGGAGTCTCGCTCTGTCGCCCAGGCTGGAGTGCAGTGGCACGATCTCGGCTCACTGCAAGCTCCGCCTCCCGGGTTCACGCCATTCTCCTGCCTCAGCCTCTCCGAGTAGCTGGGACTACAGGCGCCCGCCACCACGCCCGGCTAATTTTTTTTTGTATTTTTAGTAGAGACGGGGTTTCACCGTGGTCTCGATCTCCTGACCTTGTGATCCGCCCGCCTCGGCCTCCCAAAGTGCTGGGATTACAAGCGTGAGCCACCGCGCCCGGCCTGTTCTTTCACTTTTGTTGAGACATTTCACTTGTATTTCTTTTAACAAAAAACAGGGACCCATTTGTCCGGCTTCAAAAGCTCACTTTGAACAAAAGTAACATGGATAGAACTCATAGGAAATATTTTAAATGGCTAATGCCAAGCACACGTACATGGGAAGATTTGCCACAAGCTTATCAGAAGACTCAGATAAAGGGGTCTTGGGTCACTCAATTGGTAAATGATGGGATCCTCAGAGTTCCTTATTTTCTTCATAGCCACTATGAGGAAAGGCACTATGCTTGTTATCATTGAATAGGTCACCTGCCTTTTTCAAGTCCTAATATTTTTGTCCTCAATCCAAATAGCTCTTTTAAAAATGTTGGTTTACACTAATGATATTGACTATTACCATATTGTTACCATTAAAAATGAACTCATAAAATGCTTTTTTGTGTAGAGAGTAAATTCTAAGCATGTATATATATATATATATATATATATATATGTTCAAAACTTTATATATCTAGATAGAGTAAGACTCGCATAAGTAGGTAATATGCAATAGAGTACAGAGACTAAGACCTCTAACTCTGTGGACTGTCAGTCCCTGGTTCAAATTCCTGGTCAGCTCTGTGACATGTTGACTTTGTGACCCTGGGGACGTTATCCATGTCTTTACTTCTTAGTTTCCTGATCTGCAAAATGGGGAAAAATTATTAAGCATTGTAAGAGAAAAAAAACATGTTAGTTGCTTAAAATCTTTAATATGGGGTACATGGGCAAATATTATCAGTAACAGTAAAAATAGTATTCTTGCATTTTAGTTCACCAAACTCCTCCACAGTATTTCAGACTACAATACCTTTGCTCATACTAGTTCTTATTGCAAAATATCTTTCTCACCTTTCTTCATGCGATTCATTCTTGTTCGTCCTTTAATTATTATAACTCAAGTGTTACCTCCTTTAAGAAACCTTACTCAAAGCTTTGTAGTGGGCTAAGTATTGCCATAACTCCTTAGTCAATCTTTTCTTTTACCTCCTATAGTTTATATTTAAATTACCCTTTTTACACATGCCAATCACTCACTAGTCAGTAAGATTCCCATCTCCCAAAACAGTACCTGACATGTAGTAGGTGTTCAGTAAGTGTTCAACTGTTGAGACTTCACACTGATGCTTTATTTCCTAGAGAGCTTCTAAAGAGAGGAAATAGTCTTAAATACAGTCACCTTTATTACAGAGGCGTTGTCTCTATAATTTTTACTTTTATAAAAGCTTCTCAGAGTAAACCAATTACCAAATGGCTTCAAAATAAGTTATGTTACATAAACATGCTATTACCTTTGACTTTGTTTGTTAATACCAAAAAGTGACAAATTTCTAGATCCATTACAGAGAAAAGTCTTCTTTATGAATCCCTTGCAATGAGTGAATCCTAGTTGAACTTGAATCACCATAGTGTGTGTTTAAGTGATCAAACATTAAAATCAGCAGAAGCCAAAGAAATAAGTTTTCATATTGGGTATGTGTTTTTTAGTGCATTTCATTTGATTTAGTCAAAATTAGGTTGTTTAATTTACCATAAGCCACAATGTTGCCAAAGTTATATCACAGAACCTGTAAGTTCTACATATTTAGGCATAAATAAATGTGCTCATTTTCTCTACTTTTATTCTCTTACAGGATTTTGGCATTATTTTCTGTTATTTTATTGTAAGATGCCTAAAGTCCTTTCTGGGTGTAGTTAAGGTATAAATAAATAATAACCACAGAGCTACTGCATATTGGATATGGTAATAAGAATACGCTATATAGAAAACATCAATAAAAAGTAAAACTGCTTCTTAGATATGGACTTTTCTGATACATTTCACTAGTCAAAGAAAATTACTTTTGCTCTGTTATTCCTTTTATTTTAACAAGTGGGAAAAACGTTTGAAAATAAATTGAATTATCAAGCCCTCAAGTGTTCGCATCTGCTGTCTGCCATGCTAAAATTGAGAGATATGAAATAAATTGATAATATATTGATGTCTTTTCAGCAGCCCATGGGAGGAAAATATCAGCTCATCATGTGCTTCTCAGAATTACTTATGTGCAGTAAAAAAGTTTTGGGATACTTTGAAGTTAATTTTTTTTTTTTTGTTTTTAATCCTTAAGTGTTCCAAGAGCATATGCTAAGTTACAAACCCTCTGGGAGTGGGAATGCTTTTAAAAAGACAATGGGATTTTGGCAAACATGCCGAGTGGTCCAGAGAATCTACTGTGCCTCTTAAGAAAGCAAAGGGAAAACACTGAAAATTCTTGCAAATAATTATGCCTTCTGTTGCCCATGTAGAAAAACAGCTTTTTGGTGTGGATGGTAGGCATAGAGTTGTTTAAGCAAATGAGTTGAAATATATCCTGAACATCTACATTGGCGATTTTTCTGACAAGTATAGCAACTGTTGTCTATAAGGCAGTGTGTCATAACATACTGTGTTCAAAACATTTCTTGGGGGTTCTTCCATATTCAAGTTTTGTTTGTTATACATCATGAGACAATGTTGTTTGAGCCACTTCTATGTATAAGAAACTCACTAGATCCTGTAGAAAAAGTACGTAAAGTCATTTTAGATGGCCTTCCTGACCTCTAGGAACCTAGCAATCTGGTTGAGAAGTTGAAATACACCGACGTGGACTAACTCAATATAGGGTGAGTGTCTGAATTGTAAATATTGGTGTTTCCTAGATTTCCATTCTTGGCTCTTGTTACGGATTTATTATGTTCCCCCCAAATTTATATGTCAGATTCCTAACCCCCACTGCCTCATAATGTGACTTTATTTGGAAGATTAAGATGAGGTCATTAGGGTGGGCTCTAATCCATTATGACTGATGTCCTTATAAAATGGGGAAATCTAGACCCAGAGATATGCACACACGGAGTCCACGTGAAAAGGAAGACAGATTGGCGTGATGCTCCTACAAGCAAGGAACACCAAAGATTGTCCGCAAATTACCAGAAACTAGGGGAGAGGCATGGAACAGATTCTTACACCTCAGAAGGAGCCTACTCTGATGACACCTTGATCATCACCTAGCCTCTGACAATATCTGTTGCTCAAGCTACACAGTTGGTGATACTTGGTTATTGCAGTCCTAACAAACACAGCCCTCTTCTTCTGTCCATACCGTCTCTCTCAGCAACTTCATCCCTAACCGTGACTTTAGCTACTAACATCTCTACACTTAAAATTTGCGAATCTTTTGTCTCCAGCATAGGCCTCTTGCCAGACTGCCAGACCCATACATCTAGCCATTTGCATCAGTGCTGCTAAAGGTGTGGCCACAGACAGGTGCAGGTCAGTGAAAGCTTTGTAAAGAACTTGGACTAGAATGTAAATCAACTCATTACCTTCTTCTGCAAAGAAATCTTGCTATCAAAGTTGTCAGCTGTATTGAGTAGTACGGATAGTGATTAAATTGATGTAATTTCTGGTATAAGCACTTTATCTCCGTGAGGGCCAATAAGAAGTAGTTCACAGATGACACAGGTCTACAGAGCACACTTGGAGAAGCAATGACCTCCATGGCATCTCCTTTCAATGTCCTCACACCATCCAATGATACAATTTCTCTTCTCATCCAGATTCTTTCCCCTTATATTTTCTAACTCAGTGAATGGCCACCCAGTGGTGCTACCATATAACTGAGCTGGCCAAGGCACAAATCTGCAACTCATCTTAAAGTCTTTGATTATTCATCCTCACCACCAAAGAGTGCATGTGTCTGCAAATTGTTTGATACCATTGTTTCAAACAACGGCTGAGAATTCTTCTGTAGCTTTCTGTTGCCTGCACAGGATAAAATCGAAACTTACTTCCATGGCCTAAGTAGATCTTTGCTCCCCATCCAGGCTTAACTACTGCAGTTTTTCTGCACACACCCTTCGCTTCAACCCATTAAGCCACTTAACATCCCTGTGCTGTCCATTGCTCTCCGTCAGCCTCAGTATCATTGCACTCCTGTTTGAAAAGCCCTCCCTTGCCTTTAATTACTTTCCTAGGTAGAAGGTAACACCCAGTTATAAGGTACAGGAATAAATAGTTAGCGTTCATTGGCCCTTTACCCTGTGTAGTCACTGTTCTATATATTTACAAGCCTTATTTAATCTTTATAGCAACCTTATAAGATAGGTACTAATCATCCCAATCCTACAGAAGAGGAAACCAAGAGGAAAAGCAGAGAAGAAATTTGTCTTAAGTCACAGATATAGTACATAGGTTGGGGCGGAGGCAGTCTGACTCCAGCCTTTACACTTAACCACGTGCTATGTTAACTACATTGAGGCATTCAGCACACCTTACTTCAATGTATAACTGTTCTTTTTCTTTCTCCTGACTCTGCAGAGATCATTTAGTCTCCCCAGGTGTCTGACAGATTTTATGTGTATATAATAGGTGTTCAATAAATAGGTGATACATGAGTTCATGATTGTTGGTTCATAACTATTCAGAATAGTAATATATATTCTCTACAATTTGTAGCCTATCCACTGAGATTATCTCATTGCTTCATTAAAATAGCCCTTTGAGTATATGTGAGACGAGTTATAAATTCCTGTTTTGCAACAAGTAAAAGGCAGGTCCAGAGAAGTGCCACTGGTTGGAATGGGCTACAGAGCACAAACCTGGGCCACTTAACTGCACCTAGGGCTTCCTCCCATTGCACTGTCAGACTTGGATTTACAATAAGAATGGCCTGGGCCATTTTAGACTTTTTAAAAAATTGCTTCATTTTATGTAATCATTATTTTATTGCAGAATTGTGAAAGTCATAGTGATTCCCACTTTTAGAGGGTCTACCCCACCTCATAAAAAATTTAAATATATGTCACATTTCACATCTACTTGGTTATTGAAAAAACTGGAATGTATGTTTTTCAATCTTGCTTTTGAAGCTATTTGTCTATATAATAAATGACTATGATTTCTCAGGAATCATGGTGCATTCAGAGGAATCCCTGAAAACTTAAACCTTGGCAGGGCGCAGTGGCTCACAAATGTAATCCCAGCACTTTGGGAGGCCGAGGCGAGTAGATCACAAGGTCAAGAGATCAAGACCATCCTGGCCAATGTGGTGAAACCCCGTCTCTACTAAAAATACAAAAATTAGCTGGACATGGTGGTGCGCGCCTGTAATCTCAGCTACTCGGGAAGTTGAGGCAGGAGAATCACTTGAACCCGGGAGGTGGAGGTTGCAGTGAGCCGAGATAGCATCACTGCACCCCAGCCTGGCAACAGAGCAAGACTCTGTCTAAAAAAAAACAAAAAACAAAAAACCATTGTTTTCAATGGTATCAATATTTTTATGAGGACTACATTTAACAATTAATGGAGTCAAAGTCAATATGTGTTTGGAAGTCACTTAATTGAATATTACTTTAGATTTTTCATGTTTATTCCTACATTTTGAAGACTATATTTAGGATCTTGGATTTTTTTTATCGCCTTGGAGAGTTCCAAGGCTCCAGTCCCTATGCCTCTCTTGCCTAATGAATGAAATAGCCTTTGGCCAGGCTTGGTGGAAGAAGTGGTATTTGAACTAAGCCTCAGGCTGACTGAGAAGATCAAGTGATAGCAGTGTGATACATTTTGAGAGAAGGGAAGGATACTTTCAACTCTCTTTAGAGATGAGCTAATGCAAAGCAAATTTGAGGACATGTGAACAGACAAATATAATTGTATAAGATTCCAATATTGGACCGAAAATAAGAACAAAGGTTGGTTCATGATGGTAGATGCCCTTCACCAAGGTAAGGGGATTGAGGAGTGGGGGACTTCACATTGTAGGCAATGGAGAACTGCTGAAGAATTCTGAGCGGGACAATGACATGACCAATGTAGCATTGTAAGAAGATTAACTGAAATGTGTGGAAGCTATGGGGAAAGGAGAGAAAAGAAGAATATAAATGTCTTCACACTGTGAGAGAAGGTCATGAATTAGGTTTGAATGTTTTATCCAGCACAGATCAGTTTTATAATTTTGTGGGGAGATTTGTAGAAAAATCTCAGAAAATCAATGCCTATATGTAGAAGTATCTTGAATCAATAGTTCAAAGGCATTTCCCTACAGCAATTGTTGATCTTTGTCTTCCTTTTATTAGAGTAACTTTTATGTACTTGTCACAATGTGTGGGCTATGAATGTTCGTTTTTTTTTGTTTTTTTTTTTGTTTTTTTTTTTGTTTTTTTACAAATTCTAAAAATGTAAAGCAAGATGCCTGCCCTTTAAGTTATATTTAATTTTAGTGACCGATACTCTGATATGCCCCTGCAGGTGCAAAAACTCTTCTGCATAACATTGTGAAGCACATAATGACACTTGGACAAAGCTCATACGGTTGAACCTAGCATAATTTCAGAAAATGTACATGTGATTCCGTCTGGCTTCCAGCTGACCTAAAGGATGCAGATGGAGTTTAATCTAGCCCCAGGAAAGCATGAGCCCCACAATAAACCCAGGTTTATGTCAAGCCCATAGAAGGAGAGAGGAGGAGGCATGACTTCTGGTGTCAGTTTGGAATCTGGGGAGAAAACTTTCAGTGTGCCCAACCACACTAAAATAGAATCTTGGATTTGTCCTTTCTCCCACATGATTTAATCTCCCAAACCAACCTAAATTTGCATAGGCACCCAGAGAATAGGGTACGTTCAAGCTCCCTGCCCTTTCTCACTCCTCCCCAAGTGGAAAGAGTCTTATCTTAGTGGTAAGATTACAGAAAAGTTATTGGATGGACCACATTTAGTGGTTAGAATTATTTGCATAAATAGGAAGCATAAGATTCCCGATCATCTGTCTCTTCTTGCACATTCTTTGGTACCATCTTTTCTATCTTTTATGTGTTAATAGAGGTGGTAAGATTTGGATCTGGGCATAGGAGTAGAGAAAGGCTCCAGCCCAGTCTTCGAAAGTTTTAATATACTGATTTTACAGCTGGCCCTTGACCAGCTTGGGTTTGAACTGTGCAAGTCCGAGGATTGAAAATATAATATTAGCAGGATGTGAAACCCACACATAGGGAGGGCTGACTTCCTATGCAGGTTCCAAAGGGCCAAAGGTGAGACTTGAGTATGCGCAGATTTGGAGATTTTAGTATATGCCAGAATGGGGCGGTCCTAGAACCAATCTCCTGCAGATACTGAGGGATGATGGTATTTTCCGTTTGTCACCATCATCTGTCAGTATAGCTCTCTTAAGAGAATAGGAGATTTTGGTTTATGGTAAGATTCAGATATTCCTGGGTCACCAGGTCATTACATCATCTGAAAGTCTTCAGAACACTACACTGTTTACCAAAGGTTTACAGCCTGCTTCCTGGAGGAGGCTGCATTTGCAGCTGAGGAACAGATAGGATTTGAACCTGGGTAGGAAGGAGAACAGATATGCTAGGAACAGCATGAGCAAAGACAGAAGCCAAGCAAAACTACAGTAAAGAGCACATAAAAGCCACATGATCAGAAAGGTAACTTAGGACCAGGTAGTGGTAAACACTGAATGTTACTAGACTGTCAGTTGTCCTTTATTTGGTAGGCAGTGAGGGGGCTTTGAAAATGATCTGTACCTCTGAGTAGCTCCAATGGAAATAACACTAAACAAAGACAGAGGGCCCATGAAAGATAATGTAGACTTCTGGGTGATTGGCAAATAGAGAGTGATTGGCCTTGACCTTGTCTTGAAGTGATGTGTTTTCCCATAAGGCACTTTGAGGCTTTATGTTTTCTGAAGAATATTGTCAACACAAACCAATGTCTCATTTGCAAAGGACATGATTTGCTCCAGCATTTTTCCATGGCCAGATTAGAAACAACTCCCTATGAGCTTTGACAAAAGCCCCACATAATTTGTCAGCCTTCCTGTTTGCCTGGCAGTGGAGGAAAGAAAAGGATTTCTTTCTACTATCTTCTTTCCACAGGCAGCCTACATACTGCTGTGTATTATGATTCAGCAGTATAGACCTTCAAAGTGAACAGGCACTGTTTAAGATGTGCACTTGTTTCAATTAATCAGAAGCACGTCTCCCCCCGAAGCAGCAGTTCTACACAATTGTAGATTTGCCATTTAGTCCAAAGAGCTTTTCATAGTTTTCTATGTGGAGAGCCCAAAGCTATCTTTCAGTCAATATTCAATTAGTATTTGAGTCGGAAGGCCATGCTGAGCTCTTAAAGAGGGGCGTAATGTGTCTCTTGTTCGCGCCTCCGTTTGCTGGTGTGTGGAAAACAATCCATTACTTATCACTAAAGAAATGTAGGTCTGCTGCAGCATAAGTTAAATATTAGACCAAATTAATAATATGTGTTTACATCCTTATGACCTGGCAATAAATAAGTTATAGTGTAAGAATTGCTGTAAAGGAGAAAGCAAATTCAACATTATACATATTATATATGCCCAAATTTAGGGAGATTTGTGGTGCAAAATATTTTCCCTTTCCCTAATCGCAGCAAGAACTCTGTGCATTTCTGTCTTGTGTACACATCCAAATGCTTTTATATAAAGCCTTCTCTAATCACTGTTCTTTGGCATAGTCTTTTGTTTCCAGCACAATCTATTACTCAATAGTATCTTTGTCATTGAGCTATGGTTTCAGAACAATAACAATTCACTCCTAAGTTTTTTTAAAAATCCAAACATTTTCTATAAATATGATAGCAACAAAGGTATCTAGAATACAGTAATTTCTTTTTATTTGTAAATTAACCTGCCTATCATAAAGCAGATTTTTGAGGAAAATAGTGATATGAGACATTTACGTTGGATGATAATTTACACTTGTTTCATAACCTTGAACTCAAGCAACACATATCCTTAAAGTAATGTGGATAAACTACAAATTTACCCAATGTGTTTAATCAATATGAACAGCCAATTGAAGTTCAAATGAAACTTTTGATTGTACATTTTAAATATAATATCTACGTATCCCATTTTTAGTAGACACAATTGGTTACCTAATTGTTATTCACTCCCCAATTCCAAACAGACTTATAATTTTTTCAGGTATGAAAAATTATACCCCATTCCCAGCTTTAGAAGTAGATACAGCTGAGTTCAGACCCATCAACACACAGCACTATACTGGAATACAGTTGGCTCACAGGTGCCCAGGTGACCTAAGTTGATCCAATCAGACCAAAGTGGAGGACTTGTATTCCATGCTTAGGGGAGAAGTTTTGCTCCTCCTCTCCTGATGGACTCTATGGAAGGAAGCATGTATCATAATTGGTACTGGCAGCCATCTTAGAACCATGAGGAGACTCAATTTAGGCTGAAGCCAAGGCTGAATATAGTGAAGTTGCTGAACTAGGGAAATGACTTCAGTTCCTGATGACAATAATGGGCCACATACACCATTAAGCCAGATCTGGAGCCCACCTTTCATCTGGACTTCCAATAAAATAGTAAATTTTCTTGTTGTGTAAGTCAGTTTGAGCCGTAGTTTTTCTTATTTACAGTAAAAACTTGTTGACCTCCTGCTGTATTTCTCTTTAAAACAGGAATTCTGGGATTTATTAGTCTTAACTCTTTATTTTGAATATGTTTAGACAAAAGTGGAAATATAATTATATTTGTAGGAAGCAACTTCTTATTTCTTCCTAACTCCCTAGATATAATTTAGTTAAAACCAAAAAGCAAAAACTTCATTGTAGATGTAAATCATGTTTTAGCACAAAATAACTTTTATTATAACTAAAAAGATAAGCAAAATGAATTCATTAAAATATTATTAAATTTTACAGTTTCTATAAACAAAAATAAACATTTTTATAGAAAAGTATATGGAAATATATAAAATAGAAACTTTAAAAAGTCACCCACCCAAAGGCATCCATTATGCACATAATATATATTTATACATCTGCATGGATGTATAGAGGTTAACATTATATATGCTTTTATATAAAAGTAATAATTCTACATATACTGCTTTGCAACCTACTTTTTGGACAACATTATATATAGGAAATGTTTCCATGTCAGTAAATATAAAAAACCATGTCATCCTTCTAAATGACTTTGTAGCAATCCATTTTATGGAGGTAACATTATTTAACCAGTTGTATTGATTTCTCTTTTTTTTTTTACTACTATATACATTCTGCAGTAAGCATCTTTGTGTACTTATCTTTCTATACTTCTCCAAATATATGTGTCTTTAATATAAAGAATATATAAAGTTAAAATGTGTTACCAATTTCCAAAGCATCTGTAGAAATTTACACTCCCACTAGTGGAGCATGAGTGAGTCTCATTTCCCATGTTAAAACTAGACATTATTTTCTGCTTTACCAACTCGATGCGTTATTTTTAAAATTCTGTATTTGCATTTCCTTTTTACATATTTATTGCCTCTTTATATTTTTTGTTTCACAAATTCTGTTACCTTCCATCCATCGTTATGCTTATTTGTTTTTAAGAGCTATTTCTATTTTAGTGGTATTAACATTGTCATATTTGTGCAATTTAAGTTTTGTCATTTGTGGTGGAACGTTTTTATGTTTGTTATGTTCAACATATTTATGTTTAGCTGAACAGAATTTTTGAATGCAGTAAAATCTATCTACTTTTCCTCTTTATAGTTCCTGGGTTTCATGCAATGAAAGACCTTCTCTATCCAAAGATTACAAAACTGCTCATATCTGTCTTCTTCTACTACTTACAGTGTTTTTTTTTTTACCTTTGTATTTTTTACACGTTTGAAATTTGTACTGGTGTAATGAATGATGTATGAATGACTTTTCAGATGACTAGCCAGTTCAACATCATTGATTAAATCTATTTGCTCTCTAGTTGTCTTAAATGCATAATGCAAATGTCAAATGCACTAAATTCTTATTAATACTATTATTATTATATTACTTTATTATATTAATATTATTAATATTTGAATTTATTTTGAGCTCTCGGTAGAAAGCCATTGATCTAATTTTCTCTTCCTGTACCATAACTATAGTGATTCCATCATTGTAGGTTTGGCTACATTGATAAAGTTCCTTTTATTATACTTTTCAGAATATCCATGACTCTTCTTGCATTTTTTTATTCTTTGGAAAAATAATTTTTTTTTCTTTTTTTTTTTTAATTATACTTTAGGGTTTTAGGGTACATGTGCACAATGTGCAGGTTTGTTACATATGTATCCATGTGCCATGTTGATTTCCTGCACCCATTAACTCGTCATTTAGCATTAGGTGTATCTCCTAATGCTGTCCCTCCCCCCTCCCCCCGCCCCACAACAGTCCCCGGAGTGTGATGTTCCCCTTCCTGTGTCCATGAGTTCTCATTGTTCAATTCCCACCTATGAGTGAGAACATGCGGTGTTTGGTTTTTTGTCCTTGCGATAGTTTACTGAGAATGATGTTTTCCAGTTTCATCCATGTCCCTACAAAGGACACGAACTCATCATTTTTTATGGCTGCATAGTATTCCATGGTGTATATGTGCCACATTTTCTTAATCCAGTCTATCGTTGTTGGACATTTGGGTTGGTTCCAACTCTTTGCTATTGTGAATAGTGCTGCAATAAACATACGTGTGCATGTGTCTTTATAGCAGCATGATTTATAGTCCTTTGGGTATATACCCAGTAATGGGATGGCTGGGTCAAATGGTATTTCTAGTTCGAGATCCCTGAGGAATCGCCACACTGACTTCCACAATGGTTGAACTAGTTTACAGTCCCACCAACAGTGTAAAAGTGTTCCTATTTCTCCACATCCTCTCCAGCACCTATTGTTTCCTGATTTTTTAATGATGGCCATTCTAACTGGTGTGAGATGGTATCTCACTGTGGTTTTGATTTGCATTTCTCTGATGGCCAGTGATGATGAGCATTTCTTCATGTGTTTTCTGGCTGCATAAATGTCTTCTTTTGAGAAGTGTCTGTTCATGTCCTCTGCCCACTTTTCGATGGGGTTGTTTGTTTTTTTCTTGTAAATTTGTTTGAGTTCATTGTATATTCTGGATATTAGCCCTTTGTCAGATGAGTAGGTTGCAAAAATTTTCTCCCATTCTGTAGGTTGCCTGTTCACTCTGATGATAGTTTCTTTTGCTGTGCAGAAGCTCTTTAGTTTAATGAGATCCCATTTGTCGATTTTTGCTTTTGTTGCCATTGCTTTTGGTGTTTTAGACATGAAGTCCTTGCCCACGCCTATGTCCTGAATGGTATTGCCTAGGTTTTCTTGTAGGATTTTAATGGTTTTAGGTCTAACATATAAGTCTTTAATCCATCTTGAATTAATTTTTGTATAAGGTGTAAGGAAGGGATCCAGTTTCAGCTTTCTACATATGGCTAGCCAGTTTTCCCAGCACCATTTATTAAATAGGGAATCCTTTCCCCATTTCTTGTTTTTGTCAGGTTTGTCAAAGATCAGATAGTTGTAGCTATGCGGCGTCATTTCTGAGGGCTCTGTTCTGTTCCATTGATCTATGTCTCTGTTGTGGTACCAGTACCATGCTGTTTTGGTTACTGTAGCCTTGTAGTATAGTTTAAAGTCAGGTAGCGTGATGCCTCCAGCTTTGTTCTTTTGGCTTAGGATTGACTTGGCGATACGGGCTCTTTTTTGGTTCCATATGAACTTTAAAGTAGTTTTTTCCAATTCTGTGAAGAAAGTCATTGGTAGCTTGATGGGGATGGCATTGAATCTATAAATGACCTTGGGCAGTATGGCCATTTTCACGATATTGATTCTTCCAACCCATGAGCATGGAATGTTCTTCCATTTGTTTGTATCCTCTTTGATTTCATTGAGCAGTGGTTTGTAGTTCTCCTTGAAGAGGTCCTTCACATCCCTTGTAAGTTGGATTCCTAGGTATTTTATTCTCTTTGAAGCAATTGTGAATGGGAGTTCACTCATGATTTGGCTCTCTGTTTGTCTGTTATTGGTGTACAAGAATGCTTGTGATTTTTGTACATTAATTTTGTATCCTGAGACTTTGCTGAAGTTGCTAATCAGCTTAAGGAGATTTGGGGCTGAGACAATGGGATTTTCTAGATATACAATCATGTCATCTGCAAACAGGGACAATTTGACTTCCTCTTTTCCTAGTTGAATACCCTTTATTTCCTTCTCCTGCCTGATTGCTCTGGCCAGAACTTCCAGCACTATGTTGAATAGGAGCAGTGAGAGAGGGCATCCCTGTCTTGTGCCAGTTTTCAGAGGGAATGCTTCCAGTTTTTGCCCATTCAGTATGATATTGGCTGTGGGTTTGTCATAGATAGCTCTTATTATCTTGAGATACGTCCCATCAATACCTAATTTATTGAGAGTTTTTAGCATGAAGGGTTGTTGAATTTTGTCAAAGGCCTTTTCTGCATCTATTGAGATAATCATGTGGTTTTTGTCTTTGGTTCTGTTTATATGCTGGATTACATTTATTGATTTGCGTATGTTGAACCAGCCTTGCATCCCAGGGATGAAGCCCACTTGATCATGGTGGATAAGCTTTTTGATGTGCTGCTGGATTCGGTTTGCCAGTATTTTATTGAGGATTTTTGCATCAATGTTCATCAAGGATATTGGTCTGAAATTCTCTTTTTTGGTTATGTCTCTGCCAGGTTTTGGTATCAGGACGATGCTGGCTTCATAAAATGTGTTAGGGAGGATTCCCTCTTTTTCTATCTATTGGAATAGTTTCAGAAGGAATGGTACCAGTTCCTCCTTGTACCTCTGGTAGAATTCAGCTGTGAATCCGTCAGGTCCTGGACTCTTTTTGGTTGGTAAGCTATTGATTATTGCCACAATTTCAGAACCTGTTATTGGTCTATTCAGAGATTCAACTTCTTCCTGGTTTAGTCTTGGGAGGGTGTATTTGTCAAGGAATTTATCCATTTCTTCTAGATTTTCTAGTTTATTTGCATAGAGGTGTTTGTAGTATTCTCTGATGGTAGATTGTATTTCTGTGGGATCGGTGGTGATATCCCCTTTTTCGTTTTTTATTGCATCTATTTGATTCTTCTCTCTTTTCTTCTTTATTAGTCTTGCTAGCGGTCCATCAATTTTGTTGATCTTTTCAAAAAACCAGCTCCTGGATTCATTAATTTTTTGAAGGGTTTTTTGTGTCTCTATTTCCTTCAGTTCTGCTCTGATTTTAGTTATTTCTAGCCTTCTGCTAGCTTTTGAATGTGTTTGCTCTTGCTTTTCTAGTTCTTTTAATTGTGATGTTAGGGTGTCAATTTTGGATCTTTCCTGCTTTCTCTTGTGGGCATTTAGTGCTATAAATTTCCCTCTACACACTGCTTTGAATGTGTCCCAGAGATTCTGGTATGTTGTATCTTTGTTCTCGTTGGTTTCAAAGAACATCTTTATTTCTGCCTTCATTTCATTATGTACCCAATAGTCATTCAGGAGCAGGTTGTTCAGTTTCCATGTAGTTGAGCGGTTTTGAGTGAATTTCTTAATCCTGAGTTCTAGTTTGATTGCACTGTGGTCTGAGAGACAGTTTGTTATAATTTCTGTTCTTTTACATTTGCTGAGGAGAGCTTTACTTCCAACTATGTGGTCAATTTTGGAATAGGTGTGGTGTGGTGCTGAAAAAAATGTATATTCTGTTGACTTGGGGTGGAGAGTTCTGTAGATGTCTATTAGGTCCACTTTATGTAGAGCTGAGTTCAATTCCTGGATATCCTTGTTAACTTTCTGTCTCGTTGATCTGTCTAATGTTGACAGTGGGGTGTTAAAATCTCCCATTATTATTGTGTGGGAGTTTAAGTCCCTTTGTAGGTCACTGAGGACTTGCTTTATGAATCTGGGTGCTCCTGTGTTGGGTGCATATATATTTAGGATAGTTAGCTCTTCTTGTTGAATTGATCCCTTTACCATTATGTAATGGCCTTCTTTGTCTCTTTTGATCTTTGTTGGTTTAAAGTCTATTTTATCAGAGACTAGGATTGCAACCCCTGCCTTTTTTTTTTTCCAGTTGCTTGATAGATCTTCCTCCATCCCTTTATTTTGAGTCTATGTGTGTCTCTGCACGTGAGATGGGTTTCCTGAATACAGCACACTGATGGGTCCTGACTCCTTATCCAGTTTGCCAGTCTGTGTCTTTTGATTGGAGCATTTAGCCCATTTACATTTAACGTTAATATTGTTATGTGTGAATCTGATCCTGTCATTATGATGTTAGTTGGTTATTTTGCTCGTTAGTTGCTATTGTTTCTTCCTAGCCTCGATGGTCTTTACAATTTGGCATGTTTTTGCAGTGGCTGGTACCGGTTGTTCCTTTCCATGTTTAGTGCTTCCTTCAGGAGCTCTTTTAGGGCAGGCCTGGTGGTGACAAAATCACTCAGCGTTTGCTTGTCTGTAAAGTATTTTATTTCTCCTTCACTTATGAAGCTTAGTTTGGCGGGATAGCAAATTCTGGGTTGAAAATTCTTTTCTTTAAGAATGTTGAATATCGGCCCCCACTCTCTTCTGGCTTGTAGAGTTTCTGCTGAGAGATCAGCTGTTAGTCTGATGGGCTTCCCTTTGTGGGTAACCCGACCTTTCTGTCTGGCTGCCCTTAACATTTTTTCCTTCATTTCAACTTTGGTGAATCTGACAATTACGTGTCTTGGAGTTGCCCTTCTCGAGGAGTATCTTTGTGGCGTTCTCTGTATTTCCTGAATCTGAATGCTGGCCTGCCTTGCTAGATTGGGGAAGTTCTCCTGGATAATATCTTGCAGAGTGTTTTCCAACTTGGTTCCATTCTCCCCATCATTTTCAGGTACACCAATCAGACGTAGGTTTGGTCTTTTCACATAGTCCCAAATTTCTCGGAGGCTTTGTTCATTTCTTTTTATTCTTTTTTCTCTAAACTTCCCTTCTCTCTTCATTTCATTCATTTCATCTTCCATCAGCGATACCCTTTCTTCCAGTTGATCGCATCTGCTACTGAGGCTTCTGCAATCTTCGCGTAGTTCTCGAAACTTGGCTTTCAGCTCCATCAGCTCCTTTAAGCCCTTCTCTCCATTGGTTATTCTAGTTATCCATTCTTCTAATATTTTTTCAAAGTTTTTAACTTCTTTGCTATTGTTTTGAATTTCTCTCGTAGCTCAGAGTAGTTTGATCGTCTGAAGCCTTCTTCTCTCAACTCATCCAAGTCATCCTCCATCCAGCTTTGTTCCGTTGCTGGTGAGGAACTGCGTTCCTTTGGAGGAGGAGAGGTGCTCTGTTTTTTAGAGTTTCCAGTTTTTTTGTTCTGTTTTTTCCCCATCTTTGTGGTTTTATCTACTTTTGGTCTTTGATGATGGAGATGTACAGATGGGTTTTTGGTGTGGATGTCCTTTCTGTTTGTTAGTTTTCCTTCTACCAGACAGGACCCTCAGCTGCAGGTCTGTTGGAGTTTACTAGAGGTCCACTCCAGACCCTGTTTGGCTGGGTGTCAGCAGCGGTGGCTGCAGAACAGCGGATTTTCGTGAGACCACAAATTCAGCTGTCTGATAGTTCGTCTGAAAGTTTTGTCTCAGAGGAGTACCCGGTTGAATGAGGTGTCAGTCTGTCCCTACTGGGGGGGTGCCTCCCAGTTAGGCTGCTCAGGGGTGAGGGACCCACTTTAGGAGGCAGTCTGTCCGTTCTCAGATCTCCAGCTGCGTGCTGGGAGAACCACTACTCTCTTCAAAGCTGTCAGTCAGACAGGGACCTTTAAGTCTGTGGAGGTTCTTGCTGAGTTTTTGTTTGTCTGTGCCCTGCCCCCAGAGGTGGAGCCTATAGAGGCAGGCAGGCCTCCTTGAGCTGTGGTGGGCTCCACCCAGTTCCAGCTTCCTGGCTGCTTTGTTTACCTAAGCAAGCCTGGGCAATGGCGGGCGCCCCTCCCCCAGCCTCGCTGCCGCCTTGCAGCTTGATCTCAGACTGCTGTGCTAGCAATCAGCGAGACTCCGTGGGCACAGGACCCTCTGAGCCAGGTGCGGGACACAATCTCCTAGTGTGCCGTTTTCCAGGCCCGTTGGAAAAGCGCAGTATTGGGGTGGGACTGACCCGATATTCCAGGTGCCGTCTGTTTCCCCTTTCTTTGACTAGGAAAGGGAACTCCCTGACCCCTTGCGCTTCCCGAGTGAGGTAATGCCTCGCCCTGCTTCGGCTCGCGCACAGTGTGCTTCACCGACTGTCCTGCACCCACTGTTAGGCACTCCCTAGTGAGATGAAACCGGTACCTCAAGCAGAAATGCAGAAATCATCCGTCTTCTGTGTCGCTGGGGCTGGGAGCTGGAGACCGGAGCTGTTCCTATTCGGCCATCTTGGCTCCACCCCGGAAAAATAATTTTTAATGATTTTATCAGTTTTAAAATAAAATATTGCTTGGATTTTCACCTAAATTCTGTTGTATCTGTAGATTAACATAAAGAAAGCTGATATCTTTATGATATTGAAACCCCACCCAGGAACTAGGAATATCTCTGCATTGATTCAAAAGTTTTTGATGTACCTTAATTTATTTTTGTAGTTTTCAATGTACATGGCCTATGCATTTATTGTTAAATTTATTCCTAAGTAAATTGTAACATTTACTAGCTGATCTTCCTTCACTGACTTCCTGCATTAACCCAAGCTCTCTATTCCCTCTGCAAAACATGGGAGCTCAGGGCTAATGGACTACTCTCTAGTACACCTGAGCACTTGTCCCTATCAGCTGAGGTATATGATCACCAAGAATAATTATACTTTCCAAGCCTGTTCCGGCTAGTTTCTGTTTCTGTTGTTACTGAAATTCCATAATTAAATATTGTATAACTTAACGACGTATTATTGTGAAAACAAAGAATAGTCTTTGTTTATATTAAACAAGTTGATTACTTTGGGAAGATTCAATTCTGTCTAAAAATATATTAAATTGCAGTTGGGCAAAACTACAGTAAAATTTTTAGGGAAAAAGTTTAAAAATCTAAAGGATTTTTTTTATCATATTGCCCCACAAGCACCTTAACTTTTTTCTCTTCTTTGAAGAAACAAAAACTGGAAATCATAGCCAGATATGCCGTGTGTTGAGGATATGAAACTTCAATCAGTGAACCCAGGCGTAAAGGCAAAGTTGAAATCCTATACCCCCAAAATAGGCAAATAATTATCAGTTATAAGCAAAACTGGACATTTGACACCTTATGTTTTGTGATTTGCTACTTCAGCTAAATGTTTTTAAGTTAACCATAATTTTAAAAAATATTTATTGCTTGGCATTCCAAATAGTTTTAAGCTATTCTTGGTGTTTCCTAATAATCATTTATGGTAAATGAAAATAATAACTTTGCTTGGTTTCTAATATATTTTTACCTTTTCTTCTAATTCCATTGGCTAATATTTACTTCTGTATTACTACTAATCATGGCATGATAACATCGTACATAAACTTTAAAAAATTTAAATCAAGATAATTTTATTAAGGGGTGTTTAAAAAAATAATCAGAACTTACATTTAGTGAAAATTAAGGATGTCTCAAGAGAGAGGAATCCAACTTCCATGCTGAGATATATATTTTGTTTTGAATAGAGCTCATTCTAAATAACCCATTTTAGGCCAAGCACAGTGGCTCATGCCTGTAATCCCAGCACTTTGGGAGGCCGAAGTGGGCAGATTGCCTGAGGTCAGGAGTTCCAGATTAGCCTGGGCAACATGGTGAAATGGTGAAACCCCATCTCTACTAAAAGACCAAAAAAAAAAATTAGCCGGGCGTGATGGCACACGCCTGTAGTCCCAGCTATTGGGGAGGCTGAGGCACGGGAATCGCTTGAACCCAGGAGGGTGGAGGTTGCAGTGAGCTGAGATCATGCCATTGTACTCCAGCCTGGGTGACAGAGTGAGACTTTGTTTCCAAAAATAAATAAATAACACATCTCAGACTAAAAGATTATGTATTGAATAAATATTTCCACGTTTGAATCTTGAAATAAAAATATACGAAATGTAAAGGACAGTTGACCTTTTAAAAAAGTTTAGAAAACTAGCACTCCATCTCTATTTTAATTTTACTCTTTGCCTTTTTAAATAATTTATCATGCACAAACGGGAAATATTTTTCAGGCTCAATGTAGATGTTTTACATTGGGAAGAAGATCAAAAAAAATGGAACTTCTTGTTACTTATGACTACACAATCCCAGCCAACCAAAAGATAACATGCAATCTTTTGCAACCTAGATTTTTCTCCACCCAGTGATAGTTCTCACCCACATCACATAGGAAAGCAACTATAAAGCCCTTAAGATAGGCATTAGGACTTTTCTCATTGGAATATGGAGATATTCCTTGACAGCAGAGAATACCCAATCCTGTAGTCTTTTCCCAACACTGTATTGTCTTTAATATGAGTGTCTTTCTTCAGAGAAGTGATTTGAAGCTTAATATTACACGCTTTATATTTGAAACTATAGAGCAAAATTTACTGCACCAAAAAAGATGAATGTTCCTGCCACCAGATACATTGATTGCTTGCCATGACCTTCACAAAGCAAAACTACGAAAGGAATGCACAGAGAGAAAGTTACTGTTTTAACAGGGAGGTTCATAATTTTAGTCTATCAATTCCAACCACACAAATTCTCTCTTAATTTGTATAATTTAGCAAGTGTTAAGCTTGTGAGTTGGAGTTGATGACAGGCAAATAACTTTAAAAACTTTCTGAGGTGACATTTCTGCATTTTATTTCATTCCAAATATATATTTTTTAATGGCCTTGAAAATGCTCACATGCAGGGTATGGAGCAGCAGTAGGCTGAGCATGAAATGACACCAATATGAGAGAATTCAGTCTTTCTTTTTACTTATTTTGTCATGTATGTTTTATTTATGTATTTATTTTAATGAGACAGGCTCACTGTCTGTCGCCCAGGCTGGTGCTGTGGAAAGAGCACAGCTCACTGGAGCCTCAACCACGCAGGCTGAAGCCATCCTCCCACCTCAGCCCCCCAAGTAACTGGGACTGCAGGCACGCACCACCACACCTGGTTAAGTTTTTTTTTGTAGAGACAGGGTTTTGCCATGTTGCCCAGGCTGGTCTCAAACTCCTGGGTTCAAGTGATCTGCCTGCCTCAGGCTCCCAAAGGGCTGGGATTATAGGCATGAGCCACCAGGCCTGGCTGTCATGTATGTTTTAGATGCTTTTCTTTTCTTTTCTTTTTTTTTTTTTTTTTTTTTTGATGGAGTTTTGCTCTGGTTGCTCAGGCTGGAGTGCAATGACACAATCTGGGCTCACTGCAACCTCCGCCTCAAAGGTTCAAGTGATTCCCCTGCCTCAGCCTCCCGAGTAGCTGGGATTACAGGCACCTGCCATCATGCCCACCTAATTCTTTGTATTTTTAGTAGAGAGGGGTTTCACCATGTTGGCCAGGCTTGTCTTGAACTCCTGACCTCAGGTGACCCATCCACCTCAGCCTCCGAAAGTGCTGGGATTACAGGTGTGAGCCACCACACCTGGCCCTGGATGGTTTCTCACAAGAATATCACTATATTCTTGACCATAGGCCATAAAGACTGAAAACAATGTGATTAAATATGATAAAACTCATTCTGACTTGACCTTGTAGAATTGTATTTTATTTTCTGGAAGTTCTTTCTTTTTATTTTCTTCTGCTTCCAGAAAGACGTGATAAAAGTGGCATTGATCACAGTGATATTTTCCCGTTTTTCCTACTGTTCATTTAGGAATTCAGCTCATTTCCTTTGTGTAAAATCAATACGTCAAGTGCAAGATAAAGCATTTGAACCACTGCTTAGATGGGCTTTCTAGGGGCTGTAGTTCATTTACATCTCACTAGAGAATTGGGAAACACGTGCCAGAAAATGTTATTAGTCGAGTATCTTTTAAACATTTTTTAAAATAAAGGAGTAATTGAATATTGAAAATAACAGTAACATATCTCTGATCTGAGTTATTTTATGTTTGTAGTTATTCATTCAATGCTACATAGACATGTAAATAAATAACTCAGATATGAAGTGTTGAGGGAAAAATGTCAGAAGAAAAAAGCAAAAAAAGGTGGTTCATGGCCTGTAAAACTCCTGGAGGGAGGTGGCTTTTGAACTGAGGCCTGATAATGTTCCTGGAATTTTCAGAAGTGGAAATTATGTATCATCTTCAACAAAGTCATGAAGGTAGAGACAGGTGTCAGGAAATTCAGAGTAAACTAGGGACCAGCTGGGCCAGATTTTTTTTTTTTCTTTTTTGGATAAGTCTCTCTGGTGTGAGTAAGGAGAAAAGATTTTTAAAAGGGGACCAAGTAAAGGAGGAACTGTTAACAGTCTCATGATGGGGCCATTATGAATTGAACTTGACTCCAGGCAAAGGAAAATGAAAGAAGAGACGGATGCAAAAGTAATCGCAAAGGAAATGCTGATGGGATTTTGTAACTGGAGGTGGTGGGTAGGAACATTCTGGCATGTCAAAAAGCAAAGTTTATTCTCTCAGGTTGATAAGAAAAAAGTCAAAAAATTAACAAAGTTATCAAAAGCTACTAACAACCTGTCAAAAGGACTTAGGAGGCTACTAGAAAAGGCTCTCACTGCCCAAAGAAAAGACAGAAAGTTTGAGCATTAGTCAGGATAATGACTAAAGTGGTTTAAAACACATAAAATATATTCAAATCCAAATGTTTTTAATACTAACTAAAAGACCCACCTCCAGCCGGGCGAGTGGCTCATGCCTGTAATCCCAGCACTTTGGGAGGCCGAGGCGAGTGGATCACTTGAGGTCAGGAGTTTGAGAATAGCCTGACCAACATGGCGAAACCCTGTCTCTATTAAAAATACTAGTAGAGGCATGGTGGCAGTCACCTGTAATACCAGCTACTCTGGAGGCTGAAGCAAAAGAATTGCTTGAACTCGGGAGGTGGAAGTTGCAGTGAACCGAGATCGTGCCAGTGCACTCCTAGGCGACAGAGCTAGACTCTGTCTCAAAAAAACAAAAAAAAACAAAACAAAAAAACACCAAAAAACAAACAAGACCCAATCTTTGGTCACTTTTGGAGGATGATAGAAAGCCAACATATTTTGCAAATTGATTAATCACGGGAAAGAGTCAAGCATTTATCATGTATTTCCTCATGACTGTACTTCGGACCAACCAGATAAGGAGAAGTTTCTCGTTGTAAGAGCACTTCAAGTAACACATGAAGAAGGAATGACAGAATTGGAATATTACCATTTGCAAGCCCTAAAGAATGAATAGATCTAGGCAATGATTATAATCAGTTACATCATAACAAGAGAAATAACTAAACATTGTACATTTATACATTACACATGGAAGCACAACACATTGCTTATGGAGTAGTCTTCCCAGAAAATTGAACCTGAATCTGATCACTTATTGTATTAGTCCGTTCTCACACTGCTATAAATAACTACCTGAAACTGGGTAATTTATTTTAAAAAGAGGCTGAATTGTCTCACAGTTCTATGGGTTGTACAGGAGGCAAGGCTGGGGAGGCTGCAGGAAACTTAGAATCATGGTGGAAGAGAGAATGGGAAGCAAAAATGTCTTCACATGGTGGCAGGAGAGAGACAGAGAGAGAGAGAGAGAGCAAAGGGAGAAATGATACACACTTTCAAACAACCAGATCTTGTGAGAACTCACTATCATGAGAACAGGAAGGGGGAAATCCACCCCCATAATCCAATCACCTCCCACCAGGTCCCTCCTTCAATGTTAGGGATTACAATTCAACATCAGATTTAGGTGGGGACACAGAGTGAAACCATATCACTCATCTAGATATAACTATCAAAGCACAGGAAATACAGGGAGAGAAGCATGCCACATGTCAAATGGGGAAGAAATCAATAAAATCTGGGCTATCGGAAATTGTTCAAAATAAAATACCAGGTTTCTTCAACAATAACAAGATCACAGGAAGAGATAGATGATAGTGGGAGGTGGGAGAGGAACAGAAAGATAAACTGATAGATTAAAAGAAATTTAAGGGACATATCAACAAATCACATGCCAAAACCTTCAGGGCAACAGAGAATAAACGGAATTTGGAATTTAATCCAAGTCCTCCACATCCCCTCTATAATTATGATAAAGGCTCTTCTTCACAACTGCACTTTAGGCCAATATATTGAATACTTGCTGTGGACCTCATAACTTTATATAATCTTATTTCATCTTCAAAATGACCTAATGAGAGATGTATTATCCCCTTTTTAGAAGTAGTGGAACTGAGACACAGAGTTAAAGTAACTTGTTCAAATCACACATCTGGTAAGTGGTAGATTCTATGTGAAGGGCTCCATTTTTGGCTGTTCAACACCTTAACACTTCTATCTGGGGAAAATCGTGATGATGTGAGCCTTGGGATATGCAGCTCGATCTCCCAATATGGAAGCTCAAGAAGCCAAGTTCTTGTTCTCTCAGACTCTGACAGAGCCTGAAAATCTGACCTAAGATTGGCCAACCTGACAGATATTTCCTTCTGAGATGAAAAGTGTGGAATAGTTGAAACAAAGGAGCAGGAACCACTTAGAACTTACTCCACCCACAGTGATAGCATCCTGTGTCCAGTGGAGCTAAAGGTAGAGCTAAAAGTACCACCCTGTGATGATGAGTTTCCATGACTGTTTCTAGGTATAATATGGCTCTTTTCTCAGCCTATCTTTGGTTCCCGGCTGCTTCCCAAACCTTTCTGCCTTCTTGAAGACCCTGTGGTCTAGCCAATATTTTTTCAACAAGCTCCCTTTCCTGTTTAATTAACCAGAATTAGTTTCTCTTGTTTGGAACCAAGAACCCTAATTAGCTTAGCCAGAGTTTGACCACAACTTTGTCTGAAAATGGGCCTGTCACCTTGTCTCATCATTGAAAAAGTAGTGACTGCTTTCTCTAGTTTACACATTACACTAAGAATCGATTTTCCCAATCGCATTAGTGTGTTGAATAATCTACTCCACTGAGATCTTTTAGACTCTAGTTTTGGTCTTCAAATAGTTCACAGGTCCTGATTACTATGGACCCTGATACCTATGCTTAAATTTGCATTCACACTTGGATTATTTGTTGTTCCTCACCAAGCTTGGATGTTGTGTGTCCTTGGCTTTCACAGGCATTCATGAGGGTTGGGGAGTGGTGGTTTGCTCCTCAGTAAAGTATAAAAGGAAAGGAAGAAAGAACAGGAGAATGTACATGTGAGTTCAACATGAAAAAGTGTAAACTAAGCCATGGGAACAGGCAATTATGTCAAAAAGCAGGTGTGTCAACCTCAGATTTTCCTTTGGTTGTTTATTTCAGCCCGAATTCTTGTTCTCATCCAGATGGTTTTACTGTTTCCCATTTCCCCTTCCCTTAGAGTTTAGTCCAGTCTAAGATTTCTGCTGTTTGTCAGCTCGATGTTGTAAACTAAATGAACTAGTTTGTGCTGATGGGAGATGTTGATGCCGGTAAACTGCACCAGAAGAGGTCTTACCTTACAACTGTGATTTGTCTCTGCTTTTTCCCCCATCCTTTCCTGGACATTGGTGGTAGAGGCTCAACAAAAGACCATTTTTAAACAGCATAACAATAATAATCACCCCTCTATAGAAAAGCCTATCTTTAGTTCTGGGTTATGCAATTTGAATTAAGGTTTTAGATTTTATATACTTGCCAAGGGACTAGATTTTGGGGTAAGGATACCTACAGAGCCTTAGGGTAATGTCTCATTTTAAAGGAAAAGTATTGATCTTTTTACATTTTTAAGCCCTGGTAGTCTTTTAATTGCTTTCTAATGATTCATTGTCCTCTTTTTTTTTTTTACTGATTTTTTTTTTTTTTAAGCTGGCAAAACTTCCCAGTCCTGCTCTTGTAGTTAGATATTGCATTGGGACTAGGTTCTGGTCAATGGGATAAAGCAGAAGTATCTGAGTGACTTCCAGGAAATGTCATTTAAGGAAGTGGCCCCTCCCTCCTTCCTCCTTCTAGCTGGCTGGAAAGCAGGACTGACTGGCTGAAGCTTCAGTGGCTGTCTTGTACTATAAAGCAGGAGTTTTGTTTTGAAAATGGAGCAACGTATAGGAAGTAACTTGGCACCCAGATGAGGTTGAGTCCAACATTATGCTGCTTTCCTCCAGCTTTAGTTTTCATGTGTACACACATAGACACAGACACACACATACACCCCAACTGCCATCTTGTATATATCACTATTATTTTGGGGCATTTTGTAATTCAGTTATATTTCTATTACAAAAACACATGAGATAATTGTCTTTAAAATAGAAATCTCAGATATTTCTGTTTCATAGCCTTGAATCTTCAATATTTAGTAACTTCACTAATAATGCAGAAATACTTGTGGCTTTAGTTATAAACAAAGAATAAGAAAATATCATTAAATCTTGTTTTCTGTTTAATGTTATTAACCGTCACTGAAATGTTTGGATATTTGCCTACAGTATTTGGAAGATTGTTTTGACTTTAAACTGCATCATTTCTGTCATAGGGAAGATCATTCTTCATAAAACTACCTGTTAATATTTTCACAGGTCAGGAAAAAAATTGGAAATTAATTATCCAGTGAAACATAGATGAAAAAAACATTATACCAGAGCTTGATAGTATCACTAAATTTGATAATGAGTCATCATTTTTATTTTAAACATCTTTGTTATGTGCTTTACAAAATAGCATGCTTTCCAGAGACTAGAAAGAAAATGAACTCTCAATTATGTTCGGGTTTACGTCTGTGAACCTTCAGGGAAAACCTTGGTTACGCAGTACAGATATGTTTGCATAGGTACCAATAATCATGTATATCATGAAAATGAGTATAAAACTTTTATCATAATTCGAAGCATCATTCTGTATGTCTAGAGAGTGAGATAAGGGCAGTGCATTCTAATCAGAGGGCATAGGTCATAAAGCCCGGATTCTGGCTCTCTATCACCTTGTATTTGACTTTAGGAAAGACAATAAAACTTCCTCTCTGCCTCAATTCTTCTCTCTGCAAATTTCTGCCTTCATGGTATTTTTAAAGGATTCAGCTAAATGAGATGATCTAGGCAATGTGCCTATTATAGTGCAAGGCACATCACTGACATGCAATAAAAACACTTTGATTATCATTATTGTTAATATGATGATTAAATTGATAATTGAGGCAATCATGTAGAAAATTAAACACATATTCTTGCTGTGAAATTGAAAACAAGATTATCTTGATTGGCTGCATATTGGACAGATTACTGAAGAAAATCCTCACTCCATAGTGGTTAGGGGTACAGATTCTGGAACTTGACAACCTGGGTTCCAATCCTATCTCTACCATTTATCATCTATGTGACTTTGGATGAGTTACTTAACTTCCCTTTACCTAAGTTTCCTCGTCTGAAAAACAGGGATGATAGCATCTACCCCACTGGGTTCTTCTGAAAATTAGATGAGATAATATATGTAAAGCGCTGGCACTGGTAACTGTTGTTAGTGTTCTTGTTCTTGCCAAATGGATACATGAGCACTCTACCCTCTTGACCCATAATGAATGAGGTCCATGTAGATTTGTCTTCTGTATAAAACTTCCCAAATATCTTGGTTTATTTCAAATAGAATTATTTGCTGCTTAGATGTGGTTTCAACATTTTTTAATGTTTACTTTTAGTTTGAGGATGTATGTTGCTAAATCTACATTTGTGTCTAAGATCCACAAATAGAACTGTCATGGAAACACTTTCAGTATGTGAACAATAGCTTTCACTTGAAGAAAATCTTTTTAACCCTCATTTTTTAGCGAGAGAGAACCACAAGCCAGAGGGAAATAATATATTGGCAAATTTGGCAAAGAGAATTGTAGTTGGCAGACATAGTTCCAAGGTGCCTTCTTAGGGAGGTACCAATATTACAGGGGGATGTCATGTGGCCATAGGATTTTCCATCTTATTCCCTCTTGATATGAAATATATATTTCTGAGACAGGATCTCACTTTGTCACCCAGGCTGAAGTGCAGTGGTGCCATCAGGGCTCGCTGCAGCCTTGACCTCTTCCTGCCTCACCCTCCTGAGCGGCTGGGACTAAAGGCACGTGCCACCACGCCCAGCTAATTTTTGTATTTTTCTGTAGAGACAAGGTTTTGCCATGTTGTCCAGACTGGTCTTGAACTCCTGGCTTCAAATGATCCACCCACCTTAGCCTCCCAAAATGCTGGGATTACAGACGTGAGCCATCATGCCCAGCCTTAATATGAAATACTTTGTATTTTGCAGACCCAAGTGCCAAAATAAGTACCTGATAGTAAAGAATTTTTCCCTCTCTAAGGGGAAGAGGCCCATGCACTGTGCGAATGTGCACACGTCCTCTGCACATATCTCTGTGAGGAATATACAGTGAGAATCTGGCCTAGTGACTTCTTTTGTTTGTTTTAGACTGAAGAGTTTTCTTCTCTTACTAGTCAGTAAGCTAGCTCTGGTTGGTGCCTAACAATGGATTTAGATGAGACTCAGAGGACATATTTGCCAATGATGAGGACTATTAAAGAATAAAACGTGTTACAGGGAGAAATTTAGGAATCTCTGCCTGGAAATGGGGAATGGAGTAAATGAGGTCCCATTTACTCTAACAAAAATGGACTTTTAGGTGAATGAATACAAGAACTGTCTGATTTTTGGAGGCGCCAAGATTATTAGTATGTTAAGACAGGATTCCAACTAACTGTTTCTATTGTGATTTCCTAATCGGTATATCACAAGAGATTAGCAGTAATTCAAAAAATTAGATATGCAAACAAGAATCTGTATCATTTGGGACCCAAATGGATTTCTCCAAATACTTTGAATAATTGTCAGTGCTTAATTATGATTTTTGATTATTTCCTATGAGACAGTTCTGCTGCTCCAGGATATCAAGGGTTTATATTAAAGTGTGAAAACATTTTATAAAAAGTATTACTGCCTCAACTTTATTATAGCAACGAACTCCAGGGACTCAGGCTTTTGACTAAATTGTTTATTTCCCATCTGTACATATGAAAGATTTCACAATTTTCAGCCCAAACACACACTTTTTTATATATACATATATAAAAAAGTATACACATACAAAAATATACACAACATTTTGTCTTCTGGAAAAGAGTCCTCAAAAATAGACATATGTCAGTTCAAAAAACTAAGTTTTCCATTTATATGATTAAAAGTATCATGGTGATCTGGTTCTTGTGTTAAACCATGTATTTCAGAGCTATAATTGTCTTATTATTAAGCATTGTGTAAATCATTGTTGTAAACTGTCTCATCTCTTTGAATTTAATGCCATTTAATAGTATGATGTTGGATTTGTACATCTTTCCCAGAAAGAATGTGATGTTTCATAGACAATTTCATTTTATACCCATGCATCCTTATGAATTAGAATTGGAAAGTGATTATTATCCCCATTGAAGTGGATGGAAAATTTAAGGGTGAGAGAGGTTAAATAAGAACTTGTGAGGCACATACTGTAAGCTAATGGCAATAATAATGAAGATAATTAGCTTTTTTATAGTTTATGAAGCAGTCCATGAACATTATCAAATTTATTCTTTGTTAGAGACCTATTCTGGATTCACTCAATATGTCTTACTCAATTTAATTCAACTCAGTATGTCCCTGACTGAGCTCATCATTCCCTGCCCATCCCTTAAACACACACTTCAGCTCTCCCTCCCAGATGGTGAAATCACCATGCATCTGGTCACCCAAGCTAGAAATCTCAGCAATTCTATTTGAATGTGTCTGCCTCTCATCTCATGTGTAATCAATCACCAAGTCATTCCATGTTTCTCTCTTAACTGTTTGATGCATCTGCCTTCCTTCTTGGAATGAACCCCGAGCCACGAATCCAGTTGATGCTTTGGCCCTAGTTCTTGCCATTTTCCATCCTTTATTTGTCGACTTCACAGCTCTCACTCAACTGGTTTCCTTCCCTCCCATCCTGGCCTTTGCCAACCCATTCTTCACACTCCCTGCCAGATTCATTCCTCTACGTAAACCCTACAGGTGAATCTTAGCTCCTCACCAAGGCATTCAGGCCCTTCGTGGTCTAGCCTCAAACTACTGCTCACTTCTCACCACTCCTTATCCCATATTCTGAACTCCAGTGACAAGGATCCACTATGGCCCTTCACACTTACAGGGGTGTTTCACGTCTCTTGGCCTTTGCATATACTTTCTGCTTGAAAGTCCCTGACCATGGAGTTCAAGACCAGCCTGGCCCACATGGTGAAACCCCGTTTCTACTAAAATTACCAAAAAAAGCCGGGCGTGGTGGCTTACATCTGTAGTCCCAGCTACTCTCCTGAGGCAGGATAATCGCTTAAACCAGGGAGGCAGAGGTTGCAGTGAGCTGAGATGGTGCCATTGCACTCCAAACTGGGTGACCGAGCGAGACTCTGCCTCAAAAAAACAACAACAAAAAAGTCCCTGACCATTTCCTCCCCCAGAAATACAACTTAAAGCAAAGCTTTTTTGGACAAATGTTGAAGGTCATCGTCCCCACAACTGAATAAGCATCTTCATCTGTATCCCCATAATCCTCTGAATAAATCTGTCATCGGACTTGCCAGTTAATTATAATTATCTGTGTTTATTTTACACTTATCTGCCTGACCCAGGCCATGAGTTCCTTCAGGGAAAGAACATTCTCTTTTTCACCTTTATCTTTAGAAGGACTGCCCAGAGCCTGGAGCAAAGCAGTGTTCCAATGTATTTGAGCTGGGAGGCATTTCAATTTATATATTGGACATCTAATGCTCAGATTCCTCAAATGACTTGCTCATTAATTTTAGGGCAAGATTTGTCCAGCATCCAGTAATCTGAGACCTAAGAAATTCCTTCTATATTCAAGATTATAATGATTATTAATAAACACTAACTACATCTCAGGTTCTTTTCTAAGTGCCCTAGAAATATTAACTCATTTATCATTACAGTCATATGGAATACATTTTATTATTTTTTCCAGAAAGGTTACAAACTAACAATTACACAGTTAGAAATTAGCAAAGTCAGGATTTGAATTTAGAGTCTGCGTTCTTAACCCTTTTGAAAATCTAGAGAAGTAGAGTTTCTGCCCCAAAACCACACATACCCACATACTGTTTCACACAGTCTTAGGGATTTCACAGATTCCCTAAAAACTACATAAGAATCCTTTGAGAACTCCAGCTAAATGACCTCAACACTAGGTTTTCCTACCTCTGTCTTAGAGTTCCTTGACCTTGAGAATATCATATGGCTTATACTCATTCTCTCCTGCCTCCTGACTTTGACTTCTAAAGTTACCTTCTATAAATCAAGTGTTGTCTCTCCATAACACTTTCAATTGTATAGCCCACCTGTCAAACCAGGAGACACATGCATTTCTGAGCTATCTCCAAGCCTCATCATGCCATTACCCATTCATTAGGTCAGTAATATATGCGCCGAATGAAACTAGCCCCTGGGCTGATCTTGGGGGTGCCTCACAAGTAGCCACATCTTTTCCAGTATGGACACATGCAGAGATCTCATGTAGAGATCTCAGAATTCACTCCTGATGGCACACTTGAAGAGCATATGAATGGATTTCTTGCCTGTATCAGAGAATGACATTCGTTTTCCTAAAAGCTAACCCATTCATGTAAAGCCAATTCCCTCTGTCAGCATGTGCATTTTGAGGGCTGTTTCACTAATGCTTAATTAATCCATCTTTAATCACATTAGAAGAAGGAAATTCTGTATTTGTTGAGGGCTCATTGTGTGGCAGTACTTGGACTTGCATGCATTATGTCTCATAGTTACAATTTTCCTTCATTTTTACAGAAGAAGAAACAATCGGAATGGGTAAATCTTTTACCCCAAGTCAATTCAGTTAGTAAGTGGTGCAACGGAGATTTAAATCTTTGTTGACTTAAAGTTTATACTCTTTGTTCTATGATAGGCTGTGCTGTGACCTTCTCATGTTGAAATCTATTGCTTGGCAATATCTTCATATAGTGGCACAGGGTCACCAGATAATTCATTGTGAAACATGACATAGGGCAGCACTGTATCAAAAGGAAACAGCTGTAGAAAGAGGGAGGAACACTGAGCAGCCCCAGCCATGAATCAGGGGCCGTTCACCATTGCTTCTGGAAGAGGTGCCCAGTCCACAGCTATTTCTCCATCTTTCTTTTTTGGACTGACTTTTGTAGGGCTATTAAGTGCCCTGGCACATTGCTGATGCTGTAGTTCTCTCAACTTAACCCATCCTGTGAGGTCAGTGGGAGCAAAGGGTGTTCTCCATGTGGGTTGGGGAACTGAGCAGTGTAAGATGAAAGAGCCCTAACTTTGCAGTCAGATAGGAGCTTTCATCACAGCTCAGTCACATACAACCTGTACGATTTTGGGGAAGTTACTTGACTTCACTGAGCTTCAGTTTCCTTATGTAAAATGGGAATACAAACATCACCTTAACGAAATTTAGTGTAAGGATTAAGTGTATGTTAATTCCTTGGCACATAGAATGTAATAGAAGTTATCAATATTAACTTATATTTATTAACATATTATTACTATTATTACCTGCAAGAGGAGCTTTAATGTCTTTCAGTCACTAAGAAAATGTGTGAAGCCTCTCCCTTCATTGGGAAGAGTTACCTACAAAAATATTGAATAAATTCAGGCTGAGCAAGCAAGGCATCTATATCGGTAGAAAGATGGGCTGAGGGAGCTAGCTTCCAGAAAAATTAATTACTATAGACATCCTGGCAGAGAGGAATGTGTTACTGATTCTTTCCTTTATCAAAAGATTCCAGTCACTTTTCTGATGACAACAGGGGGTGGGGGAAAGGAAAATTCCAGGATTGGTCTCAAAGCCCAAATCTTACTGTTTTAAAATTCTTCAGAAGCTTCTCCACAGCCTTCAGGATGAAGCTCCACCTCCCAGGCATGGTACAGGATACTTTTAAAATAACCTGAATCTAGCTTCTCCAGCTTAGCTTCCAAAGACACCTTTTACTACAGCTGCATTGATTAACCTGTGGCTCAAGAGATGCACATGCTTCCTCACCTTTATGCTTTTGTACAGACACACACACACACACACACACACACACAGGTTAACTTCAACTCAACCTTGAAAATTTCCGTCTCACGTTACCTCCTTATGAGCACTTTTCCCTTAACTTGCATCCTGGCTGGCCAAGGAGCCTTCCTTTTGTGGTCCTTTTGCATCTAGTGCGTATTTTTCTCCCTATCTTATTTTTATTGCCTGTGTCCTCACCAGACCAAGTGCTATTGGAGGACAGGACACTGTCTTGGTTGCCTCTTTTTCTGGCTTAGAATAGAAGGAAGGCAGAAATGGTTCCAGGAATATTTTAGCTTAGGTTTTTGTTTATGTGGTTCTGGATTAGTTTGATAATAATTTCCTTGAGAACAAGAGAAATGCCTTATTTCTCTTCAAAGTTCATATTAGACCAGTGAGTCTCAACCTTGGCTGCATGTCGGATTCACTCAGGGGCTCTGAAAGCCCAGGCATCAGTAAGGGTTAGCATTTTTCCCAGGTGATTTCAACGTGCACATCCAAGGTTAGGAAACACTGGATTAACCAGAGGGTGCTCAACAGAACTGTAGTGATTCAGTCATTTGATCAATACATCTCACTTGGGCAATACACCTAAACACATGCAGTTTTAGATAAATAAGGGAAGGAGAAGCACGAAGAGAAAAAGAGAAGGGAGCTGCATTAGCTTTAGATGAAGTCATCTAATGAGTTGGACTCCCCCAGTAACAAAAATATTTTTCAAAAATAATTTAATGTAAACAGTTTCAGTTTCTGCTTTCTCTTTCAGTTCTGCTGGGCATTGTCAAGTCTAGGCTCAGAATAGGGAAGCTGTGTTTCCCTGAAATGTTGTGAGTATATCTTAAGAAACATCACAGTATACAGAAGAATGTCTGACACTTTCTCCTGGCAATACTACGCAGCTCAATTTTTGCCCCTTCTATGATTTGCCACGTCCCCTCTTTGAGGTTCATGTAGCTGCTCTCTCTCTCATAATAAGACAGCCAGTACTGGCCTGCATAATTCATGATTACAAGGTGTATACACATGATGATAAAGGGAACTGATGTTTAATTTACAACGCCCCATGTTTTCTCATAAAAGAGCTAAGCACACCCAATCACAGGCTCAATTATGAAAGATAACAAGAAGAATGTGTTTGAGTATCATTTTGCAGACACATCGTGAAAGAGAATTGAATTTGAAGATTGTATGAATACCTGGATGAAAATAGGTTTTTTGATAATTTGACTGAAGTGTGGCATTTTACAAGAATTTTCTGGATTTAACCCACCAATCTCCCTGTTGTTCCCTGATTGTTTTAATTTGCTGCAAGGTAGCCTGCAATATCAGTTCTTTATTTTTTATTTTGAGATAGTACTTAATGGGAAAAGGTAATTTTATCTTATACATCTTCATTTATTTGCATGAAACCAAAAAAAGTGATCTAATTTACATTTTTCCAATTCAAAAGCTATTACTGGGACAGTTTCTTCATAAAGTGAATTTATATTTTGCAAAGATTTAGAAAAGTTTCCATTTAAATTATATTAAAGTCTGTTTTCTTATACTTTATATTCCAAACAATGAATCTGCTCCTTTAAATATTATCCCATCTTCCAAACCCATGGAAAATGGAAGTAAAATTCAATATTTGAACTCTGATAACAGGCCAGATTATGATACCACTCACTGTTACCAGTGCATATTTGTGTAAGAATTGCAATTGGGAGAACATTACAGTTTCTTGCCTTAGTTTTCCCAAATGCCAAGTAAGCCCTTTACTATACCATTAGATCATCCTCTTCACTTGGCTGGACCTAGAATTAAATACAATTTTGATGCTTCTAGGGAAAGCAGACAGAAAGGAGGAGCAAATAAAATTTGATAATGATAATAATACTTATACTACTGAATACTTGGTGAGCCTGGACTAGGTCCATCACATGTTAGCAGACATATGTAGGAACATTGTATCTAAGCCTCACAGGAACTCTGTACAGTAATATCATGACCTTGATGTTTCTGATGAGGAAGGTAAGGTGTGGAGAGAGTAAGTGACTTACCCATGGTTCAGCTAGTGAGGGTAAGGCTCTGTCTGACAAATGTCTAAATCCAGAGTTGATGCGCTTATCACTATGTTCTTGCCTCAGTTTATCACTGATGAAGGGCTAGTATCCACTTGATTTAGAGGAACTCAGAGGACCAAGGATGTGGATTAGTTCTAATTTTCTATAAGCAGTGAAGAGTTCCCCATCTAGATGGAAATGATGGTCAGTCATTCTAGGGATGGTAGATGGGGCCAATTGAAAGCCACCAGCTTGTCCCACTTATGGAAATGTAAGCTTGGAGGTGCCCCAAAGCAGGTGCTTCCAGGCCTGAAGTAGGGTATTATCCTCAACTGACATGTCTAGAAGAGCACCTCTTCATGTCGTACGGGGTCTGAACAGCACCACACCTTTACTTCACTGAGGAGTTCTCAAAGGTCCACATTTGTTGAAAACATGACTTTTAGTGATACACATGATTTTCTTTTTCTTACAAAAACCCACAACAGAGAACTTACAAAATACAAATAAGCAAAACAGCAAAAATATGAATCATTATAATCACATCGGGAAGAGATCATTTGGTGCACATATTTCTAGTTCCCCTTTTTCTGTGTGTTATAAATGCACATGTATGTGTACCTATTTTGAAAAATGAGATTGTACTATACACATGGTTTATAATTTGAATTTTCCCAGTTAGTATTTTTTAGTAACCAAAATAGTTTTCTCAAAAACAATCTTGTACAAAACCCCAGTAGATAAACAGATAAAGATGGAGACAATCTGTCTGGGGGCAAGGAGTGTGGAGGGAGAGCAGTGAGCCCAGGTTCAGCACCAGCTTCTCTCTGTCTCCCTTATGCCCCCTGATGGAGGATTTGAAAGCACTACAGTGCTCTACAGAAACCCAATTTGAAAACTCTTGTTCTTTCATATCAGTTAAGATCCCATTATATATTACACCAGTGTAAACCCCAGAACATTGATAATGAATGTCTCCTCCAGGATAAAATAGTATTAAACGGTACCAGTAGCTATAAGAGTTGAAACTATCATTTGTTAAAAATCTAAGAATAACCTGGCCGTGCCTCAGCCTCATCCTCCTCCCTCCTCAGCCTCCCAAAGTGCTAGGGTTAAGTAATCCTAGCACTTTGGGAGGCTGAGGCAGGAGGATCGCTTGAGGCCAGGAATTCAAGACCAGCCTGGGCAACATAGACCTCATCTCTGTTAAAAATTGTTTAAAAAATAAGTTAGCCAGGCATGGTGCTGTGTGCCTGTTGTCCCAACTATTCAAGAGGCTAAGGTTGGAGGATCCTGGGGAGGTTGAGGCTGCAGTAAGCTCTGATCATGCCACTGTAATCCAGCCTGGACAATAGAGAAAAATCTTGTCTCAAATCAATCAATCAAAGAATAGTAGAAAATTATGTGCTGTATATTCTCCCAGTCTAGACAAGTGGACTGGACTTTCCCTAAAACCAGTCATTAAAAGAGAACTGGGGCCAAAATAAAAGGCACCTTGTGGCTCTCTTACCCTTTCCTAATTTCAGACATACAACTGTGTTTAAAACACTCCATACCTAGAGGAGGCAATTCCTCCAAAAATGAACAAGAAGTTGTTGGTTGTTGTTGTTTTTCTAAAGGAGTGGAGGGGTTCTTCATTCCATCCAAGTGGAGCTAAATCTGTAGCCAGCATGAAGCAGATGGCCCCCTTCTTCTCTGCCTTTTAGTTTTATGACTGCGAGACTGGGAGATTTTTCAGCAGTTGCAATAGTTGGCTTCATCCATCACGCGAGGCAACGCCTCAGCGGCAGCAGCTTGTCTTCTTACATTTAAGATCTATAGATATGGACTAAGCAAAGCTTTGTGTTTTCACATCAGAAGCTGATGATGAGCGATGTGAGGAGAGGCAGCGTTAAATAGATTCTTCTCTGCTCTCCGTTTCTTAGTCCTATTGGTAAGAAGTGTGCGTCAAGCTGAAATTTATGGTGCCAGGTGAAAACTGCTCCACAGGTCAAATGTATTCTCTACAATGTCCTCTGGTGGAATGAAACTACCTTCCTGGTCACGTTTTATGCTGTCTAATGCAGTGGTAGTGTCTTTATCTCACAAATGTTCCCTAAGATCTAGGCATAAGATTTCTGGATTCTATTTTAACTTTGACATTATTATTCTGTGTGGCCTTGGGGCAATTCCTTTAAACTCTCTATTCCTCTGAGATCATAATGCCACTTTATCCCTTAAAGCTTAACATAAACACTTCTCAAAGAGATTTGCATGGATTGGTGGCTCTCAACTTTAACTGTACAAAGGATCACCTGGAGTATTTTTAAAACTAGTAGTACCAAGCCCCAGTGGTTCTAAAATGCAGCCAAGATTTAGAAACACCAGCCCTGACAAACCCATTCAGAATTACTCTCACCCTCCTGTGTTGGTTCTGTTTTTCTTTTATAACTCTTAACCCAATAGGTCTCAGTTTGTTATTTCCATGCATGCTTACCTATCAACAATGAAATGTAAGCTTCTTAAGGAAAGAGACAGTTGCATAATTTATCTTTGTCTGCTTAGCATCTTGACCAGAGGGAACCTGGGTTCAAAAATTAGCTTTGATACTTGTCAGCCAAGAGATCTTGGTCAAGACTCTTAACTAGTCTGTATCCCTGTTTTCTCACCTATTCCAAATGAACAGGAATTCAAATACATTGCGAGGTGTGGTACTACAGTTTGGTACAAAGATTTAGTTAGGCTTATAGCACCGTGTAAGTGGTCAATTCAGATCAGCTGTGCAATGGTTTTGCTGAATTTACTGCTTTTTATGTAGTGATTTTTCCTTTGTTGGATCACTCATTTATTCAGCAAATATTTTTTAGCACTTCCTACTATAGTTTTAGGTATTTAGGATACTGTAGAGAATATACTGATGGAATTTACATTCTAAAATACTACATCTGTGACTCTATTTAATTTTTACAAATACCCATGTTTCCTTATACTGAATCAAATGAGATCCTGAAGGTTAAGAGAGATTAAGTGATTTAGCCGAGAACTCACAGTAATTTGGTAATGGAACCGTGCCAGCAGTCCAGGTTTCAATGCTCATTCCAGAGGACAAACCCATCATCCTGATTCCCTAATCAGTGACTGTGACAATGGAACTGTTGTTACAGAAGCAGCCTCATGCAGGGGATAAAAGCATGGTTTCTGAAGTTGGTCTGCCTAGGTATGATAGTGTCTCTGCCACTTATTAGCTGTATGACTTTGGAAAAGTTATTTCACCTCTCTCTCTATTAGTTTCCTCATCTGGAAAATGAAGATAATGTTTACTTTGAAGAGTTTCCATGAGATTTAAGTATATGTAAAGTGTTGCACAGCAACTGGCATACAGCACACAAGAGATGTTAGCTATTATAATACTTATCTATGGTTAGAAGTGAGTAGTCTGTTTTAAGACTTCCCAGGACTTTAAAGAGGTCCATGGACTCCTCCCCTTAAAATGGTGGTGATTTATTATCAAGCAAATTTCCTGGGTTATAATCTTTGAAATGTACATATTTGTCTATAACTTTATGTCTAGGAAATGGAATAATTTTGGCATTTGTGAGTATGATGGAATAAATCCTCCCCAGCAGATTGGAATTGTTCCATGGCTGACAGTTGGCAAAGTCCACAATTTGCATGAGGATATGTGAGGATGTTACATATCCACTTGTAAAAAGACTGACTGGGTAATAGAAATATCCTACAGTGTCTGTAGCCCAGAATTTGATGAGAAGGTAAGAATAATCTAATCAAGTCTCCACAGAACATATGGGGTCTTAGAAATGTCTGGGCCCAGCACACCCCATCAGTCAGTGTGATAGTTTTAACATCATTGAAAAGGCCATGTATTGAAAGATTTCTTAAGTGCAGCTAGCCATAAAGCTCTAATTTTCTGTAGGGAGACTTTGTTTATGACTGAGTGGTATTGTGGGGTTTCTAATTACTTTAGCTTCTAGCACCTGTAGCCATTATCCCCTCAACTTGCTTTTCTTGTATTTATTCTTCTAGGGAAAAACAAGGAGAACAAAGACACAGCACAAGTATTTTCAGCTTTTTTCTCACTTGGTGTACCAATTTGGCTGATAAGTATATCCAAGAGGGAAAAAGATTGTCAGCAGATGATTGCTATTAAAGTGGACTAGGAGAAAGCTTTTAACTCAGATGGGGGTAAATGTTCTCTTTAATGTTGAAGAAGATCCTGATTTGTAAAAATGTCAAAACCCAGAAAAGCAACTTTGATTACTTGCTTTGCTGTGGGCTAGAGGAGGGGAAGAATTATTTTCAAAGATGAGCACTAGTTGGATCTTTTAACAGATTTCAGAGGTGAAGATCCACTAGCCGCCAGACCTCCATCTAAGACATATGTTACCTGAAGATGCTTGTGTTCTCCTGTAATGGAACAATTTCAAAATGAGGTGATAGGAGTCTTCACAGAGCTAAGCACAGGATGGCATGGGCAGTGGGGATGGAACCCAATCACCCACTCAGCCACCCACCTACCTACCCACCCACTTACCCACGTGGTGGTGGTAGACAGAAGAAAGGGAAGAAATCTCAGCAGAAGAGATGCCCCTGTTTATTGACAACAAGTTGGCTGTTGGGCAGGGATAGGTCCTGAATGTTACAGTCAAGTAGGAGGTGGAAATGCGGCGTATCCTCTGACTTCTCTTGTCTCCATTTTGCATTCTTCTCAGTAGGAAATATTTTTTGGCTCTGTATCAGAGTGATGGCTGTCAGAAATGAGTATTCATTAACACTGAATATAAAGCCAGAGAGCCAATAATAGCCCAACAAAAGCTTGACCTGTTTATTATTCTTGGCTCAGAACCCAGAGAGTGTCTAGTAAATGGTAGATCATTGGTGGATAGGGTGAATGCTGCACTTTGGTACTACACCTGGAAGAGTGTCTAGTAAATGGTAGGAACCATGAATAGGTAGGCAAATGCTGCACGTTGAGCTTTATCAAGATGTTTTTACCTTTATTCATACAATATTCACAATAACCTGTGACATAGATGAAATTATAATATAGTCATCTCTTGGTATCCATGGAGGATATAGCTTCCAGGACCCTCCACAGATACTAAAATCTATAAATGCTCAAATCTCTTATATAAAGTGGCATAGTATTTGCATGTATCCTACACATAGCCTCTCATATAATTTAAATTATTTCTAGATTACTTATAATACCTAATACAGCGTCAATGCTATATATAGTTGTTACACTCTATTTTTAAATTTTGTATTTTTGATTGTTATGTTTTATTTTTAAAAATATTTTTGATCCACGGTTGGTTGAATCTGCAGATGCAGATTCCACCAATACAAAGGCCTAACCCCATGAGCCTCTTTTTTTTATGCTTGGAAACCAAGGTCTCAGAAGGTGAAAAGCTGGCATGCTTTTAAACCATTAGTCATCAGGTCCCTAAAATGTTGTGATGCCACCATTTTTATTAATCCTCAAATTTCTTTTCTTGGATAATTAGCCCTAGACTAACCATGTCCACAAGGCCATCAAATTCAGTACAGGGACTACCCGTGTAATGTAACAGTAAGGTAAACTGAATGTAATACAGTTGGAAGTGGTAATGAAATGGAGTGCGCTTATGTCCACTAAAGAAAACCAAAATCAAATTATTAAAGAGAAAACACAGGTAGACCAAAGTAAGCATCCCATTTATTGGTAGAATTGGGTCCATAAGCAGTCACTTTGCAACTTCATAAGCAAAATTGAAATTTAAAATATGTTCTAAGCAGAATAAGTAGAAGATAATTTTTAAAAATCTGCTGGTATATATTTACATGTTATTAAAAGCATATTTAAATAAGTATGCTTTTTTTAAATAAGTATGCTTTTTATAACATCAAATTTGGCCCTCAACTGTGAATATATAATTAAATAGAATATTAAAATATTCTGATGTGCAAGATAAACCTAGGCGTAACCCTTGTGTTATACAAGGCTCTTCTGTGTTTGTTTGCCCTTTGGTGCAGATTCTGGTAACATGTTTTTTTCTTTTTAAAGCCATTACGGCAAAAGCTATTATCTCAGTTACTAATTGGCCATTTGCCCAGTTCCTTGTCAGTAGTTCCACGTTTTTGCCCAATTACTTTAAAAGAATTTCTCTGATGATTGAAACAATGGGAACAGTTTTGTGAAGACCACCCCAACCCTGGTTAGGCTACTGCACATTTGATAGCTTAAAATAGTGCCATGGTAGGAAGAGCGCTGGAATTGCCATCTGGAGCCCTGGCTCCACGACTTAGAAGAAGCGTGACACCCAAACTCTCTTACCTGCACCATGTGTCAGTAGATCTCCATGGGGAATGGAGGGTTTAACTCCCAGAGGGCTCAATTATGAAAAATGTTGAATGATCATGACTGGGCAGAGCTCTTGGTATTTAATTGTTGGGAACCCACCATTGCTACCGACTCCCCCCACAAGGCATAGGACAGCCCCACACAATGAAGCAGTGTCCTAGCCAAAATACAGAAGTTCTCTTTTTGAGACACAGTGCTGTAGGCGATTTATTTACCTTCTGTGAACCGCATTTTCCTTATTTGTAAAATGTTCTACTGAGTTTATAGGATCATTATGAAGATCAAATGATATATGTGAAAGTGCTTTGTAAGCCCTAAAGCACTGTATGCATGGGAGGTATTATAATGATTACACTAAGTGGCAAAGAGAGGCAAAGCTCTTTACAACAACTTGTGAACTGTACAGATCTGTAATCTCCCTCTTTTTTTAAAAAAAAAAATACGGCTTAATCTGGACCATCTGTAACAAGATGGTTGTTTTGATTCGTTAAGGGCTTCTGGTTCTCCCTACTCTGGAAACCCCTCACTGTATGTGATTGTATATCAAAGCTATTTGAAAGATCAGTTTCCTGATTCTTCATAGAGTCTTAGAAATCTAGGCTTGGAAAATCTGCAGAACATACGCAGCATAACTGCTAGGAGTATGAATTTAAAGACCAAAGGCACCTAATTTGAAACCTGACTTCACCCCTTCCTCACTGGCTTTGGGACCCTGGGCGAGTTAATTAACTTTTCAAATCCTCAGTTATCTATGAAATGGGTATTAAAGTACGTGCCTCATGGGGGTTATGAGGGTTAAATGATGGTCTTTGGCATAGTGAGTGTTCTCAATGAAAATACACTTTCATCTTGTTCATCCCCCATAAGATATTAGGTGTCCCCCAGTACCCAACCATCTTTACAACATTTGCTTGAAAAGTGGCCATCCTGACTTGTTTTTCACACTTCACTACCAACAGAAACATCCCATTTTCAGACTTCTTGGAAAGATCTAGTTAGGGATTATATTGTATTTCCAGCTATGGGATAGATTTCTTTACACACCTGGGTGGGGGGAATCAAGAAGTAGCACCCACACACCCTCTGCAGTACATTGTCTGATCTTGTCTGCAATCAAATTATCTACTGAGATGTGGTGTTTCATATCAAGCCTTCCATCAAAACCATTAACAAGCAGTTAACAGTTGATGTGAAATTCTTGGCTCCCAGCAGCAGCTTAGGTATATTTTTAAATATTCCGTCTGGCAGCTCAGAAGGGGAAAAAAAGCTAAAAAGGCAGCAACCAGCAGATTTTCTTCCAACGAAGATCTTTTCCCCACAACCTGTCCACCCCTTTCAAGGAAGGAATAGGTTGGAGATGCTGTACCTAAATAGCAGAGTGACCATGTTACCTAGCAACCAAACCTAAGGATGGGTGCTAGACCTGCCCACTAACTACCAGAGCAAGGAGACCCTCCCTCAGAGTGTCACTTAAACTGTAAGAGCATTATGTTCCAGTGACTTCCGTGAAAGGTTAAGAATGGTGTGAAAGCCCCCTCTGTCATGAGTTACCTTTCAGTTGCTCAGGAGCTATGGAGACTTGAAGACCCATCAAGGATGATATTTAAAGATACGAAATAGCATGGCTACAAGTTACTTTTCCCAGACCACTTTCTGCCCTTCTTACCATCACACCAACTTCGAAAAAACCTTTTATTTTGAAATAAATGTACATTTACATGCAGTTGTAAGACATAAGACAGAGATCCTATGTCCCCTTTCCCCATTTTTCCCCAACAATAACATCTTGCATAGCTATCATACAATATCACAACCAGGAAATGGACATTGATACAGTCCATCAACCTGATTTAGAGTGTGCCAGTTTCATGTGTACCATGACACCAATTTTCAGGAAAACATAATCTCCTGATCTCCTACTGAAACAAACCCCTCTCCTAACTTCTAGGAGGATCTCTTTTCTCTTTTTGATAAGTCTGATCAACTGAATACATGACCAAAGCAAAAGTCCTTATGTCTCAGAAATTCTCAATAGTTCCACAAGAAACTGACTCTCTTCTGCCTCCACTGCATCTTCTACCACCTGCCTCAGAATTCTTGGGATAAGGCAAAAGCTATGTCCCAAGGTCACATTGGGATTTAGGATCAGGCACAGCAGCCCATTTTTCAGTTATAAGTCCATGGCCTGTGCATAGACAGACTGGCAAAGTCTACATTCTTTGAGGTCAAGGAATTTGAAGATCTTATTGTCACCCTGGCTTCTCCCCTGATGCCTTAAGTGCTGCTAAAATCACCCAGCTCAAGTGTGTGATTCTGTGTCTCTGTCAGAATGAATGATGGCTGAGGGTAGGGGAGAAAGCTTGACTTGGAGGTGTAGTTGTAGGAAAGACTATTGTACCTCCATGCATAGGAAGCTGCTTTGCTTTCGGGCAAGGCTGTGAAGAGCTGTTTTCAAAGTTTAAATTTATTTTCTATGGCCAGCAGTGATGATATGAAAGGTTGCATGGAAAGGGCTTAAGGCTAGAAGCTGGAACAATTGGAGTTTAAATCCCAGCCCCATTATTTCCCATCTGTGTGACAAATGGCCTTACCTTTTGAGCCTCACTTTCCTCACCAACAAGGGATTGGAGATGGAGATAACATTGCCTACTTCATAAGGCATTCTGAGGTTTACCTCATAGAAGACAGTGGTTCTCAAACTTGAGCATGCATTGGAATCACCTGGGGGGCTTGCTGTACCTCCACACCCGGAGTTTCAGAGTTAGTAGGTCTGAGGTGAGGCCTGATCATTTGCGTTTCTAACAAGCTCCCAGGTGCTGCATTGCAGCTGCTGGTTTGCATAGCACACTTTGAGAGCCTTTGGGGTCCCGTTTATGATTACACTTTGGGAACCCCTAAAATAAGGACATTAAGTGCCTAATAACATATCTGACCTTGGATATTCACCCAAGGGAAGCTAGTTCACCTCCAAGTTAATAAGGAAAAGGTGCCCCTCCCACCCATAAAATAAACTGAGTTCTCTGACTTTCTAGAAACTGATGGAACTTCCTGGTTGACAGCCATGTCTAAACAAGCAAAGTAGAACAAAAGGCTGTGAAATTATCAAGCATATATCACACGTGTCCATAGCCAATTTTCCTATTTCCCAGTGTGAGAGTGATTTTCTTTTACAAAATAAAGCAAATTTAGGGTTAGGGGCTTTGCCCTGGATATATGTGCCTGTGTGTGTGTGTGTTGGTACGTAAAGCTGACTTCTTCTCTGACACGTAATATTTTAACCAAGCAGGACTGTAATACACAGTTTTGTAGCATGTGTATGTGGGAGAGAATGTGGGAGAAGGAAGCTTGAGAAAACAAGTGTTCTTAGAAGAACTGCAAAGAACCTCTCATTAGAGGCAAATTAAAATATTTCAGTCCCTGGGCTATTCTTTTTAAATACACCAAATTACATCAGTTCGTAATGGAAGAATAAACTGCAGACTTTATAGAATTATCTTTTTTTGAAAAAGTGGTGATACAGTTCACTTGTGCTGTGAGCACCATAAAGAAAATTACTCAAAATATTTTCTTTGCCACTGTGGATGTTTTTTTTGTTTGTTTCTTTTGTTTTGTTTTGTTTGTAAGGGTGGATCCCCAGGTGTAAACCTGAAGGATTATTTTAATAATCTCTGGTGCCCTAAATTTCCTGACACTGCATGCAACCCTTGATTTCTTTATATTAGTTCGCTCCCCTGCAGTCTCCTTACGTTCTCTGACTTCTAACATTGGAGGGAACACGCTCACAACTGATGATAAAGCTTACATTTATTCCCATAGCCTAAAACATGACTTCCAGATTCAAGGTGCTATTAAATCTGTTGCTGCCACAAACAGTATAATTGACTCCATTTTTAGCAGATGATAACTGTTGAATATTCATACATCAAACAAACATCACTAACTCACTAACTCTAATTTTCTATCAAATATCTGGGCTGTGCTTTGAAATGTGTCTATGAAGACATTCTTTTTTTTCTTTCTTTCTTTTTTTTTTTTTTTTTTTGAAGTTATAGCAACAGGTGCCAAAACACAAGCTGAGAAGTATTTCAGAAGGATAGTTGAATGACAGTGGCAATCTCAGCCTTGGATTATCAATTTGAATTTGTTTTTTTTGTCCAAATCCTCTTGATGTGAGATTATTTCAGGCTGTTTTTCCCCTTGCGCATTATGTAATGCCTGCAAAGAGGAGAAGTCAGATGGAGGATCAGAGCAGGAGCCGTGGCAGAAAAACATGGGCAGTGTTAACTTAGGCTGTCATGTAACTTGTAAATCTGCAGCCCCCTAAGGTCCAGCAAGATACAACTGACAGAACTTCTGATCCCCAGTCAGTTTATTCCCAGGAAAGGCAACCAGCAGGAATTGAAATAGTAATTGCTTTCCTTTATTCAAAGACATCATGGATGAGACGATTAAAGAGATTAAGGCTTACCTCCTTCGGCACACCAGAATAAATGTAGTCTGCTTTTCTGATAGGACTGTAACTGTCAATCAAAGGATTAGGCCTTTGGGAGGTAGGAAGAGGAGGTGGCCTTAAAATGTATTTGAATTTGCAAACTACAGCTGTGTATTTTAATCCGGGAAATACACATTGATCTTTACCCCTCTTTGAAGTCTGCTATTAGCTACAGGCTCTCTGGCCCCAACCAGTTTTCTTACATTTTTTTAAAAAGAATATTTTAAAAACTCATTTAAAAATCATACTGCATTGAATCACCCAAAGGGAAAATATAATTAAAGTAACCATTTGTATTGCCCTCAATGAGAAAAAACTTTGGAAGTGTGCTTAACTTTGGAATCTACAAGTCTGATTGTTTCATCAGAAATGTCAGCACTGTATGTCTAAAAATATATTTTTCCAGCAGGTTTGGGATGTTGTACTTATAAGGAGGCTGTTTATCCATTTAGCAATTTAGCTGAGGGCCTAGTATAGATTTTTAATCTTAGCAGCACAAGTATTTCGGTTGGTTTAAGTCGTACCACCTGAGTTAGTGCTGCCACAACACACACATTCTGTTTTCTCATTAGCTGTCACACAATTGTCTGCACCTATTAATTTTTGAAAAGATAATAGATATTCTTGGAGAAACCAAGACAAAGTGGCAGAATAAATGGCAGGTCATTTCTCATGTGGTGGTAGAACTTAAGCATTTGCAAGTTTCTGACTATTGTCATTCAAATTTCTGCTTTCATTATCTCGACCTTGACATCTGGGTTCCTAATCTGCAAACTCCATTTCTTTGCATCATTTCCCTGTCTGAAATGTCCGATCAGCCAAGACCTGTCTCTTTTATTTTTTTAATTTTAATTTTAATTTTTTTTTTTTTTTGAGATGGAGTCTCACTCTGTCGCCCAGGCTGGAGTGCAGTGGTGCGATCTTGGCTCACCGCAACGTCCACCTCCCAGGTTCAAGCCATTCTCCTACTTCAGCCTCTCCAGTAGCAGGGATTACAGGCATGCGCCACCATGCCCAGCTAATTTTTGTATTTTCAGTAGAGATGGGGTTTAACCGTGTTGGCCAGGCTGGTCTCGAACTCCTGACCTCAAGTGATCCACCCGTCTCGGCCTCCCAAAGTGTTGGGATTATAGGCGTGAGCCACTATGCCTGGCTGATCTTGTCTCTTAATGTTTCTATATCAAATGAGCAAGCTAATAGGTCTGTTAGAATATTTAGGAGAAATCCATCCATTCTCCCATCTATTCATCCATCCATTGATTCATTTATTCAGGTGCCTACTCTGCCTCATGCCTGGTGCTCAAGACATCAGCTGTGAATAACATGCATTTATTCTCTACCCTCATGGAGTGTATAACATGGAAAGAAAATATTTAACAAGTAATTAGGCATTTGAGGGAAGGTGAAAAAGATCAAGGGTGATGTGGTAGGCAGAATTACAAGAATGCCCCCAGTGACACTTGCCCTTAAATAATCCCCTCTGCTTTGTGTGTGAGTAGAACCTGTTAATATGATAGCATTCCCTTGATAATGCTAAGTTATATGGCAAAAGGGAAATTATCTCAGTGGTCCTAATCTAATTATAGGATCCCTTTCAAAAAAGAGCATTTTCTCCAGCCTTTAGCTGAGAGAAAGTCAGAGAGACTCCAAGCATGAGAAGGATTTGATGCACCAACACTGGCTTGAGGATGGATGGTCATGTGATGAAGCATGTTGATGGCCTTTAGAAGCTTAGAGCAGCTGCCAGCTGCCAGCCAGCAAGGAGGCAGAGACCTCATTCCTAGAGCCACAAAGAACTAAACTCTGCTAACAAACTGAGTTTGGGAATGAATTCTTCACCACAGCTTCCACATAAGAGTCCAGGTCTTATGACACCTTGAGTTCAGCCTTGGGAGACTGTTATGGGTTGAATTGTGTCCAGCAAAAATTAAACTGTGTCCCCCAATGTTTGTGTTGAAACGCTAACACCTGGTACCTATGACTGTGTCATCATTTGGAGACAGGGTCTTTGTAGATTTAATCAAGTTAAGATGAGATCATTAGGGTGGACCTTAATCCAGCATGACTCTGACTAGTGTCTTTATCAGATGAGGTAAATTTTGACACAGACACAGAAACACAGGAAGAATGCCATGTAAAGACACAGACATAGAGGGAAAACAGCCATGAGAAGATGGAGGCAGAGACTGGAGATGTGTTACTGCAAGCCAAGAAATTCTTGGAGCTACCAAAGCTGAAAGAGGCAAAGAACATTCTTCCCTAGAGCCTTTGGAGGAAGCTTGGCTCTGCCAAGACCTTGAATCTGAATTTCTAGACTCTAGAATTGCAAAATAATGTATTTCTGTTGTTTTAAGCCACCCAGTTTGTGATATTTTGTTAAGGCAGCCTAGAAAACCATTACAGAGATTCTAAAGCAGAGAACCCAGGTGAGCCTGCCCAGACTTTTGACCTACAGAACTATGAGTATAATAAGTGGTGTTTTAAGCCCCTAAATTTGAAGTGATTTGTTATGTAACAATAGCAAACAAATACAGACTAGTATGAGAAGAGTGTCTAATCTACCTAATCTGAGGGTGGTTTTCCAAGAGGGATGTTTAAGATGAGGAAGAAGGCTGGGCATGTTGGCTCACGCCTGTAATCCTAGCACTTTGGGAGGCCAAGGCAGGTGGATCACAAGGTCAAAAGATCGAGATTAGCCTGGCCAACATGGTGAAACCCCGTCTGTACTAAAAATACAAAAATTACCTGGGCATGGTGGCACGTGCCTGTAGTCCCAGCTACTCAGGAGGCTTAGGCAGGAGTATGGCTTGAACCTGAGAGGCAGAGGTTGCAGTGAGCTAAGATTGCACCACTGCACTCCAGCCTGGTGACAGAGTGAGACTCTGACTCAAAAAAAAAAAGATGAGGAAGAAAGAGTAAGTAGGAATTGTCTAGTAAAGAGGAGAAAGGGAAGATTAGTCCAAACAGAGGGAATGGTATATGCAAAGGCCCTGAAGCTGAAAAGCGCCAGCTGCATTCAAGGAACTCAACTGTTCAGGCTTTCACCCTTCAGATAGTATTGTTATTAATGCCAGGCCTAAACTAGGTGCTAGAGACAGAATAAGGACCTGCAACCTCTTCCTTGTCCTTACTGAGCTCATATTTTAGTAAGAGAGGTTAAAAACACATAACCAGACTAAGAAATAATAATTCCACTTTATACAGTAGGCTCTGAAGGATAAAATATAGGACTGAGGCAGAAAATCCCAGATTATTGGATATAATATTGAAAACGAGAGGGAGAGTCAGGTACCATGAATCTGGAGGGGTAGGCCATGCCGGATCAAGGAGGGTGCTGTGAATGTCTGTTTCTCTATTTGTGGAATATTTCAGAAAAGTGCTGTCTCCCTTACTGCAAATTCACAGTAGCTATCCTGCTGTGATCATCTCGGCACCTTGTATGGTAGACACCTGTAACCTTTTCAGATTGAGGCCAGTGTACCAAATTCTAGACCATTCCCCTAACCCAACACAGGATTATACCCCTGGTGTTGAAATTATGGCTTGTTCAGGATCACTGGGGTTTTGTGAAAACTCACTGCTCCCATTTGCATTGCATCTTTTTATTGCTTCTTTAATTTCAATTTATTTGTATCATGTGTGTATGTGTGTCTGTGTGCGCATGTGCGTGTATGCACACATGCATATGTGTGAGGTCCCCAACTATCCTCAGTTCAATGATCCACTAGAAAGACTCAAAGATATCAGAAAAGCTGTTATACTCATGGTTACAGTTTATTTCAGAAGAGATACAGATTAAAATCAGCAAAGGAAAAAGTGCACAGGGCAGAGTTCACGGGAGACCGGGCACAAGCTTCCGGTTTTCCTCTCCAAGTGAGATCATAGGACAGTACTTATTGTTCCCAGGAACAATGTACGACAACGTGTACAGAATGCTGCCAACCAGGGAAGCTCACTCAAGCCTTGATGTCCAGGAATTTTAAAATTAGGAATTGGTTACATAGGGATGGAGTGCCCATATGACTGACCTTAGTTACATAGTCTCCAACCCAAGAACCCCACCGTTAATCACATCATTAGCACAAACCATCTGCCGTGGCCCAGTGCCTCAGGTATACAAAGACACTGTTATCAGGCAGGATATTCCAAGAGTTTAAAAGTTATTTCTCATAAGAAATAACTTTCTGATGAAGGGGGTGCCATGCCTTTCTTTGGAATATGTAGAATTTGGACATCATAGACCTGCTGAATCTACCCTTTACTGTAATACACACACACACACACACACACACACACACACACACACACACACACACACAGATTGTCATTGCTTTAAACCTCACCCCAAACTTTGGTCTTCCAACACGTTGTGAGCATCATCACTAAAACCTTGGGATTGTAGCAAAAAATAAAAATCATTTTGCAGTGTTTTTTAAATATTCCTTGATGTAGTGGTTTACAAACATAGATTCACATTGTAAATATGCTTAGAGACATTTTTTCATTTAATTTTATTTTATTGAAGAATAATTTACATCCATTCAAACAAACAGATCTTAAGTGTACAGTTCACTGAGTTTTGACAAATACACACATAACCCACACTTCTTTTAAAATATTGACCATTTCCATCACTCTAGAAAGTTCCCTCATGCCCCCCACAGTCAATCCCTGCCCACCCACCTCCACCACCATCCCCTGGAGCCAGTAACTGTTCTTATCTCTTACTAAACATTAGTTTTGCCAATTATCATAAAAATGGAAACATACAATGTATGATCTTTTGTGTTTGGTTTTTTTTTTCCCCACTCAGAATAATACTATTGAAGTTCAACTGTGTTGTGTGTACCAGTAGATTGTCTGTTTTAACTGCTGGGTACTTTTACATTGTTTGGCCATAACACAATTTATGTATCTTTTCTCCTTTTGATGGACATTTTGACTGTCTCCAGTTTTTAGCTACTAGGAATAAAATTGCTATGCTCATTCTCATATAAGTTTTTCTGTGCACATATCTTTTCATGTCTCAGGTAAATAGCTAGCAGAGAAGTTGCTATCTTGTAAGCTAGGTATATGTTTATCTCATCTGCCAAACCGTTATGCAAAGTAAAGTGGTTGTGCTATTTACACATCTCCCAGCAATGTGTGAGAGTTATGGTTGCTTCACATCCTTTCCAACATTGGTCTATCTTTTTAATTTTAGCTGTTCAAACAGGTGTGGAGTGGTATCTTATGGTAGTTTCATTTGCATTTTCCTGATACCTATTGATGTGGAGCACTTTTTCGTGTGCTTATTAGCCATTCATGCACCTACCTTTCTGAGGTGTCTGGTCAAGTCTTTTGTCTATTTTACAGATTCAGTGATTTGACTTTTTGCTATTGAGTTGTAGGAACGCTGTCCCTGACCTAGCCTCCCCTGAGATTTTGATACAGTAGATCTAGTGTGGGTCCCTGAAGGACTCTGACATACAGATAAGTTTAAGGACTAATGGATTAATGGGTCTGATGTCAGTTTGCTAAGACTTCAACTGCACTTGGCAGCCATAACTTGAAATTTCCCCATCCAAAGACTGCCTTGGTGATTATTATAAATTGTTAAGGAAAACATTAGAAAAACAATTCTCAGTAGGTGGTTTCTTTCTCACTCTGGACTTGGCGCTGAATTTTAACATCAACCTAAAGCTTGAAAATTCCTAGAATTGGACAAAGTCAGTTAAACCAAACGAGGGCTGCACACAGGTATTACCACAATTATTAAAGGGCCCTTGAGTTGATTTGTAGCAGCATCCTAAAGCACATCCTGTTTTTCTTCCCTCAAAGGGAAATGTGGTAATATAGACATTTGAACTTGGAAGCCCACATGCAATCTGCATTCTTTTCTAAATAAAATTGATTTGGAAACTACTTGAACCTTGTGTTAATGTTCACATTGTGCCAATTTATCTAGCAGACAACCTCCCTGACCCAAAATGTTGGCTTCTTTGTACTAGGTAATTTCTTGAATTTTCATACTGATTTACACAGTACACCAAATAAGCTACCTGCTTAAAGACAGAAGAGATTAAACAAATAATTTTATCCAATTACTTAAAAAACCATGGACATTTTGTATTTAAAGGAAACTCCAGGTTTGGAAGTTGTTTTGACTCATAGTTCATGGTTCTAAGGGATTAAAGGACTAAAAAAATCAGAGAATTAAAGAAGCAAAAAGTTTCTACAAACTTAAACATCCAAACTGTGCAGTAGATTTTTTCCTTTTCCAGGGAGCCCTGCTGCCTTAATTAAGGCAATACAAAGATGGCATGTAGATTCTATCTCATATGACAGTGTTGAATGGTGTGACTTCCTGAAAGATCATGCAGAGACCCTTCCCTGTTGCTCAGGAAACTGTGCTGAAATTGATTTGCGATGCTCACCATCATTCAGCAAAAATACACCTTTCTCAATACTGTGTATCTGACCTTTCAAGATATGAGGTTCTGAAGTTAGCCAGAGAGCAAACTCAAACAAATGGTGCAGTGTCTATCAAATATTCTGTTATCATGATGTTTACAAAGGCCCTTCAGTCACCTTTTGATTCTCCATGTAATAGAGAGGAGATATTTTAAATCCTAGTGATGTAAGGTGTTCAAATCCTTAGAGACTCCAGGTAACCTCTGCTCTAGGGACTTCATATGCCTTTGCTTTTACTTCCTGGCCTTGGACTATTTTATGTGATTCCTCCTAGGTTGAGGTGGAGAAAGGCCAAAAATTTTAACTAGATCCTTCACTTCATTCACAACTCTGGTTAGAACATTTTGATAAGGAGGAGGAGGAAAACCTGGGCTTCAGCTTAGCTTCTGGGTCACTAGTAGATCTTTGTCACTGTGGACTAAAGAGATTTGAAAACTAGGGGGATTAGCACAAGATACTGAAATGTGAAAAGAGTGATGACTACGTGTCGGCTCTGTTTGGTTTGCTCCAAGAGAAACTGCATTTTTAAAGCTCTCCTCTGAAAAATGTGAGGCTTTCTGAATACACAACTTCTTACAGTTCTGCACTAAGGTAGGTTCCTGCAAAGGTAGTGAGGTCATGTTTATCTAGCAGTGCTGGGAAGGCTTCATTTAGCCATGGCTGCTTTAAATATATACATAGATATTTAAAGTCATCATCAAGGGGAAGTTTTCTTCCTTTTCCTCACCATGGAGTAATGTGTTTTCTCTAAATGGCTGTCCTAAGCTGCACATTGATTTTTTTGTTGTTGTTAAGTCATCTCCTGTAATTTCTATATGATGTTTGGAAATGAGGTTGTTTTAACACAAGTTACTTTCCTGGGTGGGGGAGAATAATAACACACCCACCTTTGTAAACAAATTTATTTGAGGATCAGCGGGGGTGGTGAGTGAGAGACAACCTCTAAGCCCACAAGTAGTCAATTCCTTGGGGACTGCCTCCAAAGCCTTCAGTTAGCTAAACCTTTTCCTAAAGAGACACCAGTTCAGAAACAGTTAAAATGGGAAAGGATTTTTTCCTGTTACATATAGGCTTTGGTATACATAACACATTTTGTCTTCCTTTTGGCCATAACAATATTGCTTATAAATATGCTAAGTATTCATAGCAAGAGCAGGTCAGAGTATCATGAAACTGTTAATTTAAAGCTTTATTAAAATATATGCATCCCCCACAGCCATACTCTACAGGAGTTAAATGGGTAGAGAAATTTGATCTCTCTTACAGCACAAATCGGAGAATGAAATGAGAAATCAACAATACATATTTTAACCATTCAAATTCTTCATATCATCTGAAGATTTCAGATATATCCCAAAGCTGTTCTAATCCAATCAGAAAAGTGTAGTTATTACTCATCTTTCCTTCTTTTAAGTAAATTTGCTTGAAGAAGAGAAAGACCTGGACCTAGGGAGTGCAGGAAGGCATGGGAAAGAGAAGGGAGAGTGAGGGGGAAGGAAAGACACAAACACGGAGAAAAACGTGCCTTTTACTTAAAAGCCCTATCAGTTGTTTTGCCTTGATTTAGTTAGAAACTCAAAAAGGTAGAAACAGGAAGCGGCACAATATGACCAATTTTTAACAGAAACACATGGGGCAGGAGTGTATGATAGCAAGCTTCTACCTTTCTCATGTGTCTGATTATTTTTACGGAAGTGATATTGAAGCATAATGAATGTCAGAGAATTGTATAAATCCTACGTGCACACACCCATGTAATCTGCACCCAGATCAAGGAACAGAATGTTATCCGTCCCCCAGGAGACCCATCCTGCCCCCTGCCAATCACTTCTCCCCCACCCCCGGTCACCATTATCCTGATTTCTCGGACTATAGATTAATTTTTCCTAGTTTTGAACTTTATATAAATGAAATCATTGTGTGATGTCTCGGGGACTGGCCTCTTCACTAACTAATTTGTGAGTTTGTTTTTTTTTATCTAGCAGTAGTTGATGTTCATTATGTGTAGAATTCCATTGACTATCACACAATATTTCACCCATTCTACTGCTGATGGGCATTTTGGTTGTTTCCAGTACAGGGCTATTATAATCTGTATTGCCATGATTAATCTTGTAGGTACCTTGTTAGTGAATATTTACCTACATATTTTATCTTCATTTATTTTAAGAACAGCAGTCTCTCAGAATACTAAGAAATTGAAATTTAATTTATTTTACAAAACTATATACATGTAGAAAGGACAGAACAATTTCAAAAGTATTGACTAGCTCTGTTAAGAGAGGGACCAAAAAGAAGACGGAAGTCCCGCAAAACCTGTCTTGTGAAGTTTGTGTCAAAATGGAGTTAACTTTAAAATGTTATAATTTGTTTAGTGATTCATTTCATTGACTAATTGCTTTGATCTTTAAAGTAATAAAAACGGCTGAAAGAGAAGGAGAGTGGGTACTCCCTGTGCTTAACAATTAAGCTTCACGGAGATAATTCCTAAGGATGGCGGAGCATAAAGTATACCCCAGCTTCATTTGAAACATGGTCTTGCAGCAACAAATTTGTGTTGTATTTTCAGAATTTGGCTTGACGGTTTTCAAGGAATTGTAAGTTTGAGAACCACTATAATCCAGGTTCTCTCATAGTGTAACTTCTTCCCAGGATTGAATTAGACATGTGGAAAGTTATAAACCCATACCAAGATGCACCATACATGTGAAACACACAGATTTAGAAGAGATTATATATTAAAAAAGTAAAATATCACATGAATAGGTAAAAGAAATTTTTATATGAACTGCTTCATGAATTTATGTCATCCTTGCCTAGGGGCTATGTTAATCTTCTTTGTAATCATTCCAATTGTAGTATACGTGCTGCCCAAGTGAGCGAGCATGTGTACCGATTATGTTTTTAAATGATAATATTGTGGATATATTGAGTTAAACATATCGTGAAAATTTCATCTATTTTTTTTTTTACTTTATTAAGGGAGCTATAAAAATTTAAAGTTACATGTGTGGCTTCTGTTACATTTTTACTGTGTTTTTAGATCTTCACATCACCTTTCAAAGACTGGTGGTTTGGCCCAGAAAACAATGAGTTGGACAGGATTGGGGAAATGAGTTTCTCAGGTGATATATTACAAGTGCTTACTTTCAGCATCTACCAATGGATTTCAGGGCCTATGTAGATTTAGTGCAGTTGCAACTATCTTTTACCTTATTATTTCAAAGTTGGTATGATATGATTAATATAAATTTAGTAAGTGCTAACTGTGTGCGAAGATAAGAGAGATATATGGCCACTGTCTCTCGTTGAAAAGTTCCACGTATTTCATTCATTCATTTGTTCATTCAGTAAAAATTTATTGAGCTTCTGCTCTGTGTTGGCAACAAGGCAAAGCATGTGAGATTTGGTAGTAAACAAAGCACAGCCTCTGCTGTTTGTTGGCCATTTGTATGTTTTCTTTTGAGAAGTGTCTGTTCATGTCCTTTGCCCACTTTTCAATGGGGTTATTTGTTTTTTGCTTGCTCAGTTGCTTAAGTTCCTTATAGATTCTGGACGTTAGACCTTTGTCAAATGAGTAGTTCACAAATACCTTATCTTATTCTGTAGGTTGTTTGTTGATAGTTTTCTTTGCTATGCAGAAGCTCTTTAGTTTAATTAGGTCCCATTGCCAATTTTTTTTTTCTTGTATCAAGTGCTTTTGAGGCCTTAGTCATAAATTATTTCTCAAGGCTGATGTTGAGAATGGTATTTCCTAGGTTTTCTTCTATGATTTTAATAATTTTAGGACTTACAGTTAAGTCTTCAATACATCTCGAGTTTATTTTTATGTATGTAAAATGAAGGGGTCCAGTTTGGTTCTTCTGCATATGGTTAGCCAGCTATCCCAGCACCACTAATTGAATAAGGAGTCCTTTCCCCATTGCTTATTTTTGTCAACTTTGTTGAAGATCAGATGCTTGTAGGTGTGTGGCTTTATTTCTGGGTCCTCTATTCTGTTCTACTGGATTATGTGTCTGTTTTTGTACCAGTACCATGCTGTTTAGGTTAATGTGGGCTTGTAGTATAGTTTGAGGTCGGGTAATGTGATTCATCCAACTTTACTCTTTTTGCTTAGTATTGCTTTGGCTATTTGGGCTCTTTTTTGGTTCCAGATAGATTTTAGAATAGTTTTTTTTTAAATTCTGTAAAAAATGGCGTTGGTAATTTGATAGAAATAGCATTGAGTCTGTAGATTGTTGTGGGCAATATGACTATTTTAATGATATTCTTCTAATCCATGAGTATGAAATGTTTTTCTATTTGTTTGTGTTTAAACGTTTTTGTCCATTGCCCTTCTACTCCTATGCTTTATCCATCAACCGCCATCCACAGCCTCAGAAAACAGCTCATTTAATTTCTACCAGAAAGTCAGAGAATCAGGAGGGTCACTAACTAAAAGGGTCTTACACATATATACATAAATCATTTGCCTGGAGAGCCATGCCCTTGGTCTGATGCTTTCAAATGCCCTCTCTTATGGAGAGATGCATAATCTACTCACTTGTAATTCAGAAAGGGGTCCAACGTCAATTTCCTAAAAGAGCTTTCTTTCAGAAGATAGAGAGGATGCATTTTGAACCACTTAATTGCTCCTATGAGTGAATTGCATAATGCCTGTAGAACTATCTAGACAGCACATGTTGCCTGAAACAGCACGTGCCAGTTGTTTTCTTTGCTGCCTTTAAAATGAAATTGCATGCACATCTGAAGCTGAACGACTCTTGATGTGTGATTGTACCTTTACCCCGATTCTAAATAGAAAAGATGGCTTTTTTATTAACTCAGTTTCTAGCAGGAAGGGTTCATTTCTAAGGAATGACAGTTTCCGTTTTCAGATTTCAGCTCTAGTACTCACTAACTGATGAAACTTGGACATATTAGCTAGACAGCTTGAGCAGCGTCACCTCACCTGAAGGCCACCTTAAGTATTAAGGCAAAAAGACTTTTTAAAAAGTGGCATTTACTTGATTATATAGTAAAATTATGCACATTGTATAAAATGTACACATGCAGGAAAGTATATAAAAGTAACTTAACAATCACCTGTCTTTCCACCACCAAAAATAAATATCATATGTTAATATTTTTGTGTATCTCCTTCCAGTTGTTTTTGAATATTTTTAATAGTGGAAGCCATACTGTATATAATTATGTATTTTGCCTCTTTTACTTGGCATTACTGTGTAAATACTTTGCCTCATAATGAAAATCTTTTTAATGTAATTTGATTTTATATATACCATTACATAAGATAAATTATTATTTAGTCTTAGGAGGAAATATAGGTAGATAAAAGACATTTAAGCCATTAAAAAACACTGAGGTAGATAAAAAAGTCTTAAAATATTAAAGCCAAATAAATACTAGTATCTGTAAAGTTTAGTTCATACTCCCACATAATGTCCTTTTTGTTGTTTTAAGTTTATAATTTGCTTAAATTACGACATTTAGAGACAATGGATGTCCTCATTTTGAGAAGATACTTTCTAACAAAAATCGGCTGATGAGGATTTAATAAGCACCAGCCCTTGGTCCGTATGAAAGAATTGTGAATTACCAATTACAGCATCGATGCCATTGTTCAGCTGCCTGAGCAAAACATTAGGTGGCACACCTGTCAGAGAAGGAACAGAAGTAACTGCTGGAGAAGGTCTTAGGAAGCCTTAAGCTGGGCTTTGAATGATGGGGTAGGATTGAAATAAGGCTTTATAATGCAGGGCTTTTAACAGTCATATGCCATATTCTTTAATCTACAAATGGTAGGTTTGCAATTATTTCTAAACAACAAATATAAATCCATAGTGCCAAATGCATGCATTTTCTTGAGGCTACTGGTGTGGATGTTGTGTACTTCTGAGAGATGAAATGACAAGCAGATAACTCTAGAGGTGATTATGCAATGAGCAGCTCTGAAGGAGTGCAGGAGAATGTTGGCTTACAGTTTTTTTTTTTTTTATAAGATTGGCTGGTAGGAGGAGTGGGTGGAATATGTGGAAAAAAAGAGGAAAGAGCAATTAGGTAAAAATGTTAGGCTACTCTCTTGGTTAAATATTAACAATATTGTGGAGCATTTGACTTGATTTATTCAAATGTGCTTTCCCTCCAACTCCTTTTGCAATTTACATCACTGACTCAGCTTTTGTTGGGGCATCAACCTCTAAGAAAGCTTGATGAAAGCTAAGAACCACGGGTCCCAGTTTAAGAAGGGCTGGTTTATAAGCAGAGTCTGGTTACATAAACTGCTATTCCTCTATTCTGGGTTTGTTTCCCCACCACCAGTACCAGTTTGTTTGGATTTTGTCTCAGGTTCATTTGAATTGGAAGGGGAGAAGAAAGCTCAGCTTAACTGGCAGCCTCCTTTGTGCTTTGTGCACAGCTCTGTGCTAGGCACCAAACACACATAAAAGCCCTGCGCCCTCACAGTCGCCCTAATGGGCAGCATTTCTACTTGTGGACCAGGAGTGGAAAAGCAAAGAAATAACAGTGGGATATTCAGCAAAGGAGGCTCACAGGGAACAAAAACCCTCAAGAGTGAAGCTATGGTTTTAGGATACAGCTATTCAGTTTTCTATGACTTAGCGTGCAAAGACATGGATTAATTCTGCTACAGAACTGTATTTTAACTGGGTAATGGAAGTCATTTTGTTCTCTCAATGATTATCAGAAATTCATGCTCTGGAAAAGAACAGACAACAGACCATTCGTAAAAACAAATCCGAGTAATAAAGAAGTTAATCAGATACTTTCAGAAGAATTTCCCCAATGATTTTAATATTTAGTGGGCATGTACTTGAAAAGCTGCTTCTTAGAAATTGATACTCATGAATGATGATGATGATTATATTAATAAGAATAATATGATATGACCACTACTACTAATATGCTTTGAGTGCTCATTATAAACTGATAGTTATATTGGGTGCTTATGTGAATAAAATTGCTCATTTATTTGGCCATAGATAACATTATCGTCTTTACCTTTTAGAGGAAAAACTGAGGCCCATGTTCTCCAACATAGAAAATAGTTTTTAGTTCAGGTCCATCTGGTACCAAAACCATGCTTTTGACTACTACTCTCCATTGCTTGTTTAGAGCTGAAAGAGATCTTAGGGAAGGTCATTTCCCAGATTAGGGGCCCCTAATGGTAGTGGCTTGACCAGCATCACACAGGTCCTTAGCAGCAGAGTTAGAATTGCACCCTGGTCTGTGGTTGTAATTAGATTCAGAAAACGTGCAGGCCAATGTGGACCACTTGAAAATAATCCTGGTATTCAAAGATTATTTGTGAGTGCTATGGCTATATTGTGGCAATTGCAGCAAAATTAAAAAGCAATGTTTTATGTTAAGATGTAATTGTATGTGTTCAGAATGATGGGGGTGAGAGTCTATTAAAGAAACACCCACAGTGTCTTTATATTCTTATGTGTATGGTATTACCATACACATATTCGTTTCATGGATATTATGCATCATCTACTGTATGATAGGCGCTGTGCCAGAGGATGAAAATACAGCAATAGGCAAGACAAACCTCATTCCTCCTCTTGTGGACCTGACGTTCTAGTGGAATAAGACGGAAGACTGTTCAAGTAATTAATAAGAAAAACACCAGATAGCGTTAAGTGCTTTGTATAATGTTAAAGCTGGGTGATGCAACAGAGACTTCCTGGGAGCTACTTTAGATTGGGCAGTCTGGGGCGATGTCAATTAGGCTGAAACCCTAACAACAAAAGGATACAGTCACATGAGATAAGAGGAATGAGTATTCCCTGCAAATGTAACGATGATTGCTGTGGAAAAGCTCTGAGAAAGGACAAACCCTGAGACTGGGCTGCTTGAGGAAGAGAAAGAAGGCCTGTGGCACTGGCATCCAGTAAAAGAGGGCAAAGGTAATAACATCACAGAGGTGCCCAGGGGTTTGCTCTTGTGGGTATTTCTGAGCCAGAGGAAACAGTTTGAATGCTATTCTAAGTGCAATAGAAAGCCATTGGAAGTTTCAGGCATGAGGAGCAACATGATTCAATATATTTTTTTAAGAGATAACTAACATCTAGAAAGTATGAAAAGCAACAGTAAGCACTGGGATTTCAATGAGGAAACATGACAATTGATCAGCAAAGGACTGTGGCAAGGATTCAAGTGGCAGCAGCGCAGATGTACAGAGGTAGTAGGATCTGAGCTATATTTGGCAATAGACTCAACAGAACTTGACGATGGATTAAGTGAAGGAAAAAGAAAGAAAAAGCTAAATCAAGAATAATGTCTACATTTTTTGGTTTGTGCAATTGAGTACATGGTGGTATTGTTTATTGAGTTGGAGGAGGAAGAGTTGGAGGAGGAAGTGGTTTAGGATGGAAAAGTCCAGAATTTTTTTTGGGCTGTGTTAGGTTTGAGATGCATACTATACTCCACCATCCAGGTAGAGGTATCCGTGAAGCATTGGATCTAAGAGTCTAGTGCTTAGTGGAAGATCAAGGCTAGAGATACAGTTCTGAGTGCTATTTGCATAGAAGGTGGCACTTAAGGCCACCTATTAGATGATAACATCTAAAGAGAAAGGACACTGAGGAAAGGATACCCAGGACAGGGCCCTGGAACTCCCCAACATTTGACATCAAACAGACGAGGAGGAATAAACCCTGGATGCTGGGAAGGAAGGTCAGGGAGTCGGAAGGAAAACCAGGAGAATGGTACCTTGGAACCTAAGAGAAGTTATACAAATAAGATATAGCTGGGTGCCACTAAGGAAAATAAAGAATGATGATGGCAAATAGCAATCAACCTTGGCCTGAAGCGGGACTTTTTGACCCCACCCTTTGACCCTGAAGACTTTAAGAATAGGAAACCAGACCACCAGGAGAGCTTCAGGCTCTCTCTCTTTGTCCACTTTTACTTTTTCTCTCTCATTCTCTGCCTCTTGACCTCTCTAAGTCTCATTTTTCTGGAGAGTCAGACTCAAAATCTTGTACCCCAGTTTTCTCATAAGGCTAGCAACCTTTTATCTCATTTATTATGTTTATTCCATTTAGATATATTCAGCATTTTATTCCATTTAGAAACATTCAGCATTTAGAAATATCAAATTGAGGCTGGGTGCAGTGGCTCATACCTGTAATCCCAGCAGTTTGGGAGGCCAAGGCGGGCAGATCATGAGGTCAGGAGTTCAAGACCAGTCTGGCCAACATAGTGAAACCCCATCTCTACTAAAAATACAAAAATTTAGCTGGGTGTGGTGCTATGCGCCCATAGTCCCAGCTACTTGGGAGGCTGAGGCAGGAGAATTGCGTGATCCCGGGAGGTGGAGGTTGCAGTTAGCTGAGATTACACCATTGCCCTCCAACCTGGGCAACAGTGCAAGACTCTGTCTCAAAAAAAAAAAAAAAAAGAAAGAAAGAAAAAAGAAATACCAAGTTGATAGTACCTAAAAATTGATGGGAAGTAGCACCCTCTTGACAAAATCTAGATATATAACAGTTGACCCAGGAAAATGAACCTCAGTAGAAATAATGGCCAATGAAAAAAATCACTGTGGCAATATATATTTGAAATCATTGTGAATAAAAACTGGCAGATGAAGTAAATATGTATTAAAGATTTTCAAAAGAAATGAGCTCACCCCTATGAAAATAATTGATAAAATAAAAATATTGAAAAATTAGAAATGATTTTATTGTGTTGGATAGAAACTTGATTGAAGAATCATGGCCAGGCTCGGTGGCTCATACCTGTAATCCCAGCACTTTGGGAGGCTGAGGCAGGTGAAATACTTGAACTCCTAAGTGTGAGACCAGCTTGGCCAACATGATGAAACCTCATCTCTACTAAAAATACAAAAATTAGCTGGTTGTAATGGTGGGCACCTGTAATCCCAGCTACTTGGGAAGCTGAGGCTGGAGAATCACTTGTACCCAGGAGGCGGAGGTTGCAGTGAGCTGAGATCACGCCACTGACCTCCAGCCTGGGTGACGAGAGCAAAACTACATCTCAAAAAAAAATAGGAAATTTGATTAAAGAATTAAATTGGCTTACTGATATTTGTCCAAGAAACAACTGCCTTGATGAAGATTCTCCAGTGTTGATTTAAGTCTGATTAATGTTTGTAATCAAGACATTTAGACGTTTGTGGCATTGAAATGGCAGGGTCAAACCCTTGGGTCAAAATGTCTTATTCCCTGATAGACCCATTTTGTGCAATAATATATCATGAACACAAACTATCTTTAAAATACAGCAATTAAAGACTCATTGAAGTCATCTTTAATTTCAAAGCCCTTGATTTTAAAAAGTGATCTCTTTTGGACTGTAGCCTTCACTGTCCCAAGACTATAAATGTTAGAGAGGAAATAATTATTCCAGAATCTTATTCAGGAAGAGTTGCAGATTCCTTGCCTGAGCAAGGACAATTTCTAAATTAGTGTCATTTGAATTAGTGCCTTTTCAACTGCAAACAGTTCTCTCAAAAATACTTGCTTGTTCTTACGCTTGTTTCCTTTTTTTGAAAAATCACATTGGTTTGCAATTGAGGTTAATATTAGTTCAACTCTACTTTGGTCATTAAATTCAGTAACATACTCTGCCAATTACTAGCTGTATGTCCTTAAATATGTTACCTAATTTCTCTAATCCTATTTCCTCAACCATAAAGGCGACCAGTAACACACACCCCACAGAGTTATTGTCAGGACTGAGAGGAAGACTTTAATGCCCTGTTTCTTTTTATTTATTTGGAGACAGGGTTTTGCTCTGTTGTCCAGACTGGAGTGCAGTGGAGATCACAGCTCTCTGCAGCCTTCATCTGCCATACTCGAGCAATCTTCCTGCCTCAGCCTTCTGAGTAACTAGGATTACAGTTGCATGCCACCATACCCGGCGAATTTTTTTTTTTTTTTTTAACTAAAGATGAGGTCTTGCTATGTTGCCCAGGCTGAATGCCCTGGTTTAAAGTAGATGCTCAATGAAAGTCTTTACTATTGCTACTATTGTTAGCATACTGTACATTTTCTATGTACACAACATAATTACTTTAGCTATTTGGTCTGAACAATTTGTCTCCCGAATAGTTTGAAAATTTTCCCAGGGAAGGGTTAGGCTGTTATCCTTTATTAGTGTCTTTCATTCCTCTGTATCAGTCATAGCAGAACACAGCTGGCAGAACATAGCTGCCTCACCCAGACTGGGCAATTGAGGGGTACATAGTGAAGGGATTATTTAAAGAAGGTTGGACAGAGCAAGGAAAAGCTATAAGGGATGGAGAAACTCCCTGGGGCTAGCAAGAGCAGGGAGCCCAGAGTTTGTAGAGGCAGGGGAGGAGGTTACTGGTGAGAGTTTGGAGCACAAAAGACAGGCCACTCAACAAGAACTGTGGTTTTAGATACAGAAGTGCCAAAGTGCTAGCTGGCAGGAAGGAGCCAGTGGATTAAATACTCCAACCTCTCTCTCTTCTCACCCTGATCTCCTGCTGGTGCCTCTCATTGGCTGAGCTCAGCAGAAAAGCATCAGGCAAGGAAGCTGGTTACAGCAGTCTATAGAAATCAGCATCCCTGAACACAGAGCAGAGGGGAAAAGGGAAGAGAATGGATCTAGGAAAGTAAAATGAGAGTAGGCAGCAAAGCCTCTCCAGCCTTCAGTTAGTACAGCTGCTTTACATATAGTTAGTGCTGATACATGTTTGTGGAAGGAAGGGAAAGGAAAACTGATTGAAGGCAGTTCATAAACTATAGATAACTCATCGTTAAATGAAGATTGAGAAAAACACTACGTAATGGCATGGTAGTTTCGAGGTAAGATTTGAAATCAGACCAACCCCAGTGTGAAATCAGACCAATCCCTTAGTGCTTCCTAATGGAGTGATCAAAGGCAGTTACTAAATGACTTAGCCTCATTTTCTTCCTCAGACAAAGGGAGATAAGGTTAATACCTAGTTCATAGGTTGCCTTTGAGGAGTAACTGAGAGGATGGATACAGTACACTGGGCACAGAAAGCAGTGCTTGAGAAATGTTAGCAAATAAATTCTCAATAACAGTGAGCAGTTCTCAACTGGGGGCAATTTTGACCCCTAACCCCATTCCAGGGAACATTCTGCAGTGTCAGGAGGTATTTTTGGTTGTAACAACTGGGGAATGCTATAGGCATGTAGCTGGTAGAAGCCATGAATCCTACTTAAATGTCTCACCATGCCTAGGACAGCCACTCACAACAAAGAATTATCTGGCCCAAAATGTCAATAGCTCCGAGATAAGAAATCCTTCCCTGTACTGATTTCATCTCTGTATTTCCATCCTTGGGCCTCTATATTTCTTGATACTGGTTATTAAAATCCATGATTATTTATACTTTGCTCACTCTCAGTAAATTGGAGATTTTTGTTCTCCTCTTCCCATTATAAGGTCAGGACATACTGTGTATATGGCACTTCAACACTATGTGATTTGTCTTTTCACCATTTGAAGTAAATAAACAAATATATAAATAAATATAAAATATAAATCACTGTGATATGTTGTAATCTGAACTACAGCCACCCAGTATTAAAGCACTTATGTCAAATACATGCTATAGATTTGCGAGGCAATAACAATACACAATACAGAGCTATTTCTCAGGGTGTTTCATATCACCAGGGAGCAACATATTGAAACATGCTGTTACTGCAGCTCTAATCTCTGATGAACCTCTTCCCAAAAGAAAAAAAAAAAAAGCCAAAAATAAACTCGTAAAGCTAGTGAGTCTAAACTAGGTCAGTGGAATTAAACATTAATATAAATAAGGGCTGTCCTTCAACATAATGAGAATGTATTTCCTCTCTCTCAGTCACTCACCCCTCTCACCCAACTCAGCCCTATTCTACCTAGAATCGCCCCTGGCAACAGTGGCCTTTCCTCTTGAGAAAGCTATTAAAATAGAATGCCCTTGGCCTCAAGATGGCTCTGAGTCTTCACTACGTGTTTCATCTCCTCCAACCAAAGGGGGAGTGGTTTTCCCAGCTCCCCAGTGTATTCATTTATCAGTCCATTCATTCATCCGTCAAGTATTTATTGTGGTCCTCGACTTAAGCAGTACAGACATAATGGTCCCTGTCCACATGTAGCATGTAATCGACTGGGGGATGGAGACATTCATCAAGTAAGAAAACAAATTAATACGTCCTGATTGTGACCAGGGCTGTTCGAGGAGCAGGGAGGCACCAGAGAAAATAAAATCAGAGTCCTACTGAGGCAGTGTGGTCAGGAAAGGTCTTTTTGAGGTAATGACGTTTCCGGTGACATTAGAAGGCCTTCCAAAAGAAAGGCGGGAAAGGGGTACCTAGGGAGAAGGACTAGCCTGTGCAAAGGCCTCAAGGCAGGGAAAAGTTGGATCTGTTCGAGGACTAGAAATTGGCAAATAAGGCTTCACTGGTGAGAGGATGTAGGACAAGATCAGCAGGAGAAAAACTTGAAGTTACCCTGAAAGTTATCCTCTCGTATCCTGGGAAAATGAGAGGAGTTTTAAGCTACACGGTGACTTACTATCTGTTAATATTTAGAGTGCTTTTTCTATGGGCCAAAAACACTTTACAGATGACAATGCTAACACTCATATTCACCTTGTGAGATAAGAATGATTGTTATACCCACTTTTACAGATGAAAAGTGGAGGCACAAGGAGGGTAAGAAACTCAGGATCATATACATCAGGGTTTCTCATCTCACCATTGTTGACACGTGGGGCAAGGGCCATCATGTTCATTTTGAGATGTTTAGCAGCGACACAGCCTTCTACCCACTAGATGCCAGTAGAAGTCTCCCCCTCACCTCCAGTTGTGACAGCTAAAAAAACATGTCCAGACTCTGCCAAATAGCCCTGGGGAAGAGGTGAGCAAAATCCTCTCTGGTTGAGAATCCCTGCTATATAGAAAAAAAAAAAAAAAAAAAAAAGGAAAGCATCTCCAATGCCATTATTCAGTAATGCCCCTACCTTATTGTCTTACAGGCTCTTTAATAAGCTTTCTCTGTATTTTCAAGGATCATTCATCTCAGAGCAAGGCTTCTCTTCTTCCCCAGCTAGTGGGTACTTGATCTTGTGGGTCTACCCACTCAATAAATCACCCAGCAGGTGTAGCGATGTGGAGTTGCATGGTTCATCTCTCCTATGCATTAAAACACATCTTGAAGGCAGAATAGTGGAGGTTGCTAAAAGGAGGCAAAGCATAGAAGAGACCAGTGTTCTCTGCCTCAGCCCTGTCCTTTCCTAAGTGTTCTTCTTGCTCATCTCAGAAGCCTACTCAGCACTGCTAAGTGACTGCCATCTGAGTCTGAGAACTAGTGTCTCTTAACAGTGTGGACATATTGCTGGCGATGACCTATTTGGGGGCACAGAAGAATGCCTCTTTTCTCTGAATCAACATTCTGAACCAGACCAGAGCATAGTAGGAAAAAGCAGGATGGCTGGGAATTGCTTAGTGACCCTTGGGAAAGATCATACACCATAGTGAACTAACTTCAGATTCCTGATTTGAAAAACTGTGAAGGTGTCAAGCATTATGAATGTCCACTGGATAAATAACCTATCTGTTTGTTTATTCATTCAATTCATTCAATACCTGGTATTTTAAAGATATATTTTGAGCTCTTTTGACTTTGAAACCGCCACCTTCATCCAGGGTCTCTAAATCTACCCTCGTCAAAATCCATCAGCCAGAGATTCACTGATTCATTGAATTAAAATGTTTTAGGTGTCTATCACTTTGAAGATGCTGGGCACCTGTTAGAGAGATTAGGAGAGGTTGACCTAATCTTGAAGAGGGGTGAATGGGAGGTGGCTCAGTGAATGGGAAGGCTGTTCAGAGATTTGAAGAATGAGTAGAAGTGAATTAGGTAAAGAAAGTGGTAAGACGGAAAACATTCCGGGCAAAGAGTACAGCATGTACAAAGAGCCAGCAGACAAGCTGGTTTTGTAGGTGCAGAATTTTTGGACAACATTTCAAGAAACTCATGAGAGTGTTTTACAGGTATGTAGGTTTGTGTGTGTGCACATGTGTGCATGTGTGTCTTAATTTGGCATCATTATGCACTGTCCACACTCCATAATACTAGGTTATAGTCAAAATTTGGCTTGGCCTTATGTGTCCTGTGGCTTAATCACGTTCCACTGATACATATTATTTGCTTACACAGAACAGACTTTTGCTTTGTAGGTCAGCTTTGGGAGGCAAAGTTGCTAATCTGAATCTTTCTCCTCACAAAGACTTCACTGGATAGAAACCACAAAGCAATGTTTTAAAACAAGCAAAGTGTGCTAAAACAAAGAGTGATGTCTGCACGATTGTGTGCAACAAAAGAACTATAAAGAAAAAAATTAAGATTCAGGAAAATCTAGACAGGCTCAATGATTACAACTGTAGAAAGAGCATACATTTTGAGGTCAGAGCCACCTGGGTGTAAATCTCACCTTCACCTCATGTGTGACCCTGAACAAAGTAGCTTCACTCAGCTGGGCCTTTTTTTTAATCTGTAAAACGGGGTAATGACACATGCTTCACAGGTCAATTTAGGAGTAGAAATGATTTGTGAACAACACCTGGCACATATTGGTGTTAAATAAGTGGTAGCTACTATTATGGTTATTAATATTAAACTAAAATCAAACATTAATATCTAATTTGCTGGATTTTAAACATGGAACCACGGATTTCATTTACAGCTTCCTGATAGCCACAGCACAACAGGAAAGTCACATTATATTTTTCATGAATAAAAGCATAAAAATTCTTAAAGGAAAGACAGGATTATCTGGGACCTTATGCGTGAAATAATGTTTTTCCTGGGTTTTCATTGAGGTCTCACTGAGAAATATAGGAGACAATATCTTTAACATCATCCCTGTGGCAAATAAATATAAATTCTATGTGCTTATTTCTTTTTTTAATCTTTCAGAGTAAGCCAAAGTCATAAAACCGAAGAACAGTTGTGGGGCAGGGATTATTTCTAATTCAACTTTAAATCTGCCAAAAAATTCTTGCATCAATGGCATTTATGGAGTAGATCATCTGTTCTTTCTTTTCTTATATTATAAGCACATATTTAACTAGTGCTCTTGAAGCACTATCTGTTAGTTAAGCCTCTCAGTAACTCTTCAAGGTTTGTGGTATAATGCCCACTCTACAGATTAAGAAACAGGTTCACAGTCCAAGGTTAGTCACCACACTAGGAAGTGGGGAAACCAGGACTTAAATCAAGATCCATTTGACGGACTTGACTCTACTCTTACCATCTACTCCAGCCTACCACCTTAACAAATGTAGCTAAGCTCTGTTTTCCCCTGATGGGAAAATAAGGGTTTTGTATGAAAATAGAAAGAAGGAAAATCAAACTGGGGGCTCTAGGTGTAAAACTTTTATTACTAAGACATCGAGAAAGAATGTTTTGTAAATGAGTTTTCTGGGAGAGATATTTTAATCTTTTTGTTGTTGTTTTGGTTTATTCCAAACCATTTAACTAAAATGACATAGATAAAAAGCATATTAAGAAACATATTTAACAAAATCATGGCACTACAATATACATACCAAATTGCATGGGTGGCTCTGATTTTGAATTCTGTGCCTTCAAAACCAGCAGAAATAAATGAACATGTTTATATTAACAAGGATAATGCAAATCTGTAATTTGTAACTTAAACATATTTCTATATTTAATAAGTCATGTTAACTCACATTCAGTAAACACACAGTAAACTCACATTTAAAATATCTTCCCAGTAAATTTAGTTTTCATTTTTTCTACATACTCTGGAAGAGCATATAATAAATTAGTCATAGTCTATATATTAAAGTCAAATGATGAGTAACTTCAAAGGGAGTGGTACCCCTGAATCATAAAAAGAGTTTCACTTAGGATGATGACCTTAATGTTTGCTTTCAACATTTTTTTCACCCAAAAGAATGATGATGATGATGGTGATGATGATGGTGATGATGATAATGATGATGACTCTCATTTTAAAGAACTGAGAAGGGTCTACAATTTTACTCCACTGAGCTTCCTAAATGCTGGCAGATGACACAAAACTGTGAAAGTGACAAAGGACTGTCCTACTCACAACACAGCAGAGGGTATGTGGTTTCTGTTGGCACCAATTTCCCCTGTTCCCCAAGTCCTGGGGGTAATTTGAAGGATCCCAGGCAGATCCCACAAACAGTGTGGGTCTGTGTGACAGCTAAGGAACCCTGAGCTTAGGAAAGCCCAATCTTATAAGGTACTGCTAGCAAACCTGCTCAGGAGATAACCATTATCCTTATTATCCTAGTCAGGAAACACATCTTCCCTCTGCCCTGCAGAGAAGCTCTATTTCTACTTTGCAAGACTGTTTGACATGTAAATATCCTTGAAAGGACAGCCAAGAATGAAAGTGGTCAAAGAAATGTAGAAATATCATGGATAATCACTTCCCAACTGTGACGGTGGTGGTGGTGGTGGTGGTGGTGGTGGTGGTGGTAGCGGTGGCTAACATTTATTGAGCTCCCATTTCCCAGGCATGATCAAGCCCTTTGCATACATAATCTCATTCAACCCCATTATAAACCCCAAATTATACAGTATTGTCTACATTTATACATTAAAAATAGCTGAGGCTCAGAGAGGTTAAGCAACTGCCCCAGGGCCACATACACAGAAACTGGAAGAGCCAACACTTGAGTGCAGGTTGATTTGACTCTAGAATTTGTGCCTGTAATCCTAACATTATCTTGCTGCTTGACAAAGTGTATTTAGACCTGAATATATTCCATAGAGGAAACAAGTTATTTAAAAATAGAGATAAATTTAGGATTGGTCTGTGAAGGTATAATTTTTCTTACCAAGATATCAAGGAAGAGTGTTTCATAGGTGAACTTGTTGAGCAAGTAGGTGACACAGCCGATTTGAATCTAGGTAGTCTGCCTCCAGAGTTAGAGCACACCAACAGGCTATATGGCTAACACTGGAGAGAGGCACCCTCGGCTACAAAAGCCAGAATCTAGAGTTAGCTCTGGACCAGTAACCCCCTCATTGTTTAAGAAATGCACAGTTCCTCAGAGCACCCAAGTAAAGTGCTGTCAACAGTGGTGGACAATCTGTGAAGCACAATCTGTGAAGCACTGCTCTTCTCCTGTAGAAGATGGGCAAGTTAGGCACACATGATGCACATATGCTGTCTAGAGGAGTGTCATTACAGGGTGCTGGAGGATGACCATCAGGTAAAGCTTGGACAAGCAGCTCTATAGGGTAATACTAGGAATGGCTGCTGAAGTTCATGCCAAAATATCTGCTGATGTCTAGAGAGACTCATGGCAGTGGATTCTCTATCAGTACTTGGGAGCTTCTGTTGCTTTAAGAGCCAATACAGGTCATTCGTTCTTTACTCAACAATTTCTTAATGAATGTCTCCTATATGTGAGATCCTTGTTCATAATCTGGCATAAATACTGACAAGCCTGTTACTGGGACACAAAGTGAAACATTGTGTAAAGAAGCTATGTAGAAAGATTAATGAGAGGAAGCAGGAAAAAGTACCTAACACATCCTAGGGATATTGAGGGAAGCTTCACAGGGGTAACATTTGGGCTGAACTTTAAAAGATGAGTAGAAAATTCATCTTCCTGTTTGTATTAGTGTTCTCTAGAGGGACAGAACTAATAGGATAGATGCATATCCGAAGGGGAGTTTATTAAGGATTATTGACTCACACAATCACAAGGTGAAGTCCTACAATAGGCCATCAGCAAGCTGAGGAGAAAGGAAGCCAGTCCAAGTCCCAAAAACCTCAAAAGTAGATAAGCCAACAGTACAGCCTTCACTGGTGTAAGCCCAAGAGTCCAAAAGCTGAATAATTTAGAGTCTGATGTTCAAGAGCAGGAAGCATACAGCACAGGAGAAAGATGAAGGCTGGAAAATTCAGCAAACCAAGTCCTTCCACGTTCTTCTGCCTGCTTTATCCTAGCCACACTGGCAGCTGATTAGATGGTGCCCACCCAGATTAAGGATGGGTCTGTCTCTCCCAGTCCACTGACTCCAGTGTTAATCTCCTTTGGCAACACCCTCACAGACACACCCAGGAACAATCCAATCAAGTTGACACTCAGTATTAGCTATCACATTGTTTATGTGCTTCATTGTATTTATCTCAGTCTGGAATGTTTATTTAATGCTTAATTGTATATTGTCTGTCTGCCATGTCTTTCATACTCACTTTTGTATCCCCAGCTCCAAGTATAGTGCCTAGAACACAGTAGATGCTCAGTATTTGTTGAATGAATGAATGACTGAGTGAATGAATGAGTGTCAAACATTAAGTTTTGCATTTATTCTTCTTCATAGTGGTTTCTAAAAAATATATATGTTACATTTTTCAGTCTCAAAAGATTATTTTGTTATAGATTACTTTCAGGAAACCTTTTTTTGTGGCAAACTTTTTTTTTTTATTATTATACTTTAGGTTTTAGGGTACATGTGCACAATGTGCAGGTTTGTTACATATGTATCCATGTGCCGTGTTGATTTCCTGCACCCATTAACTACCTTTTATTTATATTTTTTTCTTTTTTTAACTTTTCAGTTCAGGGGTACAAGTGCAGGTTTGTTACATAGGTAAGCTTGTGTCATGGGGGTCAGTTACACAGATTATTCTATCACCTAGGTATGAAGCCTAGTACCCATTAGTTATTTTTCCTGATCTTCTCTCTCCTCCCACCTTTCACCCTCCAACAGGCCCCACTGTGTGTTGTTCTTCATTTAGCTCCCACATATAAGTGAGAACATGTGGCGTTTGGTTTTCTGCTGCTGCATTCGTTTGCTAAGGCTAATGGCCTCCGGCTCCATCCATGTCTCTGCAAAGGACATGATCAGGAAACCTTTTAAATTTGCCTTTCTGGAAATACCTATCTTCTCTATCAAACACGAGACGAAGTGGAGTGAGAGTTGATTGGATAATTCGTTCATTATTCATTAAATATTTTATGGGCGTCTACTGCATGCAAAGTGCTGGGAGGGGAGCAGTCACACAGAAGGCAAGACTTGATCCCTACCCATAAGGAAACCAAATATAGTCACAGGACACAATTTGTGGGCCACCTATGTAAGAAAGAACAAAACAAAGAAATGTAACTGCCATTCCTCAAGAAAAGAATGGGATTAAAGGGCTATTTCATGGACATTCCCTGAGGAAAAAAAAACAAAAACAAAAAGCACACAGTAACTCAAACTGATTTTCCGGGAGAAAAACTTTTGGGTTGGATGATACAGGTTAACTCTGTGCATTAATTTCTCCAGACTGTCTCAATGCCATCTCACTTCTCTTTTTCTCTTAGAATAAAGGAAAAAATATGCAGTTGGTGAAATTGTAAATATAAGCATGCTTACAGTTTTAAGAAAAATAATGACAAGCTTAGCAATATTCTAGCATTTATTTAATTAGCAGGTGATTACTAAATACTAAATTATGGGAAGCAGTGTTTTCATAGCAATGATTTGTTTACCCAAGGAATTTCTGTCACACATTTTTTGATTCCAACACTTCCTACAATTATTCAATTTTTTTCCTCTCTGCAGCACTAAAACACACAGTTTATTAAGTAGTCTGGCTTATCTGCAAATATGCTGATCCTGAATGGTTATAAAATATTTATGCAGGTCATTTAAGTTGAATCAGAAATGGTTTCCAATCAGAGTGAAATCATCTCTTAGTTTAAGCAAATGATGCCCATATAAATAAGAGTTGCAATTATGCCCATGCCTAGACTCTCTCTGCTATAGGCCCTCTCTGGAAAATTTTTTAATGTATTTTTAAGACATCATTTGTCTTCTTATGTAACTCCTTCATGGATTTCATCATCCTTTTTCTTAACTTGACCAGGTGCAAATTGCTGCCATTCATGAGCTCAAGAAAAGGAAGTTGTAAGCGTGCTTCTTAAAAATTCAAATAAGCCACAGCATGGTAGTTTGTGCCTGTGGTCCAAACTACTCCAGAGGCTAAGGCAGGAGTATCACTTGAGCCCAAGATCTCTGGGCTGTAGTGCACTATGCCAGTTGGTGTCTGTGCTGAATCCAGCATCAGTGTGGTTATCTCCTGGTAGCAGGAACCACCAGGTTGCCTAAGGAGGGATGAATTGACCCAGATCAGAAACAGAGCAGGTCAAACTCTTATGCTGTTCGTAGTGGAACTGCACCCGTGAGTAGCCACTGCACTCCAGCCTGGGCAAATGTAGTGAGACCCTGTCTCTTAAAAAAAAAAATCCAATGACATAATACCTTCATTTTCCTGAATAAAACCTTCATAGCTCCTGGTTCTTACAGGATCAAATTCAAGCTTTTTAGCACATGATTCAAGACTTTCCATGACCTGGCCCATGCCATCCCTTCCTCACACTTAACCATCTAACATGTAATCAGGTAGAGTGTCCCCGCCATCATGATTTCTGTACCCCTGTTGATGTTCCTTCCACCTGGAATATGGTCCCAGCCTTCTCTACTCAGTTACCTCCCATTGATCCTTCAGCAATCAGCTCCTTTTTCATGTCTTGCAGGAGGCCGTCCCCTACTATCCAAGTCTGGTTAGGAGCCCGTCTGTGGTCTGTAATACCAGTGGTAGACAGAAGGTTCTGTGGAAATCATCTGTCCACATGTGCCTTGCTTAAGAGACTCAAAGTTCTTCAAGGGCCAGAATGTGTTTTATTCCTCTTTGACCCCCAATGTCTGGCACTTTGTGGGCACTCAATGAATATTTGTTGAATGAATGAATGAATGAATGAATGAGGGCCTATGAAGAAGAACCTGAAACAGAAAGTTGGTAAATCAAGATGGACCTTAAGAATACAAGCTTTAGTAAACAAGAATGGTCTGAAGAATCCAGCTAATGTAAAGAGAAGCAAATTTGTGTATTTGTTGATTTAATGTTTATTGAGTGTCACATGCTAAGATAGAATGTGCAGTGATAAGAAAAACAAGGGCCTTACCTCATGGAGCTTACATCTAGGGCATATCCTAACAAAAGTATTTTTTTTTTAATGGTAAGTACTCTGAGGAAATAGAAAAGGTGAGGGTGATGAAAGGGTTGTAGTGGAAGAGGTTTGGATTAAGAAGAGCAAGCCTCTTAGAGATGGTGATTTCGAAAATGGCACCAGAAGGGTGAGGTTTTGCCAAGAGCTGGTGGGACAGTATTCTAGTGTGTGCAAAGGCCCTGCAGTGAGACAGAGATCAAGATTTTGAGGAAGAGGAGGTCTGTTAGTCTACAGAGATCTTTAATTATATGGCCATTTTCCGTCAAGAGAGATGGAGAGTCTGAGTTCTTAGGAAGATATCAGTAAACATGAGTGGCTTGTGGGTAGCTCTGAGACCAAACGCACTCAGCAGCCTGCAGAGAAAGGCCCCCTGAGATCCCCTAGCGCTCTGGCAAAGAGACGGTGATCTGAACAAGAGCCCGCCACAGGATAATTACTGGCATCCACATTCTCCAGACTGATGTGCAAGAGAACGGAGAAATTCGATTTTTAGAAATTCTTTACCTAAACTACTGAGACCAGAATATTCATCAGGAAGAGCTCTTGTATTTTTTTTTTTTAACCACCTTGCATCTGTCTTGTAAACACGAACAACAGATTCTCTAGTCCACAGAAATGTATCCGCAGGGCCCTCCCATCCTTAGGGAAAAAAGATGATGGAATGAGGGACATTAGCAACAGTTTTTGTTATATTTTTCATTACCATCTACCATAAATACAATAACAAGAATAGCTAATATTTACTGATTATGAGTATTTACTAAATACCTGTGACTATATCAAACATCTCATGCAGAATGGTTTACATGTGGGCTCTGGAGTCCGGCCTCCTGAGTTCAAATACTGCCTGATCCACTTACCAGCTCTGTTGTTTTTCTGTAAGTTACTAAATGTATGTGTATTTATATCCTCATCTGTATAGTGGAGACAGGGGGCACATCCTGTGGACCACTGTGAGGAGTAACTAGGGAATATACAAAACGTGCTTAAAGGAGCACTTCATACATGCTGATGTAAATACAAGCTTCCATCACTACTTACTTAATTATTATAACAAACGTATCTAGTTGACACAATTGTTATCCGCATTCTACACACAGGGAAACTTCAGAGGCTTTATATCATGTGCCAAGGTTTCACGGTTAGTAGGCATTGGCAGAGCTGGGAATTGAACCCAGACTGATTTTCGAGCCCAAGCTGTTACTCATCATTCCATCATATTTTTTATTTAAATTAGAGTTATCACTGGATTCCACTAGTCCATTTATTCACATGTGTATCTTGGCAGATTTTGATTGTATATTTTATTTGCTTGTTCGTTTGAGAGGGTGAGTGATAATTGAGTTGGAAGCCCAAGGGTCTTTAGTTTTGCCTGGACTTCTTGTCTCTAGGACACCCCAGGGAGTTCCACAGGCCCTAACAACAAATTGGATGTTAATTAGAACTCTTTCTCTTCTAGGGATTTTCCACAGTGTTATCTGTAATTTATAACAATGATTTTTGAGGAAAAAAATCATCAAACAAATATGCATGCATGCACACATGTGCACGCACACACATGCACACACACGCACGCACGCACACACACACACGCACACGCACGCACGCACACATTCATACCATATGCCCAGGATGGTTTCAATTTTTTAAAAAATTGTATCTGAAAGTCCATGAATCTATTAGTTCTCTTAAAAAACGGATTAATTATCCTCCAAAAGTAAGCCCATCCCTAATCAATATGAGATAACTGGTTTTCTGTAGCTGGGGTCAGGATGAGTCAGAGGAAAGAACCCAGTTACTTGGTACAGTCATTTTCCAGCAATGGTTTATATCAAAGGGTCTACGTTCTGGTTTAACTCTGAGGCTGCAAAATGAGAAATGCTGCTTAATGGAGTGATCTGCTGCACATATTAGCTCAAATGCTGAATGTCTTCCTCCAAACTCTTCTATAATTTTTAATTCAGTTCATGGATAAATTTGGTCAACAGCACCACTGAAACTGATCGTGTATAATTCAGGTCTGTTTTGGATTCCTTTGAAGAAGACCCAGTTACAGAGAATACCAAAAGGACCTATTTTAAATAAATAGTGATGCCACATTCTACACCATATTAAATTTTGTTTGTTAATGTTTCACAAGCATTATAAATACTTGTTGTCACTTGGCGTTCATAAGTTCTTGCAGCATTTGGTCTGAAAGCTGAGCAAAGTAGGGGTAGTACTAATTTGTGAAGAAAAGTACTTCCGAACACTTCTTATGCTGACAACCTTTAGGCAGTTTTTTAAAAGGTCATTCATTCCTGTAGTTTTCCCATTTTACAGATGAAGAGACTAAGGTACAGAAAAGATTTAAAATGTGCTACTAGGTGGCAGAACTGGGCTTCCAATCCAAGTAGTCTGACTGCAGAATCCATCCTTAAACCTTCTCCCAAAACTATGTTATCAATAAATATTTGTTAGCTTTGTGCAGTGACTTATGCCTGTAATCCCAGCACTTTGGGAAGTTGAGGTAGGAGGATCACCTGAGGCCAGGAGTTTGAGACCAGCCTGAGAAACATAGTGAGACCCTGTCCCTACAAAAACTAAAAAACAAATTGCCAAGCATGATGGCATGCATTTGTAGTCCTAGCTACTTGGGAAGCTAATGCAGGGGGATCGTTTGAGCCTAGTGAGCTATGATTTTGCCACTGCACTCCAGCCTAGGTGACAGAGTGTGACTTTGTCTAAAAAATAAAAGATAATTTTTTTAAGTAAATTAATTATAATGTGAGCTTTAATTGAGAAAATATACCAAGATCCTGTGACAGAGGACATGACATTTAAAAGTTAAACAAGGCTGGGCACAATGGCTCATATCTGTAATCCCAACACTGTGGGAGGCTGAGGTGGGAGCATTACTTGAGCCCAGGAGTTTGAGACTAGCCTGGCAACTTAGTAAGACCCTGTCTCTACGAAATAATTTAAAAATTAGCCAGGCACGGGGGCGCATGCCTGTAGTCCAAGCTACTCGGGAGGCTAAGGTGGGAGGATCACTTGAGCCTGAGAGGTCAAGGTCAAGGTTGCAGTGAGCTGTGATCACACCATTGCACTCCAGCCTGGGCAACAGAGCAAGACCCTATCTCAAAAAAAAAAAAAAAAAAAACATTAAACACACTCATTAGTCACATGAATTGACTCTCTTTTGACATTTTATTTGATGAACAGTATGTCCGTACTGAAGTGTTTTATCTTCCTACATGCTGATATTGATGAGAGTGGTGCATTCTTGGAGAATGAAGCCACATAAGATTCAGCATCTTTTCAGCATGGGCTGTGGTTAATACCCTCATCTGCAAAGGTCCAGCTGGTTTAAGGATGTGAATCTCCTGCAGCTTCATTATAAGAACCTTGATAAGTAAAACAACAGCAAAATGACAATTTATTGGGTACATGCTATATGCCAGGCACGTGCTAAGCACTTAAAGTACATTATCTAATTTAATCTTCACAAACCGCTTCTGTTTAAAGGATGGGGAAACAGAGAGGTAAACTATCTTGCTTAAGTTAACACATTTAGGAAAGGGCATTGCCAGAACAGTTTGAAAGGTAATTGTCTTATCTGCCATGCTGTACTGCATAGTGCACATTCCTACATCTTTTCTGTTTTACTGCTGTGACTTATCCAGTGCCTGGTGCCATGAGCAGATACTGGTACCTGCTGACTTATTGAGAGATCAATTGGTTGCTTGATTGACCGATGCAATGAAATGGAAAGTTGAGCAATTTTCTCCAGAGCACTGCTTCTCATATATGAGTTTTCATATGAATCACCTGGAGATCTTGTTAAAATGCAGATTCTGACTCAGTAGGTTACAATAGGGAATGAGATTCTGCATTTCTAACAATTCTGCATTTCTAGTAATTCCCAGATAATTCTGATGCTGCTGGTCCATGAGACATATTCTGTATAGCAAGGCTGTAACCTGAGCTGCCCAATATGGTAGTCACTAGCCACAGGTAGCTATTTCAATTAATTGAAATTAAATTCACTTCTTCATTCACACTGGTCATATTGCAAGCACTAACTAACCACATGTAGCTATTGTCTACCATATTGTACAGTGCAGATATAGAGCACTTTTACCATTCCAAAAAGTCCCATTGGACTATATTGCTATAGAATATTCAGTGTGTATAGGAAAAGAATCTGCTTTAAGATTCCCAGTTACATTCATATCGCATTTAATGGACCTGGAATTTTGTCTCCTCTCTTGTTTTGTCCTATTCATATGTAAGTCACCTGAACATTTGATGGGAAATGGAAATATTGCACAAAGAATACTGATAAATACATATATTTTTTTTTACTTAGGAGCCAACCCATGTGCTTGAGGATAAAAAAAAAGTCATAACACAGAATTATCATGACAATAACAAAAGCACCAGAACTTTAGTGAAAATGTTCTAATTAGACTCAGAAAATATATGAGGGTGTATCTGCAAATAGACACTCTCTGGTCCCTTTGAATCACAATGTGACTTTTCTCCATGTGTAGCTTTGCTAAGAACTGGACTTCCATGAATGCCCAAAGGTCTAGAAGCCATAGTCATTGTCAACAGAGCAAGGAAAATAACTTTTGATCATTGACAATATCCTTAAAAATCACGTTTTCCAATCCTTTCATTTTATAGACGGGTAAAGGAAGGCTGAAACAGGAGATGTAATCTGAAGTTCTTGGTAGTTAGAGCTGGTCCTCGGTGCAAAATGATATTTGCTGAACTAGTATGAATCTAGTTCTGTGACTCCCCACTGTACTATTTGCCTCTAAATGACACAGTAATCGCTGAAATATAGCACTGTTTACTTCCATTTCTTGTACTCTTTCAAAATATATATGGAGACATTAGATTCAGAAACAAATATACATGGAGACATAAGATTCAGAACAAATTGTCTGGAATAGAAATGAATAGGGCTACAATATTTATAAAGTAATTACTCTTGTATCAGTAGTACTTACTCATCGTAGGAATTTAGAAAAAACAAATAAAAATGCATAAAATGTAAATCAGCCACAATCCAGTTATTCAGAGATACTACTATAAAGTTGGTGATTATGTAGCCTTCTTATTTTTTTCTGTGTCCATAATTTACAAAAATATATGTTGCATACTCTTTATGAACATTTTCCTGCATCATTTCATAAAATTCTAAATCATTTCTAATGTCTGAAGTATTATTTCATTATATGATAATATCAAAAATCACATATTTTAAAGAATTTTAAGCCTTCTGATGAAAATTTTCAAATTTTCCTGCAAAAAGCTTGTATTCACGTACCTAAAAGACAATATATAAAAGTAAACTCCCTGAGAGCATGGACTATGGCAATTTTTTTCAAGGCTCTATTTCGCAGAGTTCAGAATAGGAGCAAACACATAGTGGGCCCTCAATAAAAGTTTGTTGAAGGGAGTGAGGGCAGGAAAAAATACGTTAAGGACTGGGCGGAGAGCCTAGCACATAATGAGGCTTGGTACATGTTAATTATAATTATTACTTTCTTTGAAGTTATTATTATTCACATTCTCACTGCACTGCAATATTTTGATAGGTTTATTTGAAACTATGTCTAAGAATAAACATAAAACTTCTGAAAGACTCCAGCTACTTCCTTTGTCTTCTCATATGGATTACTTCTGTTGTTGAATATCTCTGGAACGTGTTCCGTGTGAAGCTGGCTTCTGCACCCCTCCCGCTTTTTTGCCAGCATATTTGTAAAACTTCTTCCTTGCTGTCAACTGATATTTACTGAGTCGCAAAGAACAACATACTGGGGCAAAGTAGCCTGAGCAAAATACTGTTAAATTTATGAAAAACAAGGAAAATGCTAACAGGCCTGCCATTTTCAATAAAATGCTTGAAGTGTGCTGATTAGACTCACATACTCCTACTCCCCTTTTGGGGTGACTATATAGAGGGTTTATTAAGAACACGGGCTTTAGGTTGGAACTTGGAGTCTTACTCTATTCTGGCTGTGTGACTTTGGATATGTTCCTCAGTCTCCTTAAGTCTTGGTTTCCTCACTTGTAATAGCGGTGCTTATTTCTCAGGATTGTCAAGAAGAACCCCTAGCTTTATATGCAGTCATATAAAGCTCTTGGCACCAACTCTAGCTCAGATAGTGGCCGTTGATACCAGAACTTCATAAACACCAGTGACTGAGAATGAATATGTGTCAGTTTTATGTTGCCACAGTTCTGTTTTACAGACTTGACATTTGCTTCCAAATTCTAATATATTAGTGCATTTGATTTTGCTGTGCTTACCACTTGGGGAAATCTTTCAGCAGGTTTTATTGATCCCATTTTCTGCTTGGAGAAAATGAGACCCCAAATTGCACAGTAAATGCTTCTGGTATGCTAGAGATTCAGAAAAATGTTGGAACTGGAACTTCAACCAAGGCATCTCCGTTTCCAATTTAAAGTGTCAGACTACTTCACGGTAACCATGCAAGTGGTACTGGTGATAATAATGCTGATCATGATGCTGGTGGAAGTTTACATATAATGAATGCTTTTTTTGACCAGGCCATATGCATTTATACACATTTACTCATTTAATCCACCCATGAATATAGGTGCTATTTTTCCTAGAAGTTGAGTTTATTTGTCTAGGATCATATAACTGGGAACTGCAGACATGTGACAAGAAACCATTTCCATCTGATGCCAAAATCTATGCTTTGAACCACCGCAATCTGGCCAATAAAATCAATCATTCAGAAACTAATACCTGCTCTCAGCAAAAATCAGGGAGAACATATTTTTGTGATCATTGAATGAATGTCTTTGAAATCACCAGCATTGAATATGGAGCCGGATTAATATTGGAACCTCAACTCTGTTTCCTATTTGCAGTCCTATTTAAGATGAGTGAAAGATGCCCTAAGCCCTTAGTCCTTCAAATTTAAAGTTCAGTAGAGTTTATTTTTAAAATCCTCTTGGAAAAATATATGGGCAAAATCCTGCTTTCCTTCATAAGGAGAGACTTATTTTGTCCGTATTTGTTAGCTTTCTGGTAGAGCACAAAAAGAGGGGCAAGATAGCAGTTTATTCAAACAGAGGAGTCATCTGATTGAAAATACACTAATAATCCCATTATTTAAGAAAGACCCTGTCTGCAGGAAATCCCTACCACCAAGGAATATCATACATCAAAAGCTAAAACAGGGACTAAAGTGCACATACAATAGCCTTGCAAATTTTACAAATACAGCTGTGTCGGGTCCCAAGGTCATTCTGATATGTCTTCACAACACATGGATTGAAGTCATGGATCTTGTTTAAGATCATTTAAGACCTTATTTACGATCTTATTTAAGATTTAGACATTGAGAAGTGTGTAGCTTTCCATGGGTCACCGACGTCGTGGTAAAGTGCGTGCTTTTCTTAACCTTCTTCTTAACTCAGTTGGTTTTTATCTGAGAAAACCTAGGGATTCAGCCACACAAGCAGAACTCTAGAGGAAATTGAAGGAAGAATACATATGGTTATAAGTACTTGGCCTATGTCCTGCCCGATTTCTTCCAAGACCCTCTTATTTTTCATTCATGCACTTTGTAAATAATTAAGGGAGGTATCTAATGAGAAAGGTATTGCATTCACTGCCTGCCCTTCAGTTATTTCAGATTTGACTGTGTGGTGTGTTCATATCACATCATTCAAGTGGGCCTTGAGGGACATCTGACCTAGTTGAGCAGCTGTACCTTTAATAAAACTGCCAAAATAAGTATGACATTTTTTACGCAACTGTGAGAAACACATTAAAGACACATTAAAGATGACTTATATTTTATTATTATATTTAGAACATGAATGATTGTGACCAGACAGCTTGATTTCATGATGATGATGACAATGACAAGGATGAGGACAATGATAATGATTCTGGTGATAGTACCTAACATTTTGGTATACTTACCATGTGCCAAAGACAGAGCTGCAACATCACATATTATCTCATTTAATCTTTGTAACAGTCATAATGCAGATACTATTAATATACCTGTCTTACAGACAAACTGAGGCTTAGACAAGCCAAGCTATTGTCAAAAGGCCACAATAGATTCAAAATTCAAACTTCAGCAGTCCGATTCCAAACTGAAGACCCTTAATCACTATATCCATGGTTTGCAAGCTATTTTGAACACACATCCTGTCAGTAAAATATTTTGAGGCTACCCTCTTCTTTGCACTCCTTTATTAATAACTAGTATTATGCTAATATACTATACATGGAAAATACAGATAAAAGTATACATTTAAAAGGGTGAGCTATAGATAAAATAATGTTTTGGTTGTGTTTATCAATGGTATGATAAATACATTGATTTATTTATGTTTTCACTCTCATGAAAATAAAATAATATTTTAATCAAAAATATGCTTGAATATGCTTCAGTATTTTTGAAAATTTTTGTTTCAGGCTTTCTGAATTAGTAACTCAAAGGCACAGTTCTGGGGCTTTTGGTTTTTTGCATGTGTGTGTGAGATAGGATCTTGCTCTGTCTGTCACCCAGGCTGGAGTGCAGTGGTGCGATCTTGGCTCACTACAACCTCCGCTCCTAGACTCAAGTGATCCTCCTGCCTCAGCCTCCCAAGTAGGTGGGACCACAGGTGCATGCAACCATGCCCAGCTGATTTTTTGTATTTTTGGTAGAGACAAGGTTTCGCCATATTGCTCAGACTAGTCTCTAATGTGGAGCTCAAGTGATCCTCCTGCCTCAGCCTCCCATATTGTTGCGATTACAGGCATGAGCCACTATGCCCAGCTTGAGGTTTTTAAAAAAATACTTGATCATAACTGAAAAAGATGCCTCAGAAATATCCTTAGATTCAAATGAAAGATAGGCATTGCTTGGCTGCCCCAAGATATCTGTGTTTCAATTCTACCCACCAACTACTCCAGGATTTTTTAAAAATCTGCTAGCAAATTGCTGTCTTTTCTAGTGTCAATCATTGTTATTATTCAATAAGTGTTTCATCTTTATATTTTTTTGAAAGTTTCTTTAAAACTTACTAAAATTCTTAGTTCAAAACCTCTGAGAGCAGATTAATCAAGTTTGTAAGATCATTTACAATATTTTAGGAAGATGTTTGTGTGTGCGTGTGTGTGTGTTTGTGTGTGCGTGTGCGTGTGTGTGTTTTGTAGGGACAGGTTCTCACTGTCACCCAGGCTGAAGTGTAGTGGCATGATCATAGCTCACTTTAACCTCGAACTCCTGAGTTCAAGCTCTTATCCGAATTTAACCTCCTACTTCAGTAGCTGGGACTACGGGCATGTGACACCATACCTAGCTAATGTATTTATTTTTTTAGAGATGGGGTCTTGCTATGTTGCCCTGGCTGCTCTTGAACTCCTGACCTTAAGCAGTCTCCCTGCCTCAGCCTCCCAAAATGCTGGAATTACCATTAGAGATTTTTATAAGCACATCGAATATATGGGTACATCATCACATCACACACTAAAAGAGTCATTTCCAAAAAGAGTTTCTACTTTCAAATTGCTTTCTGCATGACATCCTTTTTTTCAATGATTAACAAGAAAATAACTTTATTTTTATATATTTTTATTTTATTTTGAGCAGAGTCTTGCTCTGTCCCCCAGGCTGGAGTGCAGTGGCACGATCTTGGCTCACTGCAACCTCTGCCTCCCACATTCAAGTGATTCTTGTGCCTCAGCCTCCTGAGTAGCTGGGCATACAGGCATGCACCACCATGCCCAGCTAATTTTTGTATTTTTAGTAGAGACGGGGTTTCACCATGATGGCCAGTCTGGTTTTGAACTCCTGGCCTCAAATGATCCGCCTGCCTCAGCCTCCCAAAGTGCTGGAATTACAGGCTTGAGCCACCATTCATGGCCCTTTTTTTTTTCTTTTTGAAAAGAGTTTTTCTTTGTGTCCTAGATGCTTGGTTTTTTATGTCTTACTAATTATGATGGTTTCAAGCTATCATTAGCTGACATCTCAAGACACAGTATGCACAGGGCACGATTCAGTGTTGATGATGATCCGTATATCAAATATTTTTCCTGTTTGCACTCGGAAGGGCTGATCTTGAGAGATTGGAGGAACTCATCTGTTGTAACCTCCTGATATGGCCAATGAGACATAAGCACAGTGTTGATTCTGCCATTTTCCTACTCACTGTGCTTACCTTCTTATCATCAACTTAATCACCTTGAGCAGGTATGGGAGCAGGGAGGCTGATGGGTCTTTAATGGTATCACATTACATTCTTTCAGTCTTGGGAATGACCAGAGATCTCACCATTATGTACTGCGTGAGTAATGCAGTTCTATAAGAAGGTTACTTTGGTATCAACAACAACAACAAAAACGCTGGTTGGCAAAGCAAGGCTCAAAGTGTATGACATTCAAAAAGCAGCTTTTGAAAATGTTTGCAGTGTGGCACAAACAAATGAAACTCTCACAGTGCCAGGAGGTTGAGATGAAACATGATCATGGTGGGAAAGTTACATTGCTATAAATAGACCTGGTCACTGGCATTCCCTGCCTTTGACCCCGCCACCACTCCCACCAGAGTTATATCACTCACTAACTTTTAAAAACACTCTAAATTATGAAAATATCAAACATATATACATATAAACAGGTAGAGAGGTTAGTTTAATTAACCCTCTTGTACCCATCATCCAGCTTATTAATGATCACTTCATGTTTAATCTCTTTCATGTGTGCTCCCCATGCTTCTGAAATGAATTATTTTAAAGCATATTCCAGGCGTAACATTATAGATATTATAATATGAATCTCCAAAATATAAAGATCTGTTTTTCAAACATAACCCACCGTGCCATTATTACACCTGAAACCCTGACAATAACTCTTTAATATCCTCAAATATTCAGCCAGTTTACAACTTCCTTAAAGATCTCACAAATATTTTCTAGTTCATTCATTCAAATCAGGTTCCAAATGAGCTGCATACATTGCAATGGATTGATATGGCCCTTATGTATATTTTAATCTACAGAATTTCTCTCTCCCTATTATTTTTCTTTTTTGCTTGCATTCTTTTCTTGAAGATACTAGATCATTTTTCTTGGAGAGTTTCCCGCAATGTGGATTTTGCTGGTTACACCCGTTGGTATTATTTAACATAGTTCTCTCCATTCCCCATAAATTGGTAATAGGATCCAGTGATTATCACATTAATATTTGATTCTTCTACAAGAATACTTCAGAGGCAGTATTTGTACTTCCATCAGTAGACACATAATAACTAGTTCTCTCTCTTTGGGGACTGTTAATATCCATCAGTGACAATTGCCTACATCTGTTATTTTATTGGGAGGTGCAACAGGGTGAAGAGTATCACTCTATTTTTCATGTATTAGCTGGAAAAAGCCTATAAAGAGAAAGTTTTTCTCATGAATTATTTATTTAGTCTGAGATGCAATTGGTATGGTATGCACAAACACACACAAAAAGCTTGATACTTATGTTATCAAAATAATGGGTTGGTACCTTAACATCCTTGGAAGGTGATCATTTATATATTTTGTTTTATGAGTAATATTACGATTGAAATAATTTGACATCACATCTATGTAGCCATTATTTTTATACATTCTCAAACCATCTTTGGCCAGTGAGAGCCTCCTTTAATTGGTTCCTGTGTCCTTTTTAAATAGAATCTCAGCAGTCTTTGATAGCTTCCTTAATTTCCGGTAAGATAAGTGTCATCATGTACATTTCATGCTTAAGACAGGAAATCAGCCATTGCTCCAAGGAACCCTGGTTAAGTTTTATAGGAAATGGTATTCAGAGGTCACACTCTAGACATCATTTCATTTTAAGCTTTGGTTTGTCTTCCATTTTTATAATGTAAGTGTGCATGTTTGCATTCACGCATGTATGCACTTGTGTGTATTTCTCTCCTTCTCTCTTAGATAAATAGTACCATGCTATACATGTGTTTCTCCACCTCATATTTTTAAATTAACAATATCTAATGGAGTTCATTCTATAACAGTATCTAAAGCTATTCTCTACTCCTTTTATACTTGCACAGTACTTGAGTGTGTGGAGACACAATTATTTAACCAGTCCCCAGCAATAGACATTTGCTATTATAAGTAATACTTTAATAAATAGTCTTGCATATATATCTTTTTTAACTTGCCTCCCCTAACTTTATAATTGTGTCTAACAGGTTAAGAAAATTGCTTAAGGTCTCACAACTAATAAATGCTGAGCCGGAATTCAAGTCCCACATAGTTGTCTAGCTCCAGACCACAGGAGTCCCGATATATATTTGCTGTCTTTCAATTTTCCCAGGACTGCTAACACATCAGACCTGGAATTAGTTCAGTGTAGAGGTACTGCTAACCTGAGGCTCAGATTAATAAAAATAAGAAAGAGTCTTGGTTTACCATTACTTGATAAATACAGAGTTTTAGGAAGTTGTCTTTCAGAACTTGGGTCTGTAGAAGGAAACAACCGTAGTTCTTAGTGGTTCAAAAAAAAAAAAAAAAAGTTGAGGTGCTTGAAACTACAGTTTACCTTTTACTAGAAACAGAACACACATCACTGACATTGCTTGCCCAGGTCTCAGACTGATGACTTAGGTCATCTTTGTGCGAGAAAAGCCACACATTTTTAGCATTTATTTTCTTTCTGGAACCATAGCAATTTTCTGGAGGAATGTAAGATGCTATATTAAAAAATGCTAGACTAGGCCAGGTGCAATGGCTCATGCCTGTAATCCCAGCACTTTGGGAGGCTGGGGCAGGTGGATAACCTGAGGTCAGGAGTTTGAGACCAGCCTGGCCAACATGGCAATACCCATCTCTACTAAAAATACAAAAATTAGCCAGGCATGGTGGCAGGCACCTGTAATCCCAGCTACCTGAGAGGCTAAGGTAGGAGAATCACTTGAACCCAGGAGGCAGAGGTTGCAGTGAGATGAGATCAGGCCACTGCACTCCAGCCTGGGCAACAGAGCAAGACTCCATCTCAAAAAAAAAAAAAAATGCTACACTATGTGCAAAACTCCTAAAATCCCATGCTTGTGCACCAAAGATAATTTTTGAGGCCACTTTTCTCTGATCCAGGGTTTAGCCCCCATGTAATCTAATATTTCTGCTCTTTAAATGCTGTACATCTTTTTAGAGAAAGAAATGTGACCATCATTCATGGCCAAATTTGACTCATGAAGCCATTTTGCCCTTTGGTGTCTTCATGAAAAAAATGTGAGTCCAAATTTACCTCTTTTAATGACACATTAAGTAAAGTGTTGGGCATGAACTCATATCATCCATTGGGCCTCATGATTGTCAACTAGAATGGTAGCTCCAAAAGGGCAAGATTGTTTGCTTTTTAAGTTATCACTGACTTTTCAATGCCTAGAACAGTGCTTGGCACATAGTGATGCTTAACAAGTAGTTGAACAGGTGGGTGGATGGGTGCATGGGTGGATGGGTGCATGAGTGGCTGGCTGGCTGGCTGGCTGGCTGGATGAATTAGGGCTTCTGAAATTTGAACAGTAAGTCCTGATGTTAAACTTTAGAGAGGCTTCATTAATGCCCACCTTGTACAAAAATTACCAGAAGGGGGAAATGTCTTTTTCCCCCCCCTCTGGTATTTCTTTTCTGTCTCCCACCTTTGGATATCTTCTCCTTTCCCCATATATTTTTAACCAACATTCCAGAATGATGCGTCTGTCCTTCTAAACCTTCACCAAAAATTCAGATCTCTCGGGAGAGCAGATGTCAACTGAGTATGGGTAAAGGGAGACATTAGGAAATGAGTGACTAGAAATTGATATTTAGCTTTTCATAGAAGCTTGTTAGAACTCAAAAATCTCAGTCAAATTGTGAGGGCTCTGGGGACCAAATACAAATGAAGAATTTCAGTGAAGTGAAGGCTGTAAGGCCTGCTCTGGTCCTTTATTTTTATTTTTATTTTTTCATAATCAAAGAGATCCAAAAGGTTGTCTTTGAGGTGCAAAGACTTGGAATGTGCAGCTTTTGTATCTCCCCTACCATCTTGCCGTCTGCTTGGCTTTGAGTACTGGCTTCCATGGGGCATCTCAGATCACCTCAGCTGCCATCTGCCCCCACACACAATCGTGGGTGTGTTCTCGCTCCCAGGATTAGTTTTCTGTCTAGCCCTTTGGTCCCTCCCAACAGAACTTAACTTGCTCTTTTCAGAATACTTGTCCCACGTTGCTCCCCTGTCCATTTCTGCTCCTGGATTCTTGGCTGCCCATGCTGGGAGTCACGTATGTCATTGTCCCTTCTCTGCTGACGTGTTAGAGGCCCAGGAGGCTGATTCAGCGTATCTACTCTTCTCTGGGCTTCACACCCAACTTCAAATCCACTTATTCTTTGAAACGAGCTTTGAAAGGAGGAGTGACTTTTGTATTTCTATATAGGAGTGTATCCATGGAGTATGCATTCTGACATGGCCTCAAGTTGTTCCTGCTAGTAGATTGACTGCTCTTATGTTTGGCAGCAGCCAAGTCAGCTGCAAAAGGGCTGGTGGCTTTGTCTGCTGTAAGCCTTCAGGGTAGCAAACATTCCTGAGAGAGATTGTGGAGTCTGCCCTAGGACAAGTCTCCTGGTTATGTTTTATGTGAATATAGTAGTATGTGTCCTCTTACCCCAGAAAAACACACCTCCTGCAACACAAGTTTGGTTGCTTATCTGAGTATATCTCATTCATATTAGCAGCCAGAATCACCGATAATGAAGCAAATTGTACCCTAATAGTATCAGCCCTAATAGTATCTTTTTAAAAAATAAATGTATGAGTCCTAAGATATAGATAATGACTAACATTTATTGGATAGCACTTTACTGCCAAGCCCTATGATAAGTCTTTTATATATTGTCAAAGTATATTTTTCACAAAGTTAAAAACATGACTCATATAAATATCTAATGAGCCGTTATCAAAGATTTATTTAACTCATTAATGAAGGAACTAGCAAGATGGAAAAGCTGGTTCAAAGAGCAATAAAGGATGAGAGATTTTTATAGGCAGCTAGCAAAGGAATGCAAAAGTAAGTTTGCTGAGTTATATTCAAAATTGGTTAATGTTCATTAGATCAATAATGCTACAATTTGGGGGATCATCTTTTTTCCACTAGATAGAAATCATTTGCAACTTATCAGTATTCTACAGGTTAACATCTAGCTTCATAGAGTCTGGACCTAATCAGTAGAAAAAAGTAATTCAAACCAACTTAGAGTTTTTCTGGAGAATCAGAGGACCTCATTCCCCAAGCTCGTTACACGGTGCTCTTCATCACAAACCAGGTGACACATTTATCTTTTATTTTTATTTTCAAGTTTAATTTATAATTTTATTTATTTTTTTGAAATGGGTCTCTGTCACCCAGGCTGGAGTTCAGTGGTGCTGTCATAGGTCACTGCAGCCTCAAGCTGCTGGGCTCACACAATCCTCCCATCTCAGCCTCCGAAGTAGCTGGGACCACAGTCATGCACCACTATGCCTGGCTAATTTTTTGAAAAAATTTTGAGGTATGGGATCTCGCTATGTTGCCCAGGCTGTATTTTCAAGTTTTAGATCATTTTTTTATTTGGAAAATACCCCTGGGGCCAGGCACAGTGGCTCACGCCTGTAATCCCAGCATTTTGGGAGGCCAAGGTGGAAGCATTGCCCGAGCCCAGGAGTTTGAGGCCAGCCTGGAAGAAAAAAAAAAAAAACCCTATGAAATAAAGTACCATAAACTCTATGTGCAAGGGGCTGTGGTAGCCACTAGCCCTCAGTTCAATGATGAATCCCTTCTAAACAAGCAAATACTCTCAATGATGAGAAACTGCATCAAATGGCAACCTAATTCATTTTTAAAGAGTTCCAAATAACAGAACTTTATCCTTGTGTTATCCCTAAATCTGCTTCACTGTACCATCTACTGTCACCTGGTTTAGTCTTCTAAAACTGCATTGAAAAATCTAGTTTCCTTCTCACTGAGTGCCACTGACATTGTGTTGAGGAGCTTCGTGGAGGTTGGCCAGGTAACCTACATGTTCCTTGGGCCTTATGGTAGAAAACCGGTCACAACTGTAGATGTTATTGATCAGAATGGGGCTTTGGTCGGTGGACCTTGCACTCAGGTAAGGAGACAGCCTATGCCTTTCAAATGCATGCAGCTCACTGATTTCATTCTCAAGTTTCCACACAGTGCCCAGCAGAATTATGTCCCACAAGCCTGGCAGAAGGCAGACAATGCAAAATGGGCAGCCACATGATGGGCCAAGAAGATTGAAGCCAGAGAAGGGAAAGCCAAGATGGCAGATTTTGATCATTTTAAAGTCATGAAGGCAGAATGAGGAACAGAATAATCAAGAATGTAATTAAGAAGCTTCAAAAGGCAGCTCTCCTGAAAGTGTCTCCCAAAAAAGCACCTGCTATTAAGAGTACTGCTGCTAAAGTTCCAGAAAAAAAGATGACCACTGAGGGCAAAAAGGCTGCAACCCAGAAGGTTCCTGCCGAGGAAGCAAAAGGCCAGAAGGCAGTACCTCCTTTGGAAGCTCAGAAGAGTCAAAACACGCCAGCCCAAAAAGCACCAGCTCCAAAGGCATCTGGCAAGAAAGCATAAGAGGTTATTATAATCCCAGCACTTTGGGGGCCGAGGTAGGCGGATCACCTGAGGTCAGGGGTTCAAGACCAGACTGGCCAACATGGCGAAACCCCGTCTCTTGTAAAAATACAAACATTAGCCAGGCATGGTGACATGTGCCTGTAACCCCAGCTACTCAAGAGGCTGAGACAGAATTGCTTGAACCCGGCAGGTGGAGGTTGCAGTGAGCTGAGATCGTGCCATCGGGTGACAGAGCAAGACTCCATCTTAAAAAAAAAAAAAAAAAAAAAGTAAATGTTCTTTCTGGAAAAGAAAAATCTAGTTTCTATTTCACATGCAGTTACAGAATATTTACCTCATACTAAAGAGAATAGGAAATACCTTTCATCCTTTATAAAAATATACCAGAGTTCAGTTGGTTCAGCAGGTGTTTCTTGCAATGGCTCTTAACTTTGGCTTATGTCAGAGATGCTCGTGAAGTTTCTAAACTTGTACATACCTGGGTTTCTATTCCCAGCCATTCTGAGTGAGTGGGTCTGTGGTGGGTGTATAGGCATCAATATTTTCTGTAAGCTTCATGGGTAATGCTGATGCAAGACAGACATTAAAGTTCATGCTGTATATCAATCATATAATAAATACCAAGAGTCAGGGATGAGGGAGTTCAGACTAAAGAGTTATCATTCAGGGTCTGGAAGGAGCCATCGGAGAGAAGTGATCTGAAGTAGCATTTTGATAGACAAGATTTTGCCAAGTGAAGAAAGTGAAGGGAAAATGCAGAAAGGCTTTTAAATAGCACAAGTAGCTTAAAAATGCATCTGCGGAGTTACTAAAAAATTGACTTACTAAAAAATGAAATTTGAACAATTGTTAACTAATCACAGGGACAATGATCTCGACATTTTTTGCAACGAAATATTATAAGGGGACAAAGGAGCTATCTCCAAAGTGATTGCAGTAGTATTCCATGAAGTATCCCCATGTGTTTACCAATACATGAAATATATACTGTTTGTCCATTGATAAGACAAGTGGTGTCACTCAACCTGAGGGAAGTTCAACCTCTCCACTGCTTCCAAAAGGAGCCAAAGCTATTTCTCTGTCAGATGGAGCAAGAGTCATTAAATCACTGATGCCTTTAAATTATCAAAAATATAAAATCACAGAGGGAGAATCGAGCCAATGATAAATAGCATTTTAATAAGCCAGAACTCATTTGTGGGTACAGAAAAGTCTCTGAAACCTCAGTACAATTCAGCCGGCTCATATTGCCATAAGACATGAGATGATGAAACTCAGAAATGCTGATGGCTTTTTGCTCTTTCCTGCTTCTGAATATGAGGACAGGCTTGAGTGATAGAATTTTCTGTTCTTCCCTGGGCATGCTTAGGCCTGCATCATGTGTGCTGCTGTATTTGGATCCCTTTATAGAAGGTCTCCCTGTGCACATGTGTGTGTCTCTTTAACTAATACACTTTATTTTTTAGAGGAGTTTTAGGTTTATAGAAAAATTGAGCAGAAAGTACAGAGAGTTCCCGTATACTCCGTATCCCCCGTCTCCAACAGTTTCCCGCATCGTTAACATCTTGCATTAGCATGCTCTATTTGTTACAGTTGATGAGCCAATACAGATACATTATCATTAACTAAAGTTCCTAGTTTACATTAGGGTGTGCACGTGTGTTTTTCATATTTCCTAGTTTCAGATCACCTTCATTCTTTGTCCTGTTTTTTCTCTCTGCTATTCTGGATCCTAAATGGCGATTGTTAGAACAACCAGCCAAGGTCTCCACATTCCTCCACATCCCCCAGCAGCCTGAAAAGCGACTGCCAATCACTTGTACCTTCTCTCCCTGTTCATGCTGACAGGATAATGTTCTTATCTAAATCAATTTCAGTGAAGCTCATGGTCACAGTTTGTGAATGTTACATTAGCGTCACGTATAACCTGTACAGAGACTGCATTCAGATTTTTTCAACTTTTTCTCTAGAAATAATTGCTACTGATAAGTTCACTATTAAACCTTATAAGACCCAAGATGGTGTGTGGTGACTTAGTGATTTCATATGTTGCTGTGCTAGTATTTTAATCTGAGCTCCAGCCAAATGGAACAATCTGTCATTTCGTTTCTAATAGTTGTGACTTTATTTTTGGACTCCTCTGTTGTGCATACTCAGACAGCTGCCTCTAATCCTTGTTTTTTGAGTTGGCAGGGTCTAGATTGTAATTGACAAAAGAGATTCTTGCTGTGTCCTCCAAGAAGGTCCCACAGTTTATCATCTTGTCTTTCCTCACCCATTTTGTACCCTCAACCTGGAATGCCCTCCTCATCTCTCTCTCGCCTTTTCTCCCTACGGCCTTCCTCTTTTCCCAGCTATCCCGGTCTCTGCAAACTGAGATTCTAGATACTATTCAGGACCCTCCTCTCTTCAAATATCACAGCAAGCCTGAAACATTCTCCCGATTCTATGCTAACCCCCAGAACTCATTCCTATTCCCTGATTCTACATGATCTTTTTTTTGTTTGTTTTGTTTTTTTTTGAGATGGAGTCTCGCTCTGTTGTCCGTGCTGGAGTGCAGTGGCGCAATCTCTGCTCACTGCAAGCTCCGCCTCTCGGGTTCACACCATTCTCCTGCCTCAGCCTCCCGAGTAGCTGGGACTACAGGCACCCGCCACCACGCCCGGCTAATTTTTTGTATTTTTAGTAGAGATGGGGTTTCACCATGTTAGCCAGGATGGTCTTGACCTCCTGACCTCGTGATCCGCCTGCTTCGGCCTCCCAAAGTGCTGGGATTACAGGCATGAGCCACCGCGCCCGGCCAATTCTGCATGTTCTTAAACCATGTCACTCTCCTATGCAAAACACTTCAGTGCTTTCCCACCGTTCTTTGAATTAAACCCCAACTCCTCAGTTTGGCATGCAAGCACCTGTACTGTGTTCTATTCTCTGCCTATTACATTCTCATGCTATATTCTCCAAGACTATACCCTAGCACTCTCCTCCTGACTACTACCTTGCTGGTGGTAGATTCACTACTAGCAGATTCATTGATTCACTAGAGCAGTGGTTCTGGAAGCATAGTCCACATGCCCCTGGAAGTCTGCAAGGTGATTTTCCTAGTAATGCCAAGACATTATATGCTTTTTTTCTCACTATGTTAACATTATCAATAATGATGCAAAAGCAATGATGAGGAAGATTGCTGGTACTTTGGCACAAACCAAGGCAGTGGTGCCAAACTGTACTAGTAATCATTATATCTCTCATGGCCATGTAAAAATGGCCAACTTCACGGAATACTTTCCTTGATGAAACCATAGAAAGTGTTAATTTTATTAAATGTTGATCCTTGGGCACACACCTTTTTAATATTCTATACAATGAAATGGTAAGTATACATAAAGCACTCAGGCAGCATGAGGAAGGACAACAGTTGTCTCATGGGAAGGGACTTGTCTGATTGAGTTGCCAACTAAACAAGCCTTTTTAAAAAATGGAAAATCATTTTTACTTGGAAAAACAATCAACAGACAAATGTAGGTATTTCATAGATGTTTTCTAGAAAGTAAACGGAGGGAGCCTGTTACTTCAAGAAAAACAACTGACAATATTTTTTGCTAATAATAAAATTTGAGATTTCAATCACAGTTTCTTAATACCTAAAGATTTTCTTGATATCAGTGGCAATATTAAGTCATATGATTTTTTATGTATTGTGTGATGAAGTGTGTGAACATTTGGAAAATTAACATAACTCACTGAATTCATTTTTGATATGACCAATGTATGATTTTTAAAAAATAAAACCACTTATGGGCCAGGCGCAGTGGCTAATGCCTGTAATCCCAGCACTCTCGTAGGCCGAGGTGGGCGGATTGTTTGAGGCCAGGAGTTTGAGACCAGCCTGGCCAACATGGTGAAAACCCATCTCTACTAAAAAAAAAAAAAAAACACAAAAATAGGCTGGGTTTGGTGGTGCATGCCTGTAATCCCAGCTACTTGAGAGGCTGAAGCATGAGAATTGCTTGAACCTGGGAGACAGAGGTTGCAGTGAGCAGAGATCACACCACTGCACTCCAGCCTGAGTGATAGAGTGAGAGACTCTGTCTCAAAAACAAAACAAAACAAAACAAAAATTTAAAAAACACTTATGGGTAAAAGATTCATTCAAATAGCAAGACAGATCAATGGGTTTTAATGTAATTGAGTATAAAAAGTTCATTGATATGGTGTCTGATTTCATAGTGCATCTAACTTTCAAGAAAATACCACCACTTGGGCTTTGGTATAGTGTCAGGAAGACTATCCCATTTGTCTGAAAAGGCTATTACAATATCTCTCAGTTTTCCAACAACCTATCTGTGGGAGGCCAGATTTTCTTCATATACTTCAACCAAAACAGCATTTCATAACCGACTGAAAGCAGAAAAAGAAATGAGGATCTAACTGTCCTCTACTCATCTCTAAAAGATATTTCTTCACTATTATTTTGTTTTGGAAAATATTATTTTCATAAAAGGGTATTATTTCAGTTTAACATATGATGGGTTTGTTATTTTTAATGAGTTAATATTTTAAACTCCTCAGTTTTAATATCACTATAGTATTTGTTAATAGCTATAAAACAACTTACATAAACAAAACCTCCTCGCAGTCCTCAGTGATTTTTAAGAGGGGAAAGAGACTGGACATCAAAAAGTTTGAGAATGATGGCAACTAGCCGACTAACTCTTAATGAGATCTTTGGCTCTAGAACTCCTTATTTGACCACATGCTGGAAGAATCCATGTGAGTACGGCCTGAGTACCTCCAAGTTGGAAAAATACGTTCTTTTTTTTTAACTGAGTACCTCCAAGTTGGAAAAATGTTCTTTTTTTTTTTAATGTTATCGGATTCAAGGGTACAACATTTGTCCTACTAAAGAACAACTTTTAAGAGCTTTGTGGGTGGAAGGGTGAAAGGTAGACCTCCTTCTCCTTCTTTTCGTCCGCTTTGATCCTTTTCCTCTTCTCTTTTGATCTTCAATCCAATCTTTAGCCCCAACTCATCTTCTAGATGCATTTTTCCTATTTTTTTCCTCTTCTACTAGATAATTGTTTATTGGGAGAATCCCATCTTAATCAGTGTTCAAATTGCGTCTCCAAGTTCATTTCCCTGTAGGTCATAGAACTCTTTGTTGGAGTGTCATGTGGCCAATTTATAGGTCTTCATTCTTTCTCTTCTGCCCAAAAATAGATCTTTAGGAATAACATGCTGATTGGTCTTTCTATTATTAAATAATTTTAAAATTGAGCTCATTTTTTAAAAGTAGTAATTAACTTATATTCACCTGCTACCCTAAATTTTTTAAAAATGAGCAAGAATTGTTATATGTAGCAGAATTTTACATTTTTTTCTAAAGAAACACTTTGTAAAATGTGGTAGAGGTATGCAAGAGGATAGAACATATCTATTTTAACAATAGCTACTACATAAAACTACAGAAAGCGTATGGTTTTGGATATTATTGCTTAGAAGAAAGTGATTTGATGTATGTTTAATGCAAAAACAAAAACTAAATAGTACAGTTGGTACATGGGGAGGACATACTCATGGGAGTATTACTTAAATAATTGAATTATTATTTGAATAGTTGAATTTTGGGAAACCATGTTCCAAAGGGAAGTCTAGGATGACAGCCTCATTGTAATTCTCCCCACCTTCAACTTGCATTTCAGAATTACTCATTTATATTTTGCCATGATAAAGTCTTTCACATTTTTTCTTCAAGCTAAATAAAACTCACTTAAAATGCCTTTTTCAGAGTATGTTATGTAAATATACATATATAAAAGGTGAGAAGAACTTTATGTAAATAAGTAAATATTTGGTTAAGATGATGCGATTTCTAAATTTTCTAAAAGCAGGACTTCCTTTAGAGTAGAAAATATTTAGTCTGGTTGTAGAAAGGGCATATTTTATTTGTTGATAAAATTCATGGCCCAATATAAATTTTTGAAGTCTTCAAGAAAAAGAAATTAAATAAACATTGCCCTAATCTCTCTAGATTAGCTGATGATTTTTAAGCACTTTTTGAGTTGACATTTTTTCCAGTTATCTATAATAAAGAAAAGATTTAAAAACCTGTCTCTTTTTTCCCAGATAATGATTTCTTTTTTAAAAAAGAAAACACATGGCTTATATTAAAAATTGCAATATACAATGCTGACATTATACTTTACGTAGAAAAGGACCTAATTTATGTGTATAACTGGAGCATCTCCATACACCCAAAGATATTTTTCTACTCACTGCTGCCTATGCTTAGAATGCTGCTGTTTGAGATTCCTTTTTTTACAGTAAGCATTGCTTCCCCCTTCTTTCTGATACAGTTGCTGTTGCAATAGGAGACGTATTAACCAATAAGCGTCTTAATAAGTATGCATTCTTCCATGACTATTGTAAACCATGTGTATCCATTAGGAATGCATCTGGCTGCCAGTAAGAGAAAACATATAGTGACTTGAACAAGTAGAAATTTATTTATTTTTTCTCACATAATGAAAAAGCCAGAGATGGGTGTTTACAAACATTTGTTCAGCCACCCAAAAATGTAAGGACCACATTTCTGCGATGCTCTTAGCCTTTCCTGGATGGTCATGAGATAGATACCATGGCTGTAGACAATAGATTTGTATTCTCAGCAGAAGAAGGGGCAGCAGGAAAGGAAAAGATTATACCACCAAGTATGTTCATTTTCATGAGGATTTCAAATATTTCTCCAGAAGATGCCCCCAGTAGTTTTCTGCCTCTGTTACATGGCCACCCATAATAGAAAGCGAAACTGGGAGGGGAGTAATTGGCTTTCCAGCCTCTAAACTAGAAGGGCCAAGAAAGAATGAGGTAAGGAATACCACATCAGTGATACCTTCAAAAGGCTGAGTAAATAAAAAAAGCATTGAAAGAAGATAAAAGATAAATGATAGGGAAAAAATACTTCTTATATTGTTTTTATTATTGAGTCCTTACTCTATGCCAGATACTATGCTATATATTATTACATGTATTATAAATATATATATTATTCATATATTATCCCACCTAGTTTTCACAAAGACTCTGTAAAGTAGATATTGCTTTCCCCTATTTACAGAGGAAAAACCCAAAACCAATTACTTGAGCAAGGTCTCATAGCAAAGCTAGGATGTGACCTGAGCTTGCTCTGACTTCAACATTGCCTCTCCTGAGACCGACACTTCGAACATGCGGTTTTCTCCTCACTGCAGATCACATTTCACGCTTCTCCAGAATGCTTCAGTAAATTACAAACTGCCTGAAATGCATTGGGAATTTTCAGGCCTTGGTTAATGAGGTAGACAGAACCAACAATGCTTGAATAGTTCTAGCAAACGCTGCTGCAGCGCTTTCTTCTACAATAATCACCTTCCATCTTTTCAGGTTTTCTGCTTGGAATTCATTACTGCAATTCTGAATTCTGACCTTGATGTACAAGTGATTTCTGTACATATTAAATGCTTTTAGATGGACTTCTATTTTAGGAGGATTCTCTCTCTAAGTGGCTCATTGAAGCCCATTTGTTTATTTAGAGTTGTACTGTCAGCTACTCTGGGCCAATTATTTCAGTTTATTCGTGCAAGGTCACCTTTTGGGTTCAATGCTATCTGAGTCAGTTAACTTTTAACCAGAGACAAACTCTGTCCCACAGTTGATTCTTAGACTGGCTTTTGCAAGCTTCTAAGTAAGATTTTCATTCATTCATGCAATTGGCAAAGGATGTTAAGAAGCCAAAGATGAGTATGCGATTTCTGACTCAATTGTGAGAAATTCGAGAGCTAAGATTGTGCCTTGATACTGTTATATCGCCAGAGCCTAACGCTGTGCCTGGTATACACTAAGCCCTTAATAGGCTCATGTATTCATTCAGCAAACATTTGTTGAGAGCTCACTGTGTGCATAGCAGCAAATGAGACGTGTACAGATAAATAAGAAGCACAACAGTGAACAAGACAGATATGGTCCTTGTACTTGTGAAACATATATTCTTGTGGAGAGACAGATAATGAAAAGTAGGTATAATTTTAAAATAAAGAAGGCCCTAATATGCATCATAGGAAAATGGATAAATTGTGGTATACCTGTAAAATGGAATACTACCCAGCAATGAGAAGGGACCAGCTATTGCTACTCCTAACCACAGGGATGAATCTCATCATGTATGATCGTATTGACACCAAGTTCAAAAACAGGCAACACTCATCTGTGATAATAGAAGTCAGGCTAGTGGTCACTTTTGGAGGGAGCAATGACTTTGGGAATATCCAGGAGCTTCTGGGGTCTGGGTAACGTTTATCTTGATATGAAAGTTTGTTATCTGGAGAAGTTTACCTTGTGAGAATTTCTTTTTTTTTTTTTTTTTTTTTTGAGACGGAGTCTTGCTCTATCGCCCAGGCTGGAGTGCAATGGCGCAATCTCGGCTCACTGCAAGCTCCGCCTCCAGGGTTCACGCCATTCTCCTGCCTCAGCCTCTCTGAGTAGCTGGGACTACAGGCACCCGCCACCACGCCCGGCTAATTTTTTGTATTTTTAGTAGAGACGGGGTTTCACTGTGGTCTCGATCTCCTCGGCCTCCCAAAGTGCTGGGATTACAAGCGTGAGCCACTGCGCCCAGCCGAGAATTTCTTATGCTGATTGGGCATGAGGGCTCACGCTTATAATCCCAGCACTTTGGGAGGCCAAGGCAGGTGGATCACTTGAGGCCAGGAGTTCAAGACCAGCCTGATCAACATGGCAAAACCCCATCTTTACTAAAAATACAAAAATTAGCTGGGCGTGGCAGTACTTGCCTATAATCCCAACTACTTGGGAGGCTGAGGCAGGAGAATCACTTGAACCTAGGAGGCAGAGTTTGCAGTGGGCTGAGATGGCACCACTGCACTCCAGCCTGGGCAACAGAGCAAGACTGTCTTGGAAAAAAAAAGAATTCCTCATATTCTGTGCTGATAAAGTATATTTTTCTATGTACATGTTTTAATTAAATAATTTCACCTTAGAGAAGATAAGTGCCAACTGTGATAATGACTGTGCAGGAAATGCTCAGGTTGCAGGGCACTGGGACAGAGATTATCTGGGAGAACATTACTGTAGACAGAATGGTCAGGGAAGAGCTTCCCAGGAGATGCTGGCTCGGCTGAATCCTAAGGGGCCAGCCATGGGGAAAACCAGAAGAGCATCCCTGGTGAAGGGAACAGCAAGAGCAAAGGCTCTCAGGCAAGAAAAGTCGGGGCACAGTTGAGAAGTAAAAAAGACACCAGTGTGCTGGAGAGCAGAGTAAGTAAAGAGCAGAGTGCAGCAAGTCAAAGTCAGGGTATGTCATGCAGGGCCTTGGAGGCCATTGAGTTTATCATTTGGCTCTTCTTTTATGCCAGGCCATGCGCTAAGATCTTGAGGTATATTACCCCATTTCCTTTTCATCTTTTTAGCAACCTTGGGAGGTCAGTTTTATCATCCAAATTTTTTAATGAGGAACCAAGGCTTAGGGAAAGTAGCTTACCCAAGGTCATCCAGCCTGGAAATGAGTGGTATCACCAGGACTTGAACCTGTGTCTCTTGAACCCCAAGCCTGTGCGCTCAACTCCTAACTCATGATTCTGCCTCTGAGCACTTGAGTTTAAATAAATAACTACTTCGCCACATAAAACATGCACCCATAGGACTGTGAACAAATTGCTGAGAAAACAGCGACCTCCACCTGGGGAGTCTGGAAGGGAGCACATGCACTAAATTTAAAGATGTAGACATGTGAAATGTCCCCAGAGGCAGGCATTCTTAAGGGAACAGTATGTGCAAACACTCAAAGATGAGAATTAGGGTGGGCACAGTGGTTCACACCTATAATTCCAGCACTTTGGGGGGCCAAGGCGGATGGATCACCTGAGGTCAGTAGTTCGAGACCAGCCTGGCCAACATGGCGAAACCTCATCTCTACTAAAAATACAAAAATTAGCCAAGTGTAGAGGTGCACGCCCATAGTCCCAGCTACTTGGGAGGCTGAGGCATGAGAATCACTTGAACCCAGGAGGTGGAGGTTGCAGTGAGCCAAGATCACACCACTGCACTCCAGCCTGGGCAACAGTGAGACTCTGTTTTTTCATTTGTTTAAAAAAAAAAAGATGAGAATTAATCATCACAGTAACTAAGATGTATTGAGCATTCATCCTGTGCTAAGTTCTGCAGTGAGTATTTTGCTTATCTTAATCCTCACAACAACCCTATCAGGTCAATATTGGCCCCATTTTACAGATAAGAAAACTGAGCTTTAGAGAGGTTAGTCATTTGCCCAGGGAGACATGGCTAGTGAGTTGACTAAATAAACACTAGGCTTGTTGAATTAGTGGTGAGAAAAGTAGTGAATTATAAACCAGTAGGTGGCAAAACCCATACATAAACAAAGTTCTGCCACTGAAGTCCATGCCCCCAACTCTCCTGCTGAGAGCTTAATGCGACTAGGGAAGCAAGGGATGCTTTGTGTGGCTTTGTGATGTGTGTTCTCTGAACTTGACTAAAATTAGTGTTCCTGAAGTTCCTTAGCTCCTTTCTCCTTTGAGAGTTTTATATTCTGTAATTTCTCTTCTCTGAAATCCTGAATCATAATTTTATGTGCTTTTTGGTTTGCCTTTTCCTCTCCACCTAGACTATAAGATCCCTGAAGAAAAGCCCTTATCTCTTTTGATTCCTTAGTGCCCAGCCCTAAGAAATAACGGGTGAGATCAGGGTTTGAGTGTGTTGACCACTGAACCCTTAGTGTCTGGTGCAGGGCTGGGCAGAGGGTGGTTGCTCTGTAAATATTTCTTAACTAAATGAGCACCACACTTATTTAAGGGAAGGTTAGAGAGATAATAGATTTGGCCTGGGTCAAGAATCAGTCTTGATCATTCATATGGTATGTGCATAATTTTATTTCAATTACTTAATCATTTAAGACAAAAGCGAGGTCTATAGGCCTCCATTCCTCTCCTGCCCCATCATCCCACCCCACTCCCAAAATCACGCAAAGCTGGTATTGACACTGTTTTAGAAGGAATTCTGAGCAAAAAATCCTGTGAGATGCGGTCCTATACTGTTAGGATTTGTGAACTAGATTAAGGCTGGCCTGCTTAAAATAAATTTGTGTTATGGGTATCATTTTTATGAGCAAATCAACTGCTACCTAATATTTCAGTTCAAATGGTTTCAAGCACATAAAAAATAACTGTGATTTTCTCTTCAATTTCACATATCAATATCCATGGGTCAGAGCAGGAAAGCTTAAGCAACTTAGAAGTGAGTTTATTCCATGTTTTAGGTCTGAACTGGTCCAGTGCAATAGCCACTAGCCACATGTGGCTATTGAACACCTGCAATTTGGTTACTCTGAATTGAGATATGTTGTAAGGGTAAACTACACCAGATTCCAAAGGCATAGCATTTTTTAAATGTAAACAGTCTCATTAATAATTTAAATACTGATTACATGTTGAAACGTTATTTTGGCTCTATTAGGTTAAATAAAGTATATCAAAATTCATTTCACTTGTTTCTATTTTTTAATGTGGCTACTATAAAACTTAAAATTATACATGTGGCTAACATTGAGTAGTGGTGCCCTAGAATGTAACAAATATGAGTCTGATAAATTTCTAACCCCTTTTAATCTACCCTTGACTTCACTCTTCACCAACTTCTTCCAAAGATACAAAAATTAGTGAATGCACCCAGCTTCCATCTGTGTCACAAACAAAATTCTGTTTTGTTTTTGTTTCTTCACTGAGTCAAAACTCATGCTGGCTTTGGGTCTCCTAAAGCTTTAAACTTTATTTTCTAATTATATTGACTCTAATGGTAAAATCACTTGGGTTTATATAAAAACTTTTAATTTTTCAAAAGAACTCATTATGTTATTGAATAACTATAACTATCCCAGGACAATGGGTAATTAGAATTACCACCATTTTCCAAGTGAGAAAACTAAGAATGAGATAAAATTTATTTAAACCCAGCCCTGATCCAGAAAGGCTGGCTCTTCACTCTCAGGTCAATGCAGAATATAAGTAGCTTTTTCCAGATGACACCGTGGCCAACAGAACTGGTACTGGACTGATCTTACTTTTTGCAGTAGAACAGTGGTTTACACAGGTAGTTTCTCATGATCCATTATAAAGCATAACTTTTTACAAAAAGTTTAATTATTTCAAGTTAAAAGTTTTTAACTTTTAAAACAGCAAAGTTTTGGCTGACTTTTTAATATACATATTTTATATAAATTAGAACCAATGAAAAGATACCTGAAAATAACCTGTCTTGCATACACTCCATTCATTCATTCATGTAATCAGCCCTGAGTCTCTGGCACATGTAAGGCAGTTAGCTATGCCCCGGGAAAACATCGATGAATAAGATAGCAAGAAAAGACACATCATGTAACAAATTTAATCATCATCAAGCAGTTAAATAAACACTGTGCTGTGGAATCACATAGCAGGAAGACCTGCCCCTAGCCTAGGGGCTGGGAAGGGCTTCATAAATTAGTGCTGCCTGCATTGATACCTGATGGATGGTAGGATAGAGCCAGATAAGGGGTGAGGAGGAGGAATGAGTATGAATCTTTTAGGAATGTTTTCCTAAGAAAGAAAGGTGGGATTGATAGGCAAGGAATTGTACATAACCTAGTACCCAAATTCTCTATGCCATATCCCGGAAGTATATCCTGTACCCAAACATCATCTGTCATGTGATCATGGATGTACCAACAACAATAAAGTTTGAAAACCTCTGCATATGGTCATGCTGCATTCATCAAGGTATTTCAGACCACCAGAGGGGCATGTGCAGTGCTGTGTTCGCTATTACATGTTTAACAACCATCTCTCAGGAGGGAAAAAAAAACTGTTTTGTAGCATTTGCCAATTTCCATGGTATAAATATTCCCACCTTGGCTGATATGAAGCTACCAATGAGACAACACTGAATGTGGAGCTGGGAAGAGATGGGTGGTAGCCCTCCCTTACATAGAATTTCCCTCATGCAAAACCATAGGTGTAAGTAACCTCAAAAGCACTGTTAAAAGTGAAATGTGGTAAAATAACTAGGAGGCAATGAATTTTAAGTATTAAAAGTGTATTAACTTTGTTTTTAATATAATTTATTTAACTATATATTATTTTAAAATAATGGCTGTGTTTAACACTGGCTCACAGAAGTTTCCACAGATTCACTAATCAGCTGGCACACACCTGTACAAGCCAGCTCCAATACACCAATGGGTCTGGCATCTTCAGCATAAAGTATCCATGATCCTTAGAACAAGTTCTCACATTTCCCTCTTTTTCTGTTTCTTACAGATCAGCAAACAGCAGCTGCAGACAGTCAAGGACAGGTTTCAGGCTTTCCTCAACGGGGAAACCCAGATCATGGCTGACGAAGCCTTCATGAATGCTGTGCAGAGTTACTATGAGGTGAGAATCACTGTTCGGAAGCAATGCCAAGACCACTCAAGCCCTAGGCCTGGGGAGTCTGAGCTGCAGGGCAATGGGGACAATCGTTTTGGTTCACAAGGTCATCCCTCCTAAGGCAAAGGGGTTGGTGATTGGTTACAATGTTAAGAAATAACAGTATTTTCTTTTGGGGAAAACTAAATGTAAGCTACTATTTAACAACGGAGTTTTATACCAGGCAATATGCTGAGTGTTTTTCATACAAGATATAACAGTCTTATGAATTAGGTCTGATTGTATTTCCATTTTACCGATGAAGAGACTGAGGCTCAGAGAGGTTAAATTAATTACTCAAGGTCGCACAGCTATGAAAAATCACAACCTGTGACTTTGAGTCAGGAGCATTTTTCTCACCACTTATACCATTTTTAAAGGATGTTAGCACCTCCAAAGGATGGTGGCTTCATGAACTTCCTTATTCTTTTTTAAAAAATGCTGCTTTCTTTTCTGGAGCTGGAACCACTGTCCAAAATGCAGTGCTGTTCTCTAGAGAAAATCTACAAAAGAGAGAATGTGTTCTGAGTATGTATTACAGGTAAATTGTCACCACTAGACCTCAGAAGCTTTTCAGTAAAGTGGATTTGTATTTCTGCAAATATTTTTAAATTTTATAAGTGTTCTTTCTTAGTGTGCATATTGGCTATTATTTCTACATGATTAAGAAGTGGACATGCCATACCTTCCTATTGGCAATGCTTTCCTCATATGCATATTTTCAAATATGATTACTTGGTCACTGAGTGACATTTTACTTTATATTAATCTATTTTAATGTGAACCAGGCAAATACTCTCTGTGTTTGGAATCCTATGCCCCAAATGTCTTATGCATTGTCAAGGCTAGATGACAACCATTAGAGACCAGCTCCTAAGCACTGAAAGCTTATGATATCCTGCTATATACAATTCACAGTAATAATGATAAACTTGAAGATAGGTATAAGAAAAACCTAACAAAATCTGATTTTCCCCTGGGATTGTTTCACTGATTTCCTTCCTTCTTTGTTTCCTTTATTTATTAGATAAAAAATTATTTCAAAACAAAAATGTTGGTTTGCCTGCTTTGCTGGTGCTCTAAGCACATACTTAGTCTGCCCATCTGATTCAGCCCACAACAGATGCTTTCAATATGTTAATTAATTGAAGCCTCGGTAGAGGCAAAATCCTGATTTGGCAAAACTCTTCTTCCCACTTGCTAAAGCACTTGACTCCTTCCTTCATGGAGAGAGTAAGACTGCAGTTAGATCTTGTGAAAATATTATTGATTGGTTTGCTAATTAGCATTGAATAGTAAACAATCTTTGTGATGTTTGCTGGGACCAACCACAGACTCCTTTTACACACCATTTTCTTCATGAAATTTTTACTTGGATCTATTTTAGAAGTCAAATTTGTTTTTATAGTTGTCCAAATTTAAATCTTTTAAAATTTTACAAGCATCATTCATTATCACCAATGAGTGTCAAACTTGCTGCTTTATCTGATATGGTACAGTTATTTGGTTGAATTTCATGGGGAGTAGAAATCAGATTTGGAATCACAGTGATATATGATAGTGAATAACTTGAATATATTTAACAAAGGTTTTGTTTAGAAACTGCCCGGGAATGAAATTAATTTTCCCTCTTTGTTCAAGTTCTGGAAGCCAGTGGGAGAGTAATGGCAGAACCCTTGTCAGGCCAAGCAGACCCCTATCGATAGTTCTCCATATTTACAGTCATTCACCAGAGTTTATAAATTTGTAGATTGCAAATCTTAATTAGAAAGCTCATTTGACTAATGGCATAAATTAAAAGAAAGTGTCATTTCTATCACTTAAATGTGAAAATTCATAGTCATCAATGGGCTAATGAGTCTCTGGAAATTACCATTACATCTATAGTGATCCCAATGTTGTCCTCTATAGTGGCTAGTTTATTGGAAACAGTTTCTTTTTTTGTCTGGTAAGAATACAGACATTGAGAAATTACTGAATATTTAATGTTAGCATTTGAGCAACATAAGAAAGGATGTGGGGTGTTAATGACCTAACTGCTCTTCATTAGTAAATACTCTGGGGAGTCCTAGATTCACTTTTCCAGGGAAGGCTAATCCTCTGAAGCGAAGGTTCTCTATCACGAGATCAGGGTTAACACTTTAGTTGGGAGCTCTCCAAGTTGATCACACCTTCCTTTCTCCTTTCGCCTTCATTCTTGGGCTATGGAGAAGCTAGTGTCTCTTCCTCTACCCAGCTCTGGGTTCCAATTGCTTCTCTGTTGGCCCCTGTCTTAGGACTCTACGGATTATAAGTGACTGATACCTAGGTCATACTGGATAATCCTAAAAAGAGATTTATTTCCTCAATTAACTTAAAAGTCCACAAGTAGGCCTGGCTTCAGCCATGGCTGGATCCAGAGGCTCCAAAGTTACCAGCGGGATGGGTATCTGCCTCCCACCTCTCCACTGTGCTCATCCCTGTGTTGACTTCCTTCTTGGTCAGCTTCTCTCCATGTGGAAGACCTTGGCAGCCCCAGGGCACATCCTACCAGTTTAGCAACTCCAGGAGCAAAGAGAACACCCCTGCTGAGCTCCCTAGCAAAGACCTGGGGTGACTTAGTTGGACTGACATGGATCGTATGTCCCTTCTTGAGTCAATCACAGTGGATGGGGGTGAAATAGCCTGGGGGGATAAGGCTTAGGACAGCCACCATCTCTGGCACCTGAGTACAGGCTCAGCTGCACTGGAACCATTTTCAGGAAGAATGTAATGGTTTCTTAATAAAACATTAGGCTGCTTTTTACCAAAACAGGGGGAGTATATGCTCAGCAGACAAAACCAACAGATATCCTCCTTCCAAATTCTCTCTCTTTCACATACACATACACTCCACCATACCATGCCACAACTTCACACTCCAGTTTACTGACAGCAATAACGTTAAAAAATAGCGTTAACAGCAATAATCTTAAAATGTTCTGGGATTTCTGTACTTTAAAAAGTCAGTTTTAGATATCGGTCTTGTTTTGCTAATGCAGTATATTCATTACTCACTATCCACAGAGCATTAGTTCCAGGGCTTCCTCAAATACAAAATCTCAGACGCTCAGGTCCCTGATATAAAATAGCAGAGTGTTTGCATATAACCTATGCACATCCTCCCATATACCTTTTTTTTTCTTTTCTTTTCTTTTTTTTTTTTTTTGAGTCAGGGTTTCCTTTCTGTTACCCGGACTGGAGTGCAGTCATATCATAGCTCACTGCAGCCTCAACCTCCCTGGCTAAAGTGATCCTTCCTCCTCAGCCTCCCATATAGTTGGACTACATGTGCATGCCACCATGCCAGACTAATTTTTGTATTTTTTGTAGAGAGAGGGTTTTGCTATGTTGCCCAGGCTGGTCTTCACCTCCTGGGCTCAAGCGATTCTCCCACCTCAGCCTCCCAAGTAGCTGGGACTATAGGTGCATGCCATCATGCCAGACTAATTTTTGTATTTTTTGTAGAGGGAGGGTTTCGCTATGTTAACCAGGCTGGTCTTGAACTCCTGGGCTCAAGTAATACACCCGCGTTGGCCCCCCAAAATGCTGGGATTACCGGCATGAGCCACCACACCTGGCCTTCTCCCATATACGTTAAATCATCTCTAGATTACTGATAAAACCTAATACAATGTAAATGCTATGTAAATTGTTGTCATACTATATTGGTTTTATTTGTATTACTTTTTATTGTTATTTCTTATTTTTTATATTTTGTATCTGTAGTTGGCTGAATGCATGAATGTGGAACCTGTGGATACAGAGGGCCAACTGCTGTAATGATCTCTCAGCATGCTAGAGTAGTAAAGATCATCTTTTAATAAATGAAAGGAGAGAAGAAGTGCTATTCCTTTTCCATCTGTGCCCACCGAGCCGATTCTGAATCAAGCTAGTCACCATTAGCAACAAGTTGGTGAGGCCTGAGCCATGAGTGGGGATGGGACAAAGGAGACCAAGGTCCCCATGGTTCTCAAGAGCACACAGGTTTATTTTTGTCCTTTCCTGATGGCCCAGATTGTCAGAGCGGATCAAGCAGGTCAACAGATTAATCCATTAATCTCTTCAATTCTGGCTTTCAGGGCCAAGGGCTGGGGGCTGGGATGGGTGCTCTGAGATCTGGCCCAGCAATTCTGTCTGGTTCTCACACCCCTGATCCTGAGATATGGCATCAGAGAGCCATTTCTCTGTGTTCCTCACACCTTTTCTAACTATTTTTAAGAAAAATGTCCAAAATATAAGCCCTCCCTTGCTCTCTCCCTCCCTCCTCACACTCACCTCCTCGTGCTCACCTCCTTACCTCCCTGCTTGATTTTAGTTTCTTCACATGCTGGTCGTGACATCAGAGAAAATAGGTGGATAAAAAAGTTTTACAAAACTCAAATTCTTCCTGAAAGTGAACATGGGGGTATTTGCAAGAAAGTGGGAGTGTCAGATGTGGCAGAAGACATAAAAATTCATTTCAGGATGCTGCAACTGATGTCTGAACTTCAGCCAGTGAAGCTGCTAGAGCTTTGTTTGGGGTGTGTGAGTGTTGTTTTTGTTGTTGTTTTTTTTGTTTGTTTGTTTGTACTGTTTTGTTTTTGTTTTTTAATAAATGCCTAGTTTATTTTTGTCAAACTAGCTTTGAATGTTGCAACAGACAGAATAGTTGCTAGCAACAGAAACCGACTGTGGTTAAATTAAGCCCTAATCATCATCATCATCATAACAACAGCAGAAGCAACAACAACAACAACAATAGTTTGCTGTTGTTGCTGGTATTGTTGTTGTTATCAGAAGAAACAGCTAAGCTTCAGAAAAGAAGGAAATCAGACCAGTTTAACTTCAGGAAGCCAGAGAGTAAGAAACAACAGACACTTGATAATTGGGATAAACCTACTCTAGCCCAGTCCATTCTCATGCCAACCCACTCAGAATGTGAACTCAAGAAGTGGCAGTCCTACTGACCAGGCTCAGATCCCAACCCACCACTTGGCTAAAGAAGGACAAAGTCCTACAATCGACAATCCCACTGCACCTATGCAATGAGAAAGTGGTTCTTGGAAGAAAGACTGAGGTACTATTATCAGAAGAGGAAGAACAGTTGGCAGGCTAAAACTGCAGGTTTCATCTGTGCAAGAAGACACTGTTTAGTTATTATGGTTGAACTTTTTTTATTTAAGAGGAGTATAAGTCAGGTCACACTGGCTATTTTTCTAAAATGAAGCAATATATTTTCTAATAAGTAGAATGGTTACAACTACTCCATGGTACCTGAGATACCATGATAAACAGGTACATCCATAGGGGAAGAATAACTACCCACTCTAAAGCATTGATTCTTGCAGGGAAAGCCCAGCAAGGAGGAGGCAGGAGGCGGCAGGCAGAGTGATTAAGAGGATGAGTTTAGTGTCCAAGGCCAGGTGCAGTTCACATCTGTAATCCCAATACTTTGTGAGGCTGAGGTGGGAGGATCACTTGGGGCCGGAGATTCAAGGCTGCAGTGAGCTGTACCACTGCACTCCAGCCTGGGTGACAGAATGAGACCCTGTCTCTAAATAAATTAAAAATAAAAATTGTGTCCGACAGAGGTGGGTTGAGTTCTAGTCCTGTTACACACTGACTCTGCAACCTCAGCCAAGTCTGAGCCTTAGTTGCTTCATTTGTAATAGGACCTTCCTTGCCTAATTGCTCTCAAGACTAAATGAGAATATACATACCTGGACAGTTCCATTATTAATATATTAATGTTAGAAGATATTAATATATTAAGGTTAGAAACGAGCATGGTGGTATGGTGTCCCTATGCTGCATAGAGTTGAAAGTTGATAGACTCAATTCACTCCCTGGGCATGGAGGAAGGGAGGTACAAGATGGAGCAGGGGAAAAGGATATAGAAAGGAGAAGGGAAAGTACTTTTGCTCCTAACCTAGCACCACCTACCACAAGGTCATGGCCCTAGATCTGCTTCTGAAACTTTGCCCAGAATCCTTTACTTTTTGGTGAAGAATATTTTTAAGATTTGAAAACACATTTTATTTTAGAAATGAAAATGCACCTTGCTTCAAAGAAGGTAAAATTTGTATTTTTCCAGGTAGAAAAGATGTGTTTCAAATGTTCGTGAAAGTAAAACATGCCCACTATAAAAATAAAACGGACAATGTAGAAAAATCTCTGCATTTACATGGTTAAAAAATACTTGCAATCCCATCATCCTAGATAACCACAATTAAACTTTGGTTTCTGTCTTTCCAGGTACTTTTAATGTATCTATGCATATCAAGATAACTATGTGGCTTGCATATTAAGGTGGGAAATTACCACAGACTATTAAGAACCTAGTTCTTTTATTTAACACAGTTGTTTTCAATCTCCTTCCTACCTTTCCAAAGGTCACACAAATGACATACTCTCCACAGTAAACTTATCTCCTGTGGTATTCTAAATCCAGAGCCATGCTCCTATCCTCCAATCCCACCTCACCCCTGCCATTGGAAGGCTCTGGTCCATTATAACCATGTATCATGGACATCTTTGGATGCTAATGAAAAAATATATATCTTTTTTCATGGCTGCATGATATTCTATTTAAAAATAACAGCTAACTTGTATTACATTCTTAGCCGATAGTAGGCAACAGGCTAACCAACTTGCAGGCATAATATCACTGAATCAGGATTCAGGGATCACCAAAATCCTACAAAGGAAGGTTGTTATAACCCCCATCTTAAAGGTGAGGAAATTAAAGCCCAGGAAGATTAAGTAAATTGCTCAGGTGGCAAAGCTAGCAAGCAACAGAGCCAGGATTTGAACCCAGGTGTTCTAATACCAGGGCCCACCCTCCTAACCATGATGTCTACTCCTTTCGTTATTTATGTGCCCCTTTATTAATAGCAACAAGGTTTGTGTTTCTTGCAAACCTTATTTACTCCAACATCTAGGGGTTTTTCTTAGTTATATTGAAAGGATATGCTTTTTCAGAGCAGGAATGAGTCTGCCCTGGCTTCTCAGCTTATCAGCAAGCAAATGGGAGCTAGGCCAACCTCATCCGTAATGTGAACAGTCACTAAGTACTGATGTGTTTGTGTGTTTCTAAAATGACCTTGAGGTTGCTTGGCTCTGGTGATGGAGGGAAGGACTGATGGATGAGGTCGAGTTGCTGAATTGACTGTCCTTCACAATTCCATATTTATTTGTTTATCTTCCATCTCTCGTTATGACCTGTCTGGAAGTTGGCAGAAAAGCAGGGAGGATTTATGGATGTGCCCAAATAGAACCGGGCTTGGGGTTAAAGTCTCTTGTGTCAGCCACTAAAAAGCAAAAACAGAAACAAACACAGATACAAAATACAGACAGAGCTCCCAGCACAATTGAGTTTGAATAGTTGTTTTAGAGACACACAGGCACATCAGTACTTAGTGTTTGTATTCATTATAGGGTGAGGCTGGCCCAGGCCCCACTTCCTCTTTGACAGACTGAGAAGCCAAGACAGATGATGTGCCTGTAAAAATAGTTTCCTGCTGCCACCTTCTCTCCTCATGGCTGTCTTGTCTCCATTGGGCAATTCATCTTTACTGTCTCCCCAATCTTTGGCCTCCTTCCTCCATGTTCTTGTCATTCCACTCATCTCTCCTCTTTCTAGGATCTGGCAGTTGTATCTTAACACAGGACAGATAGATCCCTCCACTTTTCAGTCTTCTCAGTTTGATCCTCATCAAAGAAGAAAGGCTGGATTCCTTCATTGTTTACCGTGAAGGAGAGTGAGATTGTTGGAGGTTAGGTGACTTGTCTTCCACTGGTAATTCAGAAGTATTTATTGAGTAGCTACTATGTACAAAGGAAGGGGCTATGTGAAGCAGATGCCATGTCCAGGATTCAGGGTTCACCTGATATGGTTTGGCTTTGTCCCTACCCAAATCTCATCTTGAATTGTAGCTCCCATAATTCCCACGTGTCATGGTGGTACCCAGTGAGAGGTAATTGAATCATGGGAGCAGGTCTTTCCCATGCTGTTCTCTTGATAGTGAGTAAGTCTCAAGATATCTGATGGTTTTATAAAGGGGAGTTCCCATGCACATGCTCTCTTGCCTGCTGCCATGCCATGTAAGACGTGCCTTTGCTCCTCCCTTGACTTCCACCATGATTGTGAGGCCTCCCCAGCCATGTGGAACTGTGAATCCATTAAATCTCTTTCCTTCACAAATTACCCAGTCTTGGGTATGTCTTTATTAGCAGCGTGAGAACAGACTAATACACCACTCAACCAGTTACACCAGCTGGGACCCAAGTGCCAACATCTTTATTTCTTACCCCTTGTTATCAGGTCCCATGGAAAATCTAGCCTAAGCCTCTTGTTTTAAGAGACCAATATACCGTGTGCTGGTTTCCCCTTGACCTTCTCACCCCCATCCAGACATAGTCTCACTCCATATTTTTCCTGCTAGAGGAGTCTGCTTTGCTCTTATAGTTCATTCACTCATTCCACAAATACTTACTGAGCACCAGCTACGTGCCAGGCACTGTCTCAGGCACTAAGAAGCAGTAATAGAAACAAACAACGACAACCCTGCCTCCCTGGAACTTATAGTCTAGATGGAGATCAGATATTTACCAAACAGTCACAAAAACAGTGGCAGACGGCAGCTGTGGAAGGGCTTTAGGAAAAAAGAATCTGGGGCTGAGAGCTTATAACTGAGGCCCATTTCAGGTTTGTGGGATACTAATGTGCATAGATGTAGAGGAGAGTATAGCTTCATTGTTGATTGAATGTTTTCAAGTCATCCCTTATGTTTATTAGCACTGACAACAAAGGCTTAACCCCTTAGTGTCCCCACTGCCATCACACTCACCCGGTCTCGTACAAGCACCTCTCAACTGGCCTCCCTGCCTATTTTCTTGGCTTCCTTCATCAGTCTGTTTTCCACATTAAAGCCAAAGAATGTGAATTGGTTTGTGCCGTGTCCCAGCTTAAAACTTTCAATGGCTTTCCAGTGCCCTTAAAATGAAGACCAACAACCCTAATCCCCTCCTCCTCCTGAATACCTCCTCCTTCTCAATGCCTCCCTGGGCTCTCTGGCCCCTCCCTGCCCATCTCACATCTGTCACCCCCAGCCCTCATTGCCACAGCCACACTGACTCCTCCTTATTTCCTCGGGCACTTGGGGTCTTCACACGTATTGTTCCTTCTCTCTAAAATAACTTAAAGCTCTCCATTCACCTATCCATCTTTCATGCATCATCTCAAAGGTGTTTTCTTTCAGGAAGGCTTTCTTGACCACATATTAGAATAGATTCCTAGCTATAGGTTCTTGTGGACCCTTGTCTTGATAGCACTTGTTCCAGATCGTAATCATATTTGCATGGCATTATTAGGATTACGTCAGTTGGACTCCATGAGAGCTAAATCTGTGTCTTCCTCAACTATTGTATTCCTGACGCCTGGTACAGTGTCTTCCACCTAAGGAGTAACCAAAGAAAGGATGAATGGGTTCATGGAGAAGTTTATCATCATTACAGTTAAAAGGAGAGCCCCAAATCTTATTGTTCAACTCCTTTGGTGTATGGATAAGAAATTGGAGAATCAGACCAGGCATGGTGGCTCACGCCTGTAATCCCAACTCTTTGGGAAGCCGAGGCGGGTGTATCACTTGAGGTCAGGAGTTGGAGACCAGCCTGGCCTACATGGAGAAATCCGTCTCTACTACTAAAAAAAAAAATGATACAAAAATTAGCTGGGGATGGTGGCAGATGCCTGTAATCCCATCTACTTGGGAGGCTGAGGCAGGAGAATCACTTGAACCCAGGAGGCAGAGGTTGCAGTGAGCCAAGATCGCACCACTGTACTTCAGCCTGGGCAACAAAGTGAGACTCTGTCTCAAAAAAAAAAAAAAAGAAAGAAAAAGAAATCAGAGAATCAGAGAGGGGAGATGATTTACTCAAGTCACACAGCAAGTTAGAGGCAGAGCTGGCCTGAGATCATGATTTACAGCTCCTGCCACAATGCTCCATTGCCTTTCCAGAGACTTCCTCCACTAGCCTCAAAACACTGGTGTTTGAGATCTGTAATGTGTTGGCTAGATGGAGAAACCATCCCCATTAAGTGTTACAGGTTTGCAGGTGAATTATTTAGCTCATTAAGGCTCATAAGGCCTGAGGATTCATTTGAAACTATTTTGTCTATAATTAATTTTCAAATTAACTCTAAGGTCTCATCTGAGTACCAGTTCCCACTCATAGGGAAACAGGCCATGGCCTCTACGCTGTGAGGCAAACCCTCAGCCCCCCTTTCTAAATTAGTTCATTAAAATCAACAATAAACTGGAGCCTTTTTTAAAAAAACATTTCTCCACCCCAGAAACGCTTTGTGATGAAGCATGAGGCAATGAGATGCCCCAGGGAATGCTGTCTCATGGCCAGCAAGTGCATTTCCTGAAATCTGACAGGGGAATGAACGTTTGCTCTGCCTCTTGAAGGATATTTATGCACCTTCTGAAGTGTGACCAGGACACAGCTCAAACGTGTCAGATGCTTCCTCTCTGTGAATATGAAGCGGCAGCTTCACTGCCTTGTATTACACCCCAGAACCATGTAGCTCGTGTAAGCTTCCGAATGGTGGGCAGTGGAGCGAAAATAAGACTTTCTTAATAGAAGAAAGCTTGGTCCCAGGACTCAACCAGGCAGCACCAGCAGACCAACCAGGGATTTTCCACCAGGCGGAAGAGGTTTTCATCAAGCAGGAGAACTTGCAGGGAAGGAAGGAACCAGGGTGAAGTAAAAAGACTACCCATTGGTAGTTAGACAATTTGAGTTACCTAAAGAAAGTCCCTTCCCCTCTCTGAAGTCTCAGTTTTTCATCTACAAAATAAACTTAACCTAACTTCTATGTTCATTGTTAATTCACTTTTAAAGTGTCAGGTGCTGAAGACATTCTAGGACCTGAAGACATTGTGAGGAACAAGAAGGACACGTTCCTTGCCCAAGTAGAGTTTACATTTCAGGAAGGAAGAGAGATAATTAAATATATGTTTATCTGATACTTGCATACTTTCAATTAAAAGTATCATTGAAGGGATAAAAGGAGATACAAATAGTGGTTAATGTTTAATGCTATGTGCCTGATATCATGCCAGGTACTTTTCGTATAATAATAATAACAGCAGCAAGTGTAACATGGGCCGGGCACTATTTTATGTGTGTTTTACACATTAACACATTTAATCCTCATTTTAAAATACGTACTGGCCTGGGCAACACAGCAAGACCCTGTCTCTACAAAAAGTTTAAAAAATTATCGAGGCCTATTGGCATATACCTATAGTCCCAGTTACTTGAGGGGCTGAGGCAAGAGGATGGCTTGAGCCCAGGAGTTTGAGGCTGCAGCGCATCGTGATCACCACTGAAGTCTGGCTTACATAACAGAGCAAAGCCCTGCCTCTATTTAAAATAAAAAATTAAATTCTGGGTGCATTGACTCATGCCTGTAATCCCAGCACTTTTGGAGGCCGAGGTGGATGGGTTGCTTGAGCCCAGGAGTTTGAGACCAGCCTGGGCAACATGGTGAAACCCTGTCTCTACCAAAAATACTAAATAAATAAATAGCCAGGTGTGGTGGCATGCACTTAGTCCCAGCTACTCAGGAGGCTGAAGCTGGAGGTCGCTTGAGCCTGGGAGGCAGAGGTTGCAGTGACCTGTGATTGTCACTATATTCCAGCCTAGGTGACAGAGCAAGACTCTCTCAAAAAAGAAATTAAACATTAAATAAATACTATTGTCCCCATTTTATAAATGGGAACACTGAGGTACAAAGAGGTTAACTTGCCCAAAGTCCCACAGCCACTAAGGGGCAGAGAACCTATGCAGCCTGGGCACAGGTCTGTATACTATGTGCTGCCTCTCGTGATAGTATCATCTCATTTAATCCTTGCACCAACCTGGTAAGTACAATTGTTATTCTCATCTTACAGATGTGGACACAGAAGCAGAATGTGTAAGTGACCACTCTGAGTTTGCACAGCCAGGAGGTGGTGGGGCAGGACGAGACCCACAGTGATTCCTCCTGCGATGCACATAAGGTGGGCTGGCCCAGTGTCCAGCCCCAGGGAACTGGTACCTCTGTGGTCAACTCTCTTACTGCCTTTCCTGGCCCGCCTTGTTCTTGCTCAGGTGTTCCTGAAGAGCGACCGTGTGGCCCGCATGGTTCAGAGTGGAGGCTGTTCCGCCAACGACTCCCGGGAGGTCTTCAAGAAGCACATTGAGAAGAGAGTGCGCAGCCTGCCTGAGATTGACGGCCTCAGCAAGGAGACTGTGCTGAGCTCCTGGATGGCCAAATTTGATGCCATCTACCGTGGAGAAGAGGACCCCCGGAAGCAGCAGGCCCGGATGACAGCCAGCGCAGCCTCCGAGCTGATTCTGAGCAAGGAGCAACTCTACGAGATGTTCCAGAACATTCTTGGGATCAAGAAGTTCGAACATCAGCTCCTGTACAATGCCTGCCAGGTAAGGTGTTTCTCACCTGGGCCCAGAGCTGTGGGTAAGCAGAGCTGCATTCCAACTTCTATGAGATGCTTCTTGATTTTTTTTTAAAAAAGGATTAAAACTTATATTTTATTACTCTACTGGCAAAAAGTTGAATACAATTTAGGCTAGATTATATTCATGCTTTTCTTCTGATTTAAAAAATAAATAAATAAAACATTTTTGTGAGCCCCTAGAAGTCTCAGGGGCCCTAGGCACTGAGCTTATTGTGTCTAATGGGTAAGTTGGCCCTTTGAGTAAGGCCTGTTTTCCATGTGTCAAAAATGCTAAAAATCAATTTTTAAAAAAATATGGTTCTGCCTTTGGTGTTTGCCAGTTGAAGGGCTTGTGCTTCCTCTGCTGGGAAGACAACTGAACTTAGCACCTGCCTGTCAAGAATAATTTTTTTAAATGGAAAGCTTGCAAAATGCCCAATACCTGTATATTAGTCACATCATGAATTTCTGAGTGGTTCTGATGGCGAGAGCTGAGGCTCTGCTCGAGTCCACCCCAGAATGGGCCTGTATTTCCTCTAGATGGAGGATTGGGGAAGCGAGGTATCTCATATCTTGATATCCTGCCTAACCTTAGCATTATATTCATTTATTCAACAAATATTTATTATGTGCCTATTTTGCAGTCTGAAATTCTTACTGGGTGTCTCTTAGGAGCAGTTTAAAAGTGCACATTCCCGGCCCCAACCCTAGAGTTTCTCATTCTGCAGCCTCAGAGCATGGCCCAGGAATCTGCATTTTAAACAAGGACCTTCCTTCCCGGTAATTATGTTGCCCTTCACCTTCAAAGAACTATCAGAGAGATTCATCTTTGCCTTGTTTGCTAATATTCCCAGTGTATAAAATCTTGGCACAGAGTGAATGCTCAGTAAATGTTTATTGAATTAATAAATGGATAATGGAAAATTATTTTAACTAGTAGGTAGGGTCTTATCAACTATGATATATCACCTAGAATTTTCTGGATGTTTTAGTAAGAGTCTGTTTAGCATTTCATAATACAACACATGCATCACATTCAAAGATATTGCTGGTATCTACTTTCATTTCATCCAACTTTGATTGAAAACATTGATTACAAATCTGGAGATGAAAGGTTTTTCGTGATGGGTCAAAAAGTATTTTGAAATTTCAAATATCAATATAAAATTAAATTTAATCATTATTTTATTTAAAATATTACTACGTCCCACCATGTAACAGTTTTAGAATGGGAGAAGCAGGTGCTGTTATCCTCCACCACCACTATCCCCTCCACCAGCATGTCCACCACAAGAAGGTGCCATAGCTTCAATATTGACAAATCATCCACCTGAGTTATAAGCAAGATTCAGAATTACAGAGGCAGTCAAGTGTTCTTAAACCTTCTAGGTACAAAATTATTCTAGGGATTAATTTTTCTTCTTATTGCAACAGCTTATGCATATTTTCTGTGCTTGCTCAAACTCAGCTTCATTGGAGTGAATCCATTGCTATGCCGTTTCTTGTCTTATCTCAGTGTTTTTGTACTTGTTGAATTGAGCGGCAGGATCATATTTTACTGTTTTCTCCTAAAAAATGAATTAATCCAACTCATTTTACCCTCAACATCTTTTTTTGTGAAATAGAAAAAAGTACAATAATATTAAAGAATAATATCTTCTCTCTCCAGAATAAAGATTGTACTCTTAGCCAAAAAAGAATTACAAGATAGGCCAGGCACGGTGGCTCGTGCCTGTAATCTCAGCACTTTGGGAGGCTAAGGAGGGTGGATTACCTGAGGTCAGGAGTTCAAGACCAGCCTGGCCAACATGGTGAAACTCTGTCTCTACTAAAAATACAAAAATTAGCCGGGCATGATGGCAGATGCCTGTAATGCCAGCTACTAGGGAGGCTGAGGCAGGAGAATTGCTTGAACCTGAGATCACGCCACTGCATTCCACCCTGGGCAACAGAGTGAGACTCTGTCTCCAACAAAAGAAAATTACAAGATAAAGGAAAGTACTTCTTCTTGGGACAGGGATACTTAAGACATTTAGTATTTTACTCTTTATTCATATCTAAATCTGATTATTGTTTCAGGGTTTCATATCAATAGAAATTAGGGCAAAAGAATATGTGAAAGTAATTTATACATACAAAAATACACATGAATTCTAAATATATGGTTTTTTGATTTCTATGTCTTTAGTAATCTAAGTTTCAGGAGTGTATTGGCAAACAAAAGTGTTTTAAAAGAAAGAAAACATTGGTCATGATAATATTTCACAACATATAATACCCATTTCTATGACAATATAGAAATGGCTATTCTCAAAAGTTACTGTGGCAATAAATTCTTAATGTAGCCTTTCTGTAATCTGTTAGTTTGCAGCAGAACACCTTCATAATGGGAAAACCTTTTGACCTAGGAGCTCTACCTTTAGGAATTCATTACAAGTAGGTACACAGAAGTGTGTGCAAGAGCGTTAAGTCCAAAGATGTTCACTGCAGTCTTCTATATGACAGTGAAAAGATGGAAGCATGCTTAATTCCCAACAGTATAGGATTAATTAATTAGATTTTGATTTAACCATACAAGGGAATATTCTTTTTCCAATAGAACAGCAATAAAAGAGTTGTTAAAGAAGAAAGCTTGCCATGTGGGAAAATGTTCCTTAGATATTGCTAAGTGGGGAATCTGGCTATGAAGCACAATATGCAGGCACAGTCCCATTTCTATGGGAAAAAAGGATGGAAAAAGGTACTGGACAGGCAAAGAACAAAATGTTAACTGTGCTTATCTCTAAAGGATAGCATTATGGTTGATTTTTATGATTTTCATTTGTGCTTTTTTATGTCTCTCCAAATTTCTACCTTAAACACAGTTATTCTGTAAATGAAAACAAATACCAAACGTCTCAACAAAGAAACCATCAAAACAATGGGATATGAAGAAAGTTATCTTCTGAATTGTTTTCTAGACTTCAGGCGTTAACATACCACCTTCATGATCTTTGCCATTTCCGAGTACTAGCTGGATGATTATTTAATGTTTCTTATTAAACCAACTCCCAAATTCACCTTTTTTTTTTTTTTTTTTGAGCTTAAGAGTCTCACTGTCACTCAGGGTGGAGTGCAGTGGCACAAGCTCGGCTCACTGCAACCTCCACCTCCTAGGTTCAAGCGATTCTCATGCCTCAGCCTCCTGAGTAGCTGAGATTACAGGCACATGACACCATGCCTGGCTAATTTTTGTATTTTTAGTAGAGGTGGGTTTTTCCATGTTGGCCAGGCTGACCTCTCGAACTTCTGATCTCAGGTGATCCACCCACCTTGGCCTCCCAAGAGTTCTGGGATTACAGGCGTGAGCCACTGTGCCTGGCCCCAAGTTCACCTTTTAAACCTGTCTTTATCTTAGGTAATGTACGTAAAATCACAGCTTTGATATATTCTTTTTTACAAAAAAAAATATGCATTAAAGTGAAACCTAACTATTAAAATAGAAACTCTTCATTGGCTGGCCCTCTTAGATCATCTCACACCACAGTGATGCAGAAGGCACGGTGGCAGTAGCCACTGCCCTGATGCCCTGAGGCTGGTGGGACAGAGCTCTCTGACTCCATCCCTGAAAATAGCCTCAGACTGACCATAGCAGCTTTCATATGAAGTCTGCATAGGCGGGCAGCAAAGCAGAGATTTAATTTACCTCCCTCCTCTTTTCTTGCTGGCAGACTGTATGTAGACAGGCAGCAAAGATAGTGTACCTGTCATGCCTTATCATCAGTGTCTGAAATTACAGATTTACTCACTTTCTCGCAGACTACACTCTCAGCTCTGCACCACTCTTATCAACTCGTGGGAGCAAGAATACAGAAATGATATTGTATCACTTTCATCCTCACTCTGCTGAAATTGTTTCTTGTTTAATTTCGTATTTTCTGGACCTTCTTCTCCTTACCAAACAAAGCAATTTCTAGGTGCTTCCCAAACCCAAAATGTGCTTAATGTTTTCCTCTTATGCATATCGTATCCTAGGGGAAGCTGTAATCTGATTTCTGCTGCTGCTTTGTGAAAGTTCCCATGCTCTCTCTTTATGAGGTTCTGCCAGTAACTGTCATTTTTATCTCAAATGAGAAATGACATGTATCAAAGAGCGATTATATCAGTTACATATCAGTTGTCTGTTGTAACATGAACCATGTCTATCAAAACATAAGAGAAAATTTTGCAAGAGAGTTTAACAAATGTCTCTGAATTTGCCCACGGAGTTTCTTAACATCTATTCTGTTTATTTGAGAATTAGTGGATAAATCTCATAGAAGAAATTCATACTCAACATAATATTCAAAGTAAAATGGCAAAGTTTATTATGAATCAGTGTTGTTTTTATTTTTCATAGACCCTTGGGAAGATGCAGTCAATTATGTCGCTATCTGAGTTGAATTCTAAAGGTAACTCAAAAAAAGTAAGGTAGGCTGAGCACACAGCTCCATTCCAGCACTTTGGGACACCAGGGTGGGAGGGTCATGTGAGTCCAAGAGTTTCAGACCAGCCTAGGCCCCATCTCTACAAAAAATTTAAAAACTAGCTGGGTGTGGTGGCATGTACCCACAGTCCCAGCTACTCTGGAGGCTGAGGCGGGAGGATCACTTGAGCCTGGGAGGTCAGGGCTACAGTGAGCCGTGATCTCACCACTGCACCCTAGCCTGGGTGACAGAGTGAGACCCTGTATCAAAAAAATTTTTTAAGTGAGATAATTTGAGAATAGGTTGTATTATCTGAGAAATGAGGCTAAGACAGACCTGCTTTCCATCTTCATGAAATGCAAAGCTGACAGCGATGATGATGATGATAATATGGTATTTAAAACCATTTTCAAGATGCACCATCTCTCCTCTTTCCCTTTAGTGACCTTCAAATTTGGTGTAAATTTGATTCTCAGTTGTACCAGCTGTCTGCTACTTTCTGCTCCTCTACTTAACTTTATATGTTATCCTTAACTATCTCATTCAAAACCATGTGGATATTTTCACTTGAAAAATACCTCAGATGTGCATTTTAGAAGGAGTAGGATCTACATCTTCATGTATTTTTTTTTTTTTTTTTTTTTTTTTAGTAGAGACGGGGTTTCACCGAGTTAGCCAGGATGGATGGTCTCGGTCTCCTGACCTCGTGATCCGCCCACCTCGGCCTCCCAAAGTGCTGGGATTACAGGCGTAAGCCAACTCGCCCAGCCATCTTCATGTATTTTTAAAGGCAAATAGACTCTTCTTAGTGAAGCAATCCAGCTAATTTTGAAGATGTGGTGAATATGAGCTAAGGATGTCAGTTGTATCTCGATGTTTCCATTCTGCCCTTTGAAAATGCCATTTCTGGTTTTTCTGTTACTGATCACACTCTTCCCTTCTAAACCAAGCACAGCATGACTCCAGCCTTCTCTTTGGCCATTACATGTGCCCAAATGGCAGCAGGGATAACATCCACAGTCCAACTAATAGGATAAGACAATAATCTCTTCATTTATTCTCTCTGAATTTCTAGAGGTTTTCAGATAAGTCTGGAAGGAAGAAGAAAGAAATCAAGCAACTTGATTTCTCAATTTATAAACACCTTTGTATTTTTAATATTGGATTCTCTATCATTACTGAACTGCTAATTTTCTTAGCATTTAATTTCCTTTCCTCCAAACCAACATCAGCATGGCCTTTGATGATGTGGTTATCTTATTACAGCACTATGTTCCTTGAACTTGATGAGCACTTGGCAGCTTTTCAGATAGTTTATTAGACTCTGAAGAGAAACCTCAAATTATCAGGCTTTCAGCTGTGACCCAGATTGCTGGGTTGTATCCATACCTCATTACAGAGCCCTTAATCTCCATATCACTACATAGCTTTTTCCTTGTCCAGAAGTTTCCAGTAGGTCTGTTGACTGAACATTTGCTTTGGCGGCCAGACTCTATTTCTTCACCTCTTTTCTTGATCCTGTAACAACAGTATAGTTCTTTTCATGAATGGTCTTTCACTGAACACCTACAGAAGAAATGTTTTAAAATCTGGAGATGGGAAGTAGTGATGGAAGGCTAATATTAAACCCTTTTATTTAGAAACATACTTTCATCATTCATTCAGCAGATTTTAGCATCTACTGTGCACTAGGCGTCATGTGTTGTATGCTGAGGGTAGAGCCTAAACTTTCTTACTTTGTCATACAATGGCCCATGAAGTGGCTCCTGACTAATTGTCCTCCTTGTTCACTACACACCTCTCAATGACTTTGTAGTTGTCCTGCTTAGATTATTGTTTTTGTTGTCTTGGCCGTGTAACAAATTGCCACAAATTTAGCAGCTTAAAAGAATGCCCATTTATTATCTCACATTTTTTTTAGGTCAGAAGTCCAGGCATGACTTAGCCAGGTCCTCTATTAAGGGTCCCACAAAGCTGGAATTAAGGTGCTGGCCAGGCTGTGTTCACATCTGGAGGCTCAACAGGGAAGGATCCACTTCTCAGCGCCTTCATGTTGTTGGCAAAACTCCTTTCCTTGCAGCTGTAGAATCTCCAGATCCAGCAACATGGAGAGAGAGAGTCTCTGATGCATCAGATTTTTTATTTCTAGATGAACTATTAAAAGGATCACCTGGTTGGGCGCAGTGGCTCCCTTCTGAAATCCCCACACTTTGGGAAACTGTGGAGGGAGGATTGCTTGAGGCCAGAAGTTCGAGAACAGCCTGAGAAACATAGGGAGACTCTGTCTTTACAAAAAATTTAAAAAATTAGCCAGGCATGGTGTCATGTACCTGTGGTCCCAGCTACTTGAGGGGCCAAGGTGGGAGAATCACTTGAGACCAGGAGGTGAAGGCTGAAGTGAGCCGTGATAACACGTACCACCGTACTCCCGTGTGGCTGACAGAGCGAGACTCTGTCTCAATCAATCAATGGATTGCTTAAGTCTGGCCCATGAAGTTAGTCTCCCTTTAGATTAATTTAGAGTCAACTGATTAAGAATTATACATCTGTAAAATCTATTCATTCTTGTCATATACTATTGATTAGAAGCATATACTCTTGATAGAAGTTATATACTATTGATTCGGTTCCTCCCACACTCAAGGGTGGGACCGAAGTAGGGCATAACTCACTGTGGGAGGCATCCAAACACTGTTTGCTGCATTGTCCTTCCCCCATCCCACAGGCTTTCATAAGGCTGGCTCCTTCAGGTATCATTTTAAGTGTAACCTTTGTAGAGAAATTCTCCGTTACCATTCTGCCTAAAATGGGCTCCTCAGTGTTTGCTGTTTTCCTTCCTGAAACAATACCGTGTTTATATAGCACTTAATGCAGTCTGAAGTTGCTTTGCACACTTATTTTCTTTGTTATTGTCTATCTCTTCTTCTAGATTTCGTTAAGAGGAAGAGTGATGCCTATTTCGTTCACCAGTATACATCCAACACTTAGCACAATGCCCAGCACAAAATAGATGCACAATTAAATATTGACTAAATCAGTAAATGCAGAGTCCAAGGCAGTTATGGCCTCAAGGGGCTTAAATGCCCACATCACACAAGGTGCATGTTTGGTCATTTTTTTCTGGTTCAACAAAGTGCAGCAGTGTCACAGGTCTTCAGTATTCAGCCTGAATTCACCTGCTGGTACTCCTGTTTTATAATGTGGATATTACCTGAGGGTCACAGTAATCTTCCAGGCATAAACTTTCCTTCTGACCACACTCAATCTGTCTCTTCCAAGACATGGTTGATCAAAGAGGGACAGAAATTAACCATGTCTTTTCAAAGTCATACACTGCCCCTAAAAGTCATTAGATATTCAAGGGACTGCCAGTTTTAAGTGACTTTGCTTGCCAGATGTACCTTAATTTCAGCAATCTTCCAAAGCAAAAATACATCAATACGTATATACTGGCCAGGTGTAGTGGCTCACATCTGTAATGCCAGCACTTTGGGAGCCTGAGGAGTGTGGATCACTTGAGACTAGGAGTTCAAGACCAGGCTGGGCAACATGGTGAAATGCCATCTCTACAAAAAATAATACAAAATAATTTAGCTGGGCGTGGTAGCTCACACTTGGGAGGCTGGGATGGGAGGATTACTTGAGCCTGGGAAGCCAAGGCTGCAGTGAGCTGTAATTGTGCCACTGCACTCCAGCCTGGGTGACAGAGCAAGACCCTGTCTCAAAAAAAAAAGAAAGCAAAAAGATGCATATACTCAGTTACTAGGGACACATTTAGAGGCATTAAAGATGTGGTTGGTACAGGGCCAGAGAGCAATATTTAATTTCCCAGAGCCACAATTTTCTGAAGACCCCATCGTGGTTTTTCTTACTTCTCTATCACTTGTTTCTAGAACACATGGCCAGATATTTCTATCTGATTGCACCTGCCGTTACCAAGATGCTAACAGCAATGGAAAGTAGAAATTGAGAGACAGTGGGTATCCTGCATGTAAGGAGCAGGGAATTGGGCATTTTCTATGCAGCCTTCAAAACTGCTATAGACATTTCAGCAATCTCTTTCCTTTGTTGCCAAAATGGATTCCTAAGTATGCTCGTTTATTCAGTCTTTTCATATGCATTGAGCCACAAAATTGTAATCAGAGATGTTAAAGAGGTATGCTTTCAGAAAAATACATACAAAACTAATATTTTCTGCTTTTTTCTACCTTTTGCCAAACGACAAAATCTATGATAAGCCATCTAGCACAGCCTGGCAAATAGAGATATTTTAGTAGCCTTCAAACACGTTTCACCAGTCCAGATTCCCCATGCTATTAATTTGAATTTTTCTTCTTCCAACATGCAGCCTTTTTGTTTCCTCAGTGATTCAGACCTAAAATTAGCAGAAGCTTGGGTAATGGAGTATAGTGTATTGATTAAATTTTGTTGTTAACCCTTTGTGTTTCAATCCTTTTTTTTTTTGAAAATATGAATAAAATACATTAGTTCCCTTGATGGCTAGTGAATGATTCTACATCATTCTTTTAGAGTGAACTGTTAGTGGAGGCTTCATGATCTATGTTCTGACCTCCAGTTTGGACATCAATTATACCTACCAAGTATTAAATACTTACTATGTGCCAGACAGTAAGCCTAATACTTTATATGCATCATCAAATTTAATCCTCATAACAAGCCTTTAAAGCAGACATTTGTACCTACATTTTAATAAAGAAGCTAAAAGGGGGGTTGGACAATTTTTTTCCAAGGTCAAACAGCCAGACAGCAACAAAGCTTGGATTTGAACTCAACATTTCAAGACTTCAAAGCAAGCTCCTAAGTAGTCATCTTTTCCATAGAGAAGATTTTGGAGATTAAGTAGAAAGTTTATTGATCCTGTCTAGACTCTAGGAAGGTGGTAGATATGTGTGTATTTTGCTAAGTCTTTTATGAATCTCTTTTATTTGGTCTGCTCTTTTTTCCCCTAAAATTTGTTGCAGGAAAAGAAAGCTTACTTGAAGACTCAATTCTGTATATTGGCTAAGAATTATTTTAATGGACGCATCTATTCAATGGAGACTACTTAGGTTTGTTTGCTTCGTTCATTTACGTTCTCTTGTTGCAATCCAAGTGTTTTCTGATTTAATTTTTAAAAACATAGTTAACAAAGCCCTGCAGTCTTCAGAGGATGGCTGAAGGATAGGGAATGCTTGTTTTGCTTATCTTCTCATGCTTATGCGTGATCTGGCCAATTGGATGACCTGAAAAGTGTAGCTATTTCATGTTGTTTCCTAGCTGGGCCAAGTTTTTAAAAAGTTGTTCTTTGGAGGAAGAACATACAACATCACACATAAAATTCCAAATTGCAAAGCTTTTCAGTTAATAAATAAACTAGGAGTTGGTAAATATTTTAGGCTTTGTGAACCCCGTGGTCTTTGTAACAACTACTTAATTCTGTCATTGTAGTAAAAGCAGCCACATATAATACGTAAGGTATATGGGCATGGCTGTGTTCTAGTTAAACTTTATTTACAAAAACAGACAGCTGGCATATTTGACTCAAGGGCTGCAGTTTGTTAACCCCTAAATTAAATAATTACCACATCATAACAGCAATAATTATTTACTTTCAAAAAATTATTCCATGGATGTAAGATCTTACCTTTTCCACCCAAAAGCATTCCTTTTTCTCCACAACCTTTCCAACATCTGTTATTTTTTGACTTTTTAATAATAGCCGTTATGACTCATGTGAAATGGTATCTCACTGGGGTTTTGATTTGCATTTCTGTAATGATTAGTGATGTTGAGCTTTTCTTCATATGATTGTTGGCTTCATGTATGTCTTCTTTTGAGAAGTGTTCATGTCCTTTGCCTACTTTTTAATTGGGTTGTTTGTTTGTTTCTTATAAATTTGTTTAAGTTCCTTATAGATGCATGATATTAGACCTTGTCAGATGCATAGTTTGCAGAAATTCTCCCCATTCTGTCGGTTTTCTGTTTTCTCTGTTGATAGTTTATTTTGCTATGCAGAAGCTTTTTAGTTTAATTAGATCCCATTTGTCAATTTTTGCTTTTGTTGCAATTGCTTTTGATGTCTTCATCATGAAATCTTTGCCGTGCTTATGTCCTGAATGGTATTGCCTAGGTTGTCTTCCAGGGTTTTTATAGTTTTGAGTTTTATATTTAGGTCTTTAATCTATCTTGAGTTAATTTTTGTGTATGGTATAAGGAAGGTGTCCAGTTTCAATCTTCTGCATATGGCTAGCCGGTTATCCCAGCACCATTTGTTGAATAGGGAATCCTTTCTCATTGTTTCTTTTTGTCAGGTTTGTGGAAGATCAGATATTTGTAGGTGTAAAGTCTTATTTTTGGGTTCTCTATTCTGTTCCATTCATCTCTGTGTCTGTTTTTCTACAAGTACCGTGCTGTTTTGGTTACTGTAGCCCTGTAGTATAGTTTGAAGTCAGGTAGAATGATGCCTCCAGCTTTGTTCTTTTTTTGGTAGGATTTCCTTGGCTATCCAGGCTCTTTTTTGATTCCATGTGAATTTTTAAATATTTTTTCTAGTTCTGTGAAAAATCTCAATGATAGTTTAATAGGAATAGCATTGAATCTATAAATTGTTTTGGGCAGTATGACCATTTTAACAATATTGATTCTTTCTATCCATGAGCATTGGATGTTTTTCCATTTGTTTGTGTCATCTCTGATTTCTTTGAGCAGTGATTTGTGGTTCTTCCTGTAGAGATCTTTCACCCCCTATTTATCTGTATTCCTGGGTATTTTATTCTTCTTGTGGCAATTGTGAATGGGAGTTCTTTCCTGATTTGGCTGTTACCTTCACTGTTGTTGTAAGAAATGCTAGTGATTTTTGCACATTGATTTTTGTATCCTGAGACTTTGCTGAAGTTGTTTATCAGCTTAAGAAATTTCTGAACTGAGACTCTGGGGGATTTATAGATACAGGATCATGTCATCTGCAAACAGGGATAGTTTGACTTCCTCTCTTCCTATTTGGATGCTCTTTTTTTCTTTCTCTTGCTTCATTGCCCTGGCCAAGACTTCCAATACAGTGTTGAATAGAAGTGGCGAGAGAGGGCATCCTTGTCTTGTACCGGTTTTCAAGGGGAATGCTTCCAGCTTTTGCCTATTCAGTATGATGTTGGCTGTGGGTTTGCCATAGATGGCTCTTATTATTTTGAGGTATGTTCCTTCAGTACCTAGTTTATTGAGAGTTTTTAACATGAATGGATGTTGGGTTTTATTAAAAGCCTTTTCTGCATCTATTGAGATAATCATGTGGTTTTTGCCTTTAATTCTGCTTATGTGATGAATCACATTTATTGATTTGTATATGTTGAACCAAACTTGCATCCCGGTAGAAGTCCTACTTGATCATGATGGATTAGCTTTTTGATGTGCCCCTGGACTCAGTTTGCCAGTATTTTGCTGAGGATTTAGCATCAATGTTCATCAAGAAAATTGGCCTGAAGTTTTCTTTTTTTTTGCTACGTCTCTGCTAGGTTTTGGTGTCAAGATGATGCTGGCCTTACAAAATCAGTTAGGCAGGAGTCCCTCCTCCTCAATTTTTTGGAATAGTTTCAGTAGGAATGGTATAAGCTCTTCCTTGTACAGCTGGGATTGTACCCACTTAATAAGGTGGTTGGTGCTAGTTATTATTAGCTACCATTAATTAATCAAATTCTCACATCTTAAGAAAGTTCCTTTCTACTGAATAATGAAGTATAGGGTGGGCTGGTTCTCTGGAATCAGTTATTGAAACAATTCATCAAATTATGCCAGGGCACAACTTGAAGAAGTGCCTTCAATAAGTATACAATGCAATTTGAAGGAATAAAATCCATCCACAATACATTCTAACTGTTGAAAAGTCAATATGTAAAATAGTAGACAATTGTAATATATAGTGGCAGTGTGAATCCAGGCTTAGCTATTTATTATCTATGTAACCTTTAGCAAGTTAATTAACTTTTCTATAAAACAGATATTAATAACTATCATATAGAAATAAGGTATGTAAGGAGCCCATCACATGACAGGAACTCAGTAAATGATAGCCTGGGTTGGTGATGGCAGTTGGTGGCATGGTGATGGGGGTAGTAGGGGGCATAGCAGAGTGGTGTAAGTTTCAACAGCTGGAGCACTTTAGAGCTATCAGATAACAATGGAGTTTGATTGGTCAGCTGCTGCTTCACAGAGAAGGTACTAGGTGAGCTGGGTTTGAATGATGAAGAAATTGTTTAGGCTGAATAAAGAGAGATGATCTGAGGTGTCTGGTATCTTCTTTTACCCAATGATAGACCAGAGTAGAGACAAAATTGTATCGTAAGTGTAATGTGGTTGAATGGAATAATTGCCTCAATTCTTTGCTACTGTGTATTAAATTAAACACCCTACCATGGCTCATGGGGCATTAAGTGAGCTTCTTCACCCCTTAACTTTGGTCCCAGCCATCATGCTTGCTTTGTGAGTGGGCTGTCAGCAGACTAAATGAGCAGAGGTCTTGAGATGTGCTTGTGCATATGGTTTTGCTGCCATTGCACTTTGGGGATCTTCTGAGAGAAGATCATGCCCTAGGCAGTTGTTACTCCTCTAGCCTGGGCCTCTGCATGATATAAATGAAACAAATCTACTCAACCCACAGCCTGGAGCCAAGCCCAGCTAAGCCAACTCTAAAGCAACCCATAGTCTAAAACCTACAGCCATGCTCAGTCTAGGTCAACAGAACCCCAATCAGCTCACAGACCCATGGACATGGCAATCAACATATGTTAGTGTAAGTCACCGATTTCAAGGGTTGTTTGCTATCCAGCATTATTGTGTAAAATAGCTTATGAACACAAATGGCATTTGAAATAAGCATTATGAGTAGTAGATGACTAGTAAGATGCAGGCATAACCACAGTGGGGTTCTAGTGTTAACTACCAACCTCTCTTTACTGTGGCAACTGTCCTAATCTGAAATCTCTTTCTTTGTCTCTTTCATTCTCTGTCTTCAACCTAAATTGTCCACTTTTCTACAGTATACTGGTGTGCTTGCTTCCTGGCATCAATGCTGATATGCTAGCTTTAAAAGACTGCTTCTTTGAAATTGGAAGGGAGGAGATGATAGGTTGGCTGAGGTAAAGGAACTCAAGCTAAATAGAGTTCCTCATTATCCAAGAGTAAGGGCGGAATCTGAGTAGATTTTGGAACTGGACAAGAGATAAGAAGTCTGAAATCCTTATGTATAGTGAGGCCAAAAGTATTTAACAAGGATCATTAGAAAGCTGCAAAGCCCTTACCTTTATAAGGGATGTGTTTATTTTACTATTGTGATAATACCTGTATGGGTTAGCTGTTGCTGCATAACAAACAATCCTTAAACTCAATTGCTTAACACAAGAAACATGTCTTGTTGCTCACAAGCCTATACATGAACTGGGTAGTTCTTATGGTCTTGGCTGGGCCCACTTATTGAGTTTGTTGTGTTTGTTGTCAGCTGCGGGTTTGGTAGGAAGCTTTGTTCTGTTAGAAGGCCAGATGATGATGGATTGATCTAGGATAACTTCAATTGGAATGATTCCACACCCTGGACTTTTTCACATGGCCATTGGACAGGGTTCTAAGTAAAAGTGTGAAAGACTACAAGGACTCTGGAAGTCTTAGTTCCGAACTGTCATACTGTTGCTTCCACTGTATTCTATTGGCAAAGGAAGTCACGAGGCCAGCTAAAATTCAAAGGAGGAGAAACAGACTCTATCTCTTCATGGGAGGAGCTATAAATTCATACTGCAAATAGTGTGGTTATAATCAGAGTGAAAGATTGTGGCCACCTTTGAATCTACCATAATTCCTCAAACTATGATTATTGTTGACATGCCCTGGCATAAAATTGTTTAAAGCCAATATATGCCCAACTTATTTTACCAATTTATTTTAGTAAACAGTCAATGTTTTATTATAAAATAATGTTTGCTATTGCTACAGTAAACAAAACCACTACATATAACATGGAATTAAGACCTGAAGGTAATTGACCTCTCCTAATGAAAAAGGAATCATTTTTTTAAATTTTATTTTATTTTATTTTTTGAGACGGAGTTTCACTCTTGTTGCCCAGGCTAGAGTGCAATGCTACAATCTCGGCTCACTGCAACCTCCGCCTCCCAGTTTCAAGCAATTCTCCTGCCTCAGGCTCCCAAGTAGCTAGGATTACAGGTGCCTGCCACCACGCTCGGTTAATTTTTTTGTACTTTTAGTAGAGATGGGGTTTCACCATGTTGGCCAGGCTGGTCTCGATCTCCTGACCTCAGGTGATCCACCCGCCTCGGCCTCCCAAAGTGCTGGGATTACAGGCATGAGCCACCATGCAAGGCATCAATTTTTTTTTTTAATGTGTAAGTATTTTTGTTCTTCAGAGATTATTAGCAAATGTAGAAAGATAAGTCCAATCATGTTTTTAATTGACAGTTTTGAGAGTCATTAGTTTGTTATTTCAAATACCTTTCAGAGAAAAGAACATGTTTTCTCTCTGATCCTTTTGTCATCAAGAAGTACTAGCTACTTCATTATTTCACTCTGAAATGGGCAGGCACTGCTTTTCCATCTTAACATACTGTCTTGATTACAGTAAAATCAGCAAAACCTCATAGAAACATGAGGTAAGAGTGAAAATAGGTGTGTAAGACTGGATGCACCATTAATGATAAAACAACATTCAACTGTGCACTTATTCAGTGTGAATTGAGTGTCTATCATACACCAGACACTGTTCCAGGAACTGAGGATATAGCAGCAAATGTAACAGATGAGATTTCTGCTCTCAAAAAACTGAAGTTTAACGGGCAAAACAAGAAAAAAAAGTATATTATGTCATTAAACAGAGATATGGGCTATAAAGAAAAACAAACAGAATGAGAGGACAGAGGTTAATGGTGGTATTTGAGATTATGTAGACAGAGACGTCTCTAGGGTTTGTGACCCTTCTGCAGAGGCCTGATGGAAATGAAGGAACAGCCTGGGGAAGATCATACCTGGAAAAGGAAGTGCTTTTGATGAAACAAAGCAATAAGCTTGGTTCAAAGGATACTAAGACGCAAGATCAGTGTGGATGGAGCACAGAGACCAAACAGAAATGGAAAGGAAGTACATTTGGAAGGCTGGGCTGGGGACAGATCACACAGAGCATCTTAGGCCATACCTCAGAGCTTGGATTTACTCCAAGGATTATTAGAAGCTCTTAGGTGTTTATAATTGAGAGACTGACAGATCTGATTTGCCCAGTGGAAGGAAAGATGAGAATCTGTAGAATCTTGATATGACTTTTTTGTTTACTTTTTTTTTTGTTGTTGTTGTTTTTCTGTGAGAGACAGTGTCTCACTCTGTTGCCCAGGCTAGATTGCAGTGGTGCAATCTCAGCTCACTGCAGCCTCTACCTCCTGGACTCAGCAATCCTCCTGCCTGAGCCTCCTGAGTAGCTGGGACTACAGGCATGTGCCACCACACCTTGCTACTATGTTCTTGTTTTTAATTTTTGTAGACAGAGGGTGGCACTATGTTACCCAGGCTGGTCTCAAACTCCTGGCCTCAAGTGATCTTCCCACCTTGGCTTCCTATATGACTGACTTATTTACTTAGATTTTGGGGGTTATTTTTGTGTGTGTGTTTGTTTGTTTTATTTTTTGAGATGGAGTCTCTCTCTGTTGCCCAGGCTGGAGTGCAGTGGCGTGATCTTGGCTCACTGCAACCTCTGCCTCCAGGGTTCAAGTGAATCTTCTGCCTCAGCCTCCTGAGTAGCTGGGACTACAGTGCGCGCCACCATGCCCAGCTAATTTTTTTGTATTTTTAGTAGAGATGGGGTTTCATCATGTTAGCCACACTGCTCTTGATCTCCTAACCTCACGATCAACCTGCCTCAGCCTCCTAAAGCACTGGGATTACAGGTATGAGCCACTGTGCCCAGCTACTTAGATTTTTTAAGTTTAATAAGTCTGTAGTTCAGAAATAGAATTGTTTGCCATGGTTTCTGGATTTCTGCAAGTTGTACAGGTATGCAGGATATAGTAAGAAATCCACTAGAAAGAAATAAGGACTTCTTTTCATATTCTAGCATTGTTTCTTCAGTCTTTCTATCTAATTCAGTCTAACTTCTTTAAAAGGAACAAACAACATAAAGGTGGAAATTTAATTTTTCCTATATAATGACTCAACACTTTCCTTAGGTTTATTCTAAGTATTTGTTTCTTTCATGGAGTAAGATAGAAAGTTGTAGAATTTATGGATGAAGAATGTTTATGCAAGAAATTATAAAAAATGCTTATTTAAAAATTTGCCTACTAGGAGAATTGCCTGCAAACTGCCCTAGATGATTATTTATGTGTCCAAGATTTGCTCTGTGGAAGTCTCACCTATAAATCATCTTTTAAATAATATGTTCATGTGGTTAATTCTTTATGAACCTCCTGGAATTAACTGTGTTTTTAATGTTTAAAAAATAATGTTTTGGGGAAATGGTACCAGGTCGTGCAGTATCTTTCTCTTCATGCTAATTTAGATTTTATACCAAGTTAGGCAGTTGGCATTATTTTATTTGGTCTTCACAGCTCTACAACAAGGCAAGGAGAACATCTTCCTATTTCCCCTTAAAGATGAGGAAAATGGTACCTGGGCAGGTGAAGGACTGGCTCAAGGTAACACAGGTATCCTTGGAACTTGAACCCAACATGTCAACCTCCACATGTGAATCTTTGCAGTCTTGCAGTGCTTCCCATGCCTCATCTCTAAAACTGATTCCCCCTTATAGTAATCAGGGAGATCAGTTATATCAGTTAGATCCCACTGGTCTAGCTGACTGTATTATAATAGCTGGGTATGGTATAAACTGCTATAACCTAAGAGACCCGGAGAGCTTTATTCTTCTGTGATGTAAAAGTCTGAGCTAGTAGTTCTTCAATTTCATTACGCTATCATCTCCTACAGTATCATCTGTGTGCATGCAACCAAAGCTGTCTCACCACCAACACATTCATATTCAGCCCAAAGAAAAGAAAAGGAGGCAGGGGTAGGCAAGATGCTTCCTTTTAAGGATATAACCCAGAAGCTGCACTCACCTCTGCTCAGATCCCATTGGCAAGAGCTCAGTCACATGACCACATTTCTTTACGACAAACCTGAGAAGTGTAGTTCTAGCTGGGCAGCTATGTACTGGGTTGAACTCTTGTAGGGGTTGAGGGATTCAAGCATTGAAAAGAAGGGAGTTAAAATGGATACTAGCACAGGCTTAGCAGTCTCCACCACTTTCTGGATTCTTTATTATTATATAGTATTTAAGACATGCAAAATGATACCTAATATAGTATCAATACCTGTGTACCTATTACACAGGTTAATGAATAAATGTAGTGGTGCATTTGAACTCTCCTTCCCTCACTCTCCCCCAAGCACAGAGTAACCATTTATTGCTTTGCTGTTAATCCCTTTCTTACATTTCTTAATACTTTCATTACTGAAATACATACCCTTAACAGATCTATAGTAGGATTTTGACTATTTTAAATCTTTATATACATCATATTGAACTGTAATTTTCTGCCACTGCTTTTTTGACTCATGATTATAGTGGAGACATTGATTTATGTTGATGCATGTAGCTCTGTTTTTCTGGATGATATCTCAGTATGAATATACTGTCACTTAATGAAATAAGTATTTTTTTGCTATTACAAAAAATGCATTATGAATACTTCTTGTGCACATATATAAGAATTTCTCCAGGGAACATACCTAGAAGTATAATTACTGGGACATACTTATGGTAATTACATCTTAGTTATTGGGTATTATCCATAATGTTTCAATTAGTTGTACATTCCCTTGAATAGAATATAAGTAACTATTTTACTCTTTACAAATAGCCATGTTTCAAATGTAATATTTTATTATAATGAAGCAACCAGATGTTTTCTACATTGCTATGGGGAGGATAAAGCTCAGTAGTTCCATCCTTTGGTAAATACCCTAGAGAAATGAGTGTATTTGTCCACCAAAGTATATGCACAAGAATATTTGTAGCAGTTTTATTTCTAAAGTTAGAATAAAACTAAATATCCATCAGCAGTAGAATGGACGAACTATGGCATAGTCATACAATAGAATACAGTAACAAATTTTAAAAAGAAGGACAACTGCTGCCACATTCAACAGAAAAGACGAATCTCATAGACATTGTATTGAGAGTAAATGTCCAAACCCAAGGAGTATATATTCTATTATTTCATTTATATAAAACTCAAGATCAGGAAAAACTAATCTATGGCAATAGAAATCAGAATAGTGGCTACTTGAGAGGGAAAAGGAGGGGGCACTGGGTAAGTACTGATTTAAAAGTACACCAGGGAGCTTCTGAGATGATGGAAATGTTCTATGTCTGTAATGTCCAAAATGGTAGCCACTACCTCTGTAAATAAATTTCAAATTCAGTTTTTCAATCACACTAGCCACATATCTACTACTTAGTAGCCACATGTGACTTGTGGCCACTAAAATGGACAGCACAGACATAGAACATTTCCACCATCACAGAAAGCTCTTTTGTGCAGCATTCGTCTATATCTGGAGTTGGGTGGTATTTATGAATGTGTACATATGTAAAAATTCATCAAACTGTGCCCTTAAAACTTGCCCTTTTAGGAGTCATTATATGAAAAAGACACATGCATATGCATGTTTATAGCGGCACAATTCACAACTGCAAAAATTATGGAACCAACCTAAATGTCCATCAACCAACAAGTAGATAAAGAAACTGTTGTACATATACACCATGGAATACTACTCACCGTAAAACGGAATGAAAGAAGTAACTCAGGAATGGAAAACTATTATATGTTTTCACTTTTACATGGGAGTTAAGCTGTGAGGATGCAAAGGCATAAAAATGATATAATGAGCTTTGGGGACTCTGGAGGAAGGGTAGGATTTGGGCTAAGGGACGAAAGACTACATATTGGGTATCGTGTATACTGCTCGGGTGACAGGAGCACCAACATCTCAGAAATCACCACTAAAGAACTTATCCATGTAACCGAAAACCACCTTTTCCTCAAAAACTACCCAAATTAAAATGTAAAAATTAAAAAATTTTTGCCTCATTTGTATGCCTCATAAACAAAATGTGCTTCAAAATAAATATGCCTCATAAAATGGGAAGGAAACTAAGAAAAGAAAGAGAAAAAAAGGAAAGGAATAAAACAAAATATTTCAGTGCCTTTTAAATTTGAATTTTGAATGTAAAATATGACCTCAGGAGAAAAATGTACAAGAACTCTGTACAAAAGTATCAAATTATTAAGACTTTTAAAATGGAGATTATCTCTCATTAACTTTAATTAGACTCCTTCTAGGTTTGCAGATTTGGCAAATTAGCAAAACAAAATGAAAACATTAGGCTCATCTCTCAGGCAAGTTTCTTCAAATTCTGAAGCATCCATAGATGCTCTTCTGGCATCTTTGCCTTCATTACATTTCTATGTAACTAATTTCTGTTACTAATTTGATTCCATCATGAAGTATCATTTCAATCATTTTCTGTCCGACACCAGCATATTTGCCTATGTAGAGATGGGTGACCCCAACTGTGATCAAATGCATACAGAGTAATGAGTTAGGTTAGAGTGACCTGATCTCTGGTTTAAGATAGTTAATTGGAAGTATACTTAATCTTTATCACAGAACTCTGATTAACCCGTTGCCTAGTTTACATTTGCAAGAAATAATTCATTTCAGCATATAGTTTCTAGATTATCAAGGAGCATAAGAGAAAAGCCATCGACTATTGTAGGTCAAAATAGTCTTGCACTGGAATTAAACACACACCCTCCATCACAACTGAACAGAGCAGAACGTGTCAGAAGAGCTCGGTGACCCTCGGCAACTTCTTACCCTCTCTGAGCCAGTCTCCTCACTTCCTGCCTTCTCTGACTCTGCCTGACAGAGTATTATCTGCCTTATATTTGTTTCCACCATAAGACATTGCAACCACAGGAAAAGTACAGAGTACACATGTCCCGTCATTTAGTACCAGGTGCAGCATTCCCTCTATGAGTTTATGAGACTGCAAGGTGCATGTTTATTTCCTTAGGCCATTGCCTGGCCTGCAGGAAATTGCAAAAGAAGTTTGTTGAATAAGTGAATCAGTGAATAAGTGCATGAGTGCTATATTATCTCTTGCCATGTAACACATTCCCTTGAAACGTAGTGGTTTGAAACAACACACATTGCTTATCTTACAATTTCTGAAGGTCAGGAATCTGGGCACAGCTTAGCTGAGTCCACTTTTCAGGGTCTCTCACAGGCTGCAACAAAGGTGCTGGCTGGAGTCACTATCCTCCCAACTAGGGCTGGATCTATATCCAAGCTCACTCAGTGGTTGTTGGAAGGATTCAGTTCCTTGTGGGCTGTTGGACAGAGGTCTTCACTTCCTTGCCATGTGACACTTTCCAACTTGACAGCTTGTACCAGCAAGAGAGAGTCTGCTTGCAGTACAGCAGTCACAGGCTTTTCTAACCTAATCACTGAAGTGACATGCCACGGCTTTTGCTGTATCTGATTTGTTAGGAGCAAGTCACTAGGTCCAGACATCATGCAAGAAGAAGAGGTTACACAAGGGCATGAATACCAAGGCAGAGACAATTAGGGGCCTGTCAGAAGCTACCTACCACAAATGCCTATTTCACAAGACTATGAGGAAGTTCAAAATGAGACAATGTTCATGAAAGTTCTGATAGGTCTGCCGTTTGCTCTTTCTAGATTGTTCTTTCCCCCTTGAATGCACTGCCCCTACAACCTTCTCATCTGTTATGTTTCAGCTTACATGGCTCCACCTCTAAGGGGCCTTCATGATCCCTGAGCCATGCTTTTAGCCCAGCACCCTTTTATTTTCTTTTCAGCACAAATTACCCTTTCTTTCCTTTCTTTCTCTTTCTTTCCTTTCTTTTTTTTTTTTTTTTTTTTTTTTTTTTGCATACAGCTAGTTTCTTTCACCAGGAAGTCAGCTCCATGAGGGCAGGAGCTGGCCTGTCTGATTCACTCCTCATTCACCAGTGCCTTACAGATAATATGCCTCAAGAAATATGTGTTGGCAGATTGTATTCCTATCTCACATTGCAATTTATTTGCTTTGTAAAATTATTGCCAGTTGGAGAGCTAGTATTTGTGATGGCTTTTCAGAAGTTTAGAACCAGAGCTGCACCAGTGTAGGGGACTCTTTTTTGTTCTGGGATTAGACAGTATACATACCAACAAAGCAAACTAATTTGGGGTACAATTATTAATAAACCACAATGATAAATGTGGACTACCTCAATTTGGAAGGTGAGACACCATCACACACATGATACTGAATTTGAGATTTTTGCCATCTCCTTACCTTGCCTTCTCCAGACTTCTTTATACCTCCAAAGTAGGCAGCAGCCTCACACCTCTGTGCCATCCCTCTCAGCTCCACCCTCCACTCCAGAAGTAAGGGCTAAATTTCACAATGCTGTAATAGCCACCATTTAGTAAGTGATGACTGCATGCCAGGGATTGACTAAAGATTTTACACATGTCCTTCCCAATTCTCATCACAACTTTTATACAGGAGACTGCAATACAGGTAAAATAAAATCAAAACTTCAGGGCCATCAGAATTGAAAGGCCAAACTAATTCCTCTATGCACTGTATTTAACACCCACTCACCAAGACCTCTCTCCTCTCCAACATAGATTTAGAAAGACTAAAGTTGAGGAAATGAGCAGGTCTTGTTTCTGGTCATGGTTATATCTCTAATCATGTCACCTTGGACATGTCATTTTTAAACCTCTGCTAATAAATATCTTTGAAAGAGGTCTATTAGAATTTCAACTCAAACTGCTAACAGTTACTGGACTGTCAGAAGCCTGGGCCCAAATGGCCATCTCATACCTATGCTAAGTTCCTTTTCCATTCCAAGCCTTCACACTAAAATGTGTCATGATCTAGAATATGGTTTTTGTGCAATTTTGACAGAAGACATCAGGAAAGTATACAGCTCACTGGCAAAAGTAACAGCTTTGCAATGGAAGAACAGAAAGAGACCTCTGCAGGAGAAAGCAGTTTTGTTTCTCCTGCAGTGTCTGGTCTTCCAGCCTGGTGCAACCCTGAAGGTACCCTTTGAAGGAGTGGCCTGCAGAATATTCATGGCAGAATGTTTATTGGCCCCATCTTAGCTCGCAGTGACCCAGCTCACCAAGCTTAGAAGCCTAGTAAGAAATGAGCATGTCCCTGTGGTGTACCTGCCACTCCAGCTATATTATCCAATCATAGGAAGTGAGATAGGGTGAGGAGTATGAGGGGCTGAGAGGAGCTCAGTGTTTGACTAGAATATTACCCACATCTTTCAGCTGCATAATTCGATGTTTTAGGGGCTGTGCTGTGCATTGTAGGATGTTTGGCAGCATCCCTAACTTCTACTTACTAGATACCAGTAGCACAACCTTCTATTTGTGACAACCAAAATGTCCCCAGGCATTGTCACACATCCCCAGGAGATGTGGGAGGGGCTGAATCACCACCAGTTGGGAAGCACTGGACCAGGGGTAGGAAGGTGACGTCAGTCAGGATAGGCCAGATATGCCATAGCAACAACCCCATCATCTCAATGGCTAAAAAGAAGACCATCATGAAGTGACAGAAGGACTCTACTTCACGGATACTTCACAGATTCACAGTCTACTTCAGAGACTCTGGCTGATAGAGCAGCCAACGTATCCAATATCATGAATTGCCATGCCAGGGGGAATAGAGTGCTCTGAAAGGTCTCAAACCAGAAATTAAATGCTTTACACCAAAAGTTTTGTATCACTTGCTCTCACAACTCACTGGCCAGAACTAGACTCACTCAATACAAGGAGAGCTGAGAGTATAGCCTTACCACATGCCCAGCAGAGAGGAGAACAAGAAATACTTGGCAGGCAGCACTAATGGCCACCACAGATGCAAAGAAGGTCTCCCTTCCTTGGTGATGTAGAATGAGAAAGTGTTAAAGGCAGGATATATAAGGCTACCCAGCACTTGGTAGAAAACAACAATAATAACATTGAGGTGATAGTGACTACAATTTGGATTATGCTTATCATGTATCAGACAACTTAATTCTCACTCAACAACCCAATAAGGTAAATACTTTTATTCTTTTCATTTTAGAGATTGTGAAATTGAGATGCAAAATGCTCAAGTAACTTGCCTAAAACCACTCTAGTGAGCAGCAGACCTGAGATTTCATCCAAGGTCCCTCTGATATCAAAGACTGAGCTCTTAGACCCCACTTTATAAATCAGTTTGGCTGGTGTGCAAACAACCTTCTGTCATTATGGGGTTGAATTAGCAAGTTATCTCCCCTGTAACCTGCTCTACACCTTTGTGGTTTCAGTTAAGGGCATTTGCAAATGCCTTCTATCCTTCCACTCCCTGACAATTTTTCTTAATGGATTCCACCATTCCTGGAGCATTTGGAAGAAGCCCTTAGTCACTCCATCATGAGGGCGATCATGCTCAGAGAAACAAGTAAAATCTGTTTCCAAACATTGAGAGAGAGCAATGAGCTCCACATCAATTTAGGTACTAAGAAAACTGACACACTAAATCAGGTAGTGGAGTCAGCAGTGTGAATCTTTTGGATGCTGGGACCACCCCACTTGAAGTAGATCCAGATGCTAAGGCCAACGGGTTAAATACAAAAGCATGCAATGATAGAAACTATTAGCATTTTATGCCAGGTATTAGTATAAGTGTGCATTATCTTATGTAGATAGTGTTAATACCACCATTTTATAGATGAGAAAAGTTGTGAAAAGTGAACTAACGGAGGTCACCCAGCAGGTTTTTGGAGGGATTCCGGATTTCATTCCAAATTGCAAGCAGTTATCCACCCTAGTGGACACAAGAAGCTGCTTAAGGTTTTAAACATACTCCCTCATCTCTTTCTAATTTTCTCCCACCCCCAAGTCAAGCTTACAATATTTACTTTAAAGATAACAGAGAATAAAATACAGATATGTTTCGCTTTCTTCCTCCTTTGGTTGAAGGGGTTATCTGAGAATATTAAACACAAGCAGTCAGGCTTTGCCAAGAAGCCGCCAGAATGAGATAACTCAGTCGCTTATGTTGTTATCACTAAGAGAACATTTACATTTGGAAATGAAACAACAGTGAATCCAAAATCTCCCTCAAGCTCCAGCTCTAGTTTTCAATGCCGTATTTGAGGTGGGTGCTGAAGACCTTTGGTAACAATTATTTGTAAAGGAGAAAGTTAAGGAAATGAATATACAGTCAGAAAAAGGAAAATTGAGATTTGGCTCAGTATCTTCCAGAAAAATTAAATGAATTTATTTTAGGAAAAAGTGAGATGAGTGTTAGATGTATAAAAAACTTTCCTAATTAGGTTGTAAACAGATTGTTAAAGGTAATAAGGAACATATAACATCCACCTCCCTGCAGATGTTCGAGAGGAGGACAATCTTTGCTGGGGGAAACAGCCCAGATGGTAGAAGGAACATGGACTTTGCAAACAGACCCTTTTGGATTTGAGTTTCAGCTCTGTCATTTATTAGATTGGTGCAAAGTAATTGCAGTTTTGCCCTTAAAAAAAAATTGCAAAAACCGCAATTACTTTTGCAGCAGCCTAAATATTAACTGTTTGACCTTGGACAGCGACTTCATGTTGATAAGCCTCCATTTCCCCACCTGAAAAATAACAGTACCATATGCTCTATTGGCCTTGTAGAGTTATAAACATAATCAAAGGATGCAATGTATATATGGCTATTTCTAATCTGATAAGAGCTAAGCAAACACAAGTTGAACCAAAATTGAGTTTGTGTCATTTCTTAAAACCTACTCTTGCTCCTGAACTTACAGAAAAAGAACAAGACTATCAGCCAGAACATTTTCATTTTAGTGTCACTCTGGGTATAAGTGAGCTAAGTATTTGAAGGGAAGCTTCAGCAGAATTTCCATTTCCTGTATCCAATTCCCATCAGATGAATCACAAACTCCCAGAATGGAAATGTTAGCTTCTAAGTGAATGTTAGTTCTGTCCCTCAAGACAATGGTTATAAGAGGCCTCCATGGTTTTCTCATCCAGTGTTGTATTAGTGTTATGGTTTGCAAAATAATTCCTCTAAATGAGGAAAAGCCCCACATCTCTGCAGGTGCCTCCTTAACAGGGCATTGCACACTTTCACAGACAGCTGTTGAGAATGACAGTTTCTTTTGTTGAAGAGGCTGCCCATTTTAGAGTCTGTGACTATTGCTATGGAGACAACTGCAAAATCAGAGAAAAGCTGGGTATTGGTCCTGTAAAATCAATAATGCCCCACAGATTTCTCACCAACTAAACCTGTTCTTACAGATTAATTTTGCCTGTTTTGAACTTCATATAAATGAAATTGTAAAATATCTACCCTCTTGTGTCTGCCTTCTCTTGATTGACTTCACATCTGTGAGATTTATTTATATTGTTGCAAGTAACAGTAGTTTGTTCTCCTTCACTGCTATGCAGTATTCTAGTTTGTAGTTTGAAGCTTCTAGTTTGAAGCTACTATGAATAAAGTTGTTCTGAAATACTCCTATACATGCTCTTCGGTGTATGCTAGCACTCAATTCTATTTCTTTTGGGTAGAAGCACAGGAATAGAATTCTGGAGATGTCTAGATATCTATAAACAGATACTCAGCTTTAGTAAACAGTGCCAAGAGGTTTTCCAAGGTGCTTTTACTAATAAGCACAGCTACTAGCAATCTAAGACAGTCTAGGTGCTTCCTGTTTTCACTTCCAAAATAAGCCTTACCCGTGTGATCTTAAAGCAACGACTTCTTTTTAGAGAGATGCATGCAAAACCTTGTATAAGTCCCTGTAACTCCCAAATGCCCATCAATACCAGATAGAAACTTGAAGAGAGCAAGATCTTGACTCTGTTGTGGAAAGCTTTACTAGTCTTCCTGTGCCATTAAGAAAGAAGAATTTTTGTCTGAGGGTTTGTTGGTTGGTAGGAAGCAGAAGGGTTAATTACTTTTGGTAAATAGTGTTTTTGCTTCCTTTGGCCGGAATCCTTTATTATTATTAGCAATTGATCAGTACACTTAATGGGTCACTCAAAGCTATCGCATATCCCCTGCATAAGCAGACACTGAGCAATCTTGGATTCCTGTAATTAAAGATAAAGCAAATTAGGTTTCCTAGTAGGGATAATTCCATGTCTCCTCTAGTGAGGGCTGAGTCCATGGCCCCTGACAGAAGGAGGTAAATACTCAATCCACCTGATATTTGTGGCTAAGGCCTGGTCTACTGAGAAACTCAGGGTTGTTTTCATTCAGTCCAAGGGGTACGACTCTTTAGTCTGGAACCAAAGTTTTATTACAAATTTGAATATAGGAAAGTCAAGGCGGTACAAATCCATTACTTATGCTATGAGGAGAAATGAAGGAAATTCTTCCAACCAGAGGAATTCAAAAGCCCTTCCATGGACCTAAAGTGGACATCTCTGTCCCTGTCATCCTTCCCAAGGTGGATTTTTGCCAGGCCAGAGTTACCAACAATAGCTGCAGAAAGTGACTGCCCAGAGGCTACTCATCCCTCCATCCTTCAATTACCCAAGGATGGAGCTTCAAAAATATCTGCTGTGTTCCTCCTTCACCCTGTTGATGCCCTCATCTTTTCCTTCTATGCTCTGCCTTTGGTCAGAGTAGCATTCTTCACCATAGGCCATCAGCCTCCTCCCTTCCCAGTGGTCAGGGAGTAGGCGGTTTGGCACCATGTGATGAGCCTAATGTCCAAAGCCAGACTCTGGCAGGTTCTAGCAATGTGACCTTGGGCAAGCTGCTATTGACTCAATGCCTCGGTTACCCTGTCTTTGAAATGGAGAGTGGTGATAATGCCTCCTAATAAGGCACTGAGTGTCAAGTGTGATCCTGTAGAATGCCATGATAAATGTTTCCCTTGGCCACTGCTGCCATGAGTTAGGGTGACTCCTCTAAAGCATTGATTTAGGAGCAAGACCTAACGTATTTTTCTTCAGCAGTTAGTACAGACTTGCTTGTGAGCGTCCCACATAGTATGAACTAAGTAAATAACAATAATAGCAAATGTACTGGTGTTTCCTGTATGTCAGCAAAGTCTAAACATTTTGCGTATATTAACTCATTTTATCATCATACAACCCCATGAGGTGGGTGCTATTATGATTCTTGCTTCAATGGTTGAGGAAACTGAGTTTTTAAATAAACTGCTCACAATCACAGAGCTAATTCGTGCAAGAGCCAGGGTTCAAACCGAGAGGGTCTAGCCCTGCTATACTAACTTTTCCTTTGAACATTTATGGGATAATTGATCCAGGCTGAAGATTATCGTTAGGAATTAAATGTACAGAGAAATGTCTAAACCTGCACTGTCCAGTACCATAATCATTAGTCATGTGTCGCTAATCCAACTTTAATTAAAATTTACTCAAAATGGAAAGTAATTCCTCTATCACACTGGCCACATTTCAGATGCTCACTAGCCACTTAGGGCTGTTAACTACCATCTTGGGCAGTGCAGGTGTGGACTATTTCCATGACTGGAGACAGTTCTATTAGATTTTAGATTTTTGATAAAGGAAGCAAGAGAGAGAAGTTCAGGTTGGGTTTTGAGGAGAAGATTGGGAATTCTGAGGCTGGTAGTCCAGAAGTATGGGAAAGGAGCAAAGGCAGAAAACCTGAAGTCTTCCAGCAGGCAGACAGGCTGGCCAGGCCACCTGGGGAGCCTGGGTATCACTGGCACAGAGCACTCTCACTACAGCCAGACATGCCTGGGGTTCAAACCCAGGCTCTGTCAAGAATTAGCCGTGAAATTCAAGCAGATCATTTTGCATCTATTTCCCCAAGTGTGTTTCAGCTTATCCTGAGGATAGCTGAGCGGCCGTTGGAGGGTTTTCAGCAGTGGAGAGGTATGATCAGATTTGCCTTTTCAGAAGCTATCTTTTGAAGGTTTCGTGGAGAGGAACAGAGAAATATGAGTTGGGGAAATGAGGATGCTGGTTCTCATGTGTGGGCCCTTGGGCTGGTGACAGTTCTTGGCAGAGTTTTCACTGATGCATTGCTAAATGAGGAAGGTAAAGGCTGTGTGTGTGTGATGCATGACACCACATATATGAGAATACCAACAGTCCCCGTTGTACTTTCTTGAGAATGCTTTATTATTTGGAAACTACCAGTTTTCTACTTTTTTTTGGCACTAAAATTCCTTTTGTTTATGAAATATTGTTCACAGTAGGATACTAAATAGTAGGAATTTTTTATGTCATTACCACACAAAATTAAATGTATGTCTGTGCCTTGATTCATTTGTTTTTAAACTGTTATTGTTTCTTAGTCCATGAACTCCCCAAACCGGGGAAGTTCTGAGCTGCATGCCATCGCAATTGTGCACAGGTGAGAGCTGACGAGTTCATAGGTAAAAGCGAGGCGGGTTTGAGAGTGACTGAGATAAAAGCTCGTAGACATGTGGATGAGGAAAAAAATCCAGGAGGAGGGAATACAGGAAAGGTGGTGGTCTCCAAAGAGCCCACGTTGAATGAAAGTGCAGCAGAGACAGTGAGTGAGGACCTTGAGCCCTGCTGCAGCGTCATCCCTGTTGCTATTTTGCCCCTGTTTTGGAGGAGCTCCTGAGCATTCTTCCTGGGCGCAGATACATGAGGTTAAGTGCTTGCAGGGAAACAGCTTGCGCCCATCTCACTGCACCAGCAAGCCACAAGTGCAGCTCCCTTGGACACAGCAGTGCCCACATAAGGCCACCTGAACTGTGCCACCCTCCACCCAGTGCTCTTCCTCCACCCTGCCTTGGGCATGTGGCCCTGAGGCAAAGGCTCTCCAAGGCCTCCCACTGAATTCTGACCTCTCTGAGAACGTGGCTACTTCAGTGCCTCTCCAGACAGAGCCTGCAGAGGCAGGAGAGGAAGCCAGCGAAGTGTCAGCGTGCAGGGAGCTGCCAGGCTCAGAGCAGCAGGCTTCTCGCATTTTAAGCAGCATATGCAAATTAAATTAGCAAGGGTTCCACTTCATCTCCTGAGAGGCTCAGACACACAACCCAATAATTCCCAAGCCAAACTGACCCAGTTTGAAATTAAAATCAGGTTTATTTTTAGAGGGATATATTTCCCCTTGCCTCAGTCTCAGTGGATTTTTTTTTTTTCTATTTGCCCTGATAAACATCTGAGTACATTATCCCCAGACCTGTGGGGTCCTCTGACAGCCACTTGATAGATCAAATACATAGTAGAGTCTAGCTCATGTATATTCAGACAGCAGAGGTGTGCACCACATGCCCTCTTATGTGAAAGGAAGGCTGTCTACACTGTGTCCATTTTCCTCCACCTGTCTGCAACCTTAAGGCTGGCATCAGGGTCCCCTGAACTGGAAAAGCTTTAGAGTTTAAGATGATGTAGAGCCTGGTCACACTCGGGTTCAGCAGAATCTACTGGCATTCATCGGAGACCTATAACATCTTCTCTTGATAAAAATCTAGTCGATATGAATTGCCTCCTTGCAGCTGGGTTTAAGAATGTTTTTCATCCTAGCTAATGGCACTGTACTTTTCCTTTGTAGCACTTTCTACAAGAAATTATTCCCATAATTGTGTGGTTAACATCTGCTCCTTTTTCTCAAAACTGGGAGCTTTCTGATGGCCCCAGCTTGCACCCTTTACCATCCTCAGAGCCTAGTACTATATTAAGTCCTCAACAAAGGAATAAAATTAGCTGCTAGATCAGTGGTTGTCAGCTGGGGGCAATTTTGACACCACCACCTTCCTCTCCCAGACTGTGTGAGTTTTTATTCAACTGAGGGTAAGGGGGTTTTTCTACTGGCATCTAGTAGAGGCCAAAGGCCAGCATGCTGCAAAATGTCTCACAGGGCACAGGACCCTCATGGCCCCCACCAGGCACACAGACACACCGCCACAAAAAACAATTACCCAGCCTCAAATGTCAGTTGTGATGAGGTCGAGAAACTATACGTTGGATCAATCTGTTCATGTGTGGTTATGCCTAAGCAGGGCAGGTTTGCTCTTTCAATTACAGAAACTATTGGGTCATAATTTTTTGGTCATGGTTGGAGAGACAATCGCCAGAAAAGAAGCTGTTTATCTTAGATTTTCCTCAATGGAGCAAAGATAGAAGTTGATTTACTCAAAGGCAAATGAGCCTGTGAAAGCATTGCAGCAACTCACTTTCTGGCTGCAGCCTCCACCTGCGTGACACAGGATCTCAGCCAGCCCCTGAATCTCCCTTAGTTACTTCTGAGATGTTCATGAGATGTTCACTTGGGCTTATACCCTTGTTTATGAAGCCACTTGAGGGTGGTCTTCACCACACCACTGTGGCCACTGTCCTCCATAAAGGTTCTGGCTGCCTTCCGGGATCCTGTCTGCAGGGACTTCCAAAGCTGCAAAGCCTTGAGGGGCCCTGCAGCCTTTGCCTCACCAAGTCGGCATGGCTGTCTTCCACAGAGAGGTAGGAAGAAGCCCCTCTCCCTAATTCTGTGTGAAATCTTTGCTAACACAGGCCACAGTGAGCATTCTAGAGCCGGACAACCTAAGTGAAAATTCAGAGGCTGCCACTTACTGGTTTTGTGATTTTGGACAAGATACTTGACCCTTCCGAGCCTGCATTTCCTCAACTATAATGACAGTGCCAACCCCATCAGGTGGTTATGGGCACCGAACGAGGAGATGCATGCATGCATGCTTAGTGGAGTTTCTAGCACCTGACAGCTAATATTTGTTGCATGCTTTCTATTACTGTGGTGATGTTCTTATGTGGTTGTCATTAGCATCACGTTTTAAAGCCAGACTGGGATTCACAACCAGGATCTGACACTAGTGGCTGCATGACTTGGGCAATTACTTAAACTTCCCCTGCCTCTGTTGGCTCATTTGCAAAATGGGCATCTAAAATAGTACCTACTTCACAAGGTTGATGTGAACATTAAATAAATTACATAAAATAATGTGCATAAAGTCTTTAGCATAGTGCCTGGCAATAGTAATAATAATTATTGTCATATAAATTATTTAAATAATTATTAACTAAAAATAGGTAATGTTTTGTTTGGCTTTTTTGTTGAATCTAAGTTGGAAAGATCTGTCAAACTAGATACTGACAATGTTGTAAAGCAGCAGAACAGTCTGGAAGTTGTCTGTTTCAGGAAGCTTCACAGCCGTCCAATTAAAGTGTTTTCTGAATCCCGTAGAAGGCAATGATATGGTGGTCTCCAAATCTGTGTGTTCACCTACCCACAGCTGAGAGCACTGAACTTCAATTTTCCAAGTTTCCTACTGTTGTTTGGGTTCAAGGACAAATTCTCCTCCACAGTAAAGTAATTTCCTCCATAAAATCTGCTCTTGAGTAAACCCTGGCTAAAATGCCCCCTGGTGAACAGTATTGTTAGGCATATGCAGTTAGGGGTCCTGGTGGTTTTCTCGCCAACAAAAATCTCTTGCGGGAGAATGGTCCCACTATCCTGAGATCCCAGCCGCTCTGATGAGCAGAAGCACTTTATGCCTTCTTTCCTCACACAGAGACCTGAATGTCTATTTTTACTTTTTCTTTTTTCTTCTTTAAAAAAAAAAAAAAAAAACCTGCTGGGCACGGTGGCTCACACCTGTAATCTCAGCACTTTGGGAGGCCGAGGCAGTAGGATCACGAAGTCAGGAGATTGAGACCATCTTGGCTAATGCAGAGAAACCCCATTTCTACTAAAAATACGAAAAATTAGCCGGTTGTGGTGGTGGGCGCCTGTAGTTCCAGCTACTCAGGAGGCTGAGGCAGGAGAATGGTGTGAACCTGGGAGGTGGAGCTTGCAGTGAGCCAAGATGGCGCCATGGCACTCCAGCCTGAGTGACAGAGCAAGACTCCCCCTCAAAAAGAAAAAAAAAAAAAACCCAACAATATAATGGTCAATATGGAAAGAATGGCAATTAACAATATGTGGGCTTTGAAGTAAAGTAGAATCAGGCCCCATCTCTTACAAACAAGCTGATTTTGCATAATTTGCTTGGCTTCCTTGAGCCCAATTTCTCCATCTGTATACTGAAATTAAAAATGTTTTTCCCTAGGGCCAGTTGCAGTGGCTCATGCCTGTAATCCCAGCACTTTGGGAGGCTGAGGCAGGAGGGTCACTTGAGGCCAGGTGTTTGAGACCAGACTGGACAACATAACAAGACCCCATTTCTAAAAAAAATAATTTTCTAAAAATTAGCAGAGTGTGGTACATGCATGTCTGTAGTCCTAGCTACTCAGGAGACTAAAGTGGGAGGATTGCTTGAGGCTAGAAGTCCCAGGAGTTCAATGTTATGATCTTACCACTGCACTCCAGTCTGAGTGACAGAGCGAGACCATGTTTCCAAAAAAAAAAAAAAAAAAAAAAAAAAAAAAAAAAAAAAAAAAAAAAAAAAAAAAAAAAAAGCAAAAATGCCCCCTGATACCATTCCTGCATTCTTGTGAGGTTGACATGAAATAGATAATTCCTATAAAGCCTATATCTGACACATGTTAACTTTTCAACAAGTTTTTATGATTGTTATTATTGTTGTTCCTATGGTTACTTTTTGATTAAGGAAGTTTGGATTCAGCTCTTCCATGAGTCAGGGTAAGCTATGTTGTACTGTGGTTACAATTCAAACTCTCAGTGCCTTAAAAGAGAAGTGTTTATTTCTTTGTTGTGTTTTGTGTCCATCATCAGTTGACAGAGACTCTGTTACCCTATGTCCCAGGCTGATGGTGCAGCCCCCTTTTCAAATGATGCTCCCGCTGTGCCAGAGCAAAAGAAAGCTCTGGAGGGTCTTTCACCAGAAAATACAGGTTTCAGCCTAAAAGGGACACAGAATGCTTCTGTTCACAACTCATAGGCCAGAAGTAGTCATGTAACCCCACCCAATCCCAAGGTTAAAGGTAGTCAAATCCTACCGTGCTCCCAGAAGGTGGAGAGCTGGAAATGTTTTCCTAACAACTGAATGATGAATGACCATCACGGCCATTTAGTTGGTATAATGGTAGGATGAACCTTTCCTTAGGCAATGGCTCCATTTTTCAGGATATATATTTTCCAGGAATGCATCACCCTTATTTGCAGATTACCCAATTATTTATATGTAACAAATCCTTGCTAAAGGTGGGCACTGTGCCTGGCACTGAGAATCTAATGGTAAGCAAACACAGGTAAAGTCCTTGCACTGCATACTATACAGATCGTGGAGGAAGACACCAGCTAATTTAAATATCACACCAGGGAGTTTATAGTTGTAAACTGAGATTAAAACTCTGAAGGAAAGAAACAGAGCTCTGTGACGGGATCTGATATAGTCTGTGGGGTCAGGGGTAGTTTCTCCTAACTGGTGCTTGAGTATGGTATGTAAAGGATGAGTAGGTTTTCACTAAGTGAAGTAGGGAGAGCAGGAGAAACATTTAGGGCAGAAGGAACAGCATGTGCCAAGGCCCTGGGCCAGGAGAGTGTCTAGATGTCACAGGGGTTGAAAGAGAGTCTGTATGGCTAGAACAGGGCCCAGGAGGGGTATGATGACAGACAGTGCCAGAAAGGCAGGCAGGGGCTAGGCCACGCAGATCCCAGCTGAGGTCTCTTCAGGATCTGAGTCATTATCTCTACTGATCTGAAGCCTTTGAGGGACTCAGCTCATGCAAGGGATTGATACGTAAACCCAGACGGTATCACCAGGACCTCTGAATGTACAAAGGAGTCCCTGTGTTTGGAAGGCCTTCTGATTCCTTCCCCTCACCAAAAATGTTCTACAATCACAGGTCCATACTTTACCTGTGACATTTTAAAGCAAATGTCTTGAGCCTGTCTCCAAACCCAAAGCCCGGAGCCAGCTTCTGTACAACAAATGTGTCCCTCTCTGTTTGTGCTTCTCACATTCAAGGAGGCCTCCCACGGACTCCGGGAAGGAAATGTGATATCCACGCACAGCAGTGCCACTGCCTGCAGAGAGCAAATTCTCCTAATGTGGCTGACAATATGTTGTTCCCTCCTGGGAATGTGGGTTGCACTCTGTCTTTCAGAAATGTAGGATTGGAATGTGTCATCTCCTTAACCTTAGAGGACTGGAGTTTGTAGATCTGCTGCCAAACTGACTCAACCTCCTGAGCCCACCCCAGTCTCATGTCTACACATGAATGAGAATAACTGAGCAATAGTTACTCAACTAGGAGACATCTAGGATTCTCCAACTGGCATTCTAGGAATACCACCTGGCTGTGCTACAGAAGACAAGAAGCTTAGATTTTGCCCTTTGGACCTGTACAGAAAAACAGCAAGTTCTCTGGTCATTTCTCTTTGAGTTCAAAGATAGCAGTCTAGAAACGCTTTACAGGTAGAAATTGTTTGACGTGCATAGCTTCAGAAGAAAGTTCCCGGTTCATAGTGGTCTCTCAAACATTTACATGCATAGATTTTTTTTAAAAAATGTATTTTCATTCATTCACCAAGACACCATGTATTGAGCACCTACAATGAGTCAGACATGGTGCTGGAAAGGTGATAAATGGGTTCTTGGTACTAGGGAGCTTTCATTCTGCTAAGAAAGCACAGACAATAAACATGTGACTAATGAAATAAGATTGCAGATGGTAGTAAGTGCTATGAAATAAGTAAAAGAAGACAATAGATAGAATGTCAAGAAAAAGGAGAAGTGATTTCTTTAGCTAGAGTGGCCAAGAGAAAAAAAAAATTAAGATGTGACGTATGGCCCAAGAAATAAACATTGAGAAGGAGGCAGCTGTGGGCAGAATGGGAAATAAGTTTCCAGGTAGAGGGAACAGCAAGAAGAAACTGAGTGTGATGTGTTGTGGGAACACATGCGACAGGGAGGATGGTGGTAAATGATGAAGCCAGAAAGGTGAGTAGGATCTAATGGGGTCAATCAGGTAGTTAATGATGATGAGTTTGGATGCAACAGGACACCACTGGTGAATTTTAGGCAGAATGGCAATAGGATTTCATTTATGCCTTGAGAAGATCACCCTGGCTATTTTAAGGAAACTGGTCTGAAATGTGGATGTAGGGAGACCAGGTAGGAATCTGATGCAGCGAGAGATGATGGTGTCTTGTGATACTGAGAAGCTGTCAAATTCAGCAGAACAATATGGAAACAAGGCCAATAAGAATGCCAAACTAGATATGGAATGTGAGGGGAAAAAGGAAATAAGCATGATTCCCAGGTTTTTAAATATAAGCAATGGGTTGAATATAGGTGTTATTTTTGAAGATGAGAAAGGAACCGGTTTGGAGGAGGGTGGAGTCAAAATTTCTCTTTTGTGCAAGTTATCTTTGATATTTTGATTAGATATCTAAGTGGACAATTAAATATACACGGAGCCCTTAGCATCACCAGCCAAGATGAAATCAGATCTGCTAGGGTTCAGTACAGAATCACATGCTGTTGTATTAAACACATCTTTGTTGAATGAAAGATAAATGCCAAATGGTCTGGTAACAATGCAAATGAGTCCTGTGGTGTTTAGCATTTATTACACAACCAAATAACCAAGCTAGGATTCTGTACTGAACCCTAGCAGATCTGATTTCATCTTGGCTGGTGATGAGCTAGTAATCCAACTCTTCATTGGTTGTTTTATCTGTCTAGACTTCAATGTAGTGGGCGTACTGAGTGAGAGGTGAATGATACGGAGATATTTGCATATGGAGGAAAAATACAAAATCAATCTGTTCCAGTATGTAGATTTTCTGTGGCTGTTGCTGACAGAGAAAACTGCCCTGCCACCAAGAAGTTATGAAATAACCAAAAATTAAAAGGGTGGCTTGAATGGTCTACATCATGAACTTCACTAGTCTTTTAATTATCTCTGCCTTCCTAACGTTGATTTTATGAACCATTAACATTTGGAGAATCTGCAGGTGTACCACCAGCAAAGTAGAAAAATTGTTCCATTTGGGATAAGAACACTAGCTTTTCAAGATCTTGTGATGCTTTGACTGTCTCCAAAGTATCTACTAATTCAACCAAAAAAAAAATCTGTCAAACTACATGATAGATGTTAATCACAATGAGCAGATGGTGGAGGACCAATATACTCTTCAGTTAATTGGTCTGATACCCTATAAATCTGATGTAAAAGATAAAGAACATGTCATTGCTCTGTCCCAATTCTGTCATTTTTTTAAAGGTTTGGTTTTGATATAGACAGTGGTAGAAAATTACAGTAAAGTCATCTTGTTTGGGTGACAGTATCTAAGGTAATGCCACCTTCAGAAAAGGGCAAAGTGCTTTGATCTGTCAGACCATGTAGCAAGCAAATGATATGGAACATTCTGAGTTTGCATAAAGGTCTGACTTCACATTTTTAAAAACAAACCCAAACCAAAACTATCATTTAGGTCTGAACCCTAAGCTTTCTAGATTTTTCCAGAAACTTTTCTACCATTCTCTACTAAATCTAGATTTATTATCATAGGCCAGGCACAATGGCTCACACGTGTAATCTCAGCACTTTGGGAGGCCGAGGTGGATGGATCACTTGAGGCCAGGAGTTTGAGACCAACCTGGCCAACATGGTGAAACCTTGTATCTACCAAAAATACAAAAATTAGCTGTTGGCAGGTGCCTGTAGTCCCAGCTACTTGGGAGGCTGATGCACAAGAATCACTTGAACCCAAGAGGCAAAGGTTGCAGTGAGCCAAGATCATGCCACTACATTCCAGCCTGGACGACAGAGCAAGACTCTGTCTCAAAACAAAAGTGTTTTTTAAAAAATAGATTTATGGTCGGACGTGGTGGCTCACTCCTGTAATCCCAGCACTTTGGGAGGCTGAGGCGGGTGGATCACGAGGTCAGGAGATCAAGACCATCCTGGCTAACATGGTGAAACCCCGTCTCTACTAAAAATACAAAATATTAGCCAGACTTGGTGGCGGGCGCCTGTAGTTCCAGGTACTTGGGAGGCTGAGGCAGGAGAATGGCGTGAACCCAGGAGGCGGAGCTTACAGTGAGCTGAGATCGCGCCACTGCACTCCAGCCTGGGTGACAGAGCGAGACTCCGTCTCAAAAAAAAAAAAAAAAAAAAAAATTATAATCATTATAAATTCAAATGTGGTACCACATATTACAATCTATTATTTTCTTGTCCACAAGCAAGGGATAAACGTGAATTAGCATAGTCTGATGGTATTCCAAATGTCATACGTGGTATTTTAAATAACTAAGGGAAATGTCTTAAATATTCTTTAAAGATTTTATCCGCAAGTATTATAGCATTTATGATATTTAATGTGCATGTGTTAATACGCGGCAATGTTTTCTAAGGTTCATGTAAACCATTTTTTACTAAAATATGGTATCTTTTGTGACTCAAGCAAATGTAATATAATGTTTCATTCCCCAGCAAAAAATATGTATAAAAATATATATTTATATATAAGATAGGTAGATAGACAGACAGACAGACAGATAGATAGGGCTGGCCAACATGGCAAAACCTCATCTCTACCATAAATACAAAATTAGCTAGGAGGGGTGGGGGGCACCTCTAGTCCCAGCTAAATGCCTCACATGTGCGAAAATAAAGAGAATAGTATAATAAGCCCCATGTAGGTATCATCCAGCTTTTATCACCTAACAAGTCATGGTCATTCTTGTTTCATCTTGGCACCTCCCATTCTTCCATCCTCAGATGATTTTGAAGCAGATTTCAAATATCATGTTGTCTGTATTTATTTCAGCATGTATCTTGAAAAGACAGCACTTTTACAAAAACAACCACCCATAGTCATAGGCAGGAAACGGTTATGATGCCTGTAACAAATTTACAAACATTCCTTATCATCTGCTATCAAATATGGTCACATTTCCATGTTTTTGTGTGTATCTGGAAATTTTTTGAAACTTTGTTTAAATTTAAATTGTTCTCTGAATGAGGTTCATACATAGTGAATTGGGTACTATCTCTCTCGAGCCTCTTTTAGTCTATGGGTAGAAACTTAATTTTTTTTAAATAAAACTTTTACTGACCCCAGAAACAATTTGTGTCATATATGGCAGGAGATCATCATCGATAATATTAAAATGACAATAATATTTTGCTCCTAGGTATCTTTTCTTTAGGAGTCTAACCCAATCATATCTTGTTTATATCTGTGAATTTTGCCAAATAGTGTTTCTTTTTTAGCTAACTTTTTCTGCCCTTCTAAGTGGGTACCTTATGTTTTGAACCACCTGATACTTTGCAGGCAGGCTTCTTTCTGTGTCTTGCTTTACACAAAACGACCTTCCTCCCTTCCCCCACACTGCTCCCCACCCTCATTTCTTCCCTTTGCCTTTGGAATCACAGCCGTGCGGTAATTGGCTTTCCCATGATCTTTCTGGCCTCCATTTACCAAAGCTGAACAGCAGTTCCAAAACAGTAAGTGGAAGGGAAGAGTATTCCCTTGTTAGGACTCCAGAATTGACCTAATGGAGATTCTGGCTCCCTGAATGATCTCTCCACATTAGAAACATGTACAGTACCCAGTCACAAAAATGAGGAAAATGAGCAATGAATTAACCATGATGCACAGTTATTTAATGTATGTATAATTCTTTATTATGAAAATGACTTTTTAATTCAACTGCTTTGTAACAGAGAAATTAATAGTAACTTCCAACATTTTTTGCTTGCTTGTCTGCTTGCTTGCTTTTCTTTTGTACCAACTAGCTGTGACCTTGTTTACATTACCTGCATTTAAGAGTTTCTTGGTATTGAACAGATGTTTTGTAGTTCCCAGCTCCTTAATTTATAAGTTGGATGAGCCTAAATGGCCTCATCTATAAAATGGGACTAATAATACTATATAAATACTCAGGTTGATTTAACCAAAGATCGAGGTATTGGAATAATATAAAGAATATGGAGAAATTTTTTTTAAAAGCTGCATATGATGTTCAGAAAAGGCAGAAATTCAGGTGGCTATAAGGCTATAAGTAGCAGGAATGAATGATCTCAGGGCACAACCCCTGAGAAACATCAGCTCCAACAGGAAAGATTCCAAGTCCCTGGAGAGTGACACTGAACAGGGCTGGGTTACAGGATCACTCCTTGACAAGGCTCCTTAATGGACAGGTCCCACTGATGCAGGGCAGGTGAGCCCCAGAACTGAGGCTTAGCCCAGCAGGGGTCTTGGCTTTACCCAGAAAAGAATTCAATGGCAAGCCAGTGGTGTTAGACAGCAACTTTAATGGAAGCAGCAGGGTACAGCAGCAGCAGAGCAGGGCTAACGCAAAGGCAGTATGCCCAGAATAGCAGCCCAGGGGCAGCTCTGCAGTCATATTTACACCTACTTTTAACTACATGCAAAATAAGGGGTGGATCATGCAGAGATTTCTAGAAAAAGTTGATCACTTCCAGGTTGTTGCCCTGAAAAGGGGTGATAACTGCCAGGTGTTGTCATGGCAATGGTAAACTGACAAGGCCTTGGTGGGCATGTCTTATGGAGAGGTGCTTTTGTCTCTTCTTTGTTTCAGCCAGTCTTCAGTCTGGTCTGGAGTCTGAGCCCTGCCTCTTACCTCACCGCCACAAATAAATACAGTGAGGAAGAGGTGATCCCCCTAAAAGAAATGGTAGTCCTTTGCCAGGAGAAGGAGAAATGGTCTGGGCAACAAAAAACCAAAACAAAAAAACTCCCATCACATTATCTCACAGAGTTTTAATGAGGATTAAAGAAGTTAATACATAATGTTCACAATATCTGGCATTTGGTAAAAGCTCAGTAAATTGTAGTCAGTATTATTATTACAGTATAAAAGAGAAAATGAGCAACAATTCAGCCATGCTGAAGGCTCTATAATCATTAGCAATTCCTTCACTATGAGAAAGTCCTGATGTGGTTACTCTAGAATTCTCAGAATTGGCCAGGTTTGAGGCTGGCTTATTTGCATCCATTAACTTTATGACCTTCAGTCTTAACCTTTCTGGCCTGTTCCTCCTCTCGGAAAAGGTGGTAATAATACCAAGCTAAGTCAGAGGACTGCTGTAGAGCACAATTTATGGCCAGTTGTCAAAGTCTCAGGGAAATCCACGGATTTTAGTGCCAAACATCTCTAGTAGAATCAAAGGGAAGAACTGAGGCAAGTTACACACAGCCATGTTTCACATATTTTTAAAAGTGCATTTTATTTATAACCCTTCCTCATTCCAAAAGGATTTTTGGCTGCTCGTATTTTATATAAGTAGCAAATGTTTCAACTCTCAACTAATCAAATTAAGGATGCAAGCTGGAGAAATGACATTAAGAGGTGAACAACAAGGCTTCATTTTTAATTCATCATTTAAGAAACACATCTATAACCTAAATAGAAAATGAGCAAAGGGCATAAACATTGAATAAGCACAAACATGCAACAAGCATATGAAAAAAGTTTCAACATTGTGAGTACACAAAGAAATGCATATTTGACAGCAGTATCAGATTTTTCACCTTATTGGAAGGATTTAAAATAAAGACTACCAATATCTGTGTTAGCAAGGGTGCAGGGACTTGTACCCTCACACCTTGCTGGGGGGAATAGAAATAGACACAGTCTTTCTGGAGAACAAATAAGATGGTCTCTATCAAAATTAAATTATAAAATACCATTTGACCCAAGAATTTCACTTCTAGTAGTCTTCTTTAAAGAAATATTCATATATGTGATCAAAGAAATATATACACAAATATGCATTGTTTTTAATAGCAAAAAAATTTAAAACAAAATGCCATCAATTAAGTTGTTTAAAATTTTGCTACAACGATACAATTGAAATTTTGTGTAGTCATCATTAAAGAAGTGTATATAGCTCCTGAAATAGAAAGATGTCAAAAATATATTTTAAAGTGTAAATACTCAGTTGCAGAAAATTGGCAGTATGATCCCGTTTTATAAATATGTATTTCTAGATGTTTTAGAAGGACTGAAAAGCTTTTACTCAGGATCGTATTGGTTTTTTAAGTTGCTATTGAGTGGCCATGATGAGATAAGTGAGGTAACAGAAGGATACTAAATTCCTCAGTCATACATATAGCTATTAGAATATAAAGCAATACCATAGGTGAATGAATCAATAAACAAACAAATGAGCAAACCTGCCGCAAACCAAAAGATCAGATCATAACCAAGCTGCTAGGAGTGTTGACCTGAGGGGAGACTTGGGATTCAGTTTCACCTACCAGTTTCAGCTACCAGTGGACAATCATTTCAGCCTTCCTATCTCAGCTTCCTTGCAGGGAAAATCACCAAGCTGGCCAAGCTAATCACTCTCACTAGCTAAGGCTCATAATCCAGAAAAATCGCAATTAGACAAGAACTTGAAACTATCTCACACAGAGAATTCAGGGGTATTTTGGAGGAGTCTATGACATATTTAGGAGGTCCATGAATTCAACTGAAAATCAGATTGCATCTTTATTTTTACTAATCTTTACCTGAAATGTAACATTTCATTCAATTATGAATGTAGGCAACAAACCAAAATAATACTAGCAGATACATTTATATCGTGTTAACAATTGCTGCTGATACCTTGAAATATTGTTTACACTTATCACTATACCAGATTACCATAGATATTAGGTTTGTTGCTAGATCTTGTAATTTAATGAATAAATAGATACCTATTATTTAAAATGTTTAAAATTATTCTGTTATATGTATATCAATAGAATTGGTTGCCTTTATAATATCATATATTTTATGCATTTTAAAACCTTACACTGAAAAGAGGTCTATAATATAGCTAAATAGGACTGAGCTGAGGAATTCTTGGCCCCAAAGAAATTTAAAATCCCAATGCTTCGCTTTTTATTGTTTGCTTTCCTGTTGGAGAAGCAACAGTGACTGGCTTCTGGGGGAGGGGCACAAACCTCACAAAGGTAGCAATTCACTGGGGGATCCTGAAGGAATAGGCACAGAGGAAGTCATAAGTCAGGAATTAAAAGAGCGATAAGCACAGGGAGGGGGCAGCGATAATAAGCTCGGGATAGCCTGAGTGTTTAATTTCCTCTTTGCTCTGATAATTAATTTAATTAAGATTAATCTTACTATTTCCTATTCTTTATCACCTCATGAAGAAATTGCCCAAAGACAAGTTCACAAATGTGGTGGGAGGTGGCAGAGGTGGGAAGTCCAATGTTCTAGAATCTAAACTGGTGACTCGGAGCCCTAGCTATGCATCAGAATCACCTGGGGAGCTTTTAAAACTCTCTCAGTGGGAGAGAATAGGGATAATGTATATTACTGACTGAGAGAGGCATGAGGGGGCCTTCTAGAAGGCTGAACATGTTTCACATCTTGATCTGGCCAGTGGTTAAATGTGTGGATCCGTATATAAAAATTCATTGACCTGAATATTTAAGATTTGAGCTTATGAAGAAAGTGAAGCATGGAGAGGTTGGGTAACTTTCCCAAGGTTTATCTCAGTTTTTATTATTATTATTATATCTCAACTTTTTTAAAAATGGCAATTTTCTGGCCCCAGCCCTGAAGGGTCTAATTTAATTGTCTGGAGCAGGGCCCAGGAATCAGTATTTGTTTAAAAACACCTGCCCCCTCCCCAGCCCCAGTTGAGGCCAGTGTGCATCCAGGATTGAGAACCACCGAGACGCTTCATGAGATGCAATCATTCACTCAGTCAACAAGTTCACAGAGATTTCAGTGCTAAGTAGTGAGGACAGAGAGAAAGATAATCTGTTCTCAAGACTTTTAATTAAGGGAATAAAGTAATAATTACCACTATTGAGATATTAACATAGAATATGGCCAGGCGCAGTGACTCATGCCTGTAATCCCAGCAATTTGGGAGGCCGAGGTGGGTGGATCACTTGAGTTCAAGCGATCTAGCCTGGCCAACATGGTGAAACCCTGTCTCTACTAAAATACAAAAAAAAATTAGCGGGGTGTGGTGGCAGGCACCTGTAATCCCAGCCACTCGGGAGGCTGAGGGACGAGAATTGCTTGAACCCAGGAGGTGGAGGTTGCAGTGAGCCGAGATCACACCACTGCACTCCAGCCTGGGTGACAGAATGAGACTCTGTCTCAAAAAAAAATAAATAAAAATAAAACCCAGTGGTCCTCCATCTTCAGTGTCCATCTTCAGAATCCCTTGGGGAGCTTGTTGAAATTATGGCTCCCAGGCTGCACCCAGAGATTCTGATTCAATAGGTCTGGACTGAGGCCTCAGGAATCTGCTTAAGGGAACAGTAAATAAGCTAGGTCTGGCATATGCCTAACGCATAGTAGGAGAGCAATAAATAGCTACTGAATGTAGGAGTTGCTGGGCCAAGTGCTTTCTATACAGTATCTAAGTGAATGATAAACAACAACCCAATAAGGGTGTGTACTATAGAAAACTCACAGGAGGAAACTGTAGATTGGAGACATTAAACAAACAAAAAAAATTGTCCAAGGTCCAACAGTTAATAAAATCAGGGAATGGAGATTTAAGCACATGTCTCTTTAATTCTCCAAAAGCAAAGCCCTGCACCCTGAGCCAGAGCTTTGCCACACATTTTCTATAATTCTAAAAGTCTACATAAACTTTTCAAAGTCTGATCATGCATGAAGAAATGCGGTTTTGTTTTGCTTCACCCTGAGGAAAGTTAGTGTTAGGGGAAGGGAAGAGGGAGTGACCCAATTTGTCAGATTATTGTTGCCACACCCTTTGTTTGAGCCAGAGCTGGAGGTGCCCTAAATGAAGCCAGTATTAACTGTCAGATGTTGAGACAGGAAATCTAGAAGCTGTTGTTAGAATTAGCTCTCATAAGTACCTTCATGTTCCAGCATGGGAGCTCATTTCTTCACATCGCACAGAGCCTCCTCCCAGGGTGGAGCTCTTGCAGAGAGGCTCCAATAGCTAATTGTGTTCTGTGTCTGCACTTGCTTTCTGCTTGACTTCCAGTCCCAAGGCTTCCCTGAAAGTCGAAATGCTCTTACTCCGCCCCTACCCCTTTCTTTATCCTGTTCAGCTACTGCAGATGCCACAGCTGCTCAGCATTTGGCTTCCTCATTGATCCCACAGTGGAGGTCATTATAGCAGGGTCACAAGGGACTTGGCTCAGCTTCTTTGTTATATCTACTTTGGCTCTCTCCTAATAAAGACTGGGAAGGAGATAGGATTCTCCTACAGGGTTCTGTGTTCCCCACCTCAGCCCGTCTTCGTGTTTTACCCTCTCCACAGAGATAGCTCTCCCATGAAAACGAAGCAGGGCCTGTAGGAGAGGGCTCAGGGGACAGGATGCCTGAGTTTTCATCTCTACGTATAATAGCCTTGGGCAAGTTACCCAACCTCTTGGTGCTTCACTTTTCTCATCTGTGAAATAAGGATAAGAATAATAATATTAACACATCAGATCATAAAAATTAAGAGTTTGCATATACTTAGCACAATGTTGGATATGTACTAAAATATATATCCACATATATAACATATACATCAACAGTACTATATACACGTGCATACCATTACACACACAAACACATATAATACATATACAAATATCATCATTGTTATTTCCTGGCTTTTTTTTTTCTCTCCACTTTAACACTTCTTTGTGCTAGGCCAGGCACAGTGGCTCCTGCCTGTCATCCCAGCACTTTGAGAGGCTGAGGCAAGCAGATCACTTGAACCCAGGAGTTCAAGACCAGCCTGGGTGACATGGTGAGATCTTGCCTCTAGAGACAATTTAGAAATTAGCTGGCCATGGTGTTTGTGCCTGTGGTCCCAGGTACTCAGAAGGCTGAGGTGGGAGGATTACTTGAGCCCAGGGGGCAGAGGTTGAAGTGAGCCAAGATCATGCCACTGCACTCCAGTCTGGACAATAGAGACTCCGTCTCCAAACAAAAACAAAAACAGCACTGTGTCTGTGCTCCAAACTCTCCTTATACCAACACTGTTCAATACAAATATAATGCAAGCCATACATGCCATTTTAAATTTCCTAGTAGCTCCATCAGAGAAAATAAAAATAAGCAGGTAAAATTAATTTTAGTAACATATTTAACATAACTAAAATATTACTTCAAATGGTCAGTAGAAAAATTAAGAAATTTTACATTGTGTTTTCTTATGTTGATGTTTTTAAAGTCTGAACTCTGGTATATATTTTGCAATAACAACTCAACTTAGACTAGCCATATTTCAAGTGCTCAGTAGCTGCACTGAACCATTGACTACATAATGGACAATACAACCTTTTTCTATCACCCAACTTTATGAAAACTTGCCAACCCAGTATTTTCCCTTCAGGTCCCACTATCAGCTTTTGATTCATTCATTCAGAAAGGGTTTATTCAGTAGGTACTATGTGTTAGGCATCATGTTGAGGGTTATGGATATAATGGTGATGTAGTCCTATGAATTTTATCCCCCTAAAACAGTGCTCCCCAACCTTTTTGGGATCACGGACTGGTTTTGTGGAAGACAACATTTTCACAGACCCGGGGTTGCAGGGGATGGCTTTGGGATGAAACTATTTCATCCCAGATCATCAGGCATTAGATTCTCATAAGGAGCATACAACGGAGATCCCTCACATGTGCAGTTCACAATAGGATTCGCGCTCCTATAAGAATCGAACGTCACCACTGATCTGACAGGAGGTGGAGCTCAGGAGGTAATGCTCAGTCACTGCTGCAGCCCAGTTTCTAAAAGGCCAAGGACCAGTAGTGGGTCTGTGGCCAGAGGGTTGGGGACCCCTGCTCTAAAATTCATGTGTTGAAGTCCTAACTTCCAGTAATAGAATATAACTTTACCTGGAGACAGAATCCTTTTTTTGTATAAATGTAAGGGGTAAAAATGCAGTCTTGTTACATGGATATATTACATAGCGAGGAAGTCTGGGCTTTTAGTGTAGCCATTTCCTGAATGGTGTACGTTGTACCCATTAAGTAATTTCTCATCCCTCAACCCTGCTTCCACCCTTCCAAGTCCCCAGTGATTATTCCACACTCTTGGATATTGTCTTTTCAGAGGTAAACAAGTTAAATGAGGCCATTAGGGTCAGCCCTAATCCATTATGATGATATTCTTATAAAAAGGGGAAATCTGGATACAGACACACAGAGAAAACACCATATGAAGACAGAGGCAAAGATGAGGGTGTTAATTCTGCAAGCCAAGTAACACCAAGGGTGGCTGCCAAAGCATCAGAAGCTAGGGAGAGGCACAGAACAGACTCTCCCTTGTGGCCTCAGAGGCAACCCTGCCAATACCCTGATCTTGGACTTCCAGCCTCCAGTTCTGGGAGACAATACATTTCTGTTATTTAAGCCACCCAGTCAGTGGTACTTGTGACAGCAGTTTCAGCAAACCCATATAGTTCTTTTCTCTCCCATTTCAAGATAGGGAGGCCTCCACCTTCACTGGTAAAGGGCCCTACTGCAAAGTCCGTGATCAAATTAATGAGGAAAGTAAAGGTAATTGCAAGTTAATAGGGACAAAGGCAATATATATGTAAAGAAACAAATATACAATCACAAATTATGTTAATAAGATGTAGTGACTGAGAATAATATTGGGGTGGCAGAAAATTTACTATGATGTGGACATCATGGTAGACTTCATTGGAGAGGTGCCGTTCAAGTCTTTATCTAAAGGAAGCAATGATCTGGGGAATCCCAAGCAAAAGGAATGTCTACCAAAGTCCCTAAAGTGGAAAAGCAGCTGCCACACTCTAGAAGCAGTCAGAAGCCATGTAACCCCGAGGGTGGCAGCCCGGATAGTGACAACATGACTTGAGGGTGGGTGAGAAGCCAGGAGCCACACAGCAAGGCCTTGGACGCCATCACTAACCATGTGGGTTTTATTCTAAGTGCAGCAGAATAGCTTTTAAGGAGGCAAATGACATGATGTCATATATGTTTTCAAAAGACCACCCTGGCTGCTGAGAGCGGAAAGGAATGGAGGGGAATCCCAGTGTATTAGTTAGGGTTCTCTAGAGGGACAGAACTAAGGGGATAGATGAATATATAAAAGGGAGTTTATTAAGGAGTATTGACTCACACGATCACAAAGGTGAGGTACCACAATAGGCCGTCTGCACGCTGAGGAAGAAGGAAGCCAGTCCAAGTCCCAAAGCTGAAGAACTTGGGGTCCGAAGTTTGAGGCCAGGAAGCATCCAGCACAGGAGAAAGACATAGGCTTGGAGATTAAGCCAGTCTAGTTTTTCTATGTTCTTCTGCCTGCTTTTATTCTGGCCACACTGGCAGCTGATTCGATTGTGCCCACCCAGATTGCATGTGGGTCTGCCTTTCCCAGCCCACTGAATGAAATGTTAATCTCCTTTGGCAACACCCTCAGAGACACACCCAGGAACAATACTTTGCATCCTTCAGTCCAACCAAGTTGACACACTCAATATTAACCATCACACCTGGGATATCCCTTGTTATGCCTGTCTGGTAGGAAATGAGGAGCAACTGAGGAAAGACGCTGGAAGAGATGGATATCTGTGGGCAAAGGAGGATTCCTCAGTTTGTCTTTTGTGGGAGCTAGCTATAGGATAAGGATACTCACCGCCTCGAAAGGGAGAGAAGAATCTCACACGACCTCACCCCTGACTGTTCGGTTTCTTCAATTAGAGCGCAGGACATAAATGGTGAGAGAGTTACTCAAAGTCTATCATCAAGTGAGGGCACGGCAAAGGAAACCAGTTCCATCTGTGTCTCCCAGAGCCCCTCCTCTGTCTTACTCGAAGGAATGTTACTTTTATCACAGTTTACTTTTAAGACTAAGCTGGAATCCCAAACATCATCAAGGTGCAGTTATGGTGGGCTTGGTTCACTGATGAGGGGCGTTCCTGTAGGCTTGATCTTTCCACTTTGTTGACTCCACTGGGGCATTATCCCATATGGTGCTTTCCAGGAGTGATACACCAGAGAGAGGGAAAGAGATTTTTCCATGCTGTGATTTGTTAATTGATTTGGAAAGTTGTCAGAAAATAGTCTACAGGATACCTATGAATTCTGAAAAAGCAGAAATTATCAGGTGCTATTTGATACCGGATCCTTCCATACCTGATAAAATTTGATGGCACCTTTTTACATGTCCAGTAGTGCTATGGCTGGCTGATGTTATTTACCTTGTACAAGAGGAATAAACCATCCCAAATAATCCCCAGCATTTGTCAATGATGATAACTTCAACTTCAATATAGCGAATCGATCATCATGACCAAGTCCAATGCAGAGTGGGCAGAAGAAGGGAAGCCTGCCAGGTAAAAGGTAGACCAAATTAGGGATTCTAGTTGGGGGCACAAAAAGTAAATAAATAAAATGGTAGTTGAAGTAAACAGAACCCCAATGGATACCACCAAATTTCCTTAGATATCATTAAATCATATGTGAGCAACAGGGTGAATCAAATGAAAGTCAAATTTATACTCACATGATTATAGCACAGACAAGCATCTCACAGCTATAATTTACCAGGAGTGATTGGTGGAACAGATTCAGAGAGCAGGGAAGGAATATTCTCTGAGGGTAAAGAAGAATGAAGTTACATTCTGTCACTCAGGCCAGGAGAAATGACTACTGTCTCAAATCCTATTTTATTTTCTGCAGCACAAGTGTAATTATCTGAAATTTTCTTCTTGGTTTAATTTTCTTGTTTATTGCCTTTTTTCCCCTACTAGAATGTAAGCTCCAAGTAAGCAGAGACCTTGTTTGACTCATTCATTGCTCTGTCCCCAGTACCTAAAATCTTGCCTGACATGGAGTACCTAATATCCCTGGTGGTAGTAGAAAGGAATGAAGTCAGAGTTAAGTCCTGCAGCATGATGAGTTGGCATTGCTTGACTAAAAATTCCCTATGTTCCAAGAATTCATCTGTGGACACCCTATTATAGATGAGGGAACTTTCAGAGGAACATGCTTTGCTATGAAGATGAGTCAACTGGATTGAACATTGTTTTTTATGTACCGACAGCTGCATTGGAGATCTTTACTCTTCTTTCAAAATTACACCTTTTGCAACTAAGGGAAAATACAACCAGGCATTTCATCTCAGCATGATTTGCCTTCTTTTCATCCTGAAGTAACACATTATATGACCTTTGCTGGTCTCCTGTAGCTGTGCCGCATTACCCTAGGAGCCACTGGTTCAAATCTATTTTAGAGCTCGTGATTCATTCTAACTCCCTCCCCAGGGTATGTCACTTCTAAGATTTTTCTCTTCAACTTGTCACTAATCCCACTGAAGAAAAAACTGGCATTAGAATTCAATTTTAGCTTCCTGGCAGGACAGGCCAAATGTCAGCAATCTTTGAGGACTGTAGACAGATGTTCCCAGAAGCATTCTCAAATCCACACAACAGAGTCCCTGGCTGTGAGCTCTAATGCCAATTCCCTACACTAGAAGTCAAAAAATACCCACTGATTTTCCTTAAGTTAACTAAGGACCATTCTCCATTCCTGTCAAGAGCTCCCTCCCTGGATTAAGTGACTTCTGGTAGAGAAGCATCTGGAGTTCCCAGAATTTATTCATTCATAAGGTCATTCAGCTAGAGATATGAACTGTCTCAAGTAAATGTTCATAGATTTCCCAAAGAGTTGAAGGGAGTACACACATGAATTTATTTAAAGAGTAAGCTGCTTAATATTTTGTAAATAATTCTAATGCCAAAATCTCAGAAGTTTTTAATAACATGTTTGTTATATAATGGTGCTTATATCTGTAAAAAGATGTGTATGAACAGAATTCTGACATAATTATGAAGCAGTCGAGAACATGGGCTCTGGTACCAGGATATCTCAGCTAAAATCCTACTCACTGGCTGTGTCATCCTGGGCAAGGGGCTTCACCTCTCTGTGCCTCAGCTTCCTCTTCCATGAAATGGGGCTAATGGCGATACCTAACTGCATGGGATCATTGTGAGGACTAAATGAAGTAATTCATGTAAAGTGCTTAACTATAGAACTATGCTGTCCAACATGGTAGCCCCTACCCATACGGAACTGATTTAAACTTAAATTAATTAAAATTATATGCAAGTTTAATTCCTCAGTTGGACTAGCCACATTTCAGGTGTTCCACAGTCATGTGTCACTAGGAGCTGCCATAATGAACAAGGCAGATAAAACATGTCCACCATTGCAGAAAGTTCTACTGGACAGAGATTTCTACAACAGACTTAAAACCATCCCCGTAACTCCAACGTTTCCTTTGTTTCCATGCAGTCAGTGACCCAGTACTATGCAGTCCTTAACATTTCATGTTCGTTCCCTTCTCTGTGTTCCCATCATCACCAATCCATTTATCCCTTGATATACTGCTCAACTGGTCTTCTGACATCTCTCCTCCTCTATGGCACCCTCCAGAGTCTCCCAGGCCTGAACTCCTCTATCATTCCTCCCCCGACAGGCTCAGTTCCTGGAATTGGAACTGGCAACTTAAGCCTTGGTCTTCATGCTCCTTAAAGGCAGAGACCACATTTTCTTTATATCTGTATCTCCCACAATCTTTGGCTTATAATAAGCATTCAAATGTTTGCATGAATGAATGAATCTGTAAAGCAAAAGTATCTGAGACAGGCCTCAATTTATTTAGAAGTTTATTTGTCCAAGGTTAAGGACATGCCCTGGAAGAGGTTTGTGACTTTCTCCAAACATGATTTTGTGGGCTTCAGTATTTAAAAGGAACAAGCAGACTGGAGGGGAAAAGGTGAAGATATGGTAGCATTAATGAATCCACATATTGCAAGATAAAAGAAGCAGGTAGGGAATTAGTCAATTAGGTATACATCTGGCACTCGGTAAATAAGCATTTTACATAAGGTAAGGTGAACATAGAGTAGCTACGTGTGGAGATATTTAACTTTTAATCTATAGCTATCTGCTTAGGAGTAAAAGGAAAAGCAGTTTCTTGCATGACTCCACTTTCAGCTTAACCTTTTCTTTTTGACATAGTGAGTTGGAGTCCTGAGTTTTTGTTTTCCTTTCACAGATCTATGGATAAATGAGCAAACCATGCTCTGCCAGGGAATAGGAGGCTCTACCTGGTTCATAGTCATTCTACAAGGCATCTTTCTCTGAACCACATCTGTGCCCTGAGGCAGTGCCCACAGGTGTGAGCCTGCAGGTGCTTTGAAATCAGAGGGCAAGCAGGGAATCTTTTCTTTTCTTCTTCTTTCTTTCTTTTTTTTTTTTTTTAGACGGAGTCTTGCTCTGTCACCAGGCTGGAGGCAGTGGTGCAATCTCGGCTCACTGCAACCTCTGCCTCCCAGGTTCAAGCAATTCTTCTGCCTCAGCCTCCTGAGTAGCTGGGACTAGAAGGCATCTTTTCTAAGCATTACTTTGCCTTTGGGCTTTGGAAAGAGACTCCTCAGTGGTCACAGAGTTCCCTGTCATAGTCCAGAAGCAGTGCTCTTACCCACATTCTATTCATACATGTACCTTAAGTGGGGTGGCTTTCGGTCCATGTATTGGGATCTTCTAGTCCTGCAGCCCCACTCCCCCCAACCACTGACATCAGCAGTAATGATGGCTCCCCAAAATCGCTTCCCTCTCTTTCTTGTCCTAAAAGAGTAATGTGGGTGAAACGGCAGTTTCTGAGATCCAACTAAGGGTTTCTATTTTAGACTGAATGTTTGTGTCCCCCCAAATTCATATGTTGAAATCGTACCCCCCAGTGTGATGGTATTATGAGGTGGCACCTTTGGGAGATAATTAGATCATAAGAATAGAGCCCTCATGAATGGGATCAGCACCCTTCTGAGACCCCAGATAGCAGAGAGCTCTCTTGCTCTTTCCACCATCTTGTGAAGATACAAGAACTTGGCCATCTGCAAGCCTGAAGGGGGCACTCACCAGATCCTGACCATGCTGGCAGCCTGGCCTGAGACTTCCAGCCTCCACAACTGTGAGAAACAAATTTCTGTTGTTTATAAGCCACCCGGGCTAAGGTATTTTGTGATAGCAGCCCAAACTGACTGAGACAGTTCCCATGCTGCCTCTGCTACTAACTGTGTAGCCTTGAGGAGTTCAATTAAAAATCCTGTGCTCAGTTTTCCCAACCCTAAACTGAGGATAAGAATGGTATATCCTTCATAGAGTCACTGTGACAATTAAGGGAGACAAAGCACGTGAAGTGCAAGTGCATTTCTTGAGGCATGGCAAGAGGTAAATAGAGGTTAGGGTGTCAGTTCTAGAGTTCTCACTTTAATGTCACCAATGAGTCATAAGATTAGGTCCCCAATTCCTCCCTATAAAATGTACATATCATCTCTAGTAGGATGACTCACTATTATGGATTTCGTTAAGACCATTGTAATAATGAGAACTAAGATTTTACTTAAGGAACACTTACTATTACCAAACACGTTGCTAAACGTCCGACCTGCATTATCTAACTTAATAACCTGAGTAATCCAGGAGATAGCTACCAAGATGAAAACCAAAATGCCTCTTTATGACCAAGTTTTCAGTGTCACAAACCATCACTTCTGCTGAAGAATTACAATCCTCTGAAGCATGTCGCCAGGTCCAGCCCATACCAAGAAGAATTAAGCTCCACCTCTTGAAGGGAAGACCATCAAAGACTTTGTAGACACGTGTTTTAAACCACTACAGATGTAAGGTGTATTTCTTACCATAGGTTGTAGCCTAAAAAGTTTGAAAGCCACCCCTCTGCGTGGTTTATATTATTTAATTTATCTGGTAGGAATCATAGATCCATAGTATGGTAGAGATAGAGGACCCATAGAGTTCATACAGGCTTGTAGAATAGGGGTTGGCAAACATTTTCTGTAAAGGAGCAATTAGTGAATATTTTAGGCTTTGCAGGCCACATGGTCTGTGTTGCAACTACTCAGCTCTGCTGTTATAGCACAAAAGCAGCCATAGACAATATGTAAACAAATAGATGTGTCTGTGTTTTAATACAACTTTACAGAAACAGGCCAGGCACGGTGTAATCCCAGCACTTTGGGAGGCCGAGGTGGGCGAATCACTTGAGGCCAGGAGTTTGAGACCAGCCTGGTCAATGTAGCAAAACCCCATTTCTACTAAAAATACAAAAATTAGCCGGGTATGGTAGCACACGCCTGTAATCCCAGCTACTCAGGAAGCTGAGGCAGGAAAATCACTTGAACCTGGAAGGCAGAGGCTGCAGTAAGCCGAGATGGCGCCACTGCACTCCAGCCTGGGCGACAAAGCAAATCTCTGTCTCAAAACGAAACAAAACAACTTTACAAAAACAGGTCATCAGCCAGATTTGACCCAGGGGCACATTTATGAACAATGTTTATTAATTCGGACTTTACAGTAGACTCAAAGAGTGTTTTAGTTAATGACCAAGTCTAGGTCACACCTCAGTTCAATTAGATTAGAATCTCTGGGGCTGAGAACCCAAATGTCAATATTTGTTTTAAAGAAAGTTCCTTAGTGATACTAAAGTGCAGCCAGAGGTAAGAAGAACCACTGACACCAGGCACAGTGGCTCACACCTGTAATCCAGCACTTTGGGAGACTGAGGCAGGAGGATCACTTGAGCCCAGGGGTTCAAGATCAGCCTGGGCAACGTAGTGAGACCCTGACTCTACAAAGCACATTTTTAAAAAGTTAGATGGGGAAGCTAAGCTATGAGGATGCAAAGGCATAAGAGTGATACAGTGGACTTTGTGGACTCGGGATAGGGTGGGAGAGGGGTGAGGGATAAAAGACTACACATCTGGTACCGTGTACAATGCTCGGGTGATGGGTGTGCCAAAATTTCAGAAATCCCCATGAAAGAACTTGTTATTCATGTAACCAAACACCACCTGTTCCCCAAAAACCTGTTGAAGTAAAAATAAAGTGCTTGAGCCATAGTGACAAAAAGAAAACAAAATTATTATCAGTCATAAATTTTAAAAAATTAGCTGGGCATGGTGGTATGTGACTGTAGTCCCAGCTACATGGGAGGCTGAGGCAGGAGGATTGCTTGAGCCCAGAAGGCCAAGGCTGCAGTGAGCAATGATCATACTACTGCACTCTAGCCTGGGTGACAAAGCAAGACCCTGTCTGAAAAAAAAAAGAAAGAAAAGAAAGAGGGAAGTGGGGAGGAAAGGAGAGGAAGAAGGAGAAGAAGGCAAAGGAGAAGGAGGAGGAAGAAAAGAAGAAAGAGAAGGAGAAGAAGAACAAGAACAAGAACCACCACTGATGTGGGAGATGATGACTCTACTTAAGGATATTGAGGTCCCACAGGGCAAAAGACGAGCCCTGAGTCACACCCACATTGGTGTGCCTGGACCAGCTGATGTTTACCAGAAAGATGCACCTGAACAGGTATTTACAGACAGAAACTAAGTGTAAAGTGTTGCCTACACAGAACATCATACCTGGTCAGGCCAGGGTCCTGCACCCCTCATAGAGGGGCTTCCAGAAGAACTGTGTCACACATGAAACAGTGGGAAGTAACTTGAGTGCAAAGAGACAAGTGCAAGTCCTGGATGCCTCATGTAGTAACTTTGGGCAAGTATATTCAGCTCTTCAGCTCCCTCTTTTCTCATTCATGAAACAGTAGCAAATATTTTAGAGCATTTATTGCATGAGGCAATATGCTAAGTGTTTTATGTTCTCTCTGTGAATGATACTTTCTGTCTCTCAACCATTACAACAGACCTAAGGTGGGTGATGCTGCAGCATCCATTTTAAAGAAGAGGGAAGTAAGAATCAAAATATTTAAGTAAAAGGAACAGTCAGCACAGTAAACAGACAGCCCACGGAGAGGGAGAAAATCTTTACCATCTATACATCTGACAAAGGACTAATATTCAGAATCTACAAGGAACTCAAATTAGCAAGAATAAAACAATCCCATCAAAAAGTGGGCTAAGGATATGAATAGACAGTTCTCAAAAGAAGATATACAAATGGCCAACAAACATGAAAAAATACTCGACATCACTAATGATTAGAGAAATGCAAATCAAAACCACATTGTGATACCACCTTATTCCTGCAAGAATAGCCATAATTTTAAAATTAAAAAAATAGATGTTGGCATGGATACGGTGCAAAGAGAAGACTTCTACGCTACTGGTAGGAATGTAAACTACTACAACCACTACGGAAACCAGTGTGCAGATTCCTTAAAGACCTAAAGTAGGTCTAGCATTTGATCCAGCAATCCCATTCCTGGATATCTACCCAGAGGAAAAGAAGCCATTATACAAAAAAGATGCTTGCACACATATGTTTATAGCAGCATGATTCACAGTTGCAAAAATATGGAACCAGCCCAAATGTCCATCAATCAACAAGTGGATAAATAAATTGTGGTATATATACAACAGAATGCTATTCAGCCATAAAAAAAGAATGAATTAATGGCAATCTCAGTAACCTGGATGGAACTGGAGACTAAGTTACTGAAGTGACTTAGGAATGGAAAACCAAACATCGTATGCTCTCACTTACAAGTGGGAGCTAAGCTGTGAGGATGCAAAGGCATAAGAATGACACAGTGGAATTTGGGGACTCAGGGGAAAGGATGGGGAGGGGGTGAGGGATAAAAGATTATGAATTGGGTTCAGTGTATACTACTCGGCTGAAGGGTGCACCAAAATTTTACAAATCACCACTAAAGAACTTACTCATATAACCAAACACCACCTGTTCCCCAAAACCTATGGAAATAGAAAATGTAAAAAATATATTTAAGTAATTTGCCCAAGATCCCATGAGTGGGTTGATTGAGGCAAGATTTGCCCTGAAGTCTTTTTGTCTCCAAAGCCAATATACTTGACTGCCTTATTACATCTCTCAGGGTTCTTCTAAGGATTGATTCAGATAATTCGTGAATATGTGTTCTAAATACTAGGGTACTGTACATATATCAGGCTTTAGCACAGGAGGTCAATTTTCACATTCCAGGATATCAAGGAGGCGTGCTCTAGAAATGTTATTAATCAGAACATCCTCATGTGCAAGTGATCCTATCCTGGTCCGCCAATCCTGTGTCCCCTCACTGATGAGGATGCCTTACTGGATCAGTAAGGGCCAGTCAAGAGACAGAAGCCAGTCTGTTATGTGAACAGAGGATCGAACATCAAGAATTGTTAGCAATATATAAAGTAGTTAACTGGGTAACTACAATGGTAAAAGGATAACTTTAAGATATCATATGGGCAGCAATGACAGGCAGCAGCCCCCATCCCCTACAGTTGAGGAAACAAAGGGAATAGGCTGGAATTATTTAAACTTAGTTTAAGGGAGGGTAGAGGCACACAAAGAGAAAAACCAGCCCTCAGAGGAGAGATGCTGGGCACTGATGCTGGTGCCTCTGAGTTCAGAGGCAGGGCCCTATGGGTTTAATATGCAGACTTCTGAGGCAGGGATGCAATGAGGTGCAGAGAGGCTGTATCTGCAAGTGTTGAAAATGTGGCAAACGGGATTCCACTGCTGCTGGGGAAGCCACTGCAGCTGCCAGTGGCAGGGGGTTTGCTGGTGTGTAAAAGAATAAACCAGGAAGGAGCAAGTACCGGTTCCCTCCTCCATCCTGCAGCTTTCCCCATAGTATCACTTATTTGCAGAGCCCAGCAAGGAGCAGCTGGCAGAGCAGAAGCCTGGTTTGCAGAGTCCTGGCCCCAATGTCACACAGCCAAATACAGAGTTTGTAGCTGAGGGAGAGTAACTTAATTACTGGCCCAGGTCACCTCTTTGACTACTGGACATCCAGACCCACACTTTTATATGTAGGGGTCAAGGCCTTGGCCCCCTCAAATTTCCCTGATAACTGTCAAAAGGCAGATTAATCGAAGACAAGGCATACAAATTTATTTAACGTGTGTAAGAGGAGAGCCTTCAGAATAAAGACCCGACCCCCTAAAAGTGGTTCAGAAGCTTGTATACCAACTTGAAGTTGCAGAAATAATACGGGCTCAGAGCATGGCTAAAAACAGGTTTAGGGGCCAGGCTGGTGGCTCATGCCTACAGTCCCAGCTGCTGGAGAGGTTGAGGCAGGATCACTGGAGCCCAGGAGGTCAAGGATGTGGTGAGACATGATCATGCCACTGCATTCCAGCCTGGGTGATAGATTGAGACCCTGTCTCAAAAACAAAGCAAAACAAAACAAAATAACAACCAAAAAAGTTACGGTGGCAAATTAGGTTTTAGTGACAAGATAACTTATAGGAAGGAGAATGGAGGAGGCTTAGGCTAGCAAAGGTATTCTTGTTATGTATCGTAGCTGAAACTTCACAGGTACCAACTCTTAGAGAGGATAGTCTCTAAGGATAGTCAGGTAAATGTTTCTTTCATATCTTTAAGGTGTCAGATTCAATTTATCTTTCCTAGATATGGATAAAGGCCTGGCTCTATTAATGCAAATTCTCTATAGATGCAAATTTCCCCTACAACAGACAGCTTTGCAGGGCCACTTCTGTTTGCTGGATCTCTGGCAGCAATCTCAAAATATGTCAGATAAATATCTTTGGGGGTAAAATATTTTTATTTCCTTCATATGCATATTTGAATTTCCATACAACAGCGAAACAGCTGTCTTCTTCTTGTAAGATGCAATTATCCTTTGTACAGTTGAGAAAACATTCTTTCCCTAACCCCAAAATCAGGGGGTCAAAAAATCTCGGCAATCATCACATCTATCTTTGGGTTCTGTTAATTCCTTAAAAGCTGAGTTTTCTGTTATCTGAAGACTAAACTGTAAATTTAATCTCCAATAAAACTTACATAATATAATGAGTGGAAGGAAAAACTAAGACGTGGAAACCAGCAGAGCTCAAGGTTACAGGATGGGAAGACAATATTCTGTGAATGGCTTAACAGTGAGAGGAGACCTTCCCACTTCCACCCTTGATTCCTGGGCCCGTGAATTCTGTGGTGTTGGAGAAAACAGCACCATATAACTATCTGATTGATAGCATCTACTTCATTCTGTAAGACAGAGTCCCATTTTTTTTAGGGTGGTGTCTCCTAACCAGCAATATAACTGAGTCTTCAGTAAACCATTCTACCTTTAAGTTGGGCCATTTCCTTTCAGATACTGGAGTATGGGTAAGGACCTGTTAATTCTATGGGCAGAAGCCTGTTGCTGCACTTACTTTGCTGTGAAATAAGTTCCTGGATCAGACATAATGCTGTCAAAATTCTTTGTCAGTAGATCAGGCATTCTGTGAGTCCATAGGGCAGTGCTGGCAGAAGCATTGTACACCAAGAAGGCAAATTCATATCCAGAATATTACAATGAGGACTGATTTCTGTCCCTTCTATGATGGAAGGGGTCTAATGTAATCGATCTGCCCCCAGGTGACTGGCTACTCCTCCCGGATATGGTGGCATATTAAGGACTCAGTGTTGGTCTCTGGGTTTGCCTAACTGTGCTAACTGAAGTACAAAGACAATTAAAAAGCTTAAAGTAAACAACACTGACAGTGATAGAATTAGTTAGGACACCCTTAAATAAATGTACCAATAAGATAAATACCTTAGAGCATGATCAAACCAATTATGGCACAGAATTCAGTTAAACATAGATTTATCTATCACCTGATCCAATGGACTTTGATAATCAAAATAATATTATTTTCACCAGGTTATTGATATCTTAATATTATTGCCATAGAGATTTTCTAAGAGTGTCACTAGGCACTCAGCAATGGCCTTAGCTAGGCCAGCCTTCGTGAGGGGAAGTCTGGGTTAAGCCCATGTGTAGCTTCTATCCCTGCCACCATGGCCACTGAGTACCTGGGCCCATTGAACGAGCACTGGGGTGACCAGATAAAGAGGCTTATTGACATCAACAGAACATGTCACTTTGTCCTCCTGTCTTGTGATATCCTTTGTGACTGTGGTTGTCCTTTGGTGAGCCTTCATGCAGAACACAAATGAAATGGGTTAGAACTGATGAACATAAACTTAGCAGATAGGATCACAAAATAGCAAGTGAAGAAACTCAGAGTTTTTATTGTTAGCTCATCCTGGTGGTAGACATGAAGGAAAATAGAATTTTTTTTTTTCTTTTTTTTTTTTGAGATGGAGTCCCATTCTGTCACCCAGGCTGGAGTGCAGTGATGCAATCTCGGCTCACTGCAACGTCCACCTCCTGGGTTCAAGTGATCCTCCTGCCTCAGCCTCCTGAGTAGCTGGGACTACAGGCATGTGCCAGCATGCTTGGCTAATTTTTTTTGTATTTTTGGTAGAGACAGAGTTTCACCATATTGCCCAGGCTGGTCTCGAACTCCTGATCTCAAGTGGTCTGCCTGCCTCAGCCTCCCAAATTACAGGCGTGAGCCACTGCTGGGATTACAGGTCTGAGCCACTGCACCTGGCAAAAACAAAATTTAAAATATGTTTCTATCAACTTATTCATCAAATATGTATCAAGAACCTGCTCTGTGTCTGGCATGAGGCTGGGTTCTGTATATACAATTGATAAGCATGACAGATACTGTCCCTGTCCTTGTTGTGTGTAGCTTACAACCCAGGGTGAGAAGCAGACTATTTTAAAGTGAAAAAGTGAATACACAAAATAATCGTGGCTCGTCAGAAGGACTGCGAAGGAAGTGAACAGAGGGAGTTACAAAGAGCAATGAGGTGGGGGTGATGACCACTCTTGGGGATGAAGTAGTCAAGGAGGACCCCTCTAAGAGAGTGGACTGAAGCAGAGGCCTGAAGGGAGGGGCAGGAACTTGAGTGGAAATTGGGAGGGACCGAACGTTCCTGAGAGAGGGATGAGAAATTGTAGGCAGGGCTCTGGGATGGGGAAGAACTCGATGGCCAAGAAATTGGTAAAAGATTGAAGAAAAAACAACCAGTGAAGGATAGAGTGCCTCAAAATGAGAGGTGATATTAGCGAGCTTTGTAGAGGTCACATCATCTACTAAGAGGCCATGATCATTCTAGATACAGATGAGAAGAGACCTGGATGGTTTTGAAGTATGGGCATGACATGACCTTCTTTACATAACAAAGATGTCAGCTCTCCCTAAATTAATCTAAAATTCAAACTGATCCTAACTTAAAAGCACCAGCGGTTTCTATTTTATTATTTTAAAAACCTAATTTGGGCTGTGTGTATATTACAGGAGTCAAGCATCAAAGCCAAGAGACCACGTAGATGGTATTGTAACCATCCTAGTAGGTAATGATGCTAGCTTGGACTAGGTTGATGGCAGCGAGAGTTGAAAGGAATGGCATCTTTCTAAAATATGGCTATACGGTCAGATTTATGTTTGTGATAGGCCAGTGAGATGTAGGCTTATGCATTTCCAAAAGACTGGAATAATATATGCATAAGTTTTATCTCCTGGGCCAACAAATAGGTTTACCTCCTAAGCTAACTCTCTTCAAATGGTAGTTGTGGTGAGCAATTCTGAGGTTCTTGGGAAAGAATGTGGATGAATTAGTGATGTCTGCTGCTATGCAGGAAAAAACTGTACTCGTAAGTGTGCCAGGCATTTGCTTTCTCTGGATTAAATGGTTCCTTTCACCTCAGTGATTCTTATCCTTTGTTGAGCAGAAGAATTACCTTGGAAGTGGGGTTAAAATGCAGGGACTGGCACTTCATCCTTTTGAAATTTTAATCGAAAGCTTTGGGGTACGTTCTGGGTAGCTATATATATATATATATATATTAAACAAACTCCAAGGCAATTCAGATGTTGACCAGTTTGAGGATCTGATCTAAAATACCATCATCCATATTTCAAGAGTTTTTGTAAAGACAGTGGTGTTGAAAATTTCAGATGATGGATGCTAAGTGACAATGTTTCTATAAGAAAATCACATGCCTCTGGAGTTATAAATTTATTTCATAAGATAAGACCATACTATTATAAAAAATCCTATCTTTTTGTTTCTTCAACTTTTATTTTTAGTTCAGGGGTACATGCGCAGGATGTGCAGGTTTGTTCCATAGGTAAATGTGTGCCATGGTGATTTGCTGCAGATCAACCCATCACCGAGGTATTAAGCCCAGCATCTATTAGCTATTCTTTCTGGTACTCTTCCTCCCTTGACAATACGCCGACAGGCCCCAGTGTGTGTTGCCCGCTATGGGTCCATGTGTTCTAATCATTCAGCTCCCACTTATGAGTGGGAACATGCAATGTTTGGTTTTCTGTTCCTGCTTTAGTTTGCTGAGGATAATGGCTTCCAACTCCATCCATGTCCCTGCAAGTGACATGATATAGTTCCTTTTTATGGCTGCCTACTATCTCTTTATTCACTATTTTAACTCAGGGACCTCCAGGAAAGGAAGCACCGTTACTGACTGGCGTTGAAAGAATTTGTTTTTCAGTAAACCTTATTTTTCAGAGAAGTTTTAGGCCACAGCAAAATGGAACAGAAAGTAGAGATCTTCTATATTCCTCCTTCCCCTACACAGACACAGCCTCCCCTACTACCAACATCCCCCACCAGAATGATGCGTTTGTAATGGTTGATGAGCCTACACTGATATATCATTATCCCCCAAAGTCCATGGTTTACATTAGCGTTTGCTCTTGGTTTACATTAGGGTTCTATAGGTTTTGGCAAATAGATAATGACATGTCTCTACCACCATGACATGATACAGAGCAGTTTTGCTGTCCTAAAAAATCCTCTGTTCGCTGCCTTTTCATCCCTCCCTCCCCCTCAACCACTGACAACCACCGATCTTTTTAGTCTCCATAGGTGCACTTTCCAGAGTGTCATATAGTTGAAATTACACAGTGTGTGGCCTTTTCAGATTGTCTTTCCTCACTCAGCAGCATGTAACTAAGCTTCCTCCACATCTTTTCAAGGTTTGATAGCTCACTTCTTTTTCATGCTGAATAATATCCTATTGTCTAAATGTACCACAGTTTGTCCATTCTCCTACTAAGGAATGTCTCGTTTGCTTCTAAGTTTTAGCAGTTACAAATAAAGCTGCTATGAACATCTGTGTACAGGTTTGCGTGTGGACATAAGCTTTGACTCCTGTGGGTAAATACCAAGGAGTAAAAGGAATCATTGTTGACATGTGTTTTCCTTTGTGTACAGGTGGATGGACCTTTAAGAAATTCTGTGAGTAGGCGGGTGGGTTCTCCCCCTCACCCCTCTGTTAGACTCATGCAGTAATCCAGCTTAAGCATTAACTTAGGTTTCTGGACGTCAATCTTAAGATCCAGGACCCAGCAAGGTTGGTAGGTACCAAGCAGAATTTAGTGGGCAGGAGTGTGCTTCCTACAATGCCACATGGACAGAGGGACAGTCCAGGTGCTCTTTTTAACTTAACAGAGATGAGAATGGAGCTGCTGCGTTGTATTGCCAAGTCAGGCGCTGACTTCGCTGTGGCCTTGGAAAGTTACTTAGCCTTTCCCTATCTAGAGCAGGGCTCATGATCTCTAATGCTGAAAAAGTTCACACAAACGAGTGAAGTGAACTTGATGTAAGAAAAGTCAAGTTTATTTTCCATGACCTACGACATAAGAACAAAACAATACGACCATGCATCATCTTGGAGATTATGATACTCTGTCATAAGAAAAACTTGACAATCAATCACAACTTTTGTTTCCCCTCCCAGTGTATTGGGAAGACACCAGGGAATGGTGGGGACTGTGGCCAACTGGACAGTTAATATCCCACTTAACAGGGGCAGCTGCCAATCAGCTCCAGCTCCAGCATTGTTGACAGATCTTCCAGAAAGGGAAGAGAAGCCAAATATTTCCATTTTTAAAAAAATGTAGATTGCCCAGTACAGTCAAACACACCTTTACTGCAAACATGGTCGACATGGTAGCTGCTTGGGACTCTAGTGCAGAGAAGAATCAGTGCCTCTCCCAGGTAAAATGCTTATTACTCCTTTCCAGCTTTGCCCAGTGTCCAAACCAAGCTAGTAATCATTCTGCTGAACTTGCCATGGTATCTCCTCAAACATACTTGGCTTATCCTGTTTTCTCCTGCGAGAACGCGGCCTCCCCTCATCTCTCATTGTCACCTTTTGAAAGCTTATCCATCCTCCCATCTCAGGAGCTACTTCTTTCTAGAAGCTTTTCCAGTTGCCTCAAGGAGCTATTAACACATTTGTGTGAATTGATTTAACCACCAGAAGCAAAACCTACGGCTTTGAAAGATTAGGACAAGGGTCTGATAAATTTTTCTGTGACTTGCTTTTTAAAATAAGTAACCACAATTAAGTTGTTTTAGCCCATGCACTTCAGGAGATCTAGTCTTTACTTTCAGTTGTCTGTTAGGTCCATTCTGTTTACTAGACAGATGTTAATAAAAACTATGCGAGCCTGAACGAATTCTCGGCCAAATTTAGTCTTGTCTGTCATCTTGATTGGATTAATTCCAAATTCTAAAATGATTCAGTCCACAATAGCTCTAGGGGATGAAGAATTTGCCTTACTTTGTTGTTCACTCACTTCCTAAGACTGTGAGTTGTCAAATCCCTAGACTGTAAGCTCTTCAAGGAGCAAGAAGCGCATTTTCTCCATGTCATGTAATTTTTCTAAGGTGCTTAGCAGCATTCTGTACCCTGTGGAGTACTCAGTACGTGTTGTTTGATGTTGCTGACAAGACCTAAAAAACAATCCCTTAAAAAAAAACCCATTAAAATGTAGCAAAACCGATGTATTATTTTTTATCTTTTCTCATAAACCATAAGATATGTATATCAAAGTGATAATTTATATGAAGCATCTGCTATCCTTCACATAAGTATGGTTTATATGAACTACAAATACCTTTCATCAACATTAAAGAAGCTTAAATTGGAAAAAAAATTTCGGTGACTTGGCAGGAAGGAATTCTATAATGTCAGGTACATTTGCGTCCAAAGGGTTATACAAACATGTCATCCAAACACAAAATAATTTTTTATGCCCTACAGCCTCCCTCCAGAGAATGGTATAAAAAGACTACATTTTATAAAGCAGAGATTCAGTTATCATTCAGGGAGCCCCAGGACACTGGCATTCAAGTGAGAGTCTTGGCTAACACCCAACCTGTATTTCTAGACATCAATTGGCTTCTCCTTGCACACTTTTACAGCAGTTGGAGGTCATAACCTCAAGATGGCATCCTTTTCTCTTGGCATTATCTCTTGATTATGTTTACATTACAATTTTAAAGTTCATTGTGTATGGTCTCTTTAGATTTGCATTTCCTCTTATAAGGAAAATGTTTATAAGCCACCTAAGGTCATAACAGGAAAATAAATGGAATGGAGGAATACATTTTTTTTTCAGCTCAGGTGCAGCATGGAAAAATTGTGCTGTTCTGCCTAGAGAAAAACACTTTAGTGCTTAAAGGAAATCAAATGTCAGCCATTCTTTATTCAACGTGTGTTCATTGTTGGAACTAAGAAATTTTTCTACAAATAAATATAACTAAAACTCTTGAAAGCTGTCAAATCACAGCCTAGTAACAAAGGAAGTCAAAAGAAGCATCATTTATCACGCTGTTATTCCTATTCACATGCTGGAAAGATTTTTTTTCTGGGACTCATCTGGAGAAAATTGCTGTCAATGTCAACTTGAATTGTCCTCTTCCTCTCTTCCCACATTACCCACTGCTGTACCATGGATGCCCTGTGGAAAATGGGTTACAGTCTCCTGAATCCTTTCTGCCACCCAGACACTCTGAGGGCTTTATGATCCATTGTGAGGGTTATTAGTGAGAAGGGAGAGCAAGGTGACACTGAGTGTCTGAGGACGGCAAGTTCTTAGAGGTCAGCCTGAGAAAAGCCTTTTCAAAACTTGAATATTTCCTTACAACTTTGGCAACAAGAGATGATGCCAGACTAGGACACGAAGGTATTTAAAGATGGCAAGAGCAAGAATAAAATGAGGCTATTAACTAGCTGGGTGCCTTAGAAGAGTTGGCAACTGGCAGAGCAGATGGAACACTCTATGTGGAAGTGAAGACCTGAGTTTAAAGCCTGAGTCTTCCTCCACCTTCCTGTTTGCAGTGGCACATAGTAGGCACCTTAAAAATATCTGATGACCTGGGTAGTAATAGCAATACAGTAACAAGATCTCCTACTTATTGACCACTTCCGGACAATTCACTAGCAATAACAATGCTATTAGAGACCGCTATTCCCATTTTAGAGATGAGAAACAGAGGCTCACAAAACTCACTTAGCTCCATGGTTCTCCATAGAGAATATTTTGCCCCTAGGGGACATTTGCCAATGTCTAGGAATATTTTTGGTTAGCATGACAGGGGAAAGAAAGCTACTGGTTTACATTGGGTAGTGGCCAAGTATGCTGCTAAACATCCTACAATGAATAGGATTGGCCCTGCAACACAGAACTATTCATTCCAAAATGCTAGTAGTGCTGCAATGGTAAAACCTTGATTCTTGATTAACTGATGGAAACTTTTTATTAAATCCTAATCTCTGCCTCCAAGCATATTCTTCTAACCACAGTGCTTTACCACCTGACCAGTATAATCTGATTGGGCACCTACCCAAGCACATGCTCAATAACTACTGGTTGAATAAATGATGAAAGGGATTTGAAGAATTGTTTTACTTTAGGAATTTTTCTTTACCTTTCTGGGTCTCAATTTCCTCAGCTGTAAAATGGTTTAGTGACTTTTTTCACTTGCGCATACTTCACAGTATTATTATGCAGTTTAGGTGGGCTAATGTATTTGAAAGTTCTTTACTAGTTGTAGAAAAAGAATGCATAATAAGAGCTTTTTACCATAGAAGCAAGTGTTAAGATAGAAGAAAAAAAATAAGCGAAGGGAACCCAGGAAACAGCAATGAAAACTCAATACATAATGTTGAAATTTAAGGATAAGATTTCAGTATGCACAATAGATAATATTAGCAGAAAGAAAAAGTACTCATGATAATCACCTCTGAAAACTGAGAATCTTCAAGCCAATTCATCCTGGTCCTAAGTTCCTGGTACCCTGGGGTCTCACAGCCTTCCCTTTCTGATTATTTACTTCCTAGTCGTTTAATTAAAAACAACAAAGTCCTTTCATTGGCAGCAGTTAAGTGCTTTTTCTTAGGTCTTATTAACAGTCACTCAATAAAATGCCCCTGGCTGTTGATAGAAATTATTTCTACTTGAATCAAATGGCATTTTGTAGTATTTCTTGCCCCATTTGGGACTGTTTCACAAATTCCCTGAGGTGGTCATCGTGAACTTACCAACCTATGATCTGATGTTGAAGGCAGTTTTCTGTCCTTGATTCAAGTGGTGAATTTTAGCCATTTTAAATTGCTCAGTGACATCAGCCCTCCAGAAAAACAAGAACAGATGGGAGGGATTTGCCACCCCCGTGTTGGGCCCCCTCAACCCTGATCTAAGCAAACAAGACTGTTGATCCCTCTTCTCTTCCATAACAAATCTCCTTTTGGTGTTTTGCCCTTGGCCATAAAGGAAGCAACCCATGCTTGTGGCTGTTCCCAGGCTGTTGCTACAGCTGCTGCAGATGTGCTACTTGGTGGCAGCCCACAGCTATCACCATCATTGCAATCATTTTATTAAGAACTAGCATGAGGCCAGCACCTTTTGAGCATTACTGTGTGGGGAGGAACAAAGGATACATGTAATAATGACAAATTCTCTAGTCCCTGATGTCTTAAAATACATTTTTGCCTAACTACTCAATGTATTCTGGGAAGGCTCTCTAAGCAAAAGATGCTATCAAAATGCATAATGTTAAATAAAAGGTCATTTTAAAATCCTACAAAAATACAGATGAGTTGGGCTTTACTTATTATGAGTCACCAATACAAGACAGACAAGGTACATTATGAAATATATTCCATAAACAGGACATTCAAAAAGGCAAAATCAGAAAGAATGGGAGTGACACATCCTTAAGTACATGCTATTATGAAATCTGGGGATTATGTTAGCCTTTGCTTGTCTGCAGATCTGCAGATTGACATATTTTTATCTTATATCATCACTTGTAACGTACTTTAGCTCCACTTCTCCCCTCTAGCCACAGGAAAAAAAAGAGAAAAACTTCAGAGTTTTTTCAAGGGAAATAACTTTCTAGTTCACATTTAGCATTTAAATGTATTTCTATTATTTGGGGGCCAAAGACGCCTTTCTGCCCACTGATGTCAGCTGACCCGTTGACTTCCTCCCCTACCTGACTTTCTGAAAGAACTTTAAATAGATGGGGTTTTTAAATTGTTGATTTCCCTCTGCAGGAAGACATAGATATTTTATGCCTCTGAAGTGTTATAATACATAGAGAAAACAAAAATGTTCTTCTGTTTGCCAAAACATGCAGGGTTTTTTTGGTTTGTTTGTTTGTTTGTTCACTGGAATATAGTTAACTTATTTTCTTAGCCTCATTCTTTGTAGTTGTCTTGCTTAAAAATTTGTTTAATTAACACATAATAATTGTACAAATTTATGGATTACATAGTGATGTTTTGATATATGCAATGTATGGTGATCAGATCAAGGTAATTAGTACGTCCATCATCTCAGATTTTATTTCTTTGTGTTGGGAAACATTCAGTATCCTCCTCCTAGCTATTTGAAACTATATAATATATTGTTAATTATAATAATCCTATAGTGCTATAAAACAGGGGTCCCTAACCCCCAGGCCACAGTCAGGTACCAGGCATTACTGCCTGAGCTCTGCCTCCTGTCAGATCAGTGGCAGCATTAGATTCTCATAGGAGCGCAAACCCTACTGTGAACCGCACATGCGAGGGATCTAGGTTGTGTGTTCCTTATGAGAATCTAACGCCTGATGATGTGAAGTGGAAGAGTTTCATCCTGAAACCATCCCCCCAACCAATCCCCCCACCCCCCAGATGAAAAAATTATCTTCCACGAAGTTTGGTCCCTGGTGCCAAAAATGTTGGGGACCGCTGCTATAAAACACTAGAAGTTATTTCTCCTATCTAGCTGTAATTTTGTATCCTTTTTTTCTTGACTCCACCACTTTCTAGCTATGTAGATAAGTCACTTCACATTCTGCACTTCAGTTTATTAACCTCCAAACTGAAACCTTAGGATTAGTCTGTTTTTAAGGTCCCCCTCTCTTCTAAACATTAACATTATTATCACCAGTTTTTTTTATTTATATGGCACGTTTATACTTCACCAAACACTTCCATATAAACTCTACACATTGTTTCTTTGATTATAGATTCCTTAATCTTGATCACGTGTGTCAGGAATATCTACTTGTTTGTGTGCCTGAGTGGGTATTACCAGGCCAGTTAGGAAATCAAAATTTTGTTTTTGTTCAATTTCAGTAAGTTTCCTTAGTCGAAGTTTTTGAGTGAAATCACCACTCCCAGTTTTCATCTAATTCAGAGATCTCTGTTGCACTGTGCCTTGTTTGCTTTTGTGGAAGCAAAGTAGGTGTGTTGTGAATTACAAAAGTTATCAAATGGGTGAATTCCTTACTATCTTTCATTGATAGCAGAATTTTCAACTCTATGAAATCAAAGTAGTAAAATCAATCTACTTTGATTGTGAACTTAAGTTCAGGGACAGAGTTTCCCTCACAATGAGCTGCATAGTCTTAACCTGCCATAGGGTTTTCTTACAGTTCCTTTCACTTCTATCAGGAAGAGAGAATTCTCCTCCAGCATCTTTCTCAGTAGAGTCTGAAAGCCCCTTTCCCAGAAACCCTCTAGTAAATGTCATCTTGCATCTGATTGGTGCGTGTACTTTGTACGAAAGTATCCTAATTCCATTACTGTGATCAGGTGCATAGAATCTGTCGAATGGCTTAAACCAGGGAAGACACTCACCTAGAACTGAGGATGGGTTCAGCTTTCCCCAAAGTGCGTAGGCCACATGAGGAAATGGTGGATATGGATTGAAATTTAGGATATTTTTACAAAGGAAGTGGAGAAAAGGATGTTTAGTTGAATCTTGGGTATGCCCTTTACTTGGGCAAGTGACTTAAACTCCCTAACCATTAATGGTCTCATCCGAGTTGAGGATAAAAATCTTTCTTTCCCCAGTACCAGTGAGTACATCCAGTGTCCACATCTTAGTTTGCAATATCCTTCTCCCATAAAAAGAGCCAGGGCTCCTTGTTTGAAATGGCTGATCCTTGTTTGAAATGGCTGGGGTAGGCAATACACAAGCTGAGCCTGGATCATCATTAGAGCCAAAAAGTTGAAAAGTGCTCAAAAAAAACCCCCCAAATGGTGGGCATATGTCAAGGGGACCTGGGAGCCAACAGAAAGAATTCTCAATGCCCAAATTTGAGCAAGAAATTAAATTATATACTGAGTTATAACTCAAGATATAAAATAAACTTTCCTAAGTCCATACTGTAATAAATAATTGGTTGAATTAATAAATTAGGAAGGAGACAGAAATGGAAAACAAATTTCCCATCCAAAAGAATTCCAAATAGCTTAAATAGATACACCCCAAAGACGTGGAGCAAAACTTGCCCCATAAGTTTGGACTCTATGTAGTTACTTACTTCAAAGAAAGCAGTATAGAGTGGGAGGAGAGGAAAAGTAACTGTACAGTAAAGAAATCTGGAAACCTTTGCCTTAGCCAGGTGATCAGGTTTGCTATCAGTGAGAAGTCATGTCGACAGCATATAGCTTTGATATGACATATTGAGAATGGCTCTTCACTTCTGTAGTCTTCATCCCCCAAACCCATAAATAAACCTATCCATGAGAAAAACTCTAGACAAACCCAAATCAAGGGACATTCCACAAAATACCTGACCAGTACTCAAAACTGTCAAGGTCATCAAATGCAAAGAAAGTCTGAGAAAATGTCACAGCCCAAGGAATCTGAGACATGATAGCAAAATGTAATGTGGTGTCCTTAATGGGATCCTGGAACAGAGAAAGGATGCTGGGAAAAAATCTAATGAGGTCCAAATAAATTAAGAACTTCAGTTAATAATGAAGTATCAATGTTTGTTCATATGTTTTGACAAATGTACCATGGTAATGTGAGATGTTAACAAGAAGGGTTGCTGGGCGTGGGATAGACAGGAACTTTCTGTACTATCTTTGCTACTTTTCTGTAAGTCTAAAATGATTCTAAAACAGCTGATTTAATACAAAAAAGAACCTTTCTTACAGAATTGTAATCACAAATGAGCCTTTGTATGCTATAAAGTGCCTAGCCTATGCATGGTAGGCACTTGGTATATTTAGTCAGTTCAGCCACCATTGGCAATAGCTGTATTCACCCTTAACCCTTCCAATCCATCCTCTGCATGAGCCAGAATGATGTTTATGTAATGCTCATCTGAACTTCTCATCCCTCCTCCCAATATGTCTCACCCTAATCTCTAGCTTTAAATTTTTCAATGACGTCTTATTGCTTCTAGCATGTTCATTGAGACACTTAGATTTTCCATGACCTACAAGACCCCACACACAACTTGGCCCTGCCTACCTTCCCAGACCATCCCCATTTCACTCTCCTCCTCATCCTCGCTCCAGCCACACTGACCTGCTTCCAGCATTTCCTCTGGCCACAGGCTATTGAGACATGCTATTTCTGTCTGAAATGCTCTTCATTACTCTTTGCCTGGTTAACCTCTACTTATCTTTAGTTCCCAATTCAAGAGCTGCTAAGCCAGACTTCTTTCACATAATCTTGTTTTCATCCTTTGCAGCAATTATCTCTTGATAAGTTTACATTAATGTACATGGTTATTTCATTAATGTTCGCATTCCTCATTAGATGATCAATTCCATGAGAAAAAAAACAGTTTCTTTATACTCTTCATTGTATTCTCAGGACCTGTACCTTGTCTGGAACAGGCTGTGCTTAATAAACATTTGGAGAAAAAAGGGAAAGGAGAAGGAAGGAAAGAAGAAACTGCCTCTGTACCATCCTTTTTAGAAACTGGTTATTTTCCAGATATTCAGATCTCTTAAATAAGAATTTTGAAATGTTAAACTAGTTTCTTGACCTCTCAGCTTCCAATTCTTTTCAGTAGCAAAGTGAAGGAAAGTATTAAAATGGACTAGTTTGAAAATCCTGTCACTCACTGAACACTAGAGATTTCACAGATGATTTCTGAAGCACTAAAATTTAGAGTTGGAAGAAAGTGCCTGCAGAAGGTGTACACAAGGCAGTCATGAGTAGTTAGCATCTCTAGTGCTTTTTGGGCTTCCTTGCAAGAATTCCCAATTAAGCTCCAGTCCATTCTGGCATTTTCTGGTCATTTAGTGATTCACTGCTTCCTAGGGGTGTAGATTCCCTGTGCTAAAGTAGGATAAACAGTGAAAAAAATAGCTCCTGTGCTTATCCTTAATTTCCAAAAAAAGTGGAGTTCTTTCTTTGATTCCAGAAATACTTGCATTGTGGTACAGCCACAAAATCTGTGAACTGTGAAATAGGATTCCAATTACTTAAGAAGGAAGGCTCTACCTTTCCAAATTGTCTCTGTCCCTTGTGCTGCCAAAACTTGCTCACTAGCATTTCCTCTGACTATTTTCTTACTGCCTTTGAATTTCTTAGTTAACAAGACAGCCTGACAATAAATACTTCGTAATGCATCAACAGATACAAACACAATGTGTCTCTTTTGTCATGATTTTCCTCCAAATGAGGTCCTCTGGAGAAGAAAAGCCCTGAAGTGCCATTTTTCTCCCTCAGTTTTCATCCACAGGCAGCACCCTTTATTTTCCCCTACCTGTTACAGAAGTCAGTCTGAAATAAAATGTGGAATAAAGTGGAGGAATCTTGGGGATGATGTAGATATGTTATAGTCATCGAGTCAGTGACTGGAAAACCTCAGCTCTTCAAAATGACACTCTGTAACAAGGCCCCTGAGGGACTGCATTACATGGGAATCCAGTGTAGGTTTTTGTTCATGCAGACTTGTCAAACAACAAAAATCTTGCCCACCATTTATTTCTTTCTTCTGGGCCTATGAAGATCAGGAGAGGAGCCAGCTATAGTTTCTGCCCTCAGAAGTTTCTAGTCTTGTAGGAGGATTAGATGTGTATGCAAATAATAATAACATCAAGGTAGAACAAAGTGAGGGCCGGTGGAAGGGCAATAGAAGGAAGATCCATTTGCTTCTTTCTTTCCACTAATACTATTTATTGAAACTTTAACACAGGCCAGGCCCTGTGCAAGTCTCTAAGGTTATGATGTTGAGCAAAAGCCATGGAACTCATATCCTAATGGAGAAACAGAGGTCAGTCAGGTGACCACACCAACAGATATACAATTACAGACTAACCTGGGTTCTGTGATGGAGAGGGCATGGTTTTTTGAAAGTCTTTGAGAAGAGTCTGGGAGACACAGGCTGTGGTGAAAAGCCTGCCCTAGGGCAGAAGGATGGCAGGTGCTAACTTAGGGAAGAGTAGGGGAGGAGCCTGTTAGACATGGCAACAGCACATCTGAGGTGGGTTCTGAAGCCAGGAGATCCTAGTCATGCAGAGATGAGTTCCCAGCCGAGAAAACTGTCAGCAAAGACAAGGAAGGGAAATGCACGGAGCAGGGTGGGGGAATCACCAAATGGTCAATTCAGCAGGGTCACAGGGAACATGGCGGGAGTGGAGGCTGGAAAGTTGGGCGCTGAGCCCAGACCATGAAGAACCAGGATATGTCCTCATCATTTCTAAAGATTACCTCATGGAATCCACATATTTTCACAACCTCTCAGGGCTGTAGTGTAGGAATGAGCCTCTAAACTCCCACCACAACCACCACCAATATTGTCACTGTTTCACACAGAAAAATTCTTGGTTTCATAGTTTTGTATTATGAGCATCTGGATGGTACTTTCGTTTTTAAAAGAGCTACACTGCTTTTTTAAAAATTGAAAATCATCTTCATGGACAATGGGAGACAGGACCAGATGTGTGCTTTAGATCAATCTGAGGCAGTGGAAGATAGAGAGGAGGCAGGGAGACAAGTTCAGCCACTATCACAGCAGTCCAGGGGAGACATGTCAAGGGGCTGAAGTAAGGAAGAAGTAGGTAATGAAGAGAAAGACACAAACGTATGGAGAGCTGCCAGACAGAGGAGGACAGGAGAGCATTTGGCGAATGATTAGATGCGTGTGACAATGAGAGAAGAAAGTCAAGGAGATGCTGAGGTTTCAGGCCTAAATGCCTGGAAGAGCCAAAGCCATTTATAACGATAGATGATTCTGCTTGAGGGACAGCTTGGGGTAGGGTGGGCCGATATGTTCACTTCATTTGTATGATTTCACTGATTCCTCATACCAGCCCAAAGAAGAAGGCACTGTGCTTATCCCCATTTTTCAGAAAAGGAAATTAGGCTCATAGGCATGAAGCCACTGTTTCAATCTCAGAATTTCCAGATGGCTGACTCAACTTGGCTCTTAGCCACTGTGCATTATATCTCACCTGGACAATTTCTGCAGCTGCTCAAGTTTTTTTTCCTTGCCTACTCTCCGTCTTCCGCTGCCCCAAGAGTAATCCAGAACACAAACCTGATTATGGTACTCCTTTCCTCAGTAACCTTTAATGGCTCCCCATTGCCTGTAGAGGTACTTTTCTTTTTTAAAAGTTGTGTAACAGTTTTTTTAAAAGGAAAGTTTATGGAAGGATCTTGATATAAATTATAATTAATTTATCAATGATTCTGCACCCAGTGGAGGACAAATATGAGACAGCTTTATTTTTTTCCAGTTTTTACCTTCAGCATTGCTGTGCCAGAACTCCCTCTTCCATCTCCTAATGACTCCTTGTATAGACTTCTTAGATTTCCAGTCGCTTTCAAAAACCCAGTCTCATTTACAATGTCAATTTTATATCCAACTTAAAGCTCATAACCTCCCTGCCTCTTCTGTGACTGATTTTCCAGGGTCAATGAAGGGAGTTGAAAAGTCTTGGGCAGTGCTGACGGGGAAAGGCAAAGTTCATTTTACTTAATTCGGCTGGTGACCGCAATCTCCTCTCCAGTTATTTCACTACCTCTCCATTGGTCCCACTGTGTGGTGGCAGCTAAGTGCTGGTGCTCCCATGAGAGACGTGGATGAGTTACTTGGGAGCCCATCAGTGGGAGCCCCTACTCTTAGGGAGATCTTCATCAGCTTCCTGTCTTCCAGCCACACGTAAGCTCCCATCTCTGAGACTTCATTCTAGAGCTTCCTATAGCCGGGACTATAGGAAGCATCTGGACCAGCATCTCTCTGGACCAACATCCACCTCTAGGATGAAGCTTCAGTAAGATGGCCCTAGTTCAGCTATAATACCTTCTTCAACATGCATTTAACCTATAAGAAACCCACACAACTTTGACACACCAAATAGTGGCAGTAGAAATAGAGCCACAAGTACCCCACTCCAGTGGGCTGTCTCCCTCTAATTCTTTGTGTTTTAGATCTGCTCAACTAGACACAAGGGCAAGTCAACCAGCTGGCTGCAAAGCAGACTTCCAACAGAACCATGAAAACAAGATGCTCACTTTTTTTCAGGAATCCCAATCTCTAAAGGTTATTTTCTTGAAGGGAAGCAGCAGGAAGCACCACAAGTGGGGTAAAGAAAAGCCACAGCAATCTCCTTTCTCAGGCTAATGCCTTGGGAACCCTGAGGGGTTTCTTTTTCTTTCTAACCAGTCCCTCTCCTCTCCTTTCACTGTTTTCTTCTCATATACAACTGGTGAGAAAAGTCATTGGAATGCTGACTGGGGATAGTAGGGCCAGGCTGGACACCTTTTAATAAGCCCTGGAGGGTATGAATGTTCCACCAAAATTTATGTCTCCAATTCCTGAACACCAGGAAGAATCCCATTCGACACTCTGCTGCAGAAGTGTCCTTAGGTCAGCACGGTTTCGCTTTTGCAATTTTGTTCATGTAAAAATCATATGTGATAATATGCATGCATTTAGGCTTAAAACATTTTTTAGCAGGCAAAGAATGCTATAAACCTGGGGCCCAGAAATCTCAACTTCTCCCTCACTTATCAGGGAAGAGAAACTGGCTGAAGATGTTCTTCTCTAAAACGAATTCATTGCAATTTCTTTCTTCTGTACAAGATAAGTGTGGTTTCTCATTCCAGTGAAAAAAAAATTCCTGAGAAACACAGATGTTAGAATCAAGCATTAATTTTTTTCTTCCTTATGAAATAGTGACATTAGCAAACCTAAAAAGTTAACTAAAAATGGAATTTAGTGAGAAAGGAGGGCAATATATTTTGCCTTACTGGAAAAAGAATGGGGATTTTCTACTTTTATCTTAAAGCGAAGTAAATAACGAGATAATATGGTTGCCTTCTAGAAACCTCCTCATTGTGCCTACTTCTACCCCACCCCCAGATTTTCTGCATCTCTTATTCTGATTCTGTTCTGTGCAGCATCTCAGGCTTTTAAATCAAGGAGAGGGGATTGTGTGTTTACATGACCCTTTACCTGCAAGCAACAGGTTGAGGGTGTGGTTTGTGAGTGTGTCCGGATCAGCAGCCTTGTGACGGAATGTTAGAAGACAGTGAATGCTTCCAGTCACTCTATTGCTGCTGTCTCCTGGAACAAGGAGGCTTGCAACATAAATATGCATACAACACAGGGGTCAGCAAGACCCCAGTTGTTTAACCCCTGTGTAAGATATTACACACCTCAGTGAAAAAAACCTCCGAAGCACTCCAAAGCAGAATTCCGGAAATACCTGTCTGGATTGTTCGTGCAAACCTGGTACCTTCTTGAACAAATTTTTTCACCACATATGAACTGTCAAAATTCTCATTCTTATCTCTTTTCTTCCTCAAATTATTTTAGATCTCAGCCCAGCTGGTAATACTGGGAAGGGTTTAACAGCTAGAGGATTAACATCATGAAGTTAAGCCTCCATGTCAGTTTAGTAATATTCTCTTTGCCCCCATAATCAAATGTTGTCAGGGCAAACATCTTACTTTCCTGAGGTCAGCATTTACAGCAAGGTTTCTCAGCCTCAGCACCACTGACATTTTAAGCTGGGTAATTCCTTGTTGCAGGGGCTGTCTTGTGCATTGTATGGTGTTGAACAGCACCCCGGGCCTCTACCCCCTGTTGGCAGTGGCACTTCTCACCCTCCATTGTGACAACGAAAAATGTCTCTAGACTTTACCAAATGTCTCCTAGGGACAAAATTGCTCCCCCTTCTCTATCCAAGTGACAACTACTAAGAACTTATAGAGATCATAGAATTTTGTCAGAAAAATCCCAATCTGAGCTAGTGTCAAATCTAAACCTTTGTGGGTTTTTCTGGTTTTTTGGGTTTTTTGTTGTTGTTGTTTTGGTTTTTCTGTTTTTGGTGCCAGTGGTGAGGAGGAAGGTGAAGAGACTAGTTGGGGGAGACTTGACCCCTTTGTCTTATAAATTGTGATGGCTAATGTCACAGTTTATGAAGACTATTTCCTGAATTTCTGCAGCTTTGTTTCTCTGATAATAAACTGAAGGTTGCCATGAAATTAATCACTCTAGAGGGGTTTGCAGAGGGAGGTATAGCTCCAACCCTTGGCTATTCTCCAGTGTTGGCCAGTATAAATTGCCAGTGCCTGTTGGTTTAGAGATTAATTATTAATGATAAAGAAGCTTATGAATTTTTCAGAATTTTCTCCTCTTGGGGTGCATGTCTGACTTCCTATCAGGAGCATAAGATCCCTTCCAACCCTCCTGCATCAAAGCCCCAGGCTGTCACCCAGGGCGCTATCTTGTTCCATGCAGGCTGGCTGCATATGTTGACTCTAAAATTTTTAATCAGCCATTTTCCAACTCAACTGCACATGTCAGGCTGTAGAGACAGAATCTATTAAGCACCATCAGAAACCAGCAGGGGCCTTGTGGCATCATGATTTGATATCTCTATGGCAGAATTTCACAATAAAAAATTCACAGGAGTACACAGTTTGCTGAAATGTCAGCAAAACACCTGCAGGACTTAAAAGGAGGTGAAACACCATCAACAGCAACAATAATAATCCCTGAACAGTCCTTTCAACTTCTGGAAGAATTTTCACAACTATTTAGGTATCTGATTTTCCCCAAACCCTATACTTTTAGATGACCCACTTATTTTCTATGAAATAAAATGAATAGGTAGCTGATCCTGTCATCCTTAATCAATTGAATTGATAATGATGACCATTACGGGTTGAATGATAAAAGCATAGATAATTTTTCAATTTTAAAAAATCACATAGACCATCTTAGGATATTGACAGTTCCCTGTTACATGGAGGATGAAATATTTATAGGCAATCACTCAACAAATATATATTGAACACCTCTTTTGTGTCAGGTACTTGCTGAGATATTAACCTGAAAATCATTTGGGTTTCACTTCATCTTAAAGCCATTTCTCAAAAACGTATTTTTCCACTCTCTTACCTTACAACACCACAAGCATCTTGTTGAAAGGCATCATTTTACAAATCAATTCTGTGTCTAGGAATGTTAACATAAAAGGGCAGGGTATTGATCTGATATATATATATTTGGTATTCCTTTTTTTTTTTTAATTTTATGGGGCTGGGACTTAATGCATATGGTCAGATAAAGACCAGAGGGATCCCTCTGGACATGGGGTGGGAAGTTGGGTGAGAATAATGATTGATATTGAGCTTTTTGCCAGACTGGTGAGGTGAGGACTAGGAAACATGGTTAGGCTGATTTAAAACAAAATTAAGAAATGCCCTGTATCTTATGTGGTCATGTTTGTGAACCAAGATTCAAACTCATAATATCTGTGACCTCCACTGCACTTTCAGGGGCTATAGGGAATCTTGGCTCCTCTACCTAGAGAGTTTTTCTCTTTCCTCCCCTCACCTCCGCACCACTCCCCTCCCCACCATTCCCCTCCCCTCCCCACCATTCCCCTCCCCTCCCCACCCCACCCCTCCCCTCCCCACCCCTCTCCTCCCCTCCCCATTCCTACCTTCTCCTCCCCACCCCTTCAGACTTTCTGTTACATTTTGTGTCATTTTACTTTCTTTTCTTTTTTTTTTTTTGAGATGGAGTCTCACTCTGTTGCCAGGCTAGAGTGGAATGCAGTGGTGCAATCTCGACTCACTGCAACCTCCGCCTCCTGGGTTCAAGTGATTCTTCTGCCTCAACCTCCTGAGTAGCTGTATTTTTAGTAGAGGTGGGGTTTCACCATATTGGCCAGGATGGTCTAGATCTCTTGACCTCATGATCAGCCCACCTTGGCCTCCCAAAATGCTGGGCATTTTGCTTTCTTAATACCAGATTTATTGAGATATAATTCATATACTATAAATTTCACTCTTAAAATATGCAATTTAGAATTGTCCAGCCATGATCAGTATCTAATTTCAGAACATTTTCATCACTATCCAAAAGAGAGCCCATATCCACAGGAGTCCTCCCTCATTTTCCTCCTCCCTCTCCCCCACCCCTAGCCCCTGGCAGCCAGTAACTTACTTTCTGTCTCTACGGATTTGCCTGTTCTGTACATTTCATAGAAATGAAATCATATAATATACGGCTTTTTGTAACTGGTTTCATTCACTTAGTGTAATGTTTTTAAGATTCATCAACATTATAATGAGTCAATATTTTGTTCTTATTTATGGCTAAATAACTTTACATTGGGTTGATATACCACCTTTGTTTATCCTTTCATAAGTTGATAGGCATTGGGTTATTTCCAGATATTAGCTATTATGAATAATGTTATCATGAACATGAATGTTTTATGTATGGATATATGTTTTCCATTCTTTTGTATATATACCTGAAAGTGAACTTGTGAGTTCACGTGGTAATTCTATGTTTAACACTCTGAGGAACTGTCATCTTTTCCAAAATGACTGTACTATTTTACATTCTCATCAGCAATATGAGGGTTCTGATTTCTGCAAATCCACCTGAACACATTTTATTGTATTCCTTTTTAATTGTAGCCATCCTAGTGGGTGTAAAGTGATTTCTCACTGTGGGTTTGACTTCATTTCTCTAATGAATAATGCAGTTGAGTGCCTTTCCATTAGCCTGTTGACCATTTGTATATCTTTTTTGAGTCATGTCTATTCAAATTCTTATGCCCGTTTTAAAATGAGACTTATATTTTCATTGTTACATATGTATACATGTGCCATGTTGGTGTGCTGCACCCATTAACTCGTGATTTAGCATTAGGTATATCTCCTAATGCTATCCCTCCCCCCACCCCACAACAGTCCCCAGAGTGTGATGTTCCCCTTCCTGTGTCCATGTGTTCTCATTGTTCAGTTCTCACCTATGAGTGAGAACATGTGGTGTTTGGTTTTTTTGTCCTTGCGATAGTTTACTGAGAATGATGATTTCCAGTTTCATCCATGTCCCTACAAAGGACATGAACTCATCACTTTTTATGGCTGCATAGTATTCCATGGTGTATATGTGCCACATTTTCTTAATCCAGTCTATCGTTGTTGGACATTTGGGTTGGTTCCAAGTCTTTGCTATTGTGAATACTGCCGCAATAAACATACGTGTGCATGTGTCTTTATAGCAGCATGATTTATAGTCCTTTGGGTATATACCCAGTAATGAAATGGCTGGGTCAAATGGCATTTCTAGTTCTAGATCCCTGAGGAATCGCCACACTGACTTCCACAGTGGTTGAACTAGTTTACAGTCCCACCAACAGTGTAAAAGTGTTCCTATTTCTCCACATCCTCTCCAGCACCTGTTGTTTCCTGACTTTATAATGATGGCCATTCTAACTGGTGTGAGATGGAATCTCATTGTGGTTTTGATTTGCATTTCTCTGATGGCCAGTGATGATGAGCATTTTTTCATGTGTTTTTTGGCTGCATAAATGTCTTCTTCTGAGAAGTGTCTGTTCATGTCCTTTGCCCACCTTTTGATGGGGTTGTTTGTTTAGCTTTTTAAAAACACAATTGCCATCATCGTACATTTACTTTTTTGTGAAAGTAAGTTCCTTTTGTAAAAGTGGTTACTTAAGTTTCCTGGATACGTTTTTGTTCCTTCTGAGAGTTTACAGTGATTGGGGTAGGAGGAGAGGAGGGATTTGCTGTAATCACTACAGAATGTTTTCTCTGAAGACCCTGAAAAGCATTTTCTTAGTTTTTGCAAATATCAAAGGGCAACATAAGCAGGTGAACTACCTAATCTTAAAAACACTTTCACAGAAGATTAGTCTGGTGTCTGGATTACAAATACAATTTCAGGAGATAAGAAGTCATCTGTCTTGATGGTGGTTTACCATTTAAAGTGTTTCTCAGGCTGGGAACTTGTAGATACATTGGAAGTAAATTAGATTATGAGGCCCTAGGGCCATCTTAATTTGAACTTCCCAGTGCTGAATTTGTGTATTGCAGCCAATATTGTTTTAATTTATACTGGTTAAAATACTGCTTATTTGCAGGTTTCTCTCTCAGAGGAGATTACTACTTTCTTCTATTTCCCTCCTCTAAGCCAAGGTCATATTTGCCTTCCACAATGCAAATTAAATTATGTTACACCGTGTTCACTTGAGTTAATTTAAACTCAAGCTAAGTTTAAATTAGGTGTAGAAGTGTCCACATAGGCCAGGTAAACTAGAGAATCAAGCAATTTCTAGATATTCAAATAGATTCTATATTTTAAGCACTTTAACCAGAATCTACAATCTTTTTTGAGGCAGACACACTAATGCTTCTAAAATATTTTATGTATTTTTTTTTCATTTTCTAACTTTCTTTGCAGTTAGGTTAGGGCCATATGATTAGTTTCAGCAAACTGGCTTTGAGTCCTCCATGTTCTGTTTTCCCTGTCACACTGAGCCTGAGAGCCACATGTTGAGGTAGCAGAGTCACAAAATGGTGGTGCTTCCATGTGCTTGGATCCCTGAGTAATTCTGTGGAAGAGAGTCCCCCATAATTGGCACTGGGTAAGTAGAGTAAGCAAGAAATAAATGATTATTGTGTTAAGCAACTGAGATTTCAAGTTAACTTGTTACCATGGAATAAATTAACCTATCCTGATTAATGTATTTTCCCTTTTAAATTTATTTTTCAATATTTATTTTGTTTTCAGTACAACACATGATTATCCTTGCTTATGATTGACATGGGATTATGGACCTCAGCTTCATCAAACATACAAAATCTACTTCCAACTTCTTTAATATAGTGAGAGTAGGCATCTATATAGTCCAACAAATAAGAACTGTCTCATGTGTTAAAGTAGATGATACCCTGATACCTTTGTGCATTTGCACACAATGCAGTATATTCTAAGCAGGACATACTTGATAAATGCCAACAATGTAATTTTGCATTTTTTAGTTCATTCTTTTTCTCCCATCTGTTGGAGAATTTGGCCGCTTACTCTTTTTAATACCACCTTCTCTTCTTAAGCACAGATACTCTTAAAAGAACTAATAAAAAAATCTACTTGGTTATGGATTTGATGCTGGGAACAAAGTGTTCCTCTGACAGGTCTTAATCAAGGTGAAACTCACCCTTTTTAAATATTTTTGACTTTGAACAATGGCAACCCCACAGTAGACATACTCTTCAGAGCAGGCAAAATGAGATAATGATATATGTGGGTAGACTTATGAATAGACCCAGTTTGCACCAGGTACTGTTTAATGATTAGCCTGGGACTGGAAATTAAGCACATCTTATATTTGTGACATGTTGCTCAAAGGAAACAGTGGTGCATGTGACAGTTCTCAAGTACCCTGGAAAGGTTTTAATTTAATTAATTCACCTCAGTTTTAATTGACATGGGCAGCTCTGTGATTTACAGATCTGAATGTTTTTTACCACTTGAGCTTTCTTACACACATGCACACACACACACACACACCACTTGCATGCACGTACACGTTCACAAAAGCCGTAATTGCAGAAGCTGGAAAACTCAATTTCATTTTGACCTTGTGAGTAATTTTATACCATGCTATCGGTATTTGAAAATGAGGTTCACTTCTCCTTAAAATAAAGAGCAGGTATTTTTTAGCAAAAGCATTCAATTTGATTAGAGGTATTTTAAACATCACTGGATTGTTTTCTGGACTTCCTGTTGAGCGCATTATTTTGCCATTTATAAAATGCTTTTTACCATGACTTCATGCTGCTTAAAGAGCAAGATTATTTAACAAAAAGGCGTTTTATTTCCTATGATGTTTATGTCAAAATCTCCAGAGAATATAATCACCTCTGGCTTGTTTTGAAAAAGTGACCATTTCCCATCAAATCAGCTGCCCAAACTCAATTTCAGAAATTAGTAAAAACTAAATTCAAAAACGAATGGCAATGAAAATAATTATTTAAATATATGCAATGTTTTACTAGTTTTGAAAAAAAAAAAAACTCTTCTTTTTGTTGAAATAATTCTGAAAGTTATCAAGTTCTGTATTTATCCTGCTTTCACAGCTCATAACATAATGCCTGAAACAAGGCAACTATTTAGTGAATATTTTTAAATCGTTAGTTGAATACTAATCTTTCCAATTTCCAGGTGAGGAAGCAGAGACTCCCAGAGTTTAATTGGTTCACACCTCTATTATTCACACCACTTTAGTCAGTTATTCTCTGTCCTTTCTGCACTTAAATACTCACTTTCATTTAGTCATTCAACAGAATTTAATAAGTTTAAACCATTTGCATTCAGATTTCTATTTAGGTCATGATTTGAGCACCTATTAAGTGTCAGACACCACACTAAGTGCCTGGAAAAACATCTCATTAACTCTTCAAAACATCCCTGCCACATAGATGTTATTATCTCTATCTCAAATTTAACTATGCAAATATTTCTTACTCGCTTACCGTACGTCAGTCATTGGCTGTTTTTATAATGAACAAGACAGACAAGGTCTTTGCCAAAGGCACTTACAGTCCTGCACAGAACATGCCAAGAAGCAAATCACACAAATGTGATGGGAGTGATAAAAGAGGAGGTTCAGGATGTTAGGGCAGCCTAGAAGAGGTGACCTTGGCTGAGACCAAGAAGGCCCCTAAGGTAACAATATTGAGACTAGACTTTGGGTTAATGATTTACTGTTAACCAGACAAAGATGACAGAGGGCCAGGTGCAGTGGCTTACATCTATAATACCAGCACTCTAGGAGGCCCATATGGGAGTTTGAGGCCAGGGGTTCAAGACCAGCCTGGGCAACGTAGCATGACCCCGTCTCTACAAAAAATACAAAAATCAGCTGGGCATGATGATGCCTGTAGTCCCAGCTAGTCAGGAGGGTGTGGTGGAAGAATCATTTCAGCCCAGGAGGTCAAGGCTGCAGTGAGCTGTGATCTCAACATTGCATTCCAGCCTAGGCAACAAAGAAAGACCCTGTCTCAGGGGGAAAAAAATGATGACAAAAGAGGAAAGAGAATTCACATTGACCAGGGGCCAAGCAAAAGTATGTCATGTTTGTGAACCTAGAAGTACAGAATGGTCTGAGCGCACAGAACAAGACAGAGTGGTGGGAGATGAGGCTGGAAAGCTGTGCAGGAGCCAGATGGCAGCAGCTCTCAGAGCTTTGATAAGGATCTCAGGCTCCTACTACCAAGGGAAATGGAACGTTACTGACAGGTCTTAAGCAGGAGAGTAACATGAGCAAATGCACTTTCCAAAAAAGTGAGCAGCCCGCCTTGCAAAGCATGAGTTAAATTCTTGCTTCATATCGTGTGGTTTCGCAGCATCACCACCACCCAGGAGATGTTTAGAAGGATGAATTCTTGGTTGTCACCTCAAGCCTGCTGAGTCAAAACTCTCCCAGGGGTGAGGCCCAGGACTGTGTGTTTTAACAAGTTCTCTGGTTGATTTTTATGGGCACCAAAGTTTGAGAACCACTGGATTTTGATAGAGGTTTTCAATCCTGGCTGCACGTTGGAATCACTCTGAGGGTTTTAAAAAAATTGGCTGGGTGTGGTGGCTCACACCTGTAATCCCAGCACTTTGAGAGGCTGAGGTGGGTGGATCACGAGGTCAAGAGATCGAGACCATCTGGGCCAACATGGTGAAACCCCATCTCTACTAAAAATAAAATAAAATAAAATAAAATAAAATAAAATAAAATAAAATAAATAAAATAAAATAAAATAAAATAAATAAAATAAAATAAAATAAAAAAATAAATAAATTAGCCAGGCGTAGTGGCATACACTTGTAGTCCTAGCTTCTTGGGAGGCTGAGGCAGGATAATTGCTTAACTTGGGAGGCGAAGGTTGCAGTTAGCTGAGATCACGCCACTGGCACTCCAGCCTGGCGACAGAGCAAGACTCTGTCTCAAAACAAACAAACAAACATAAAATACTGCTGCCTGAGCCCCAGCCCGGAATGTCACATTTATTTGGTCCAGGTGCAGCCTCAGCATTAGGATTGCCTTTTATCTCTCTCTGGAGATTCAAATATGCAGCCAGGAGGGAGAACTGCTGTGTATCAGAGGGAAGCAAGAGAGGATGAATGTGAAATTGGTGGTTGAGGATGGAGATGATGGGAGCCTGGCTTAGGGAAGTGGATACACAGCAAAGATGGATTCAAGAGATATTTAGGAGGTGACTGCACAGCTAGGAAGGGACAGACCAGGCCTAGCCCCCTATATTTTCCTTCACAAAACCAACTGCTTCCTCTATACCCTGAGGTTCGGCTGCCACACTCACACAGAAGGACAACACCCACTCTCTTCTTTGAATGGCTTCAGTTCCCTATGTCTTTAGGATAGTGCAGGTGAATTGGACAATCTCCCAGCCCCAGATATAAAGATCATTAAGAGAACCCATTTAAAAAAACACAGCTGCGTCCTCTATGCTGGATAAAAAACAGTCTCTGGCCTCAATAGTACTAAATTATAGCCTTAACCTTGCAACCCCTCGTATTTGGGGCATCATGCTAAGTGCTTTATGAGTTCCGTCTTCTTTCATTTTCATAACAAGTCTCTGCTGTTGGCATTGTTACTGTTAGGAATCCCACTTTGCAAATAAGGGCACAGACGGAGAGAGCTGAGTAGATCGCCCAATGTCACAGAGCTGGAAAGTGGCAGAGCAAGGATTTGAAGCCAGATCTGACTGTTTTCAGCTCCTGGGTCTCTGACTACCATGTGCTATGACTGCTCTGGAGTGGAAGAGAGAGCTAAGGCCCAGGGCACATAGAAAGCTTGCTAGCAATTCCTATAAAAGTGGGTTGATGCCTGGCTAAAGTAATCAAGGAGGGCTTCTTGAAGAAAGGCCTGAAGCCAAATTCTGAATGACATATCAGACTTGAAATGGTAGAAAGAAGAGGGGAGGTCATTTCAGGACTGCGGGGAAGATGGGGAAAGACTGGTTGAGCACTACAGGATCATAAAGAACTGGATTGGTTTTCTGTTTGGGTTTTTTTTTTTTAATGTATTTATTTGTTGCTTGCTCAGAAAATTGCTGCATTTGGAGCTCTTGGGTTATATTTACTGCATTGCCAGAAGCCAGCAAAGACATAAAACTGGTGACTCAAATACACGCAGAGTTCTCATTGGCTGGCAAAACCTGGGAGCTAAACCCTGCATTTTGCAATCAAGAAGTACATCGTTCAGAATGGAAACTTTGACCTACCCAAGGTCTTCTCTTGGAAAGGAAATAAGGCATGATAAAGAAAGACACAAGCGATCTTATTTTAACTCTTCCACAAATTAGTTAGTATCATCTCCTTGGATGATTTTTTTGTAACAACAGAATGTAATTGACTGCATGGGAGACCAAACTCCGTGTTCTTTCTACAAATAACCCTGAAACAGAGCCCTTAGTGAAGACTCGGATGGACGGCAAGGCTGCAGATTTCATCAGATTCTCTTCCAGTGATGATAGTAGAGTTATATATACCTACAATGTGTTGAACCCCTGCTGTCTGAGAGTGTTTGTTGTCATCATTACAATAGTCCTTTGAGGTTATTATTTTAGTGCAGCAGCTGCAGATGCGCCGAGAGGTTAGACATCTGGCCCTGATCACACAGTGAGTATGTGTCACAGACAGCATTAGATCTCAAGGTTTTCTGATTCTGAAATCCATGATTTTTTTCCTAAGGATTATTGCCTTTATCTCGAGCTAATTATCTCTGAAACTATAGGCAAACTATTTAACCTTTTAAAGCTTGGTTTCTTACTCAAAAGGGGAGGAAATCTGTTATACTACTTTAAGTGCTGCAGAATCAGAATTTCTGTAAGGGAGAATATATGCAGGCTATGGAATGCCAAGGACTAATGGCTGCTAAGATTTACTGAACGTGACTACATGCCAAGCACTCTGCTAATTGTCATATGCATCCATCTTATTTAATCTCTTATCGATCCTATGCGGTAGGTATTATCATTATTGTTCCCATTTTAAAGTTAAAAGAGTTGAAAAAAATAAAAGCTAGGGCTCAGAGAGGTCCAATCACTTTCCTAGGATTGCTCAGCTTTAAAGTGGAAAGGCAAAGATTTGAACCTGGACAGTGGAGTGGGGGCACCTGCTGACCGTGTTCTACAGGCTCTACGTTAAAGGTGGACACACAAGAGACAGGCTTTAGGAGATGAGAGGAAGGAATTTGAAGGCAGTAGCCAGGCCCTGAATGCGGCAAAACAGCCACAGTTCAAACCCCAGTGCAGTCTTGTGGCAGGAGCTTGGGCACCCCCATCTCCTGGTTGGGAACTGACACTGTCCCAGCTGTAACTTTCCAGACTGCAGTGCACCAGGCACGCAGCATTTGCTGGAGCAGCTTGTCTCTGAAGGAGGATAAAAAAACATGGGGCTGTGGAGGAAAGGAGGGCCCTGCCAGCTGATGGGAGTGCTTTATGGGGAGGTGCCTCCACCCTCCTCTGCAGTGGCTCTTGGCAGCCTCCATCTCAGACACTAATCTCTGGGAACCCAGGGGGCACACTGGGAAGTAGAGAGAAAACAAAGTAGAGAGAAAACAAGCTAAACCCAGGTCAGCAGGTGGCTTGCACTGCAGCTGCTTATAGAGACCCCTGTCTCCATCCCCAAACCCCAGAATAAGGAAAGCTTTAATCAGGAAAAAGACTGGTTATAGGCCAGCAAAGTTCAGTCTTTGCCGATTTCTGCAGAGAATGGCACTTGATGGAACACAGCCACTAGGCAGCAAGACAGAGCAAACTAGAAGTTAGCTGATTGGGAATTTGGTCCCAGCCCTCACTGATCGTTGTGCGACTGTGGGTAGGTCATTCTCCCTTTTTGGGTCACAGCTGATTAACTCAGTCCTGTAGCTAGTCAGGCAGTCATTTTATTCGTCTGCCAGGCATTTACCCAGAGCCCACTCTGTATTTGCCACTGTAATGTACAAGTAGCACCTACATAAGTAGGTGCCAGGGATCCAGAGACAAGCAAAATAACACCCATCCGTGCCCTTATGGAGCTTACAGCCTAGTAGGCAAACACCAAATCACATAAGTACATGTAAATTAATGGTGATATATGTTAGTAAGGGAAAGGAAAGGTGCATAATTATACGGAGAGACAGGAGAGATTCACAGATCTGGAGAGCAGAGCAGAGTTGCTGCAAAGCTGAAGGATGAAGGATAAGAAAGGGTTACCAGTCAAGGGAGAGATAAGGAAGAGTGCCCCAGGCATGAAGAACAGCCTGTGCAAAAACCTGGCAGCAGGAGAAAGCTAGCCCTCCCAAAAGCCTAAGTGAAGTATCCAGTGGAGCACACCGAGGGAGGATGTGGTGCCCCACAGGCGGCAGAGCTCAGCAGGGGGCCACACCCCCAGTCTGAGGTTACTGCATTATCCCTGAAACTCCTTCCAGCCAGTCTGGATCACTATCACTTTAGTCCTGAGGCTGAAGTTGGTTCATTTACTCTGAGGCTGAGAACCATAGGTTTTTCCAGAAAGCAGAACCATTATTCAAATAATGCATGAAGTAATCTGCCTATTTCTGTTTACATTTTCTGTGCATTTGAGTCACATCCTCTCTTTGGTTGACCGAAGGCTGCCTCTTGGCAGCGACACTGATGACTTTGGAAGAGTCTAGGGTTGAAGTTGCCTCCTTATCGTCGTTAGTGCATGAGCACCAGAAAATTCAGGCATCCCCGGGGGTAGCTGGTACCCAAGGATGTCTCCCAGGCGCACTGTCAAGGCCAGTTCTCCAAGGCCTCTGAAGCTAATGAGGAGGCTCCAGGCCCAGGCCCTGTGACAGCTTCTTCATCACCCTAGAGGTCAGACAGGGCATTCCCAGGTGTGAATCTTTTTTGCTGATATGTAGACCTATTTGCATAGTGGGGTTGCTTCCTCCCTGTCTTCCCCCACCCCCAAAATTCTGTCTGCAGACATGAGAAAAATGAAGCACACAGGAAAATTGCCTAGGTGAGCACATCCCAGAATGTGTTCCTGGGAACACATGTTCAATTACGTTTGGGAATGTGGGGCTGCATGAAGTTGCCTTGGTGTAGGACTTCGTGCTCATGTGTGTTGTGTCTCCAGGAATGGGATAGAGTGAGCTTCCAGACTTTATTTGACCACAGAATCCTTTCTCATCGAGGTTCTAGAGAACCTGCAGGACTGATATTCCCTAGAATATAACTTTGGGAAATACCAGTCTAGGCTTTTCAGATAATCCTGAAACATAGTAGCTGAAACCTTGTCATTTCTCTCGGATGAAGGGACTGTGCACAGAGAGGTCACGACTTTGGCTCGAGATCCCACAGCTAAAGGCAAACTAAGGATCAGAACACAGGTTCCTAACATTCATTCCAGGGTCCCGGGGTTCCCCAGCTAAAGGCAAACTAAGGATCAGAACACAGGTTCCTAACATTCATTCCAGGGTCCCGGGGTTCCCCACCCTGGTCTGATTTCTTTCATATATGATAAAGGCAGGGAGGAGAATTAACATCTGGTGACTCCGCATTCTAAAATAGGGGATAACTCTATAAACTTTGCTAAACTACAGGACCTCTATGTGCCAACACCTACCTCACTGGGTGCTTTGAATGCATATCATCTGACTTAATCCTCATAACATGCCAGGGTAGGTATCTTATCCCAGTTTTACAGATAAGGAAACTGAGGCTCAGAAAGATTCGATTGCTTGTTCAATCCGTGTCAGTAAGGAAATGGCAAAAAAAAAAAACAAAAAAAAACGCCAAGAGTGGAACCAAGTCGGTCTGACTTCCCTTGGACAATGCAGCACATTTTGTTATTTTGTCCTTTCAAATAGCTATGCAAGATAAAATGATGTCCACTGTGCAGATGCGGAAACTGAGGCGTGGTGAGGTTAAGAAACTTGACAAGGTTGCTAGGGTGTGACTCCACCCTGCTATATCTCCAGTCTGTGTTTAAATTGGCGCTACAGTGACAGGACAGAGTTTTCATCTCTGCATTGACGGAAAGAGTACCACCCATGAGCTAGGGACAATTGCCTCTGGTGGACTCGAACTGATGGCTCAGGCAATACCTGTCTATACTTGTGCGGTGCTGGGCTTAGTTCTCCATCACTTTAAAGGAAAAGCCCAAGGAAATATTTCCCTCTGCTTGACTGACAAGTCAAAACAACCACGCAGCCTCTGCTTGACCTCTTCTAGTAGGAAGATTATTTGTCTAATTAGGTAAAGAGCCTTTATGCACATGTACATTTGTGAACCCTAATGAGTTGTCAACGTGAAAGGCTTGTCCTTGGCTCGGTTCTCCAGCTGATCTTTCCTTTCCTCAGTGGAAAAGACCAGCGCAATAAACAGAACCTCGTTTCCATGGAAGCTCACTCTCTAGCTTTTTCTTTCCAGCCCTTGAAAAGGTAATTACTTGATTTCTCTTTATATTTTGGGATTTCATACAGTGGAGCTGTCAAGCTCCTCACGCGAGGATGGCCTTCTCTATCACGCCAAGCTATTTTAGGGAGCTTCAGCTGCATTTCCCTTTTCATCCTCTCTTCAGATCATTAGCTGTCAGGCAGCAGTGGCCGCCTTCTGGTCACTCCCGCTAATTAAAGTCTAACAGAGCATGGGGACTGGACCCCAGAGAAAGTGGGAGACAGAAAAGCCAGGGAAATTAGTCAAGAGATGGGAGCCTCTGATCACATCATTTCTGCTGCACAGACTGTCAGACTGAGACCCCACATTCACGCCAGTGAGGGACACTGTCCCATCTGGTGCCTTCTCTTCTGAAGGTTTGACGCCCCGTTGTGGTCCATGTCAGAAATGCAGCCAACATGGACTGCTCTAAAATAACAACACGAGGAGCAGCAGCCACCATTCATGAGGGTTTGCTGTATGCCAAGCCATGGACTAAGCCCTTTATATCCGTTGTCTCCATTGATTCTCATGACAACCTCAGGTCTCATTAACCTGATTATTCAGATGAGAAGAGCTGGGAGCACAGAGAGGTTAAGTAACTTGCCCAAGGTCACACAGCTACTAAGTGTCACAACCAGGATAAGGACACACCCATTGCTGTTATTTCTTAGGGAGGAATCCAGCACTGCTACAGCCTCCCTAAAAGAAATCAGTCATGACAAATGACAGAGGGTTGACATTTCTCTGCCCTCAGTGGTGGCTCTATGAATCAAACTGGCCCATGTCTACAAGGAACACAGTGAGGTTTCTGAGCTAGTTAACTGTCAGGATCAATTAGAAAACCAAACAAAGGAAGGGGAACATCACACTCCATGGACTGTTGTGGGGTTGGGGGAGCGGGGAGGGACAGCATTAGGAGATATACCTAATGCTAAATGACGAGTTAATGGTGCAGGAAATCAACGTGGCACATGGATACATATGTAACAAACCCGCACATTGTGCACATGTACCCTAAAACCTAAAGTATAATAAAAAAAAAAAAGTACTAAATGATAAAAAAAAAAAAAAAACCTACAAAACTTCCAGACAACCATTACAATTGGGAAATTCGCATTGATAATGTTACTGATATATAAAAATCAAATTTCATTCTAATTTCACCAAAATTCTCAATAACGTCCTTTACAGCAAAGGAGCTAACTCTGCATTACAGGCTGTTGATAGAAACCTTTGGGTTGTACTCTTTCTATTAGGGTTTTTAGGCTGGTGGAATACAAACACAGTGACACTGGTCATCATGTCTTTCAATGCATGAGGGAAGCTTGACAAGGAAGAAGCTGACACACAGAATAGCAGAGCTCAGAGGTGGAAAAGAAGAAGCTTCCTAGCTCTGAGCCAGTGAGGTAGTAACTTCACCTCTCAGCGCCTCTGTTTACTCAACTGTAAAATGGGTGCATGAAGGACTGAGTGGTTGGTCATATGAAGCCCTTAGCAAAATGCCCAATTCAAAATAATGTTCTACGTGTTACTAGTTATTGATCCTTAATGTTCCTCATGTAATCTAAGTTACCCACAAAGCCATGGAGCCCCCATGCACACAGAAAAGGAGAAAAGAAAATCCAACCTCACAATATTCTCATATTTACTGTAAATTAAAATGATTAAACCAGACATTTCTCAAATTCAAAAGCTAAATTTGAACTTTAATTATCTAGAAGGACAGTCTCCTGTGACTTATTCTGTGTTGCTAGATGAGAAAGTTTTCTGATTAAATCAGTTTTCCATTGAAACAAAAATATCAGTCTGAGAGGGAACATTAAGCTTGTCACTTAATACTTTTGATTTACTTAACAGAAATAAATAAGTGCAAATGTGTTGGATCATAAAAAAAAAAAAGAAAAAAGAAAACCAAACAAGGCACTTAAGTATGCAGCCAACATAATGCACAGCAAGAGTTCCAGTTTGAGGCAGAGCAGACTTGGTTTCAGGTGACTAGCACCCCTTCACCAGATGTGTGATTTGGGGCATGTTCCTCTACCTTACCAAGACTCAGTTTCCTCAGCTGTAAAATGGGGATAATGACACCAACCTTACAAAGTTGTTGTTTCACATGTGGAATTTTCCAAACTGCTCTGTGGAATGTTTGATTTTTGGTGGAATAATTGTGTAAAAGACAAGGTTAAATGCAGTTAAAAACAATTATTTACTCTAGAATTTCTCAAAGTCTTGATTATGCTGACATATTACAAATTTTCAAGAGGAATCATCATTTCCTCACCCCAGAATCCTTTTTCCTGTGTGAATGCACACTAGCCTCTGTTTCTTGGGACCCTTTAGAAAAGGCTGTAAAACAGGTCATAGGGTATTTGGTGTTTGGTACAGGCATCGATAAATGCTAATCCTTTCTTCTTTATGCCCAAATCATGCCTGTTCTTGCTGGATTTAAGCTCCATGGAGTCAGGGACTTGTTCCTTTCTTATTCCAATATCTTGACATATCAAGATATTCCATAAAAATTTAATGAATGAATGAGCAAATTAGTGAACTAATGAATAAAAGAATAAATTAAGCTTAATGTAGACCTTGCCTACTCATCTTCATTGCCAGCATTTTCTGCTCTTTCCAGTTGCCTTCTATGAAGCCAGTGGGAGAACCCAAATGCCTCTGAAAAATTTAGTAATGCAGCTGGTTCTGTTGGGCTGTATTTTCCCACTTCTGTTTTAACCTGTATGAGCATGTATCTTCCGACAAAATTCTCCTAACCAAATCATTTAGCTGTTAACCAACTTTAGCCAATAACCAAATCATTTTGCTGCTTCCCAGTGAAGTAGTTGAATGTTTCATTTGCATATGTATTTTGAACAAGACATTTCTGAGTGTTCCCAGTGGATTTGTACTTAGAGCTGAAGAACTCTGGGGCTTCCCAAGAGAATAAAAAGAAAAGCAGCTCATTGGAGCCTAAAAACAGCCCCGAGGACAGTGTATTTCCCACGTGTGTGTGCCTGTCAACAAGTGGTTATTGGGATGGACCACTGGTCAGTCGTGTGACTGCTTTTGGGTGGTGTGCCTTACGTTTGTTTAGAATAGAATTTCCGACTCATGTTCTATGAGTATTATGCAAAAAATAAAAATTCTAGCTTCAGTTTAAAAATGGTTGCCATGGGGCCAGGCACGGTGGCTCACGCCTGTAATCCCACTACTTTGGGAGGCCAAGGCAGGCGTATCACGAGGTCAGGAGTTCGCAGACCAGCCTGTCCAACCTGGTTAAACCCCGTCTCTACTAAAAATAACAAAAATTAGCTGGGCGCGATGGCGTATGCCTGTAATCCCAGCTACCTGAGAGGCTGAGGCAGGGGAATTGCTTAAATCCAGGGGGCGGAGGTTGCAGTGAGCCGAGATCGCACCACTGCACTCCGGTCTGGGCAAGAGAGGAAGACTCCATCTCGGGGGAGAAAAAATAAATAGTTGAGTTGGTCAAAGTGTAACAAATTTTCTTTTTTCTTTTTTTTTTTTTTTTTTTTTTTTTTGGGGGGTGCCCCTTTTCCCCCCGGTGGGGGGGGCGGGGCGGCATCCGGGCCCCCCGCGCGCGCCGCCTCCCGGGTTCACGCCATTCTCCTGCCTCAACCTCCCGCATAGCTGGGACTACAGGCGCCCGCCACCACGCCCGGCTAATTTTTTTGTATTTTTAGTACAGACGGGGTTTCACCGTGTTAGCCAGGATGGTCTCGATCTCCTGACGTCGTGATCCGCCCGCCTAGGCCTCCCAAAGGGCTGGGATTACAGGCGTGAGCCCCCTCGCCCGGCCAGCAAATTTTCTTACTGCAGAGCTTCTCAAAGACTTTGTAACAGAACACGCTTTGGAAAACGCTGCCTTAGAATACCTAGCCAAATGCTGCAATCCAGTTTTCATGATCTAAGGAATAGTCCTTCTCCCAAACTGTGGAAAGGGGAAGATAAAGTGATGCTGGTTCCTGAATTGAACAGGGTGATTAAAATGAACAGCATAAAGCCAGATGGATTTTCAATGTGTTTTGTAAAGTAAACCAAAGAAGATTAATTATGATGCTTCAAAAGTATGACCATACATTTTCCAGTGTTACTGTTTATATCATATTCCAAATAACTTATTTGCTGTATCATTTCACAGTATAGGTGCGAATCTTTTTTTTTTTTTGTAGGCAGGAAGCTTAAAACTTTCTTCTAAAATTGATTTTAGAAGAAAGGGACTTAGAAAACGCACATATTTCTTATGCTACTTTTTGTTTTGAATTAATATATACTAAAAAGAGGAATAAAAACCATTTTATTTGAATGCCACTGCTCCTTAGTAAACTTTTCTGTGAATAAAATATAACTTGCTGAATAAGCAGACTCACTACAGCTTGAAAGACAATGCTAGGGTTGCTTGGAAATAATAGTTTCAACTCAGAAAATGGAAACGAGCAACAGGCCTGCTACCTGTTGTAAATAAAATTTTATTAGAATACAGTGGGTCTCATTCACTTACAGCCTTTACATTCACTTATATATTATCTATACTTACATATTGTCTAGTGCTGTTTTCACCTGCAAGGGAGGAGTCAACTTATTGCAAAAGAGATCTTACGGCCCTCAAAGCCTAAAGTTTTGAATATAGGGCCCTTTACAGAAATGTCTGCTAGTCCTTTCAAAGAGTCGCAGAAATATGTAAAAGGGATGAAGACTACATAACTGACCCCTTTTTCTTTAGATAGAAAAAACTGAAAACAGAGAAGTTAGGGAATTGTCCAGGCTTATTTATGCCTGGATGTTCTGATCTTTATATCCAAATAGCTCTCACCATCAGGGAAGACAGGGATAGATTTCAACTTAGATATCAACACCAGCTGATTGGAAGTAGCCATCTGGAGAGCTGGTTGAGGTCTCAGGGTTCAAAGAGAAGGAATGCAATGACTTCTTATCTCCCATGGTCCAGAGGTGGAGAGTGGCTGGACCCGTGCCATGTGTGCACTGGGGATATGCATTATGTCTGCTCCTGACATTTCTAATAGTTATATTGCCATCTCCTTCCTTGTACATCTGCCATGTAAGCACTTTTTTCATTGGGCCAAAAAGAAGTGTGCATTGGGTCCTCATTAGAAACACTGCTGCCTAACAGTTCAGAAGAGATTGATGATTCTTTTGCAAGGTCATTCAAATGCCTGTCTTAGCAACTGCCTACCATGTCATGCTCTCCCTAGAAGAATTAACTTGGAATTTCACTCAGACTGGATTTATCGGTTACAAGAATTTTTTTTAACTGAAATATGTCCATGGAGCACAATGCAAGGGGTGTAAAATGGAATGTCATGAGTTTATTGGCATTTGTGACCCAAACTAAAAGTCTCAATGTTTGTGCTTTTGTGCAGCTGGACAATCCAGATGAGCAAGCAGCCCAGATCAGACGAGAGCTGGATGGACGTCTACAAATGGCAGACCAAATAGCCAGGGTAAGGAAACATTGTGGTTGTTTGCTGGGGTCCAGGCCAAAGTCTCACTCAGGAAGCACACTGATTATTAACAGCTTCTAAAGGATAAAGCTGAGAAGCAGAGAGGAGGGAAGATGAGGACAATCACCCTCACTGGGCCCTCAGCCCTTCTTTCTCAAGGCAAGCTCTCCCAGAGATGCCTCATGCATTTCCTATGCTCCAGTGAATACCCAAGCTCAGTCCTCCAACCTTCCTTCTGAGTTCCAGACTCATAGCTCCAACAGTCTACTGAACATTTCCACTTAAACATTTTCCTGGCATTTCAGGTTGAATGCTTTCAAAATCTAGCTCCTTGTCTTCTTCCTCCCACCCCACACACATAACTATATTTACTCTTCTTCTCGTGTTCTATATCCAATCTCTGTGGATGAAATCTCCTAGCCATTGTCAGTTTCTCCTTCCTCCCTGCAATGTTCCACACTCAATCAGCCACCCTGCTTCCAGTGACTGCCTCTTAAATGTGGGTCAGATCTCTTGACTGTTTTCCAGCCCTACTACTGGTGCTTTGATCCAGGCCCTCATCTTCAGCACCTGGATGTTACAATAGCCTCCTAATGGGTATCCCTGGCTCCAATTCCCCCACTTTCTATCCATCCTGCACACAGTTGCCATGCTAAAACTCATATATAAACATCTCAAAACAGAGCCTCAAAATCCTTCAATAGATTCCCTCATTGCTCCCAGGACAAAATCTAACCTCTTTAGAATGATATTCAAGACTCTTAACCAACAGACTCTACCCTTTCATTTTAGCCTCACCTTGCACAACTTTCCCACCAGAACTCCCAAGTCCAACTACAGAGAATGTCTACCTGCAAATATACCAGCCCTTTGCAGGCTTGGTGTCTTTATACCCACTGGTGTCTCTACCTGGAGTAACCATTTTTCTCCCCTACACTTAGCAAACTCACCTACTCAGCCTTCGGTACCTGACTTAAAACACCTTCTCTAAGAGCTTAGCAGTTAGTCCTTTCCACCTTTGTGCTCTGGTCAGATCGCATATCAACCTTCATTATAGCAGCTCATTGAATGGTGATCATTTGTTTACATGTCTGAGTCTCCCAGGATATAGAACTCCTCAAGGGTTGAGGTTATGTCTTACTGTTGATGACTACAGCTAAGTGTTATCTGCCATTATTGCTATCCCTGCCATCTCTGATATTATTAATAGTAGTCATGCCAGTCATATTAGTTGAGTGCTGATTCTGTGTCTAACATGCTAAATGCTTCACATGTACCAACTCAGTCAATCCTCAAAACAGCCCTCCAAGGATATTTCAGTTATCGCTCTTGGTTTAGAGATGGGGAAGTCCAGGTTGAACCTGCTGGGCACCAGCAAAGAGATTGTGCCACACCCTCAGCTCAAGTCTGTCTAAGTATCAGGGCTGGCACCAGGCTTACGTCAGGCACAAAATTTAAGTGGGCCTCCGGTAATCAAAATAAACAATATTTTAGTAAAGCATTTTTCAATTATAATTAATACCAAAAAAATCCGTGAAGAATAAAATATAAAAATTATAAATAGCAACAGGCTCCTGCTGATTCCTACTGTATTCACAGGCCCTGTGTGCATATAAGGGTGGGGGTTATTAGAAACAGCAGGGAGGGTGGGCACAGGGTAGAGCTTTTCACTTTATGGAAAGAGGTGTCTCCAGACTTGGAGGTATAGAAAAGAATCCTACTGGAGGAGATGCCAGAGAGATTCCAAGAAGCATCAAAATCCCCCTGTGCTTAAGCAGTTTTACTGAAATCTTTTGCATCTTGTTTTTGGACATCTTTAAAGTTTATAATCAAGTCAGCCTGGTGGCTAAAAATAGTATGCGCTTATGGATTTGGCTAAAGGTATTATAAAAGGTTATGTTTTAAAATCCCACTTAATGTGAGAGTAAACATTAATAAAGCTTTAGAATTTGCTTCTCCTGTAAAAATGTTTCCTACTGGTGGATTATCCAGAAAATGGAGGTCATTTGGTCTATTCATCTGCCTTTTAGACAACGAGTATATTCCCAACTAATAAGTATTCATCCCATCCAAATAAAAATGACACACACCTCAAAAATAACCTCATGGCACCTTTAATTTAGTTGCTTTGTTTACTTTAAGGCTTAACATGATAATTTAAGAAACTAGTGTTAGGCTAATTTTAATTTTTAATAGACCCTAGATGAGCCAAGATGCTCATCTCTGAATGGTAAATCAAAGAACTCTTTCCCCCAACCCCCACCACTAAATATTCTGAAGCGAAATGAGATATTATTAACAACTTAGAACTAAGCATTCTTATACAATGAAGTAGGCAATTAAAGTGGATCTTGATTATTATTTACAGAGCATGGAAAATCATTTCAGTATATATGGAGGGTCCCTGTATAGGGTATTGAGGGTTTCTATGAGATAGAGTGCCCTCTACTGTCCCCTGTTCTTTCAGAAATTGACTCTCGTCTGCAATGTTCGTTCATGCCAGTGGCCCCCTTGCTATATAGCGAACTGGTCCCAGAGTGAGCTCTTCTTCACCCAAGTGGAACCGGTCAGTTTCCAGCCTGCCCTGGCCACACGTGATTGGTCCAGAAATGGAAACTTGATGCAAACTAAACCAATTAATCCCTTTGTAGGGCCTGTGGACTGTGGGTCAGCAAGGCTGTTGTCTTCCAGTGGTAGAAAGATACCTGTAGCAATGTTCAATTCTTCCATATAGGGAAAAGATGACGAGAGAATAAAGCCAACACATAGAAACAGAGACAGAGTCTACACTGAGATGTCAAGGAGCCCTCAATCCTGAGGACATCCGTTTAAGTCCCTGATTGTAATTATTCTTAAGCTTCAGCCATGTACCTGCTTTTCCCTCAGTTTAGTCAGATCCCAAGAAAAATAAATTCTCCCCTTGCCTAAACCAGCCTAGCTAATACTGATGAAAATTGTGAAACATCTCCTCCACTAAATATTAAATAAAATATCAAGATCTCGGATATTGGCTAGTTCATGAAGGGATATTGGCTAGTTCTTGAAGAGATACTGAGACAAATCACCTCTGCTTATCTTCTTTTTAGCATGCCCCGATTTTTCTATTTCCAGCATCACAGTGAATTTTCGTGAGGATGTGCAATTCAACCCATATGGCTGAATGTCAGCTCTTGTAAATATCATAACCAGAAATTCCTGGATATAGATGTCATCCATCATATGTAACTCACTCCGTTCTCTGAATTAAAAGATGGGTAGAGCACTTTTGATTGCAAATAAGAGGCACCAACTCAAGCAAGCTTATGTAAAAGAGATCGGAGATGGAGGAGTACTTCACAGAGCCTGCAGAGAAACTTCAGCCAGAACCCAGGAAAGAACAACCAGGGCCTGCAGAGTGATTAGGACTCTCCCTGCATCTCCCATCTCCATGTGTCACATTCATTACCATTTCTTTCTTATGCCCTGCAAATTCACAATGCTAAGAATCAGAACTCTCACTGGCCCAACTTGGTTCAGGGGCCAACCCCTGGTGCAGTTAACCAATCCACAGTGGAAAAGGGGTGAAGGTCTCATTGCACACATGGATGCCGGGGATATATCATTTAGGATGAGGGTGGGAAGAAGTGGGGCTGTGGGTGAAGTGGACATTATGAATTGGGAAACACTCCAGATGTACCCAATAGTAATAATTATCACTTACCTAATGTTTTCCTATGTGCCAGATACTCTTTTAAGCATTTTACATCTGAGAATCTAACCCTCCAACAACTTAATGAGAAAGATGCTATTATTATCCCCATTTCACAGATGAGGAGGCTAAAGTAGAGACATTAGAGAATCTGACCAAGGTCACTCAATGGCCAGAGTCTGCACTCTTAACCAGTACGCATGTATCATTACAAAATATATTCCCGGATATAGGCCGTCACTTTCCTCCTCATACCAGTCCAAGGATCCATTATGCCCTTTACTCAGGCTTTTACCTTGTCTCATCCTGACCTCTCTCTCTCTGCTAATCAGTCCTTTATTAAATGTGTCGGTCAGACACTGGCTGTGCAATTCACATAAAATCTCATTTAGACCCGCGATGAACAATCTTTGGCATTACATTAATTCTCCCAAGTATAGGCAAATCAAGAAGTTTACATATGTTCAAGTTCACACGGCTACTACGCAGAAAACTGAGTTGTCTAATTCCACATTTCATGCTATTTCTTTAGAATACTCAGAAGAGAGGCAGGAAGTTACTCTAGGACAGGACTCCCCCCATTCTTCACTCCCTGCTGGTTCCCCCTCCTGGAAACTGCTTTCTTTTCTCCACTAGAAGTTGCTGTGTGTTCCCTGCAGCTTATCCAGAAGCCCAAATGAAGCAGCAGCATTAGGCAGATTTGGCTCCTAGAATTCAGAATCCTCTCTACTTTGATTTTTTTAGAATCTGGAAAAGATATTGTAGGGACCCTGGTTATTTCGCCAGTAGCATTCTCATCATCACATATTTCGACTGAAAGACATGTTTGTCCTCTCTTCCTAGGAGAGAAGGGAGGCAAGAGCAAGCTGATTTTCCCTTACCCAAGACCTTGCACTGTAATCTATCAATTTAATCGCACCAGCATCTCACGAATCATCAGACAGAGACAGCTGCACAAGAACATCAGACAGAGATGGTCTCACTGTGATCAGTCATGCTGCCTTAAAAGTTCCAGAAAGAGATATGAATGCATTTTTTAAAATCTGGTAGAAAAGACTTAGTAATCCCTGCTCAAACATTTTCCTAAATCCTCTCATGTTGATGTTAAAGTGTTCCCAAATTTCACCCAGGAATTAAGTCTAAGTTATTTAAATTGTGTGATCAAAAGTTGACATTTGAGCTTAAGCAGACAGATTGTGGCATTAGTGCTGCTGTGATATTTGCCAGTTCTTTTGGCCGAATTTTAGTGTAAAATTCCAAAATTCTTGAGCTAATTATTTAAGACAAATCATAGAGCTTTTGTAGTGTCAGCGGCAGAGGTGTGGGAGTAAAACACCATTGGTTCTTCAAGCCATCATTTTAAATATGGAAATGCCACTTAGATCGGTATTCCACACAGAGCACAATTAGTAGCTCATATCCTGGCCCTATTGCAAATATCAGTAAGAAATAATATCCAAATATTTCTCTGATGGAAAAGTTCTGTTCCACACATTGCCATAAACCAGATACAAATGGAATCCTCTCCTACCAGAGAAAGATACTAACCCCCAACTTTCAAACTAATGTTGGACATAGCATCCATGCTGTGTTGTGAAGTAACGTAAGTGTCCAGCACACAACAGGAACTTCTTTCAACTTGTTGCCTGAACAGTTAAACAAAATGTGTGTGCAGGGAGCCCCTCTCTGACTCTGGCCTTTGTCAATAGCTAAAAATCCTGGGAAATCTGAGCTCATGGAAAAGTATAAATGCCAGGGAGGTTCTCTGAAGCTTGTTCAAGTGGGAGGAAGTCCATCTAGTTCATAAAAGCTGAGGAAGTAAGACCAACTGGGTAAATAAGCCTAGAAAACTATAATGCCTGAGCCCAAAGTGCCTTTTAGTGTCTGCAATGCCTATTTTGACAAATTAATACCAAGACCTCTTTCTCTCATTTAACCTGCTGGCCCCATCCTCATTACTCCCTGTGCGTAACCCGACAGAGTGCACATTGTCTGGGCAATGGCGGAATGGCCGTTGCTGTGGAGGGCTCAGCTGTCACCAGCCTTCTGCTGACCAGGATGAAAGGAGATGATGCATACAGGGTGCACCATGCAGAGAGAATCCCTAGAGTCGCCTCAGCTCTATAGACATTTGGGGCCAGATAGTTCTGCCTTATCCTATCATAGCTAAGAACAAAAACTCTGCTGGGTTTCAAGGTTAACTCTAGTAATTATTGCTTAACATTTCTGCCTCATTTTCTTCCAAAAAATAGGGATAAATAGCAGCATGTGCATCAGTGGGTTGTTGGAAGGATTAGATAAGGTAAAATAAAGCATGTAAAGTGTTTCACCTAGTGTCCAGCACGTAGTTAGCACCCAGTAAGTGCCAACTACCATTATTATCTTTACTGTAGGCACCATCGTTATTAGTACTATTGTTGTTTGCAGTGCTGGTGGTAGGAGCATAGTGCTTACAAGGGGTGTGTGTGTGTGTGTGTGTGTGTGTGTGTGTGTGTGTAAAGAGAGGCTGTGTGTGTCAGTGATCAAAATGTATTCATGTTATGATCTCTTACTTTTCACAATAATTCTATGAGGTTTATTATCCTCATTTCATATGTGGGAACCAAAATTCAGATGGGTGAAGAAATCTGTCCAAACTTACAAAGCTAGTAAGCAGCAGACCCAGCATTCAAGGTCGGGTCCGTTTCACCATCATGGACTGGATGAGTTCCTCGATGCCCTCTTTGTACTCTGCACGCCTCTGTTGCTTCATGTGTCACTAACTGGTCATTTTCTGGCATGTCCCCTCGTACCATCACCTCTCCCCTGGTTTTTTCATCTCCAGTGACAGCCATACCACCTGACACATGACAGAAGCCCAGGAAGTGTCTGAGAGATTGGATTAAATAGCGAGCTCCAGTGTCTAGCATGGCCCCTTCTGTCACATTCCTCCTTCTGATCGCCCACCAGCTTTTGTCATTTGAGCCTTTGGGGTCTAGGGAACCTCACTCTGAATGGGGGCAGGCTTGTCATCATTTATACATACCCCATTCATCCTCTCTGGGTAAAAATCCAAAACCAGAAAAGAAAAGCCAGCAGCTAAGGGAGGCATTAGAACTTTCAAATGCTATTTTTCAAGATGTTCCAAAATCCCTCAGAGCATAAATAACCCTAGTGGGAATTGTCCTTGGGAGGCTATCTCCATTGAGGAATGTTATCAGCCAGCCCAAAACAAAAATCAACGGCCAACAGAGATTTTTTTTGGAGGACTTTGCCCACCGATACGCTATGTTTCTCATAAAGCAATATGAATAAACAATTCTTCTGTCAAGGCTAATCTATTTTTGTGCTTGAAAAAGTAGCAATGGAGATGGACGACTGCATTTTCCTTATTTTGGCACAACTTCAGCTTTGAAATGTGTTTGTAATGGGTCTGCCACCGAAAAACTCCACTCAAGAACCTCAGCCTGGTTTGAAAATATGTTATTTCTTCCCAAGGCTCAAGTACTTGGACCAGAAAAATGTCCTTGTTTTCTTGCAGACTTCAGTTTTTATGGGCCTCTTTTTATGATGTCATTAGGAACTGTCCACTTTCTGGGAGGAGTGATCATTCTTTGGATTTTTCCAATATTTTGCTAGATAGAATTTGGTGGAGCTAACTCTCAGTCAGCATGGTGGTATCTGTAACCACTGGGCCTCCTCAAAAATCTCAGGACTGTGGAGTTAAAAGGCACTGAGTGAGTCCCTAAGGCGAGTTGTGATAGAAGGAACTGCACTTGACAAGACAGTCTCTCAAAATTGATTAGCAAGAAGAACCCACTTCACAAACACTAGCTATTTTCTTCATCCCCCTGGCAACTACCAAGCCAGCAACTGGCATTAAAATCAGAAATTCCCCACTTACCATGTTATCCCACCCACACCAAATACCATGTAGTTCCTGAGGTTTTGGCCCCAGTATGAGGAGGCAAGGTACAGGTCAGTGTAATGAGCTTCAGGCTCTTGGGATGTAACCTTTGCTCCGTGACAGCCTTTAATGGGGCCTAAGGACTACTCTCAGACCATGAGTTAACCTACCTCACTCTTCCCTTCACTCTGCAGAGAGGCCATATTCCAAGAAATATGAGGAAACATTGTGTGACTATATTTGTATGGACCTTCTTGGATTCAAGGTTGCCTTTAATATTTTCCATGGGAAGGAGAAAAGAGCGGTGGCTCGATCTCAGCCAACTCAACCTGGTGGCAAACTCTTCTTTATCCAACAGACCCTCATCCCAAAGGTCACCACCTCTGGGAAGCCACCCTTGATTCTCTCAGGAAGGATTTGCATCACATTATACTTCCATTACAGTACCTACCTTGATGTTCTGTTATAGATCTTTCTCCCTAGTAGCTGTAAGCTCAAGAAAGACAGTTTACATCCTCTGAACATGATTCTCCTAGTGCCTAACTCTGTACCTTACACAGTGTTTGTGGCAGTAAATGTTTTCCAAGTGATGGGGACCCAGCAGCCAAGTCCTCACGTCTTGATGGTTTTTGCATAAAAGATATCCAAGTTCTGAGGTTCACACTTGTCCCTGATCAAGTCCAAGAATGACAAAACTTCAAGGCCACTCTGCAGGAAGTTTTAGAGATTCTTTTGTGATGAATCATTAGTAGCTCTTGTCAAGATCATCAGCCTATCATCTCATTTCACAAGTATCCGTCCTGCTCCTTCCCTCACATTCATGCACAGCGTGTTTAGAAAGAACCACACAGTGGGCTTAGCCCAGTCTTAAAAGCAGGAGGTGATAATATTAAGAAGTTCCAGAAGGAACTGGTACTGTGAGGTTGTGGAGTGGATTTCAGACCCCCATATTTATTCACATGGAAAAGCAGAATCTCGCTGTTCTTCCAGAACTTAATTTATCATCTCTCCACCTCCTCCTCACAGCTGAATTTTGGGTACATTGATATTTAATATGGACATTTTTGACAAGTCATTGATCTATTCACTCAATTCATATGTATTGAATACTTACTATGTGCCAAACTTTATTCTAGATACAGAGAATTTAACAGGAGTATTAAGATAGATATGGTCCTGAATCATTGCCCAGCAGGAAAGACAGAAATTAAACAGATTCCACAATTGACTGATTAATTATAATTATAACAAGTGTCTTAGTCTATTCAGGCTGCTGTAACAGAATGTCATAGTTGACATAAGCAAGAGAAATTTGTTTCTCACAGTTCTGGAGGCTGGGAAGTTCAAAATCAAGGCACCGTCAGATTCAGTGTCTGATGAGGGCCCACTTTCTGGTTCATAGACAGCTGTCTTTTAACCAGGTCCTCACATGCTGGCAGGAACAAATGAGCAGCTCTCTGGGGCCTCTTTTATAAAGGCACTAGTTCCATCATGAGAGCCCTCATGATCTAATCATCTTCCCAAGGCCCATCTTCAAATACCATCACATTGAGGATTAGATTTCAACATATAAATTATGCAAGGACACAAACATTTAATCCATTTCAATAAGTGCTACCAAGAAGGTGAGTTAACAAGTACAACAGGAGGACCCAAGCCAGGGAAGTGAAATTTTGAAGCCGAAATATGGAAGATGCAAAGAAGGCTGTTAGTTATGCAGGGAGATAGGGAGAGAGGGGAACAAGGCTTTTGACAGCCTTCATGTAGGAAGGAGACTGGCCCTGGACCAGCACGAAGACATCTCCAAGCTCTATGGAGAAGAACCACTCTCCGTATTTGACTGAAGCTGTGGGGTGGCAAGGAAGAAAAACCCTTTTCGCTAACTAGTGGGTGGGGGGATTACTGAAAGAAAAATAAATTCTTAAGGAACAAAATTACAGGAGAAATAACTAGTCCTGTGGAAATTAGAAAATGATAAAAGTCAGAGTTCCTTTCTGTAACTCTGGATAGCATCTTTCTTTTCTTTCTCTCCCTTTTCCTCCCTCCTTCAGTCCCTGCCTCCCTTACTTCTTCTCTCTGTCTCTACCTTTTTCTCTCTCTTCTTTGTTAAGTGCCTTATTCTGCTTTGACCTGATGCAGTGTGGCAGCCAACCCTGAGTCTGTAAGATGTTAATGTTTCAGTTCTACCAGCCAATTGCAGTCTCAATGTCTCTCAGTCTAGTTCAACTGCTTGACAGAGTAAATCTGATTGATGACTGGGCACTAAATAAAATTAGTTGATTCATCCTGACTCAGATGCCTATATGTTACACAGCTTTTTTTTTTTTTTTTTTTTTCTTTTCCACACAGAATTGTCATACCAATTCATGTTCCATGGGATCTAGGTGGAGTTCTACTCCCAGCCACAAGGACAGAGGACATAAGCTATGCCTATGCAAATCAGCACAGCATATTACTGGCCATAGAAATTGGCCAGTAATATGGCCAATTGGACACTTACATAAGTTAGACTTTGGGTGAGAGTATGGGGATGAAAGACTGTCTCCATCTTCCTTGCATATTACAAGAGGAAATATTCACTCTTACACTAGATAGCATGATGTGATATTGTGCAGTCCACATCTTTAGCAACATTTCTGTGACAACAGGGGAGCCAGACTGAGCATGAAGCCACCCTAGAAGAACCAAAGCCAAGATTTTAACAAAAATCTCTGTTGTGATGATATCACCTGAGCCCTGATTCCAGCCTTTCCTGAAGCTGGGTCTACCCCAGGATATTTTCTTTTGTTGTTTTAAGCCAGTTTGAGGTGGATTTTTCTGTCACTTGCAAAATAATAATAATAATAATAAAATTTAAAAAATTCCAGGCTGACTTGGCCTGCTCCTTGCTCCATCAGTTATGGAATAGGGCTTGGGAGGGCAAGTTTATGTTTCAAGTGGTAAATGACTGTTTGGGAAGGTGATCAATCCAAAGCATATTCCAGGTAACTTAGAAGTATGAAGAAAGAAATAGCATGGTTAGCACATGTTGCAATTACAACTAAATTTATAAGCAAGAAAGGAAAAAATAGAGGTCAGTTATGATACCAAATTGCTCTATCTTCTAAAGAATTTTAATCACATTTTTTATCACTTCATTAATTTGGTTCAAGTTTTCTTGAAAACAGTAACTATTATTCTTAGAAATAGACACAGACTATGTTTGAAACATCTCAAATGAGCTCCTTTTGAATTATTCATGTGAGAAAATCTCTGTAGATATCCAGAAATAGGGTCTCTTTCTGTTTCCCTCACTTAAAAACAAATGACTGCATTTTACTAAAAAGAAAAACTGAACTGAAACCAGATTTGAAAAATAACACCCCATTTTTCTTCCTACAAATCAAATCTGCTGAAGGAAACTGGGGGAAAAATAGAACTGTAATAAAGCATTTCATTGTTTCTTACTATATGTTTATGTACGTGTTTCTTACCTGTTAGAATGTATAAATAACTAGCAGGCAGGCAGCTGTCTACTCAACTAGGCTGAACATTTTTCTAGCACAAGGCCATGAAATCTGGGTGAATTTTGCCAGCAGTAGATGTGATCCTAACTCTGGGCCATGAGACAAAGACCTTCTATATAAATCAGCTCTCTATTTATTCCTCTGCTCATACTTTTCTTTTTCTTCCCAAGGAACGCAAATTTCCCAAGTTTGTATCCAAAGAAATGGAAAACATGTACATTGAGGAGCTGAAGTCATCTGTCAACCTGCTCATGGCCAACTTGGAGAGCATGCCGGTATCCAAAGGCGGGGAGTTCAAGCTCCAGAAACTCAAACGCAGCCACAATGCTTCCATCATCGACATGGGCGAGGAGAGTGAGAACCAGCTCTCCAAGTCAGACGTCGTGCTGTCTTTCTCATTGGAGGTAAAAAGCCCTGAGCCCTTGAAAGTTTCTTGGCACAGCGAGTAGAACACGGGTGATTAGATGCGTCACAATCAACTTGTTTTTTCTTTTGCACCCCAGGAGCAGTTATTAAAACAACAGCATGCTAAGCTTAGGTCAGCTAATCAGCAAGTGATTCCCCATCTCCAGGAGCCCAAATTTTTCTTAAGGAAATGCAGTCTGAAAACCACCTACTAAATTTAATCTTGCAATACTTTCTGTCTTAAAACAGTGCTCAAAGATTTTATAAAGACCTTATATAATTTAGAAAGTTAAAAATTTTGGCACCCAGTTTTACAGTTATAAGACAGGCAAGCTAGCATCATATTGTGGCGAGCTGTAAATTTTCTTTCCCATCATCCTTCCTGTTGGCTACAAGGTAGAGTCCCTTGTGGTGGAGGCTTTTTTAGTTTATCTCAGCTCCCAAAGTAAGTACCCATTCAGGCTAGTATTTTGGCAAAATGCTCAACATGTCAATAAGTTTCTCTATAATTTCTCTTCACACATTTTCTTTTCATATGTATATAATCTAAGGAGTAGTTCTGATCTACCTATGTCAGAATTACCTGGGAAGGTAGTTCACTATGCAGATTCCTGAGTACCACCCAGACCTACTGAGCTAGAATCTCGAGGGGATGGGAATATAAAATAGTGCAGCCATTTTGGAAAATAGGTTAGCATTTTCTGAAAAAGTTAAACATAAAACTACCATATGATCTAGCAACTCCACTGTCAGATACCCAATAAAAATGAAAACACATGTCTGCACAAAGATTTGACTGCAAATATTTATGGCAGCATTACTTATAATAGCCCAAAATGGAAACAACGTAAATGTCAATCGACTGGTGAATGGATAGACAAAATGGGGTATACCCATACAATGGAATATGATTCAGCAATTTAAAAGGAACAACCCACTGATACATGCCATGACATGGATGAACCTCAAAAATATGCCTGGTGAAAAAAGCCAGGCTTGGCATGGTGGCTCATGTCTATAATCCCAGGACTTTGGGAGGCTGAGGTGGGAGGATTGCTTGAGCTCAGGAGTTTAAGGCCAGCCTGGGCAACATAATGAGACATCTCTACAAAAAAAAATTTTTTTTAATTAGCTGAGTGTGATGGTGTGCACCTGTAGTCCCAGCTCCTTGGGAGGCTGAGGTGGGAGGATCACTTTAGCTGGGGAGATCGAGGCTGCAGTAAGCCATAATCATGCCACTGCACTCCAGCCTGGGTGACAAAGAGAGACCCTGTCTTAAAAAAAAAAAAAAAAAAAGGTCAGACACAAAAGACCACATATTGTATGATTCCCTTGATATAAAAGGTCCGAAAGGCAAATCTACAGAAATAGGAAGTGGATTAATGTTCCCTGGGGCAGGGGGTGAAAAAGGGCATAAGAAATCTTGTTAGGATAACTAAAAATGTTCTAAAACTAATTTATGATGATGGTCACGCAACTTAGTAAATGTACCAAAATCACTGAATTGTGCATCTAAAATGGGTTTATTATATGATATGTAAAACATGCCTCAATCAAGTTGTCAGAAAAAAAATTCTAGACAGGATGTAGCCCTGGACTGTATACTTTAACAAGCCCCTACATGCTTCTTATCCACTCCACAATTTGAGAACCACTTGTAACTTACTAAAGTTCAAAACCCCACAAGGGTTTTATGATAATCCTGGATTTGGGGAGACCAAGAGAAGAGATCAAATTTCTGTGCAGTTAATTAGAATATGTAAAGACTAAATTAATTTTCTAGAACATCATTAAAGCCTGCTGTGAATTAACTGCAGGTAATTTGTTTTTCTGTGCTAAGTTTGGATGGAGATACTCACATTAGTGTTTTCAACATGTATTGTGCAGTTGGAAGAGGCAGTATTCAATTAAATACAGAGTACTTAGTGTGTGAAAAAATCATCAGTGTAATTTCACGGAAACTTTCTTTTTGAAAAAATAATACTACCACCTGAGGTACTGAATGTATTTTCTTAGGTGTCTGAATTTGATTATTGCCAATTAAAGATGTCAATTTATTCCCTACTGCCTCTTGTCTTCCTACAGAAAGGCGGAGAAAGTGGTTTATTGATTTTCATGAATATTTTAAATCTGTAATTTTCTTTTCTCTTTTTTTTTTTTTTTCACACAAGGTCTCACTCTGTTGCCCAGGCTAGAGTGCAGTGGTGCAGGTGCAGTCTTGGCTAACTGCAGCCTCAACTTCCTGGGCTCAAGTGATCTTCCCACCTCAGCCAGCCTCCCAAGTAGTTGGGACTACAGGTGCACACCACCAAACCAGCTAATCTTTGTATTTTTTGTAGAGATGGGGTTTTGCCATGTTGTTCAGGCTGGTCTTCAACTCCTGGACTCATGCCGTCTATCCACCTAAGCCTCCCAAAATGCTGGGATTGTAGGCGTACACCACCATGCCCTGCTGAATCTGTAATTTTCTAATTCTTTGTCAGTACTTATTATTACACAGCTGATTATCTGAAATATAGATGTAGACAAGTCCGTACTGTTGTGTGTACCTGATTCAAATGGTTTGACTTGTAATTGAAAGTACAGAAAGAAATGTCCTAGGGTTCCCAAATACTTTTTAAATAGAACACTGAATTGCACATCATAGAAAACTGCCAGCAAAAACCATCGCACATCTGTTTGTGAATGTGTTTTGGTGGGCACAATGAGGGGAGGCAAGAAGAGGGAGAATGGATTGTCATCTCATCAGGGCAGGCTAGGATTTGAATTTGCAGCTTGGTGCAAGACATATTTTACATAGTTATACACTTGCATGGCTGGAGGGGACACCAGGTAGTAATTAACTTTGCAGTGAGGGAAGGAAGGTCCAGGGTGCCCAGTAGCCAGGCCTTGGGCAAAGGGCAAAGGGCATGTGCTAACAGAAAGCAACAGGTGTTTGTAGAATGCCACTATGGGCCAGGTGCTTTTTCATCATAACACAGTGAATCCTCACAATAGTCTTTTCAGGTACTTGCAGGTGTAGTAACTAAGCCTCAGGGAGGTTGAGAAACCTGCACGTGATTACACAGCTTGTGAAGATGCGTAATCAGGATGTGAAGACAGATTATTTTAAATTCCAAAATTTGTGCTCTTTCATTGTGCCTTCCATTTCTATTTATATGGTTCTTCCCAGTGTAAAAATGTTCACTTATGTACATCATCTCATTTGATCCTCACACAACAGCCACAGGATACATATTATTATCCCCACTTTACAGATCAGGAAACTGAGGCCCTGGAGATTTGAAAGAAAAATGAAGTGACTTCAACATCAAATCATTTGCCCAACATCACGCAAGTAGTACAATGGTTTTGAAAGTGTGGCTTCTGGGTCAGCAGCATCAGCATCACCAGGAAAATTGTTAGAAAAAGAAAGTCCTGGGCTCCAACCCAGGCCTACTGATTAGAAACTCTGGGGATCATAGAGCCTAGCAATCTCTAGTTTAACAAGCCCTATGAATGATTCTGATTCACATTAAGTTTGAGAACCAGTAGCAAAACTGTGACTTGTGGAATCCTGCTTCAATGCTAACCCTATTGTACTTTCTTGAATCTGTTCCACTAAGGAAGTATACATTTTTTGCACACTCACATTCTTCTTCTTGTGTAATGCCATTACCTATTTTGGAGTACAACTGAATGATTTTTTTCATGTATAAGGACTAATTGTATATCTCTGATGTGAGTCATTTGTTTCAGATTTTTAAACTGATCTCTTTCTTCTCTGCTTTCTGCATTCTTCTCCCTCCCGCCTCTCTTGTGACAAGCCACACTGCTAAATATCAGAATACTAGGTGATTACGTGGAGTTTGGGGAGGTGGTAGGAAGTGCCAGAAACTGCAAATGATACATCTTGATCCATCATGACACCAGCTTTTTCCCTCAGTCTGGACCAAAGACTATGCAGCTGCAGACATGTTTTTGTTTTGACTCAATAATATTGGCCTGTACAGAGTTTGTGTATTTTATTTCTCCCTATTTGAATTATTGTCAACATTTCAAAATCAGCTTTCTCACTGTGACTCTGATTCAGTTTTCCAATTTCCGGAAGGCAAAATCGGAGTATCTGGTAACTCTGAAGTGAGAAAAGACAAGGCAAGCACGGGTTGTAACCGGCAGCTGCTCCCTTTAGAAGGAGCGTGTGCTCTCCAGTTTGTCATAGTCCCCGATGACCCCTGTTGCATCTCTGAATCTAATGCTGAATAGTACTTGCCCTTTATTTTAGTATTTGCACTATTACTTATCTTATTGTGAAGAAAAAAGTCAATTTATGAGCCTGTGGCTCTTTTAACTGCTGAACCACAAGCCAGACTATTTTTAAAGAAAATAAGAGCCTGGCCAGGCGTGGTGGCTCACCCCTGTAATCCCAGCGCTTTGGGAGGCTGAGGTGGGAGTAGTGCCTGAGGTCAGGAGTTCGAGACCAGTCTAGACAGAGTGATAAAACTCTGTCTCTACTAAAAATACAAAAAAAAAGAAAAATTAGCTGGGCATGGTGGCGTGCACCTGTAATCCCAGCTACTCAGGAGGCTGACGCAGGGGAATTTCTTGAACCAGGGAGGTGGAGGTTTCAGTGAGCTGAGATCACGCAATTTCACCACTCCAGCCTGGGTGACAGAATGAGACTCCATCTCAAAAAAAAAAAAAAAAAAAAAAAAGTCGATTTCTTGGTAGAAATGAAAAACTGATCTTATTTGCTTAACACAGAAAGAGTAGCCCATTTTATATGCCTCTCTGGCCCCTGTGAGCATTTGAATTAGTGAGCCTTGTCTTTCTATCTGGCAGGCAATCAGCTGCACTATGAGGAATTGCATCTTCGTGCTAGACTGGTCCCAGCATGACTGGTACAAGCCTAACAGAAGCCATCAGATACCTGTTGGTTTTCTCTGTAGCTTCTCATTTATGTATTTTCCTCTGGGTGACGCTGCCAGGGGCCTTGCCAGTGACCTCCATTATGTGGAATTCTCTTTTCAGGTGGTAATTATGGAAGTCCAAGGCCTCAAATCTTTGGCTCCAAATCGCATCGTATATTGCACAATGGAGGTGGAAGGAGGAGAGAAACTACAGACTGATCAGGCAGAGGCTTCTAAACCAACGTAAGTTATGTTTCTCCATCTTATAGAGGGTTGCTGCCATTAGTTCCATTTTGGCCAACTCCAAGGTGAAGATCTGGTTTCCCTAGAAGATACTAGAAGACATAAACCTTGTTTATTTTTCAAACAGGATGACTTGCCTACATTTTTATTTGGCAGCCACAGCAAAGATTCTAGTTCCTTCAAAGCAGAGATCTGAAGAAAATTAAAGAAACAGTCTCATTTCTAGTGGTTTTAAGTATTCACCCTCAAGAGATTAGTCACAACTTCCATTCGTCAATATAATGTCAGGAAAGTTTGATATAAATTTACTTTTATTAAATTTTCTAAATATTTGGTTTTCAGTATAAGACATAAAAATGTTTTTATTTCTGTATATTTTTGGGAAACAGGTGGAATTTGGTTATATTACTAAGTTCTCTAGTGGTGATTTGGGAGATCTTGGTGTCATCACCTGAGCAGTATACACTGAACCCAATTTGTAGTCTGTTATCCCTTACCCCCTTCTCACTCCTTCCCCTGAGTCCCCAAAGTCCATTGTATCATTCTTATGCCTTTGAATCCTTATAGCTTTGGTCCCACTTATTAGTGAGAACATACGATATTTGGGTTTTTGTCTAATTTTTTTCCTATATGTCATAGTTCTGAATGTATTAGCAAGGTAGTATGTTACATAATACATTAATTCAATGGGTCAATATAATTTAGTCAAATGCTTACTATGTGTGTGTACAAGGTATTATTTCATGGTGGAAAGGAAAGTAGTCACTGTTGTAGCCCTCCACAGCTCACAGTTTCATGGGGCCATCAGAAAAGTAATGGCACAAATATATAATTATAAATAGTTATAAATGCTGACAAAGAATGCTTTGAGAGGAGATAGTGGGAGGCACCTGAACCAGTTTGTGAGGACAGATGCAGAATAGGCCTTCCTTAGGACATATGAGGCATTTGAACTAATATTATTAAAGTTGAGCAATGGGAGTGGGGATGGGTGGAGAGCATTCTAGGCAGAGTAAACAGCTTGTGCAAAGGTCTTGTGGTTAGCAAAGGCCCTGGGCAAGGAGAAATTCAAAGGAGGCCAGGAGGGCTGGAGTTTGGAGAATGAGGGGTGGATAAGCTGCCAGAGAGGCAGGCAGGGCCATACCATGGGGAAGTTGTTAGGCCTTGGTGAGGAAAGCATGGATTGGAGATGTATTTTGAAAAGATGACTCTGACTGCAGTGGATGGGGAGTGGGTGGGCAGGGTTGTGCAGGAGGTCAGTTAGGGTACTGTTTCAGTGGTCCACAGGAGCAATAATGGGTTCATTCATTAGGGTCAATAGACTCTCAGGCCTCAAAGATTCTTGAGAGATCATTGCTCCCTTCCCTCCCTATCCACTACTTTTCTCTCCCTTCCTTTTCTATCTCAGTTAAGCCCATCTAGACTAATGAGCATCTTTTTGTGTTGGTGTTAATTCATAAGAGAGTCATCAAAAGAGAAACCCTGAACAGCAGCTCACTGCCTCTCCTCCCCCAGAGCATTATGAGCTGTTTGGCAGAACATGAATAACTTGCCAGGATGTTCAAACAAAATAGTTCAAAGAAAGCACTGAATGTTTCCTGGACTAGAGAAAATCTGAGGGCATTGTATGCCTTCAAGTGGCTCTTTGCATGAATAGGCAAAAGCCTCAGATGCTCAGAAGCTGGGAGAAATTAATGAGTGTGTACAAGAGGAAATGGAAACCAGTGCACCTTGTCACACGCCACCCTTCCTCCCTTTTTTTTACAACCAAGTTTCAAACTGACAATGAATGTGATTCTTTTTTACTGCCATTGATGAAATCCCAGTTATTCCTCAAATGGTCTGATCATTTTTCGTGCTCTTATGTTATACTGCACTATTTGTGCTTTTTAAAAATGTATGATACATGGGGGAAGAACAACCTATTTGGTGTTTCTGCCAACCCTTTAAGATGCTGGGCCCAATATGGTGTTATAAGATTGAGAAGGAAGAAGAAAGTTCTGATTATTCTAACAGACTGTTGTTTCATATGAGCTATTATAATTCAAAACGCAGTTTGTAACATTCAATCAGACGCAACGGTTTTACTTACCAGGGTAAATGATGAGTTGATTTTCCTGTGTTTGTAAATGGTTAAAACAGTATTTCAGATTACAAATAATTGCAGAATGCTTGGGTCTACCTGCTTGAAATATTCATTTTTCATATACATACTTACTCATAACTATACATGTGGCTTATGATGTCTATATACAGAAACAGCTCACATTGAAACATTTTGCTTTTCCAGTAAGAAGTATACATTTTTGATTCCTCTTCAGTCAGTAGGTTGGTTGATTTGTAATACCTTAAGGATTCAGGTTTCATGACCAGGGTCAAGTCAAATCAGTCAGTGGTAGCTACCTAAAGTGCTGTATTGAGAAGGGTTTGAGGCCAAATCCATACTCAGAGGAAAATAGTGCCAAGGTCAACTTGTAACGTCTGCCGTGGAAGAGGAAGGAGTACAAGTGCCCTGTATTTGCCATCTCTATAGTATCCCAAAGGGATATACGCGGAACTTGAAATGTACAACACTCATGTGTCTTCCTCTCTTCCTTTATCCTTTACATGTAGACTCTCCTATATCCTTTACTTATTTTCCTTCTAAATCCACAATTCTATACTCAATACTCTTTTTAACCATTTTTCTTTGTCACAGTTCACTTCTGGTAGTTTTTCTCTGCCTCCAAGTGGTTTTGTTCTGTTTTGTTTTGGGGTTTGGGTTTTGTTTTGTTTTGTTTCGTTTTCTCTTTTGAGATAGGGTCTTACTCTGTCACCCAGGCTGGAGTACAGTGGTGCAATCACAGCTCACTGCAGCCTTGGCCAACCTGGGCTCACGTGATCCTCCCACCTCAGTCTCCTGAGTAGCTGGGACTACAGGCATACACCACCATGCCCATCTAATTTTTGTATATTTTTGCAGAGACGGGGTTTCACCATGTTGCCCAGGCTGGTCTCGAACTCTTGGGCTCAAGTGACTTGCCCCTGCCTCATCCTCCCAAAGTACTAGGATTCAGACATGGGCCACTGCAGCTGGCTTACCTCCAGTTTTATCTGGTAGCATGAACGAGTCTGTTTGTGCAGTTCCATTTTCTTCCTGCCTCCCTAGTTTTAACTTACTCAGAAGCCTCTTCATCATCTCTTTTCTCTGAAGCTTTATTTCTTCTCCTTTTCTCCACTCTCTCCCCTCCCACTTACACTTTCTCCTATTACTAATCTCCAGCTGTCATCTCTGCTACTTGATTTTGATTATTCCAGAAATTTTCCTTTCAGGGATTATCTTTAATTCGTCCTAATAACTCCACTTCATGCTCTGACAAGCTTAGCCCTTTTCCTGCCCTATTCATCTTCTGAATCTTGTCTTTGACTATTTTTTACAGCCAGCTGGTGCCCATGCTTTATTTATATATTCTATAACCAAAACTCCATTCAAACATGTTTTGTTTATTACTCAAATTCCATGGTTGCTGCTACCAAGTACTACACCCCATAAGTGGAACCCTAACATTGAGCCATAGCACATGTCTACAAGGAATTTGGCTGTTGTCTTTTTTTTTTTTTTTTTCAAGTATAGCCAAAAATTCAGGAGTACATAACATAACCCAATTTGTCTAAGAGTATGTTATTTGGAATCCTCATGTATTGAATTGACATTTCACATCCTTCGCCTCCTTTTATCAGTGCCATCTCTTCACTTATAGCCATGACCCTGCTCAGCATCATCATATTGGATCAGTTGTGTAATATAATAACACTGTGTTCATTAGTTAAATGTATTAATACTTTGTGGTTGGAAAAAATGGTGTGTGTGGTGAAGGCAGGGCAGCCTCTTATACTCTCAGCTAAATTGTGGCCCACACTTATCCTTCAGTTGATCAATCTGTTTGCTACCTGTCGGTTGTTTTCAAGCAGAGCATGTCCTCTCAATTCTGTTGTCCTCCTCTCCTGCGTTTTTAACATAGAAAGCCAGGATAATATATGATCAAGTTTTCATGAGGTATATTTATTTTACAATATTGTCTCCATTTGCAACAGGTTGTTTTTGCTTCTGATGGGAAACCAATGGGGATACTTACGCAGAAGTGCTTGAAATCCTGCCATTAGATCAGCAGCTTCAGGAAGACACGGAGATGGAGAAGGAAATGCTTTGGGAATTCCAAAGCATTTGGAATATATTTTCCCACTTTCTTTGAAATAGAGCAGAGGGCTGTTCTTGCTCTAAGGTGATATATTTCAAAGGGTGGCACTCTTACCTTTACTAAGAACAGAGATTATGTTAAGTAATACCAGAACGTGGCATTGACTGAGATGAAATTATGTGAAAAAGAAGGCACTCCTTTTCCATTTATTTTTCAATTCTTCTGATCAGGTCAAGGAGAACATTTTAATTTGATGCTAGTAGGTCATTAACACCTCCACAGGTCTCAGGCTCAGAGCCTCCTGCAGGCAACAGCATCCAGTTAAGATTTCATAGCCTTGTTTAGATCCCATTACGCTTACCTTCTATTCATGGCTGGTGGTGCCGTTTTGTCTTTTGTAGCAATGACATAAGATTTCCTTTTTAAAGAAATACATTAACATTTAAAAAGTGAATCGATTTAAATAAAATATATTAAGTAAATAATAGCACAGGTGGTACCTGGATACAATGAAAAGTAATCATGAAAGTATCTTGTGTTGGTATACGGAAATGGCAGAGATTGGGAAGATGGTAGGCAAATTACATTAATTTGAAAAAAAAAATTGATGTAAAGAAACCTGACGTATTCCCTGAGTAGAAAATATATTCCAAAATTATATTTTTTGGTAGTTTTGTACAATGTAAGTTGTCCTCTATAATAACCATGCCCCAAGGATTAAATACTGGAACACTTAAATAATTTTACCGAAAAGAAAGGAAATTCGAATTAGCAACCCAGTATTGTGCTAATGTATCTGAAATTATATCCTACTGAATTGAAACCAAAGATGCCACTTGGCATTTGATTATTTAACAAGTTCATTACTCCCTGACAGGCCATGGGCTTCATGACTTATGAATTTCATTATTGCCATGGATTAGGAAACACAACCAAACTTGGAAAATTGGGATTTTCCAAGGGAATGACAAAATAAAATGCCCTAACTGGGAAATCTTGCCATGGCCCTAGAGTTCTTCAATGACATCTCATCTGATGAGACAAACAAAAGACAAAACCAAAATACAACAACTCCCTGTAACATTTTTCTTCTGTGAAGTATATTACTCATCCTAATGGTAGAGTGCAGAATGGGCCAGGCTTATTATACCCAAATTATTCATAGAAATGGAGTTCTATTAAATTGTTCCCACACTGAGTCAGTTACAAAGTCAGAAAAGGAAGTTGTTCCCTCCAGTTGCCTGCCTCATGTATTATCTTCTTAATGGTGCTTCCTTTTTCAATTTAAGCAAAATGTTTCCTGTGTACTGGGCCTTGGAATGGTTTAAATCGAGGCAGAGTATCTTTCCTGAATGGTTTCTTTGATATTCATATGTGATACGATGATACAAAAGGGTAGATACTTGCATTCCTTCAGCAAGTGTACACAGGATGCTTTCCTTATGTCCAACCAGTGCTGGGGCTACAGCTATGAATAACATATCTCAAACCTTGGCCTGTGGATCAAACATTCAAGTAAGGGACATAGGCAATAAACAAATGAACAAATGAATATATAAGGGTAACAACAGATTATAATTTGTGTTCTGAAAGAAATGAGCAGGCTGCTGTGATAGAAAGTGGTGGGGGCATAGGGAAGAGGAAACAGCAAGTGCAAGGCTTTGAGGTAGGGAGGGGCTTGATGTGTCCTGGACCAGAAAGGGGAACAATGTGCCTAGAGATTAGTCATTGAGGGAGAGTGTTTCCAGGGAGAGTGCAGACAGCAGGGCAGGGCCAGACAACTTAGGGGTCTTAGGGGCCACACAAAGGGTTTAAACTTTATTCCAAGACCCTGGAGAAGCTATTGGCGGAGTTTAAGCCAGGGAAAATATGATTGTATTTCCATCTTGAAATCTGAAATATCTTTAAGGACCAGAGTAAACTTGGAACCATATATTGGTAAACTAGTATTTATTGAGCACATACTATTTGCTAGGCTTTAGTGTTAGAGTGGGGGATAACACAGATATGACCTTTGAAGTTGTGCACCTATGGAGGAGAGTTGATTGGAAAAATCTGAGTGCCTGGGCATGGTCTGTATTCCAGGAGCCACTGTAGCTTTTGAGAACTTCAAAGGCCACTGAATGGGAAAGGGAATGAGGCTTCCTGAGAAGCAGCTCCTTTCCTGTCTTGACACTCCATGCTCAAGTTCACAGTCCAGGAGATATTTATGTAGAGACATTATGTAGTGAGAACGTGGAGCTTGGATACCATTTCTTCTGTTTTTTCCTTCCAGAAAAAGGTTTAATTTCTTTCCAAGTTAATTAAATCATAAATGGTAAAAGTCAACACTGACCCAGAAATTCAATTTTGCTAGGCTCCCAGAAGATACGTAGGTTGGGAGGAAGTAAAATTATAATCACAGTTTGGGATGCTCAGACACTGTCCTGCCTCTCAGACCAGAATGCTTGGTCCAGAATTCCCAATGTTTATTTAAGACCAGTTTATGTGTGTTTGTGAGCTGGAGGGTGAAGGTGGGCAGACTGCTAGGACAACAGACAGTCGGATAGACAGTGGGAAGGAATCAAGGTGCTAGGGAACAAGTATTGGAGAGAGAGCTCCTAGTTCTGCTCCCAGCTCCATCCTAAATTTGCCAACCTGTGTCATGTAAGCCACCAAGCTTCCCAACTTCTCCAAGTCCTGAAAAGTGGAATCCAAGGTCCCTTCTACCTCAACAATTCTATAATTATTTCATCCAACTAACTGGTCCAGAGTAGAACCATAATGGCAGAACTTAAGACAGAGGTTTCAGGAATTGCAACTAACTCTGAGTTGGTGAAATTTCTGTAATTAATTGGAGTTTCAGAATTGGATGATCAAATGGTGACTGGAGTTTGCCAAACGTTGATACTCCATCTAAATGTGAAAAATCTATAAAAGTTCTGATTTCATGAGTAATCTAATCTTGTGTAGCTATGAAACAAGGCTGTACTCTTTTTAAAAAACCCTTAAGGACTAAGTGACTGTAGGTCATTTCCTTTCTGATTCAGCTTCTCTATTACCTTGCCAGAGAAGATTATCTGCCACTTATATCTGGAGTAAATCTAAGAACTGGACTGTTTTTCTATCACTGTTCAGTAGAAATCAAATTTAATACTTTTCTCTCCAAGTGTGAAAAGCCACTGTATTTTGTATTTATTGGTCAGGGAGAACATAGGAAAGAATGTCATAGAGTTATTTCCCTGTAATGATAGAATGAGGGGGAAATTCTAAATCCTCACTAATAAGAAAACAACAGATACTTGATTTAGATTCATCAGTGTTCACAAGCAGTATGGTGTCATGGACAAGAGTACAAAATTGAGAGCCAGAGCACTGGGTTCATATTTCCACTGTGTGACTGTGGGCAGGCTGCTTAACTCTTTGTGCCTCCATTTCCATATTCTTATGAAAATTAATTGCCATATATATATATAAAAACAATGCTTGGGCCGATAGTAGTCCTATTGACTATTATAATCTTGGCTTTATTCTTGTTTGGATGGACGAAGGGGACATGGGGGGAAACAAAGTGGCCTGAGTCTAAAACAGTAATCATTAGCGTTGATTCAGTATTTTCTATGGACCAGGTGCCATGCTAGGTATTTCACAGTTATCATTTTATTTAATGCCCTACCATAACCTATGAGATAGGTACTATTGTTATTCTCATTTTACTAGTGGAAATATTGAAATCCAGAGAGATGAAGTTATTTAGTCAAGTTGCAGGTACAATAGCTAAGCCAAAAGCCAAACCCAAAGGCTGTACTTTTCATCCATTCTGCCACCCTACCTTTCTAAAAGAAATTAGATCTCTAAAACAGAGTAACTTAATTAGCATTGAATAGTCAACAAAACTATCTAAAAGCGTGCATTTCCTTTCCATAAATTCAGTTGTTTTGTGGATTAAAACCCAGCCCATATTTAAATGGAGATGAATGTGCTGACGCACACACCAGCACAGGTGTTCCACATTAGGGTACACACTCAGCAGGCATAATTCGACCCACAAACATCAGCACTGTGAGGTGTAACACATGTGAGTCTGAAAAGAGGATCTCTGCCCTTGAGGCATTTACACAATCCCAGGAGAGACACTAATGATAATGATCATCATCCTCAAGGGAATCATTATCAGTAACAACTACCCCTACCATTTACTGAAATCTAAGTACCAGGCACTGAACTAGCTGGAACCATATGGCTAAGAGTCAGACGGACCTGGGTTTAAATCACAGTTTCACCGTTTACGAGCTGGGTAACCTTGACCAAGCAGCTTCTCCCCATTAAGCCTCAGTTTCCCTAAATTTGAAAGAGAGACAAGAACATAACTGCCCCATCGTGTTGTTGTTGAAAATCAATCTGATCTATGTTAAGGGCTGAGTTCAATGACCAGCATATTATAACCTCTCAGGAAATAGTATTAGTAGCCTAAAACTCACTATAATGTCACTGAACTCCACATGGTACTGTTAAGAAATAGAAGGAAAAAAGAGAAGCTCAGAGAAATTAGGAAGCCTGCCCCCAAATCCTACAACTCCACACACCCAGGCTCCAAACACCTGGAAATCAATTGGCCAAGGCTGCCAAAGTAGGAGTGAGTACCATTGCCAAAATGCTTTCCAGAGCCAGAGGACATATTCTGAGGGTGGACTGCCTTCGATTTGATGATAAAAGAACTAGTTCTCAAAGGCAAGAGGAATCCAAAAGGCAGCATCCTCCATGAGTCCTCTTCCAGAGGCACAGCCCTCTACAGCCTGGGTCTCCACAAGCCTGTTGCTCTGGTGTCTTTCTGGATCAGGGCCATTATTCAAGAAGCTAGAGTGCAGCTAAGATAATACTTTCTATGTGTTTGTCAGTTCCTTATTTATCTTCCAGCAACGCCCCTGTGCTGTGATACGGAACTCGCCTCACTATAAGGGTGCAGATGGATGGGGCCCTCGGGGAGGACACAGCATCTTGCCATGATGCCAATTATCAGGGGGTTTGGAAATTTCTAGGGCTCTGGTGTTTAAACTCTGGAGTCCTTCAGAGTTACCTGGGTTCCTTGGTAAGGATTCAAAAGCTCTCATGTCAGCCTGTAGCTTCCAGTTTAGATGGTTTGGGATGAGGCAGCTATTTCAGGCAGTCTTTAACAGCTGCAGTCTGGGTGGAAACATTTCAGTGATTATATGAAAAATAAAGGTTCAGCATGGACATAAGAGCAAAAGCTTTGGGGTGATAGAATCCGTAGTTTGAATCTCACCTGTGCCACTGTCATTGTTATGGTAGGTGAGCTACTAAATCCTTCTGAACCTCAGTTTCTTCACTTACAAAATAATACTGATGATATCTACACCATAGGCTGCTTAATAACATTTCAAATTTAACATATGCAAAGCACTTGGCACAAATATAAGAGATGTTATTCTTATTTTAATCATTATTGCTGTCAGTGGACCCGTGGTAAAAAAGGAAAACTGCACAGACCATCAAAGTCAGTTGGTGTGAACTAAAAAAGCTAAAGACACTTTATCTCTCAGATGTCTTTTTTAGTTTCCTGTGGAATGTGTTCATTTATATGTAGATCCCTTACTTGTACTTGGAAAAAATCTACGTAGTAGGCTAGTTTTCTTATAATGCTTACAGGTAAAGATGATTAATAAATGTTGGTTGATTCAGAGCTAAACCTTAGCAGCAAGTGGTAAAGGGTTATGGGAAAGCTGAGAAGGGGCCCAGTGTGATGGGCTTGAAAACCTCTTTAGAGTACTGATGACCATAAAGATAATTATAATGCAGATCTCTCCACCTAGATGAGGCGCTATACCTAAAAGAACAGAAGACAGCTGCAAAATATCTGGGGAGGGGAAAAAAAAGAAAAAAAAAAAAAAAAACAGAGAAATCCCGAAAAGTAAAGTGAACCCATTGTGTGAGTTCTTGACACGAAATCACTGTCACTTAATAAGTAACGAATAAAATACATACACACACATAAAAATATACACACCAAGGAATTGCTAGGTCCAACACAAGTAAATCTCTGTAAATTTGACTTTTAGCAAGTAGCACGCTATACAATCTAATAATGACAGGGTGTTGTTTTTTGGATGTTCTTCTTCTGTAAATTTACTAGAGAGGGAAGGAATGAAAAGAGGGCTCTTGTCTCCCATGACTTTATACATGCAGTAGTACAGTAGAGTTGCAGGATCAATCACGGAGGACTATTAGCGGCAGAAGGCTCTGGGTGTGATGTCCCAGTTCTGCCCTGCCATGTGATGTCACCTTGTTTTCTCCCTGCTGTGTCAAATCACTCAACCTATTTCTACCCCAAGAGCAGAATTCAGTGATTTTCTGTTGAGCCAAATGTAGCAGGACTTGGGACCTAGAAAATGTTTCTCTCTTTTTCACCTTCCTGCTTTAAAGAGACCTCAAATGAAATGAATCTCAAAAACAGCCTGGTCTCTAGAAATAGCAGCCTCTAGAAGAACTCAGTGTGCAATTTTTGTCATTCGTAATCAGAACCAAGCATCCCATGCACATCTCACAAATACTTAGAAATCAGGGGGAGAATCAAATCACAGAGAGAAGTGCGTAAGATGCTACTGGCCAGAATCCTGGGTTCATTCAGTCAGCTTTCCTTCGTCTCACTTATCTGGGTGGCTGCTGTGTGCTATAAACACTGTGCCTTTGAGGCACTGGGGCTACAACAGGGAACAAAAGCAGAAATGTAGCTGTTATGGCACCCACAATCTAAATGGCACAAACAATAGACAAGGCACATGTAAGTCATTGGGTAGAGATACCTTCAAGTTTGACTTTGGCCTTATTATTCAGTTAAAATCTCTTATATACCTTTGGCTTCACCTTGCCTTTAGCAGACCAAAAAGTCAAGTGTTATTTCAAAGTCATTTGTGAAATTTCTGGACTTGTGTGTGCTCAGTGATCGTGGAAACATGTAGATAATCATCATACCCAATCAATGTGATACTGTCTGTAATATAAGCAAGGCGAATCATTCTGACTTAGTGTTAAAATCTGAATATTCATTTTTAAAACAGGTGAGCGTTCCAAATGCACATTGGAGTAGAAAATCTTCATATGCGCTTTAGACGTTGAATTCTATTAGTGGAACTATGAAAATATATACAAATATGTATTAACATGTTAACATGTAAAAATTATTCATAAAAACTATTTTATATGAATGAATAAACAAATGAATAAGAAGATAAAAACAGTACAACTTGATATCTTTAAGAAGAACGTTATATCACTTTTGAGGCAAGAAATCTTCAAAAAATTTAAATAATGATGCAAAGCAGAAAAGTAAAGATGAGGCTATATCATAATGCTAATCTCTCTAGACCTGTTTGAGGCACTAGCATTCATCATATTAAATGAAATAAGATAAGGCTTACCTTAATTCTTTCCTATCTGGAAGGAGAAAAAGCTTAACAACCCACTGTCAATGTCGCTGTCAAAGACTGGCCATACTAAAGAGCTGGCCCCAAAATATTTCCCTTCCCACTAACCTCAAGTCAAAGTAAATATCCATTTGCCGTCTGTCTTAAATGTGTTGTATAGAGGCAGCAGGGGGAAGTAACAAAAGTTTAAATTTTAGCTAATTAAGTTTTTATTAAGAACATTGTAATAGTAACCAAAGTGTTAATTTCAATTATTCTTGTACCCTCAGAAGTTTATTCAGTGACATCTCTATTTGGCTTTGGCCAAATACTCATTTTTAACCCTCAGCCCATTTAGCATTCAGCCAAAATGTGGGTTCAGGGCCCCTGCACCACTGCTGTGAAGCAAAGATGTAGCGTGGTGATTTGGTGGAGATTTACCAAGTTGGGGAGAAGCCGTTTTAATTAGAGGGGTCACAAAATATCCCCAAGAGGTGGCATTTGCGCTTAAACCGAAGCAAGAGGGAGCCAGTTATGTAAAGAGCGTGGTGAGCAGAGAGAATCGCCAAGTCCTGACACTCTGTGGCAAGAAGGCGCCTGTGAGGGGCAAGAAAAAGACCTGAGGGTGGAGCACAGGGAGAGGGAAGGGAGAAGACAGCAAGTCAGCAAGGCTGGCGGGGCCAGATCTCACAGGACCTGGAGGTCAAGGCAGGAGGTTTGGGTTTTATGTCCCAAAGTAACCTGGTTGGATTTACGTATTTAACAGATCAGTGTGGCCGCTAGATGGAGAAGGACTGCATGAGGCATGAGCAGCAGTGGGAGTGGGGACACCAGTTGGGAGGCTGTGGCTGTCATCATGTAAGACAGGATGGTGGTTGATGATGGCAGAGGAAAGCAAGTGAGAAGGACAGGTTCAAGACACATTGGGACGTAGAGCCCAAACTCTCTCCTTTTCATTCCCATCGTCTGCTCTTTTTCCAAGGGTGATACTATGCCCTCTGGAGGTTGCATTCTAGCAGCGGACACCACTTGTCTCTTCTCTCCGGAGTTTGCAATTGTTTATTACCACCAGATGCTGCTCTGCACACAGTGCTTGCCAATTTGTAAGTTGTACTGCCAGTGTCTGGGTGAATGACCTTGAGTGAGTCGAAGTCACCTGGCATCTCTCACAACCGTGTGGGTAGTGGATGTACAGCTGTGAACTGGGGCAGTGAGTTCTCAAGCTGGCTGTTTTATTCTCCACAAGGATTACTCTACAGCTGTACCAAATTTGTTCTTTTTCCACTTTAGCAGAGACGTGTCTTTTACATAATGTTACATGCTGACATTAGGGTGACTTTGACACCTAACCAAAAAAAAAATTAACGCATTCTCTTCCCCTTCTAGATTTCATTTCCTGCTTGGTTTATAAGTCAGATTGCACTGTGCTTGTGGTCATGCTTGCTGCTGGGTAGGGAGGTATTATTAACGGGAAACTATTTTGAGAAATAACCTACAGTGAGTCCAGTCCCACTGAGCAAGTGAGCTGTTCTCTGTAGATAATGTCAGTGTTGGGTACTTGAAGTCTTTCATGAGGATAATGTTTAATTACGTGTAAATAAATCAGGCTTGACTCCAACTCTACAGTGGAACCTTGGACCCAGGACTCTTCCCAACAGATAAAACCGCTAAAAAGTCTGGAGGAAAAATGCATATTTTGTGCATACACTTCAAATAATATTTATTTGGTAACTATTTTGTATAAGGCAGTGTGGTTGGTCTTATTATTGGCTACATTTTTAAAATAATATTTTATGTTTTTCTGACCAAAAAGTTATAATCCTTGTTGCAGAAAATTGAGGGAAAGCGTAAGGAAAAATTAAATATTACTCATGATCCCTATATCCAGCAATAATCACTGTATATGTTTTGGTGTTGTTTTCCAGTTTTTCTGTATCTGTGGGTGTGTCCACACCCATCCACAGATATATGCATATGATAGATAACCTTGTATGAAAATCTGTATACTCATATATGATTGTTCCTTTTGCGTCAGTTCCTAGGAAATGCTGTTACTAGTTCACAGCTAGTTATTTCCTGTATGTTGGTGAATAGCGTGACCAAATCATTCTAGTTTACCCAGGACTTTTCATTATTGGCGTTGCGCCATCCTGGGGCAAACTGAGACAGTTGATCACCTTGTTTTAGTGAATACATCACATCTGCTCAACCTCCATCATCCTATATACCGGGAAAAAGTGAATGGCTGAAGGTCACTTGCTATATTTGTTTTTGGGAGACCTCTGTCTCTTCAGCTTCTACCATTAGGAAGCTGTCTCTCTCTCACAGCCTCAGAGAATTCATTGCAGCTTTTAAATTTGAGCCTGGAATTAAGATAGGGTTCAGCTGTTTGTATACAAACAGCAAGCAAATCATTGTGCTCAAATGAAGGTCACTGCCTGGTCTCACTGAGCAATCTCAATTTGCTCCATTTGTCTGGATACATAAAAAGCTGCACAATTAGAGTTATTATATAAACAGCAGAGTGATACTTCATGTAACTAGCAAGCAGATTCCACTGTGGTGTTTCTGTATGAAAGTGAGGGCAATTAATGTCTTAGTTATATTTGTGCAGGATCTTGCGTGGAAGCATCGGGAGAAAACAAAGCCATGGATTAAAATATTCAGAGAAAGAATGCACATGAAACAAACATAGTCATTGTGGGAATTTTCCAGGTCTTTCACAAGAACTAGTAACAGTATAAGTCCTTTTGTAAATAGAGTGTTTTGTTAGTTTCTTCCTAATTTTTAAAAATCCATCAGTGATCGGGGCACCAAATCCATATTGTACATGTTAAGTTTAAGTGACAATGGGTCTGCCAAGCAAGTATTAAAACCAAGGTCAACACAATTAGTTTTAATTACAGTAAACTCAGATTAGCTACCAACTTCATTACCTACCACCTAAATGTTTCCAGGCTCTTGGAAAAGTATTACATATAGAAAAAATAAGTGTGTGTGTATATTTGTGTGTGTGTGTATCATACAGATAGTTTTTAAAATATGCATTTATAATTTGAGGAAAGAAGTCTCTTTTCATTTCAGCTTTTATTGTCTCTTTTTAAAAGTAAACTAAAAAAAAAAAAAAAGATTTGGCCCATATTTAAAATGGAAAATTTAGGCACTTGGGAAATAAGACGAGAAACCTACATAACCTTGAGGACACTCAAAATAGAGAGGCAGTTAATAGGGCTTAATTCTAAACCTAGGTTGTCAGGGTGACTGAAACCACAAGTCTCTTAAAATTTACATCAAACACCTTGTTAAAAAGTGAGAGTAAAACACACAAAACTCCAAATCAGCATTATAACTTGTTATTTGCACTAATTTTTTTATGCCCAAAGTACAAATCACAGGTACATACTTTCTCTGCATGAAGTTAAACCAATCAAGGGACAAGTGATTATATTTTCTTCATAGGAATACTTACTTTAAAAAGAAAATGCATGGTAGCTCACAGCTGTAATCCCAGCACTTTGGGAGGCCAAGGTGGGTGGGTCGCTTGAAGCCAGGAGTTCAAAGACCAGCCTGGCCAACATGGTGAAACCCCATCTCTACCAAAAATACAAAAAAAAAAAAAAAAAAAAAAAACCCGGATGTGGTGGTGCATACCTGCAATCCCAGCTACTCAGGAGGCTGAGGCACAAGAATGCAAGAATGGCTTGAAGCTGAGAAGTGGGAGTTGCAGTGAACAGAGATCACACCACTGCACTCCAGCTTGGGTGATAGTGTGAGACTCTATTTCCAAAAAAAAAAAATAAAAGAGGCAGGGACAAAGTACAGATTCAGATTCAAATATATTATCAATTCAACCAAATTAAAGACTGTAGTTTGATGTGGGTTTACTGTTTGTGTTTTAACTCTGCAGATTCACTTTGCATTCTGATTTAGCCTGTTACCTGTTTCCTTATTCATTCAATACATGTTTACATAAAAATATGTATTAGACACTGCTTTAGACACAAGGGATACACCAATGAACAAGATAGACACAGTGTCCACCCTCAGCAACCCTATATTCTACTGGGTGGAGACAAAAAAAAAAAAGTATGTAAACAAGTGAAATAATTTAAGACACCAGTGAATGCTATGAAAAAAGTTAAACAGAGTAGTATGATGGGAAATCACTGGTATGCTGGGAAAAACTCCCTTGAGATTGATTTCAAAGTACCTCCTTACACAGGAGCTATTTGAGTTGACACTTCAATGTCAAAGATCCACTCACCTGAAGATCAAGAGGACGACCAGTCAAGGAAGAAAAAGAGCAAGTTTAAAGTCCCCAAGATGGGAAAAAGCTTGTAATGTTCGAGGGACAGGAAAAAAAAAAAACAAACTGTACCAGAGTCTGTGAGCAAGAGGTAAAGCAAAAGGAGACATAGTCAAGGACCACATCGTGGAGGCCTTGTAGGACCCGAAAGGACTTTGAGTTCCATTTTAACTGTAACAGGAAGCCCTCAGAGAGTCTTGTACAAAGAATAGCCGTGGTGCTGGTTACTTTGTGGGAACTGGATTACAGGGAAATGCAGGGTACTTAATAGCTTTGTAATATTCTAGTTCAAAGTGGAGTGATGGCATCCTGGATGTTTAACTATCATGCTTCGGAAATTACATCTATGGGTGTACTATTTAGCAATAAAAAGGATTGAAGTCCTCATACATGCTCCAACATTGATAAGCCTCCAAAAAATTATGCAGAGTAAAAGCCAGAGGCAAAAGACCACATATTATCTGATTCCATTTATAAGGAAAATGCAAATCTGTGGAGGCAGAAAGTAGATTAGTCGTTGCCTAGGATTGTGGGTGGGAGTGTGGTTGACTGCAAACAGACACAAAGGATCTTTTTGGGGTTGTTGGTTATATTCTAAAATTGAAGTACAGCAATAGTGGCACAATGCTATAAATTTACAAAAACAGTCATTGAATTATATACTTAAAACATGAATTTTATGATATGTAAATGATCTCTCACTAAAGCTTTTATTTAAAAAAATCATCAGGAGAGAAAATTTTATCCATGTTACATATGTTCTTTTCTTAAAAGAGTAGACATAAGGAGAGAAGTAGGGGGGCTATTGCAGTCCTCCAAGCAAGAGACAGTGGTGGCTTAGGCTGGACTGACAGTGAAGACAAGTAGATGTTTTACAGGATGATACAAAAAGGCTCATGGTTGGCCAGGCGTAGTGTTTCATGCCTGTAATCCCAGCACTTTGGGAGGCTGAAGCGGGTGAATCACAAGGTCAAGAGATCAAGACCATCCTGACCAATATGGTGAAACCCCATCTCTACTAAAAATACGAAGATTGGCCAGGTGTGGTGGCGGGCACCTGTGGTCCCAGCTATTCAGGAGGCTGAGGCAGGGGAATTGCTTGAACCTGAGAGGCAGAGGTTGCAGTGAGCCAAGACCGCACTACTGCACTACAGCCTGGCGACAGCGCGAGACTCTGTCTCCAAAAAAAAAAGGCTTATGGTTGAATTAAGAGAGAGAAAGAGTGTGTGTGTGTAAAAGAGTAGAAGCAATAGGGGCAAAACAGGAATCAAGGATAGCATCTAGGTTTGGAGGTTGAGCAACCAGACGGTTGCAAAAGAGCAGGTTATTAATTTGTCACCCCACCTGGGAAGTCACTATCAGTACAAAGCATATTACTAGATTTTGCAGACATTCAAAAAAATTTGTTAAATATAGAAAATTCAGTTATCTCTATATTAAGATCTCTGTAAGTCTCTTGTACTTTTATAAGGTTTTTTTTTTTTTTTTGAGCCCAGAAGAAAATGATTGCATGATGGCTAACATGTACAAAGAATTTCATCTCATCTGCGTTCTGCCATATCTGTGTCAAGGCCCTCAGCCTTGCAGCTAAGGAAGCCTGCAGCTAAGGAAGCGTTCGCTGTTGCAGTAATACAAACTGGTATAGTGCTTTACTCCTCTGCACATGTCAGGGAGTGTTTCTCTCCAATCTGGTTATGCTTTTAGGAGCAAGTCACACAGCAGAACGCCTTCCTACTTTGTTTCTTCCTAAATTGTGAATCTGAACAGAGGAGGAACACTCTACTTCACCCACAGTAGAGAAGACCTAGGTATTTAGATATGATTACTATGAAAATTTCACCTGCTAAAATTTCCTTAGGGGAAGGGATGGATTGACTGATTTATGAATACATTGCTTACCATGAGGGTCTTCAATTAGAATTTCACATGACAGTTTGAGGTTGAATATATTTGAGACCTCAAATATAATGGCTTTTTGAGGAAAGGGGAATCCTGTTTCTTCCCATTGGTTTTGGAAGCATCAGTAATGACACAATCCAGATGAGGGAGGGAGGGGAATAAAGGCAGACTTGAGCCAGCATAATGATCAAAACTAAATTACCAGAACCTCACAGGTTAGGGTCTTCTGAATATATAGATTCTTAACAGCTTAGGAAGTGAGCGTAAGTAATGTGGATATATACATTTTTTTAATTCTGTATTACCATATAATTTAAAAGAAAAACATCAAATAATGGTCTGTTTTAAAGATTCTCAGATTATCCTGAAAGAATTAGTCTGTGTAGTTATTTCTATACGTACAACACCAATATAGTTGATGTCTCTTAAATCCCTACGTTTGAAATTTCCAGTTTAGTAAACAGGCCATAAAGTAGGTCTTATTTGCTTTCTAACAAAGAAGGCAGAACAGCTTGCCCATGGGGATTTAAATCATAATTTACATTATGTTTATTTTTATAGACAGGCCATAAGTACAATTTGCAAAGCTGGATAAAACTAAAGCACTAGAAAATTAAAAAGAGAGATTTATTTTTTCCTTTAAAATTGAGCTCAGTTATAATTTAAAACTAACTGCTTTAATTATACTGAATAATTGGATTAGGTGGAGGTTTGCATAATTTCTCAGAATCAGAATATGACAATTAATGTTTGCTCTTCTTTTAACTCAGGATACACACACACACAACTGGAAAGTAAAATGTAACATGGAAATGATTCAGAGGAATTAAGAACTTAACATTAAGAATAAATCCTCATATGCACATATTAATGATGAGGTTTCATAGGAAAATCTATTCCAAATATGGCTTTGAAAAGAATTAGGACATATATCTACATGTAAGACACCCTCCCTTTTTCAAATCTGACATATATCTTTAACATTCATTGCAATTAAATATACAAGTTAAAGTACTAGCTACATTTTTCTAAAACTTCAGTCATTTCTGTCTACCCCTCACAACATATCGGCATATCATTGATACTATTATTTGTTTTATATTTTTCTTTAAATCTATTTTCACTTTTTAACTTAGATTTTAAAAGGAATCTTGTTCTGTCTGATTGTAAATATAGAGTAGCCATAAAAATAACTTCAGTAAAAACAATGTTAGTAAATTCTGGATTGATTCTGTTCCCTGCTGAAGGAGCTCCAAACGTCAGCAAAATTGCCTTCTTTGTAGAACAAAAAAGGCTTAGCAAATTTAACACATTCTTCCTTCACACTGAGAACTCCTTTCTAGGATAATCAGGAGAAACAGAAGAGAACAACTGCCTCACAGTGCCATTTGATGTCCCATCTTTGTGCCATCTCAAATCATCTGCAGGGGTACAAGATTTGTGCTTTAAGAGTCACGGTACTCAATCTCTCTTTGCTGAATAATTTCACTAGAGTCTGTGAATTTCCCTGGTTTACACTCATCCTTTTGGGTGGTTTTCCTAGAGCATTCCATGGTTTCTTTTCTGTTTAGTAAATCTTTCCATGCCAGCTTGCAAAGTGAAGTGAATGAGAAAGATAGAATTAGTAATGTTGTTGAATGTGAACACTCAAGACAAAAGAAAGAAAACATTTTCCCCCTTAGCTGGCTTTGTCTTCTCAATTACCTGAATGAAATGTCAAGTGAAAGTGTTAATTCTTAATGGGGATACCAATGAAAACTTCAGGGGAAGAGAACATTTAACAGAGGCTCTCACTTTTCTCTGAATTTTATTTTGATAGACGTTAGCATTTTATTACAGCCTTGAAAAAGATGAGATGACAATTATTGATAAAGTTGCCAGGACACAAATAAATAAAATGAATAAATTGTTTATTTGATAAATTTCAATTATCTACAAGGTATAAAACACTATAGATGCCAAGGATTAAAAAATAAAGAGCAAAGACCCTGTTTTCAGGATGCAGCATACTTACAGGGAAATAAATCATGTACATTTAGTAGTGAATATAAAACAGTAAAGATTCCATTCTGGGGAAAACTGCAGAGTGCTTCTTGTTGAGAAAACCAAAGAATGGTCCTGGAGAAGATGGCCCTTGAAAATGGCCCTTGAATTTGGCTAGAAAGCGTTTGCAAGTACAGAGAGGGTGGGAAGGGCATTCCAGCAAAACGAAGTAGTATCCGCCAACACCTATAGTCTCAGAAGTGCTGTACTGTGTAGGGAGCGTAGGTTCTAAAAAGGAGGTATAAAAGGAGGAAGAGAAAAGAAAGAAATCTATAAATATAGGCTGAGTCAAGGTGTAAAAGAGCTTTGCAGATGAAACTAAGAGGAAGAGAGCTTAAAGAAACAAGTACATTTAGCAGGGATAAGATAAACACTGGGGACAGAGAGCTCCTGAACCAGTGTGACCCGGCTCCATTGGTGTCCTGTTTCTGTGCCTCTCCATTCATGTGAGAGTGTGTGTGCCTCTGTGCATGTGTGTTTGTGTGTGTGTGAAAAACTTTCATGACAAAATTGAAATGACATTGTTAGTCATACATTTTGACATTGAATTTTACAATGTTTATGCATCTAAGCTTGCAGCCATTATACTTGGATAATCTATTTCTTTGTTTCTGCTATAAAACCATGTTTTCTCTTGGTGTGGGAATTGACTAGTTTTTTTTTTAATGTGTGTAGTCTTTAAAAAAAATTTTTAACTTTTATTTAAAATTCAGGTGTACATGTGCAGTTTTGTTACATAGGTAAACTTGTCATGGGGCCTCAGACTAACAAAGGAGCAAAGACCCTAAGTGCCTTACCCACACCTCCAACAAGCTGTAATCAACCCAAGAAGATGGGACCACTCTGTCTCCCATGGATCCCACACACCCTCTCTGCTCATCACCAGACAAAATAAGACTCTCCATTGTAAGTTTCAAATTTCAGAATGAGGCAATGATTGGCTCGTCCTGGGTCAGGTGCTCATACCTGGCTCAAGCAGCTGTGGCCAGGAGGGCAAGATCATGTACCACAGACATGGCTCCTGGAGGTCCAAGCCAGGGCATGGAGGTGGGCCATAGAGAAAGGATAACCCTGATCTACACACCCCAACTCAGAACAACTCTGTAAAGTAGATATTATCATTCCCACTTTACAAATAGAGAAAACCAAGACTTAGTACCATCAGGTAGCTTGCCCTATGGAAGGGGAAGAAACTTGAAAGTACAAGCAAAGAAGATAAGCAAATCTGTGTTTGGGAATTTCCAAATTCTCAGTAAAACAGGAAGCAAGTTCATCTGAAAAAAGATGGGCAAGTTAATCTCTTAACCAGAGATTTTTTTTCCAGTGATTCTTTAAGAGACTGGAGACATTTTGGAATAGGTTTTTTTCAAAAAATATATTAGCAGCCCTAGTTTGAATGGTTCTTTGCAAAGCTGTATACTTAACAGAGAACAATTCATTTGCATTTTTGGCATCTTTTTTTCTGAAACATATGGATGGTCTGATGCAACTCACCAACAGCTGGAACTGGGAAGGGTTTGCAAATACACTGGGATGGGAATGAGGAGAAGAGATTCAGAAGGACAAAGATTTAGGGCCCAAACATTGTATTCTACCAAAGCAGTCAGATACAAACAACCCCATCATTCCTTCAGGGACCTGTGCAACTCTTAGAACTACCTAACATTTCCCTACCACTGGATGAAGGTGAAGGATTTGGCCAAGTTTTCTCAGCCTCAGCACTGTTGACATTTCGGGCCAGTTAATTCTTGGTTCCGGGGGCAGTCCTGGACATTGTATTGAGGCTTAGCAGCATCTCTGGACTTTAAAAAGTTCTAGAAGGCTCTCAAATGGCATAAAAGGACTAGAGAAGAAAGAAATCTATAACTATAAACTGAGTAGATGCCAGGAGCACCCCCACCCCTTGTGGTGACAACCAGAAAAAAAAATTGTCAACAGAGATTGTCAGATGTCCCCAGGGAGTGGAAGGGCAAAATCACCCCCAATTGAGAATCATCTCTTTTAGCCAAGAATTCTTTTTATTTATGATATCAAACCATTTTAATTTATTTTTATTGACTGAAACGGTGGTTTAAGAGAATGACTGTTCAGCCGTGGGAAGTTACAGTTTATGTTCATTGTTCTTGTTGGCAACATTTTCATGAAAGACAGTGCTGAAAAGTCTGGTTACCTAGTGGTTAGCTCAGAAAAAATCATCCTTCCAGGATCTGACACTCGTCACGGTATTGACAAACAGGGCCCAAGGTACAGCTAGCATGCAGAAGGACGGGGAATTTATTATAAATCAATTTAGGCCTTGATTCTTGGGTCATATTATCTTCTTATATGCCAAAAATAAATAGAAATCCATTCCGGGGTAGTGTATTTCCTGATGGTATCCAGCGATAGGACTTGATTTTAACAATTCAATCAGAGGAAATGGAGGGATCGTGTATCAGTACTAATTAAATCAGGAGGAGTTATCAACAACCAATAAAGAATAATCCAGAGGAGCTTTCCATTCCAAAAAGTCAACTCCCTGTCTCTCTGTCTCCTTGATCTAAGTGTCTTATTCTCTAAAGAATAAGACCCGGAATGACTCTGTGTTGACCTTGTGTCTCTCTCTTCTGGGTCAGCTCTGGGGAGGGCCACATGGCCTAGATGTAAACCCAGGAGCCCATCTTCACCTCACATGTGAGGCTTACTCCCAGAAAAAGGAAATGGAATTTTCTTGAGATACACTTACCTTCCATATCACCGTTATACTGTATCCATGTCATTGTTATAAAACAGAATCAAAGTTTGTTTAAAAATAAGTAACAAAGGCGCATTTCAAAATTACATTTGAATATTAGCCATAATTACAATTCTTCTACTAGTTGATTAACTCTACTTGGTTGAATTTAAAAAGTAGTTAAGGATGCAAAGGACTTAGTGTGTTCATGAACATTTCCAAATGAGCTGAAATATTTCTGCAGCAAATGGAAAGCTACTTGGAAGAGCAGGATTAAAAATGCACCGTGGCTGAATTTTGGCGCGGGTCTTTGAAGCTGGCTATTGTCAAACTTAGGGGAACATTTACAGCCTGGGATTGCCATCTAGTGGCTAAATTCTATCATGACTCTTTTTTTTCTCCTGGGTTTCAGCAACCTTTTATATCTCAGTGTCTTAACAGGGAACAAATCATCAAATGGACTGGTGTACCCATGCAGCTCAGCTCTGGGATAAACAACACAGAATTATAAAAGAAGGAACCAGGATCCCTAAAAATACTAGTACTTAATGTTTCTTTGGCCCCTTCCATTTCTAAGACTTTTTAAAAATATTTCTTATTTCATCAAGGTTAGCTCCCTACCTTTAAAATCATAGCTGAAATAGGAAAGCCTACAATTGTCATGTCTGGAAAATAAATCAGATGTGCATATGCATATGGGTCTGATTGTTCAGCTTTAGGAAGAAGTTTCAGTGGCCCAGAAAAAAACTAAAAGGCCTGGGAAACAAGTAACAATGCTACGTTGGTCTTGCTCCCTGTGGAATCCTTAGCACCAAGCCCTGGACATCGTAGAAATTCAGTGAACATTTGTGGTTGAGAGTGAGAAGTATCCAAAAGTCAGAGACATCGAACTCCGTCCCATCTCCCTTTTACACCTCAGACCGTCTGAGATGCCAGGAGGGCCCACTCAGCGTACACCTCAGGGCTGATTCTCTGGAGATACAGACCAGCTGCAGGCCAAACCATCCCAGGAAGCCAATGAGAGGCAGCTGAGAAATAAAATATGCATGAGAAGTTTGAATGCAAGAGGAGATAAGCAAGGGCTGGATTTATCCAGAAAGGGGCACAGAGGACGTGAAACTTGTAGGAGGTTGGGTGGGATGAGTGGGATTTACATAAGAAGGAAGTGAAGAGCCATTACTGCTGGAGAAGGCAGCCTCCAGATGAAATAAAAACTCTAAATTTAAAAAAAAAAAAAAGTAAGTAGGACTGCCATTATCTTCAGCAAACTAACACAGGAACAGAAAACCAAATACCGCATGTTCTCACTTGTAAGTGGGAGCTAAATGATGGGAACACATGGAGGTATAGAGGGGAACAGCACACACTGGGGCCTATCGGAGGGTAGAGGGTGCAAGGAAGGAGTGGATCAGAAAAAATAACTAAAGGATACTAGGCTTAATACCTGGGTGATGAAATAATCTGCACAAGAAACCACCATGAAACATGTATACCTGTGTAACAAACCTGCACGTATACCCCTGAACTTAATAAAAACAAAAGCACCCAAAAATCACCTGAAAATTATAATTATGTATATTTCTGTTAAAAACTATACCCCATAAATATGTATACATATAACACAGTAAGTTTTAAAATTACAAAATAATATCTATTTCTTGAAAGAAGTGAATAGGACTTTGGGGCTTGTGGCAGAATGAAATCACCATTAGTAGTGAGAGAAGGACAGTTTAGCTCACTGGGATTCTGCCAACCCACTAAACTTCCCATGCCTTGAAGGTGGATGTTCTGATCTGCCACAGGGACACACACAAATCAACTTCCTCTAAGCAGCTTCACGGACTAGCAACCTCTTTCTGCTCCTCTCCCCCCATCCTCCGTGCTTCCCTCCAGGTAATTGTCCTCTGGACATGGGAATCCTCTTTCTGCTCCTCTCCCCCATCCTCCATGCTTCCCTCCAGGTAATTGTCCTCCGGACATGGGAATGGCACCAAGGTTCCAAGAACACAGCAATCAAAGTTCACTTCACAGAGCAATCTGTGGTGCTCTCATATCGAGAGATTTGTCTAACTTTTAATTCACACAAGATTTACAGGAAATCTATGACACTTTGGATAGAGATTAAATAACAAAAACAAAGATGCTTTGTTTTTGGATCCAGAAGAGAGTGTTGAGTTTGTCCTGCCCAACCTTCTCACTTTACAGATGAAATGACTGCCAGAGCATTGCACAAGACTGGAGAGGGGCTAGAACCTGGGCTTCCACACTCTCAGTCCAGTGCTCCTTCTAATCTATCATCCTGTGTCCTGAGAGAGGCAAAGGGAGGCTGAGTTTGTCTCCCACTGTGGAATTCCTGCTTGAAGTGAGGAATCCCTTCCAGGTGCTCAGCCACAGGTACCAGGCTGTCACAGGTGGTGGAGGCCACCTCTAATGGGAGAGCAAGGGTTGGTTTCAAAGGGTGCTGCATTTGCTGAATGCCAGTTCCACTCCCAAGAAGCAAGGACATCTATACTAGCACAGGTTTTTCAAAAATGACTCTGAAGTCAAACTGGGCTTGAATGTCAGTTTCACCCCTCACTGGTCTGGTGACCTGGAGCAGGATCTCTGACTTCTTTGGACATCAGTGTCTTGTTGTAAAGCATGCAAGCAATGATAGTACCTGCTCTGTAAGGTTGTTGTGGCAATTAAACACGACACTGTGTCTGAAGTGTTTCATACAGTGCCTAGTACACTGTGTTCAGTAAACGTTAAATTATAATTGTTATTGTTTTCATTGTTGCTTGGTTGAATGACCTTGCTCAAGTTACTAAGAGACTCTAAATTTCAAAGTCTTCATCTGTAAGATGGGAGTAAAAGCTCCACCTTGCTGTGATTGTGGTGCTGAGTCAATGAGATCCTGCAGCAGAAGCACTTAGCACAGCACCAAACACATAATAGGCTCTCAATCAATGTCTCTAATGAGTGAACTGGAAGAGATCCCTAAATGACCACAGTCTCTCAGCCCTGCCTGCCATCCCTATTCCAACAACAGGAAAAGCTGGCTCTGTCTAATTAAGTGATTCTCTTTCCAATACGGTTAAATGAAACCTAATGATATGAACAGATCCTAGTTTCTCAAGAGTTAAAAAAAAATCAATAGCACCCAATAAATAATGAATATCCTTTTGTGCGTCAGTAACAAATGCAATGCTCCAGCTACACAGAGCAATCTTTCTACCACCAAGTATGCCAAAGGCAACAAAATCATCCATAATCATAACCTCAAACCAAGAGATGTGTCCTGAAGCAGCCTCTGTCCACAAATAATATATTTATGGTCTCCAACAAAGCACCTCAAAGAGCAGTCACTAGGGGGAAGAAAAGAAAACACAGTACATTGAATAATATCAGAATGTCTTCTCTCATTAGGAAAACTGTAACACTTCAAAAACCTAAACAAATAATACAACAAAAACTTTTCTCTGTCCCTTGTAATTTCCAAGTATTCCAAAGAGGTGGATGGGGCATACTGAGGCCAAAAATTACCTAGAAACAATGGTCTTTTCTGACTGCTATTGTCTCTCTAATGGGAGGCAGAGGGGTTGCAGGGACCAGAGAAAGCCTCCTCTCCTCTAAGCCACAGTGTGAAAAGTCTCACATTAGAAATATGTTATTTCTAATTCAGGCCATGTTTTTTCAAGCTGGAACCTGAGGTCATAGAGTTCAACAGAGAGCATCTTCTTGTCATATCAGTGTATTGGTAAAATCTGAAACATTTTTATATTGAAACAAGCAATCATGTTATGGGGTAGAATGCAGCACGTGTAGGGCTTTTAAAACCGGAATGTCTCAAATAGATGTGCTTGTTGTGTGGGATTTCACATAGTGCCATCAAGTTCCTGAGGGTTCAAGTTTACCTTTTGTTCACCTTCACCATTAAGAAGCACTGAACTAAGACACTAGATATCTTGGGATCTCATTCATGCTGCAGGTACCATTGTAAGGAAACAAATTAGACCAGTAGTCAGCAGACTTTTCTATAAGGGCAAAATAGCAAATACTTCAATTTTGCAAGCCATACAATCTTAGTTGCAACTATTGAACTCTGCCAGTGTAGTATGAAATTAGCCACAGAGGTCCTGTAAGTAAATGGGCATGGATGTGCTCCAATTAGACTTTATTTACAAAACCAGACAATAGGCCAGAATTGGCCCAAGGGCCTTAGTTTGCCTTTTCCTGTATTAGACCACCGCTAGTCATCAACACCTAATTAAGATAAGATTGTTGTACAACAATCCAGACTGTTAGCTCTGTGAGAGCAGGGATCTTTTTTATCTAGTACTTGAAATGTCTAGCATAATACCTAGGCCTGCTAGGTGCCAACAAATGAATACATATGTAAAGGAAATGTTAGTTTCTCAAACTACTCTATGTTCTATTAAAAGCCCGAAGGAATGGAACTCAAGAGAGGTGAGGTTTGATTAATAGTTCTTAAGAAAGTTCCAAATAATGCAGTAGTGCCAGCCCAGTGGGAAGAACAAAATATCAGCCTCTGAGAATGAAAGAGTTGGCATCTGAAAGGAAGGAAAGCATGGAACATGGAAGATGGGAAGAAGCAAATGAAAAATCAGGAGTCAGGTGAAGAAATACGGATAGGCGGGGCTCTGCTTTACTAGTTTTCCTCTGGTGCAATTAACAGAACTCCAATTCTTTATTTTAACTTTTATTATAAAGGGAACACGTGCAGATTTGTTACATGGGTAAATTGCATGATGCTGAGGCTTGCGGTCCCAATGATACCATCACTCAGGCCATAAACATCGTACCCAACAGGTGCAGAACCCCAATTCTGATTGGCTTAAACTGAGACAGGATTTCATTAGTCCATATAAATGAAGAATCTAGGGCTATAGGCCTGACTGGATCCACATGCTCAAATGATGACATTAAGAATTTCTGTCTCTCCTTCCCTCAGCTGTTTTCCTCTGGGTGGTCTTTAGTCTTAGGCAGCCTTTCCCCTCATGGAGGTAAACTGGTTGCTACCAGTAACTCATGGCTTGCATTCTGCAATGGAGTAACTCCAATAGGAATAGCTTTCCCTTCCCTGAGGTTTCAGCCTAAATTTTGTGGCTGACTCTTTTGGAGTCATTTGAGTCAGATATCCACCCATGAACCAGTCCATGGCCTAGGAAATGCAGTGTCAAGAACAACCACCTCTCAATTCAGGGGTCGGGTCACCTTCACCCAAACCATGTGTACCAAGTTCAAGGAGAGGTAGTCCCAAAGAAGAATTTGAATGCTATGACCAAAAGCAGGGGCAAGGATGTTGAGCAGGCAAAAACAACAGATGTTCTTGAACTTTGCCTACTTCACCAATTTTCCCAACTCTGCCTACCCTCACATAGCTCATTCGTCCTACCCAACCTACAGGTTTCTACCCTTTCTTCAGCAACCTAAGTCAGCCACCCTCCATAACCACCAGCACTTCTCTGTGAAAGGAAAGAACTAACACCGTGTGTGTTAGGTGTCCTTACAGGGATACTGAACAGCCTTCCCCTCTCTCATCCCCAAATTAAATAAGCTCCCACGTTATATGATCCTTAGCCCCTCAACTTTTACCTTCATAAATCTCATCACACATGTCTTGTTCATTGTGGGGTTTCTCCACCAGCCTATGAGCCCCTTGAAAGTAGGAACCATGTCCACACTAACTCTAAGCACAGAGGGTACTTGATAAATATTTACTGATGGAAGAAATAAACACAGACTTGGAAATTTATCTTGAAAGCAAAAGGAAAATACTTAAGGATGCTCAGTAACAGTTGCTTTCAACTTCCCATCTCCAATATACTTACTCTGTTCATCCATATATTTTTTTCCATTCCGAAGACCCATTCTAGCTGCCCCTCACCCCCGGTAATGGGCTCCCAAATCCGTGCTACCACATCAGTCTCATTGTCCTCCGAGCCACAGTGTTCATTAGCACTATTTTTCATTTATTGGCTCATTGTGTTCTCCCTTAGGACATTTGTTGAACTATACCAAACTGTTTAGTTCCTCTGTGTAGCTCTCTAACTGTTCAGGTAATTACTCAGTTCTTCAAATGAACTAAGACAAACCAGAAGCTAGACATCTTTGCAGCACTCCAAAATTTAACACTGTGATGTACAAAGAGTAGATTATCAATTAATGTTTCTTGAGAGACTGATCATACATCTTTTCCCAAAATGCCAAGGTAAAATAAAATTATAAAATCTAAGATGTCTGTTTTTGTCTGCAGGATATTTTTTTTACAGGGCTAAAGGGGCATTTGATTAAAACAAATTATTTCTAAGAAAGAACATGTCTAAGTTAATGCAAACTTTTAAAATTTGGGGCATAATAACAATATATAGATGATATCTTATGATAAGTATCTGTAGCATTAGACAAAAACTTCCCTCAGCCTTGGTGAGTCTCTCTGATACCTCATATGTAAAACAGAAGTAATCATATCCCGATCACAGGACTGTTGCACATATACCATATGCTGTATGTACAGTGCTGAGCATTATGTTGAGGACATAGTAAACATTTAATACATGTTACTGTTCTTAATATACAAAAATGTGGGATTGCAAACAAGATGTGCTGTAACGTGATTACAGATAAAACATTGACCAAGCCGGGGTCCCTGGACATGACCAGCAAATTACAGTCTAACTCCACATGGTAAGATCTGAATATAAGTCCCTGAACACCACTGCTGTAGGAAGAGCTAAACTATGTATCAGTCACTCATTTGTGTCATGTATCTGATTTTTTTGGCATTTTCTCTCACTTCCCAGGAACGTAACTTTGTTTTTTGTCACCCTCCACAGAGAAGAGAAAGTTTCAACACACTAAACATAACCAATATATGTGCCTGACACAAGACAGAAGGAGAAAAAAAGAGTCTTGTCTAATCCAAACAGCTCTGAATTTTCATGTTGGACACATGTCAAATTTTTAATGATGCAAATAATTCATAAAAGTTTACAAGCAATCAGAATGGATAATGAAATTATCATTCTGTGCTTAAAGTGATGAAATTAATGACTACAATTCTATGAATTTTCTTCGATGACTGATGGAGGGGATAAACTGGATTTTATTGTGCTCATAATGAACTGTCAGAGCCTAAGCTACTGATAGAAAAGGGGAAAAACATTTGTAGGCAAAGGAAAAGAAACACATAGACATCTTTAGAGAGGGATGGAGACTGGAGTTTAGCTGTAAAGTGATGCAGTATCGAATCTGTTCTTCTCCCTCATGGGAAGGGAGGTGAAGCTATATGACACCACTCAGAAGGTTGCAGGGTTGTCTTATTATTCCTGTAAATCTGAAAGCTATAAGAGGAGAATTCAAAACATGAATAGTCACAGAATTCTGATTTTCAGCAAATTTACTTAACATAATGTTTTACTCTAGGACAAATGCATTTTTCTCCCACTTTCTCATTCTCTTCTCTCATTCCTCTGTGGGTGTGGGTGGGTGTGTAGTGGGGGTGTGGTTGACCCTGTATCCATCTGGTACTTGATATTCCCACAATATTGTGAGACAGACAGTCACTGTTAACCAAAGCATTCTCTGCTCATGCAGCTGTTTTTCAGAAACTGAGTGTAGACCGGGGTCCCAGACGTGCTTCATGAATCAAGTCTGCTTGACTGTGGCTGACCTTGTGAGACACAATGATCAACATTCATTCAACTCAGGTTCAATTCTTAATTTACTGAATGAGATGATCCATGTAAAAGCACTTAACACAGTCGCTGGTTCAGAGTAAGCACTCATCTGATGCTTTGTTACTGTCATCATCATTTGCTGGGAAGTGGGAGAGTCATTAGTATAACTCCCAACTAAGAATCACTCTTGTAGTAACCCTTTCAAAGCTGCCACTCCAATAGTCAGTGTTCCACTGTGCCCATTGATGGCTACAAATTAGAGAAGGTGGTTTGCCTGGGGTCAGCATCTCAATAAAACTGAGTAATTACTCTTTCTTTCCTTCATGATTGGGAGACCAAAACCTGTCTTGCACAGTAGGTATGGAATGGAGCCTGGAAATCTCTTTCAGTACCACATCCATCATCCCTGCAAACCATTATTCTCAGACCATTCTCTTTTCCCACCTAAGCTATTACATGCTCCCAGTCTCTCCTTACTCTGAGGTCCTGTATCCTTGACAAATTTTCATCCTAAATCACATATTGCTAACATTTATTGAGAACTCTCAATGGTATCTGACACGTTACTGAGCTCTTAACATGCACAGTCCCATTTAATTCTCACTGCCCTAAGAGACACATATGTTATGTTCCCATTTACAGACAAGAAAAGAGGGGCTCAGAAGGGTGAGGGTACTTATCCAAGATCACATAGCTAGTTAGTGATCTGCATATATCTGGTTTTGCCATACCTGCATAGACACCAATGCCTGGCACAGGAAACCCAGGTGTATCTGATTCCAGAGTTCCAGCTTCAAAATGTTACATAATAATTACATCATTATGTACAATTGTGTGCATATACATCATGCACATATCTACACAGTAATCATTATATCACTCCCCTGCCAAAGACACCTTATTCCCTTCAACAGGGATCACAAATGTAAATGTTTACAAGGGCCAGACAACAAATACAGAATACAGATGCCTGAAACTGGGGCCGGGGACAAGATAAAGGAGCTATGCTTTTAGTGTGTAAGCTTCCTGCTTGCCCAGGTATGATGCCTTTTCAAACATAGTGGCCAGGTCCTTGCCTCTCTGCCTTCAGAAAATCTTCATTAAAATGCTCAACAAGGATCATTGACTGAAGTAAGCCACCCTGTGATCCTGCAGTGGATTCATCAGAGTAAAGTGGATAAGAGTGGGACTTGAACAAAAGATGGGGGTCAGGGGGAGGGTCACATATACTTAGCAAACATGTGACTTTTGTCAAATTATTCCTAAGCTTCAGTTCCCTCTTCTGTAAAACAGGGCTAACAGCCCTCACCACCCCATAGTCACTGTGAGGATTAAATAAAACAATATGTGGAAACCTCTTGAAACATTGCCTGGCCCATAGTAAGTGCTCAATAAATACGAGCTGTGAGGCTGAATTGATAATGATGGTAGTGATTAATAATTAAAATATTATCTTACTCAGCCTTGAGTTTAACAATCTGAGATTTTCCCAGGCCCTCCCCTGTAGCAGGCAGGGAGTTGGAGGTGGGAGCACTCTCTCAGGGTCATGCAGATTGGCAGTCACTCGGCAGCACAGAGGGGAGTAGGGAAAGATGCATAGATAGAGATCTCTCCTCTTCCTTTCTCTGCATCTCCCAGACAAATCTCACCAATGACTCCACCCACAGCAAATTGAATGGCTGCCCTTCTTTCTTCTAACCAAGCCTCGTAAGTGGTCTGATTATTTTCTCCTGCATTTCAGCTATCGGTTTTACCCGATTTCACCAAGACACCAGTATGTGTCTAGGAGAGGATACCCCTGGTCTCAACATCCCTTCGAAATTATCTCGGTTATCTAAAACTGATTATTAGCCAATAGGAAATTCTTTGGTACATTGGTCAAACTCTTTCAGGTTTGTCAAGGTGTCCTCCACCAAACACTAACCATTCATGATGCTCTTTGGAAAACGGGTTCTATAGTCACAAAAATTTGGGAAATGTTATATGCTGTGGCCCCTCTTGAAAATCTGGAATGCACATTAACATAGTAAAGGCTCTGAGAAATCCTACGTAAAGGAACTGATCTTTGTTCAAGCCAGCATTTTCTGAACTTATTTCCTCATGAGACCCTTCTTTCTCAACACCTGTATCGCCATGCTTAGGTATTACCATCTAGGAACTCTGGAGCTGAGCCACAGACAGAGATTATCAATCAAATGGATTTAGTCACTCAAAAAATACTTTTAGGATGCTAGGCTCCAGAGACAAAGTGAAGAGCAGGGGTTTAAGTAGATCCCTTCCTTCTCTTGAGTTTGAAGCTGTGCTTCCACACCCTGTTATCCCTTTAGTACACTAAAGGAGGGAACAGAGAAGGAGGAGCAGCTTGATGGGGACCCCTCCTCCATCTGGTCTCAGCTCAAGCACCCTGTCTTCAGGCAGGATGTCCCCTGACTACCCCATCTAATGTGGCCCTGTCTCAGTCATTCTCTGTATCCTGACTCTGTTCTACTGTATTCACAACTCCTGTCATTCTTGTTTGTTTATTTGATTATTGTCTGTCTTGCCCAAACACTATGAACTCCTTTCTGAGTGCAAGGATTTTCTGTCTTATTCGTTTGAGTCTTGCCAGAGCCCAGAACAGTGACTTGGGTGCTCACTATGGATTGGACAGGTGGTCGAATGGATGAACTCAGCAAATGGGGACAAAGGAGGCTAAATCAGTAAACTTGCCCCCATTCACTGGAAAACTCAGAAGATACAGCAAGGACAGCTGTCCAATCAATTCCCTCTTGTCTCCCATTCTCTATCACTGCTCCAGCTCTCATCTTGTGCTCCTCACAAGCCCACAGTAGAAGTCATTTGGTTGGTACCTGGTGACTCATCTCCATTATAGACATAACTATTGCCTTCAGCAATGGGTCCCTTACTCAATTAATTTATTTGGATTAAAATAAGTGGAATCAGAGGGTTCAGAAGCTTGGGAGAGCCTGGAACTAGCCTGGAAAGTCCCACAAGGGATGAATGGGGAAGGGGCAAGTGCCAACACTCTGGTAGAGTCCGTTGAGGTTGGGCAGCTGGAGAGGAAATTCTTAGTGTGCTCCTGTACAGACTAGACAAAATCCCTATGTGTAGCACCATTTAATATCATTGTGGCACTTACTAGTTATTCAGTGCTTTGTATGCGCCCAATGCCTTATGCGTTTTATTTCATTTAACCTCATGACACCTTAATATGTGATTTTATTGAACTTCATAAGAACTCTGATAACTTTTCAGGTGAAGAAACTGAAGCCCAAATAATTTAAGTAGCTTCTCATAGTTATATAGCATTTAAGTGGCAAAGAAGTGATTCCCATTTGGAGTATCCTATACATAATGAATGAAAGTCATTCTGACATTGTAACTCTTCAGTAGAACTATTTCAAAATTGATGATTCACTCAAAAATATTTGTTAAGTGTCTGCAATGTGGCTGACATTGACCTAGACACAGATAGAACAGAGAACAAAGCAAGCAAGAGTCCTTGTCCTCCACAGAGCTTAGCTTCTAGTTGGGGAAGACAGGCAATAAGCAAACAAAAACAGAAATAAAACATATGTCAGGTGGCAATAAGCGATAAGGAGAAAAAAGAGCAGGGAAAGAGAATAAGGAGTGCTAGGGAAGACTTTGCCTTCCTGATCATCCTGCATAAAGTAACATCCCCAGCACTCCTGTAACAAGCTGAGTGACTCATGCAGGGAGCTGAGGGAAGAGCAGATTGTGCGTAGGGAACAGCAAGAACGAAGACCCTGAATGGAAAGCATGCTTGGCATTTTTGAAGAACAGCTATAACAGATTGATGTAGGTGAAGCTAAATGAACCAGAATGAGAGGGGTAGGAGATAAGATCAGAGACAATGGAGGTTCAACTCATCAAAGGCCTCGTAGGCCATGGTGAAAACACTGTCATTCATTCTGAGTGAAAAGAATGCATTGAGGGGTTTGAACAGAAAAGTAGTGAGAGCCGACTTACATTTTAAAGGATTACTCTGGCTTCTGGGGACTGGGGAAAACGGGGCAAATGTAGAAAAGCAAGTTAGAAGGCCATTGCAATAATTCAGGGAGGAAATGATGGAAACTTGGTCCAGGGTGGAATGAGTGTAAGTGGTGGGAAGTGGTCAGATTCTGCCTACATTGTGAAGATCAGACCAACAGGTCTGCTGAGGTATTAGGTGTGGGATGTAGGCAACAAAACGGAGTCCCGGATGACTCTACATTTTGGGCCTAAGCAACTGGAAGGATGGAGCTGCCAGCTGCTGACCTGAGGAAGCCTTCAGAAGAGCCATTGTGGGTTTGGGATGGGGAAGATCAGAAGCCGAGTGTTATGTGGGGTGCCTATGAGACAGTGGGGTGGTCAGTGCTGACCAGGATTTCTCAGCTTCAGTGCTACTGACATTTTGGGCTGGATAATTCTTTGCTGTGGGGACTGCCCTGTAGGATGTTTAGCAGTATCCCCAGCCTCCACTCACTAGATGCCAGTAGTAGTCCTACTCTCTCCCCCACACCCCCATGTGACAGCCGAAAAATGAGTCTCTAGACACTGCAAATGTATTCTGGAGAGCAAAATCAGCCCCCCACACCCCGCTGCCAGTTAAGAACCATTGGTATAGACAGAAAAGAAGAGGCCTAAGGTTGGCTAAGTGTGCTAAGGTTTAGAGGAGATGAGGAAAATCAGCAAAGGGGACTGAGGAGGCCTGGCTAGTGAGACAGGGGAGAGCCAGAAGAGGGGGTCTCACACTCGCCTTGCTATTCACATGATTCTAAGGAGTTATCTTGATAAAGACCTCTACAAGCAAGTCCATCATGGAGCATAGAATTTAATGGTAAGCTGATTATGACTGATACTGAACAACCCAGCTGTACCAAAGAAAGGTGTTCTTAAGTTTACTTATGGCCTTCCTCAAGAAAATCTCTGGCCAGGCATGGTGGCTCATGCCTGTAATCCTAACGTCTTGGGAGGCTGAGGTGGGTGGATCACTTGAAGTCAGGAGTTCAACACCAGCCTGGCCAACCCCGTGAAACCCCATCTCTACTAAAAATACAAAAATTATCCAGGCATGGTGGTGGGTGCCTGTAATCCCAGCTACTGGGAAGGCTGAGACAGGAGAATTGCTTGAACCTGGGAAGCGAATGTTGCAGTGAGCCGAGATTGTGACACTGTACTCCAGCCAGGGTGACAGAGTAAGACTCCAAAAAGAAAGAAAGAAAAGAAAAGGAAAAAAAAAGAAAAGAAAGAAAGAAGGGAAGGGAAGGAAAGGAAAAGAAAGGAAGGAAAAAAAAGAAAGGCCTCCAAATTCAACCACTTGGGGTTTTTTGTTTTTGTTTGTTGTTTTTTTGGTGTGTTTTTATTTGTTTTTCGAGACAGGGTCTCACTCTGTCACCCAGGCTGAAGTGCAGTGGCTCAGTCTTGACTCTCTACAGCCTCGACCCCCTGGGCTCAAGCGATTCTCCCGCCTCAGCATCCCAAGTAGTTGGGACTATAGGCATGCACCGCCACTCCCGGCTAATTTTTAGTATTTTTTGTAGAGATGGGATTTCACCATGCCCAGGCTGTTCTTTTAACTCCAGAGCTCAAGGGATCCACCTGCCTCAGCCTCCCAAAGTTCTAGGATTACAAGTGTGAGCCACTGTACCCAGCCCCTCTACTTGGGTTTTTAAAGGGCCTTTTAAACTTCTGTCACTTCTAGGACATTGTTAATAAAAGTAGCTACATTTATTCACTCAAGCCATACCATGTGTTCATGTGTTAATGCTTTGCCTGAATTATCTAATTCAATCTTTACTAACAACCCCATGAGGTAGGTGCTTTGCTTATTCCTATTGTACAGATGAGGAAACTGATGCTCAGAGAGGTTACATCTCCTGGCCACAATCACCCAGCTCCTAGTAAGTGAAACCAAGATTCAAATGAGGCCATCTAACTACAAAGTCTACATTTATAACCACAGCATCTCTAGATTTCCCCACTGGCTATGCCTGGCTTTACTCTCTGCCACTTAATTTTCTAAAGTCCTGGGCCTCACTCAATGTGGTGGAAACCTTAAAAGGTAAAACAGAGCCCCTGACAAACAGAGCAGTGGGAATGCAGAGGTACCCAGAAGCTGGCAGGCTCCAAATGGACTTAACTGTATACCATGAATCCATCTCTAACATGAGAAAGGAGAGAGGAGCATGCAGGAAAGAAGGAAGCAGGCAGGCTGGAAGTGTCACAAAAACGAAAAAGTTCCTGGGGTGAGCGATAGGTTCTTGTGTTGGGTATTTCAGACACTCTTGGTTGAACCTACCCTCCCTTACGTTTATGTCTGCTTGGGACTGAAATAAAAGAGAGTATGGATACCTTTTAGGAGAAAATGCATGGCAGAAATATTTGCTCTCTTACTTTACCTGGGCAAAGGACATGAAGATAATTTTTGTTGGAAAGAGGCGTACAAGTTGGCATTCAAGGAAATTAAAGTTAATTCTGGCTCTTATCATTTGGTAAGCCTTCAAATATATTATTTCAGAGGAAAAATTGAGTAGCGGTCATCAAATTTTAGTTATGTCTGGGATTAAGACATTTGGCCAGTGGGGCCCAAATGTTTTTCAAGAGCTTAGGAAGCTAAATTTTAAAAGGAACTGTATAAACTCCAAAATATATAAAGATAACTAAAAAATCAAAAATGATATTTAATTATATGTATTTTAAATTTAACCTATATCAACTAGTCAACTACAACTCAATTCAACTTTCAGCTTGGTGCAGTGGCTCATGCCTATAATCCCAGCACTTTGGGAGGCTGAGGTGGGTGAATCACTTGAGCCCAGGAGTTTGCACCCTGGGCAACATGGCAAAACCCCATCTCTACTATAAATACAAAAATTCGCCTGGCATGGTGGCACATGACTGTGGTCCCAGCTACTCAGGAGTTTGAGGTGAGAGGATCGCTTGAGCCTGGGAGGTGGAGGTTGACGTGAGCCGAGATTGTGCCAATATGCTCCAGTATGGGTGACACAGCAAGATCCCGTCTCAAGAAAAAAAAAAAAAAAAAAAAAAGGCAACAACAACAAACAACTTTCATACAGTTTTTCGGTATTTTTTTTTCAAAGATAGTTTTTAGTATGTTTGTTATTTTGTGGGTATGGGGTCCCACAGTAAGAGTGACTAGACCTTGTGTTGAACTTAACATAGCCCCAGTGGTCAGTGTAAGGAGCCCCACATGCAACTGGGAACTCAGGTAGTATTTTCACTCTGCTGTGATAGTGTCAGTATACCAGGGTCCAGTTATTTCTCTACAACTGAGATTCATCACTTTTCAAGAACAACTCTCTGGCTCCAGGTTGAGCCTATGTCATGCACTTGGCCTCCAGAGCCATTTCCCCAATTCTTTAAGACAACACCTCAGTCCTTACTGAAGGGCATTTAGCCAGCTAGCCTCATTCATCCTTTCCTTTTGAGATTCCTGGCATTCATGGCCACTCCTAGTGGTTTCTCATAAGTGTTGAAAAGAGAAAATAAAGACCAAACCCACAAGCCAGTCCCTGGGGAAAGAGACAAGCATGGCTCACAGTGTCCTCAGGGGTCCCCTTCAGTAGGACGATGGGAACCCAGCCCATGAAAGCAGCCAACCCCGCCCCAATGCAAACCAACAACAGCTTCCGTAATCCCCTCTATCAAAGGCAACTGGGAGGTCTCATGGGATGGGGCTGGCTGCTTGGAAGGCAGCCAAAGCCCTGAATGGCTATCCCTGAGCACCCCTAAGCGCTGCTTCTGTGTGCCCACCACAATTTGGGTCCCCATTCAGAGACACAAATGTTGGGGACACTCAAGTGCTACTGAGGTTGGCTTTGTTGTCATTGCTTCCATGTGGGATGCTCGATCGGGAGTGCCTTTGATGTTGTTAGGGCTTTTCCTGCGAGCACTTGACCGTTCGTGATTTGAGAGACGTTGGCTGCCTGCCTTAGCCCTGGGAGGTGTTAACACACTTGCTCATTCGGGAACCTAGAAAGTATCTGTGGCAGGCTTGGCCAGCATAGCCAGGCCTCAGTGCAGCTCTCACGCTGTGGGTATATCCTGCTTAATTTGACACTGGCAAAACAGAGCTGTCATTTTCAAGCCACTAAAGTCATTAGGCAGGTGTTTATTGAGTGACTGCCATGGACTTTATATAATATGCAAGGGCTATAAAATATGTCTGGGCACTGCATAATGTGATATTCTAACTAAGGACTGCAGACAGACCAACAGAATATAGAGTAGAAACAGGATGATGTGATTAACAGATAAAGAGGTTGTATCAGTTCACTGTTGCTGTGTAACAAACCACCCCAAAACTTAGTGGCTTAAAGCCATAGTCATTTATTCTCATTTGTCATCTGAAAATCAGCTGGAGGTTGGCTGATCCATGCCAGGCTCAGGTGAATGGCTCTACTTTAAGTTCTGGGTCTGGCTGGCCTTGGATTCTCACTGTGGGTTGGGCCCAGGTCTACTCCACATAGTTCATTCTGGGATCCAGGCTGAAAGGACAGCAGCTACCTGGAGGAGGCTTTGCTCACAGTGGTGACAAAGACACAGGAGAAAAAGCTCAACCACTCAAGCACCATTTTAAGCCTGTGCTTGCATCACATTTGCCAATGCCCCATTGGCCAAAGAAAGTCACATGGGTAATTTTAAAGTCAAGCTGCAAGGATGTATACTCTGCCTAGGAGACTGTCTTGGTCTATTTTCTGGTGTTTATAACAGAATACCTGAAACTGGATAATTTATAAAGAAAAGGAATTTATTTCTTACAGTCATGGAGGCTGAGAAGTCCAAGGTAAAGGGGCTGAATCTGGTGAGGGACTTTTGCTGGTAGGGACTCTCTGCAGAGTCCTAAGGTGGCACAAGTCATCGCATGGCAAAAGGGCTGAGCATGCTAGGTCAGGTCTCTTTTCTTCTTTTTATAAAGCCGCAAGTCTCAGTCCTTTGCTAAGCCATTAATCTGTTAACCCATTAATCCATAAATAGATTAATCTATTGATGTGGGCAGAGTCCTCATGACCCAATCACCTCTTAAAAGCCCCACTCCTCAATACTATCACATTGGAGATTACATTTTAAAATGAGTTTTTGAAGGGACAATATTCAAACCATAGCAGAGGCCAAAAGGAGTAATCACATGAACAAATCCAACATCAAGTGGGCAGGAAGAAAACTCGTCTCTCAGAGAAGGCAGGAGAGTGTGAATCCCGTTGAACAATAATCTCATCTATCCCCTGGGGTCAGGAAGGGCCAGTGAAGGAAAATAAGAGGATTGGGAGTGGGAGGAAGTGTTCCAGGCACTCAGAGAAGGAAGTCAGAAAAATGAGAACAAGTCCTTCTGCCATAGCTGCCAAAAAAAAATCAGACCCAAATTCAAGCCCCAATTTTATTTTTCCCAGACTGAGAAAACACAAAAGCCATTGCTCAGATAGTTTGGAAAACATTTGCAAGGTCAGCTCATTTCATGATGTTTGATTCCAGTACTGGCACTTGGACTACTTGTGCGTCTTTGAGATGTCACTGAATAATTATCACCACACTTTTAGGATTTATTGAGAATCAGGCTAGGATGTATTTCCTCATCTCACAAAAGAAAGCTAGGAGAGAAGCACTATAGACATCTCCATTTTACAAGTAAGAAAATAGAGTCTGCAGGAGAGTCAGCTGTTGAGCATCACTCAGGTAGAAAGTGGCTCAGCTGGGTGTAGAAGCTAGGCTGCCAGATTCCAGAGCCTGCACTCTTAATCCTGTGCTGCCTGGATAACGCTGACTGCTTCGTATTAAGAACTTACATTCTCCCACTTAACTGGGGGCAAGGCAGATTAGAAACCCTATAAGGTAGTTGCTATTCATGTGACCACTTTACAGACATGAAGACTGAGACCTGAGAGGCCAATAAATGTGTCTGAGATCATAAAGCTGTTAGATGATAGATATAGAACAGTCTTACTCCAAAATTCCTCCCCACTGCACCAGTTTCTTCATTTATAAATGACGGGCATAGCCAAAGTTGTCTTCAGGACTTCTTCAGCTCAGAGGCTGTTGTTCTGTCTCTCCCAGTTTTTTTGGTTTGTTTTTCCCCCATTTGGCTCATGTTTTCAGAGAAGCTGGTTGGAATGCAAAGGGGTTTGCAATTCCCCTGGCCCAAGCCTGTCAGTGGCTTTTGCCTAGCTGGCTGTAGTGTAGGTTTTGTAAACTTTTGAGTCTTCTGGAGCCTGTAAGGTGTCTTAAGGCAGATTCAAGTTCCAAGGACACAATTAGCCAGAGTCTCCCAGTTATTGATGGGAACCACAGTTGCAACCATAACAAACAGCTCAAGTTACAAAAGTAATTATAGGAAAACACCCAGTGTTGGAAATTGAATAGGAATTGGTTAGCAGAATTGCTGAGAGGAGGGAATAAATGAATGCTTTCCCTATAACTTCATGGGAGCTCCTTTTTATGTCTGCCATGCAGTGAGCAGTTCATTTTCTCTAAAGATACTCAGGAACTAAGAATAAACAGATGTCTAGAAGAAGGCAGCTAGGTGATGGAGATGGGGCAGAAGAGCCCTAGACTGGGAATACAGAGCCAACATTTCCAAGGACAAAAATCTCACCTCCTTTTACAACAAAGGGGGGGATCCTTGGGGTGCACCATGAGCTCCATTTCAGAGAAGGCAACACTGACCTTCAAATCAGGTGATCTCTCTAATTTAGCCTTTGACGTTTCCTCACTAGGCCATCCTGTTGCTTAGCTCCAACCTTTGGAAAATGTAGACTTTCCTGTTGCCCAACTCTGTATTTGCTTATGAGTTAACCTTCAATGAATAATGCAATCTAAGCTTTCACAGCTGAATGGGATTTCAAAATAATACAGGCTCAGCTGGACTTCCAGTCCCCAGTCCTGCATGTGAAGAGCTTGGAAGTCATTGTTCCTGTCCTCACCACAAGCAAAACGCTGAACAAACTGAAAACCAGCATCTCTTCTTAGATCCATCAGAGAATCGAGGTTACAGGGCAAACCACTGCCCCCAAAATTGGAGAGACAGGCAGGCAGATCCAGAGAATCACACCTTACTGGAGCAGAAGCCCAAGAGCAGAGATGGCCACTGAAGCCAGTGCAGGGTTTCTTTTACTCAGTGCATCAACAAAAATTTGCTTTCAATAAAAATTAGAAATCATACTTGAAAAAACGCATAGCAGGCCGGGTGAGATGGCTCACACCTGTAATCCCAGCACATTGGGAGGCTGAGGTGGGCGGATCTTGAGGTCAGGAGATTGAGACCATCCTGGCTAACACGGTGAAACCCCGTCTCCACTAAAAACACAAAAATAATTAGCCGGGTGTGGTGGTGGGCGCCTGTAGTCCCAGCTACTCAGGAGGCTGAGGCAGGAGAATGGCGTGAACCCGGGAGGCGGAGCTTGCAGTGAGCTGAGATCGCGCCACTGTACTCCAGCCTGGGTGACAGAGTGAGACTCCATCTCAAAAAAAAAAAAAACACAGCATACAGATAGCAAGCATCAGAACCAGATTCAGATATGGCAGAGATGTTGGAATTATCAGGCCAAGAATGTATAAAAACTAGGTTAATATGCTTAGAGTTCTAATGGAAAAAGTGCAAGAAGAGGTGGATAATATAAGCAAAGAGATGGAAGCCCTAAGAAAGAATCAGAAGGAAATGCTAAAAATCAAATACCAGGCTCTTGGTTTTAGGACAGAAAAAAAATCAGCCTCCTCCTCCATTATACAGGTATGCAAACAGACTCTGCCCATGACTTGGCCAAGGTTACACAGTTAGTGAGAAAATAAGGACTGAGATGCAGGTCTTCTACATGTGCATAAAGTGTGGTGTACATTATTCTCTCCAGCCTTGATTCAATAGGCATTTACTGAAAGTTTCCTCTGTACTGAGCACTGAGCTAAACAACTGGAATATAACGGACTTGGTCTCTGTCCTTTTGAAGTTTACAGCATAACATTTTCCTCACTTCCTCTTTAACCATACCAAATAGTGTCCATGGCCAATCAAGCATTGTTAAATTTCATTTTCAACTTGAATCTCATCTCCACACATTTGTGTGTGTGGAGGAACTCAGAGTTTCATGAAATCATTTTTTCAGCAAATGCCTATTGAGTGTGCTCATGTGCTGTGCACTGTGCTAGAAGCCAGGGGCCTAGATCCCTGTCCTGTGAGTTTACATTCTGGCCAGAGACAAAGCAACCAACAAAACAAATAAAGGAGTACATCATCCAGGTGACAATTGCTTTGTGGCAAAGTTTTCATGTTCCACCCTATTTAATTATTCCCCCCGCCTGCTTCCTGGTACTTCCAAACTCCATTTTCTGCTTTCTTTTTCTCCATAGCAAAAATCAGATTTGTGATATGTGTAGGGGATGTGAAAGATCTGGTGACAAGATGGACATGTGGCAAAGACAGGCAAACAAGAATGATGTCTGGGTGACTGGCAGTTCCTTTAACTAAGCCGGGGAAGCCTTAGAGGAACAGATGTGAGGGAGAAGAGTTCAAGCTGAGGTTTGGACACATTTGATCTCAGACTCCTGGAGAGGAGACATTCCAGTGGAAATGTCAAGGAGGCAAACCAAAGCCTTCATCTCTGCCTCCCAGACAGCCCGATTTCTACAAAGCAAACGCCTCACTTATGTAGATGAGAGGTAGCTTAGCTTTTCTAGTGCACTAAAGAACCCAAAGCCCAGCCTATCAATTAGTTTGCATGAGACACACTGCGATGGCACAATTGATTCCCTTGGAGTGGAATATCATGCAGTCCGCCTCAAAGGCAGGCCAGAAGATTTTAATGCAGCTGTCTCCAGGCAATTATTAACTTTCCTTCTTAGCAGCAAGACCACAGCACTTTCATTCCTTGAAATGACACTTTTCTCTTGTTAAAGCCCACAGTTAATTTTATGAACCGCACCAATTTAACACCCAGTTCACATGAGCCATATACCTTGAATAAATGCAAATCCAGTCTCCGAGACATGAATTATGGCCTTATGCTCAGCATCACCATGGCAACTAATGACGTCCCCCCACCCCCGACCCCAGCACCAACCTGCACAAAATCCAATTCTCCAAGGGTCCTTATTTGCCTAACATGGATGTGTTCTTGGCTTACTCACATATGCATTCGTAAATATCACTCTGTTGTCAAAGGTTTGCAGTGGATGTTTACTGTCATTTTGGGAGGTATATTCCCTATGTGGCAAATGTTGTTTTTTGTTCATGGGGGGAAAAATTCTAATGAAAATTACTGTGTGTATTTGATTAGCAACATGTGTTGGTAACATATGGTCTGAGGAGGCTTCTGCAAATAAGAAGCTTTAAATAGTAAACAGAGATGTGACTGTGATCAAGCAGATGCTCCCCAAACACACAGAACAAGGTTGTTTTACCCATAGATTTTTCTGAGCTCCACTCTCCCAAAAGCATATTCCTCTCCCTCATTTTCTCCCCCAGATCAAAGTGTTCACTTTCAAAGTGGTGGCACTGTGGAACAGGTTTGTAGAAATAATGTGCTGTGGCTTTAAAAGTCATCCCCATCCCCCTAAATATGAATCATCTGCTACTCATGTTTATTATTTGATATTAATAATGATGTAGTGTGACTAAATGAGTCAGCCAGCTCAAGTGGATCAGGAAGCAGCATTTGGGCACCACGTGTCTCAAATGCTATGACACACAAGCCCCAATTTTCTAATAAACTAAGAGTGCTAGAAAGAGCTCCGTGAAGAATTTAGAGCAGCAAATGGGATCCCCATGGGGTGAGCTGTCTTTCTAAGTGCATGTTTATAGTTTGTCTTTGTGGATATGCCCAGATGAGCATACTGCTAATCCGCTAATGAAAATAAAAGTATTTCCATTAGGCCAAGTCAGCAATTTAACTGTTTGTAACAGAGATCGGCAAACTTTTTCTATAAAGGACCAGAAAGTAAAAATTTTCGGTTTGTTGGCCGTATGTTCTCTGTCATAACTACTCAATTCTGCCATTGCTGCACAAAAGAAGCCATAGACAAGACATAAATGAGTAAGCTAGCTATGTTCTAATAAAACTTTATTGATGGGCATCAAAATTTGAATTTCATATAATATTCATGTGTTGCAAATATTCCTTTATTTTCAGCCATTTGAAAATATAAAGCCATTATTAGCTTATGAGCCATACATAAGCAGGCCCACACCCATGGCCATAGTTTAACAACCCCTGGTCTATAATCCTAAAATGAAGACTTACATTTTTTAGTGCTTTCTATGTGCCACGTATTGAGGTAAACGCCACATATCCAATAGCTTATGTCCTACATATCCTTCCATCAAGGACTCCATCCTCTGAGTCAGTTCCATTTTTTTAAGAGACAGGATATCACTATGTTGCCCAGGCTGGCCTCATACTCCTGAGCTCAAGCAATCCTCCCACCTCAACCTCCTGAGTAGCCGGGACTACAGGTGCAGACCACTATTCCCATCTGGCTATATTTATAATAAAACTAAATATTCTTATCCCCAATTTATAGATGTGAAAGCTGAGACACTCTCACACCTTATAAGTGTTATTTCTGCACGTGGCATCTCCCCCAAAAGAATGTAATATCCATGAGGGCAGAGCTTACATCTCACCCACCTTTGGATCCATAGCAGTGCCTATCACAGTGATTTGCACACAGTAGACATTCAGGAAGTGTTTCCTAAATGAAACACCATTTGGAGATACAATCCCTAAGCAGTGAAAGTTAGAGCCTCATCTGATGCCAATATGGCACTTTTAGGTTGGTCAGTTACACTGTTCATCTATTTATTTGCCACCTTCTTTTTTTTTTTTTTTTATTATACTTTAGGTTTTAGGGTACATGTGCACAATGTGCAGGTTTGTTACATATGTGTCCATGTGCCATGTTGATTTCCTGCACCCATTAGCTCGTCATTTAGCATTAGGTATATCTCCTAATGCTGTCTCCGCCCCCCCACCCCCCACCCCACAACAGTACCCGGAATGTGATGTTTCCCTTCCTGTGTCCATGAGTTCTCATTGTTCAATTCCCACCTATGAGTGAGAACATGCGGTGTTTGGTTTTTTGTCCTTGCGATAGTTTACTGAGAATGATGTTTTCCAGTTTCATCCATGTCCCTACAAAGGACACGAACTCATCATTTTTTATGGCTGCATAGTATTCCATGGTGTATATGTGCCACATTTTCTTAATCCAGTCTATTGTTGTTGGACACTTGGGTTGGTTCCAAGTCTTTGCTATTGTGAATAGTGCCGCAATAAACATACGTGTGCATGTGTCTTTATAGCAGCATGATTTATAGTCCTTTGGGTATATAGCCAGTAATGGGATGGCTGGGTCAAATGGTATTTCTAGTTCTAGATCCCTGAGGAATCGCCACACTGACTTCCACAATGGTTGAACTAGTTTACAGTCCCACCAACAGTGTAAAAGTGTTCCTATTTCTCCACATCCTCTCCAGCACCTGTTGTTTCCTGATTTTTTAATGATGGCCATTCTAACTGGTGTGAGATGGTATCTCACTGTGGTTTTGATTTGCATTTCTCTGATGGCCAGTGATGATGAGCATTTCTTCATGTGTTTTCTGGCTGCATAAATGTCTTCTTTTGAGAAGTGTCTGTTCATGTCCTTTGCCCACTTTTTGATGGGGTTGTTTGTTTTTTTCTTGTAAATTTGTTTGAGTTCATTGTAGATTCTGGATATTAGCCCTTTGTCAGATGAGTAGGTTGCAAAAATTTTCTCCCATTCTGTAGGTTGCCTGTTCACTCTGATGGTAGTTTCTTTTGCTGTGCAGAAGCTCTTTAGTTTAATTAGATCCCATTTGTCAATTTTGGCTTTTGTTGCCATTGCTTTTGGTGTTTTAGACATGAAGTCCTTGCCCACGCCTATGGCCTGAATGGTATTGCCTAGGTTTTCTTGTAGGATTTTAATGGTTTTAGGTCTAACATTTAAGTCTTTAATCTATCTTGAATTAATTTTTGTATAAGGTGTAAGGAAGGGATCCAGTTTCAGCTTTCTACATATGGCTAGCCAGTTTTCCCAGCACCATTTATTAAATAGGGAATCCTTTCCCCATTTCTTGTTTTTGTCAGGTTTGTCAAAGATCAGATAGTTGTAGATATGCGGCATCATTTCTGAGGGCTCTGTTCTGTTCCATTGATCTATATCTCTGTTGTGGTACCAGTACCATGCTGTTTTGGTTACTGTAGCCTTGTAGTATAGTTTGAAGTCAGGTAGCGTGATGCCTCCAGCTTTGTTCTTTTGGCTTAGGATTGACTTGGCAATGTGGGCTCTTTTTTGGTTCCATATGAACTTTAAAGTAGTTTTTTCCAATTCTGTGAAGAAAGTCATTGGTAGCTTGATGGGGATGGCATTGAATCTATAAATTACTTTGGGCAGTATGGCCATTTTCACGATATTGATTCTTCCAACCCATGAGCATGGAATGTTCTTCCATTTGTTTGTATCCTCTTTGATTTCATTGAGCAGTGGTTTGTAGTTCTCCTTGAAGAGGTCCTTCACATCCCTTGTAAGTTGGATTCCTAGGTATTTTATTCTCTTTGAAGCAATTGTGAATGGGAGTTCACTCATGATTTGGCTCTCTGTTTGTCTGTGATTGGTGTACAAGAATGCTTGTGATTTTTGTACATTGATTTTGTAAGACCAATAACAGGTTCTGAAATTGTGGCAATAATCAATAGCTTACCAACCAAAAAGAGTCCAGGACCTGATGGATTCACAGCTGAATTCTACCAGAGGTACAAGGAGGAACTGGTACCATTCCTTCTGAAACTATTCCAATCGATAGAAAAAGAGGGAATCCTCCCTAACACATTTTATGAAGCCAGCATCATCCTGATACCAAAGCCAGGCAGAGACACAACCAAAAAAGAGAATTTTAGACCAATATCCTTGATGAACATTGATGTAAAAATCCTCAATAAAATACTGGCAAACCGAATCCAGCAGCACATCAAAAAGCTTATACACCATGATCAAGTGGGCTTCATCCCTGGGATGCAAGGCTGGTTCAACATACGCAAATCAATAAATGTAATCCAGCATATAAACAGAACCAAAGACAAAAACCACATGATTATCTCAATAGATGCAGAAAAGGCTTTTGACAAAATTCAACAACCCTTCATGCTAAAAACTCTCGATAAATTAGGTATTGATGGGACGTATCTCAAAATAATAAGAGCTATCTACGACAAACCCACAGCCAATATCATACTGAATGGGCAAAAACTGGAAGCATTCCCTCTGAAAACTGGCGCAAGACAGGGATGCCCTCTCTCACCACTCCTATTCAACATAGTGCTGGAAGTTCTGGCCAGAGCAATCAGGCAGGAGAAGGAAATAAAGGGTATTCAATTAGGAAAAGAGGAAGTCAAACTGTCCCTGTTTGCAGATGACATGATTGTATATCTAGAAAATCCCATTGTCTCAGCCCAAAATCTCCTTAAGCTGATTAGCCACCTTCTTATAGGAAGTATTTGGTTTGGAATCAACACACATGTCCCAATGCACATTCCTTCATATTTGGAGGTGCCGCTATGGGTGATGGCATTTCTACAGTCTCTGCTTATGTGCTTGTGGCTGAAAAGACCAAAAGTAATAATAGCAGCTTATTATATAACTTGGTGGCACTTTCCATCACTATACCGTTGGCAGCCACATTGCTGCCAGCCCTTGGAGAGCCATTCCTCAGCCTTCATGGATGGATGCCTTGCTCCCTAGAGAGCTGTTGTATGCTGAGTATCCTCTGCATGCTGCCAGCTGCTGTGTGCACTTTAGAGAGTTTGTTTGCTCAAAAAAAAAAAAAAGAAAAGAAAAGAAATCAACTCCTCAAAGAGATAAAAGCCCTCAGTTGAAAGGGGCAGTCACACCTTTGGTTATTTCATGTGTCTCACCTCTCTACAATCCCCTGAATTTAGTGACATGGTTATTCTGAATTTGTCACTTTCCTAGTTACTAAGCAAATATTTATTGTGTTCCGGGCCCTGTGTTGGGTGCCATATACATTATTATATATTAAATAAGTAAAATAAACCACAGTAAAGCACTGTCGTTTAATGCATGGGATTTGAGGTCAGAAACTCTGAGTTTGAAGCCCAATTCTGTGATTTGTCAGAAATATTAATTGAGATAATTCATTAGAAGCACTAAGCCCAGGGCCTGGCAGATCATAAGTACTCAATAATTGGTGGCTATTTTTAACGTTTATGTAAGCTGGTCATACAGTGTGAGTACAGTGGAGGAAAGGATGGGATCACAGAATAGGGACACCTAACCCGTTTTACATTATGTACTTTGTCTTCAGAGAGAAGTTAGTCAGTTAACCTTTCCAACTTCTGCTTGCAATAAATATTATCCACCTCTGGTCTTGTCTTTTTTTTTTTTTTTTGAGACGGAGTCTTGCTCTGTCGCCCAGGCTGGAGTGCAGTGGCGCAATCTCGGCTCACTGCAAGCTCCGCCTTCTGGGTTCACGCCATTCTCCTGCCTCAGCCTCCCGGTTAGCTGGGACTACAGGCGCCGCCGCCACGCCCGGCTAATTTTTTGTATTTTTTAGTAGACACGGGGTTTCACCGTGGTCTCTATCTCCTGACCTCGTGATCCGCCCGCCTCGGCCTCCCAAAGTGCTAGGATTACAAGCGTGAGCCACCAGGCCCGGCCTCACCTCTGGTCTTTTCAAATCAAATTGCAATTGTATTTCAGTTCTGGAACACTTTAAAGAGGTATTCATCTTAATAGCCACAATCAATTGCACAGCAAGGGCAAAGAAATGGGCAGAGAACAAAATAGATTCATTTTTGGGTGCATGGCCCCACCGAAAGGCCAAGGTTTTTGATGCTTCCTCCACTGGCTAATTTGTCTGTCTGGGATATAGTGCTCTGTGAAGTATATTGAACACGTGAAAGAAATTCAAAGTAAAAAGCCAGAGTGGCCCAAAGTCCCACCAGTCTTGAAACAGAACTTTCCTTTTCAGTTACAGAGGTAACTCATGTTGATTTAATCAAGACATAAAGCAGTGAATGATGGAATGAGCAAGGGAGGCAACATGGTGGCCTGATTAGGAGTTTGAATTCTGAGGTCTAACTGCCGTTTACTCCCTGTGTGTGACCCTGAACGTGTTACCCAGCCTCTCTGTGACTCATTTATAACTCTGGAGGTGATAATTGTAGGCATTTCACAGAATGTCCAAGAGGCTTTCAAATGATCAAATGCATGTGTGGCTGTGTCACACTTTTGAGATAGGAATTTGTGCCTAGCACATAGTAATCTGAATAAATATTAGCTATTTCTATTACAAATATAGCCAGATCTCTCCATGGCTAGAAAAGGACAAAGAATGAATATTTTTCATGACATTTTTTCCTACAGGGGAAGGGAAGATAAGGAAGGGTGCAAATATTTAAACCTTCTTGATTCTCCTAAGAGTAGGAAGTATTGACAAAAAGAGGCCAGAATTTTCACAGAATCCAATGACTGTGGCTAAGACCAAAAGTTTCATGTCAACAGCCAGCGTCAGCCAACACCCACTCCTCAGTCCAGGCTAACCAGACTGGGGTGGCGTTGGATCAGAGCCAGCTTGAGGGGCATGTGACCTGTATAATTGCACAGCTCCTGCATTCAGAAGGCGCCCCCATTTGATTTAATGCTCTTTTGTTGCCATCTGGAAATTCTTAATAATTTTATCTCCGAGCTTGTGTTTGTGACATCCCATGGAACGATGGAGTGTGGATTTGAGCAGAGGAAATACTCAAGGAAGTGAAAATGCTTTATATTTTAGTACCTTGAATGGCACTTTGTGTGTGTGTTTTGTTTTGGAGTATTGGAGTTTGTTGTTTTTTTAACAAGGAGATCTGCATTTTTTATTTGCACTGGGCCTTGAAAATTACACAGCCAGTCCTGATTAGATGAGAGAACTTCTCTTTTGGCCTGCTTCACTGGACCAGGTTACCATTTTGAAATCTGATAGTTAAATAGTTAAACTGGGATTCCTTAGTGACCTGACAGCTTGAGGTGAGCCAAGGGTCATGGTGGGAAGCACAGCTGCAGGCCTGGTGGAAGGGAGAAGCAACTCAGTTTCCAATAGGATGGGGGTTGTCAGGGCAGCCTCCAGCGGCCTGAATTCCGTCCAGCTGATGGGTTCTCGGAAGCACTGACTGCCCCACAGTCAGACTCTTGTTCCATGCCTTATGAGCTGCGCATCTTTGGGTAGCAGCAGGGGTTCAGGCATCCTGGGTTGGTACCCACTGAACATGCCAGGAAATCCATCCACACTGAGGACAGTAGCATGGAAACACACAGTGGGGTATCTCCAGGACACTGGGCTCAAGTTCTCTTTGTGGCTTAGTGTTAAAGCTTCTCATTTCAGAACTCTTTTGGTTTCCAGCAGAAATTTTTCTCATCCCCATGACCAAGTATAATGAATGCCCAAAGAGGTGTCTTTTATTTTATTTTTATTTATTTTCTTTTAGAGACAAGGTCTCACTCTGTCACCCAAGCTGGAGTACAGTGGCGTGATCATAGCTCACTGTAACCTCAAAGTCCTGGGGTCAAAGTGATCTTTAGGCCTCGGCCTCCCAAGTAGCTAGGACTTCAGGCATGCACCACCATATGCAGCTAATTATTTTACTTTGTTTTTTTGTAGAAAAAATAAAAAGCCTGGGTCTTTCTATGTTGCCCAGGCTACTCTCAAATTCCTGGCCTCCAAAAGCACTAGGATTACAGGAGTGAGGCACCACACCCAGCCATGCAAAGAGATTAATAGTACAATTAATCATAAGTAAATTAATGGTCACATTTTTTGCCAGTGTTGCTAATCACTAATAATGCTTATTACAGATAATTTTTACAATAATAGCAGCAACAGCTTTAAAATGAGATTTTGGGTTCTGGTCCAACTTGGTCATAATTCCCTGGAATAAAATAGGCAAGATCTTTGAGTGTCTCCTCAGTTTTCTCATCTGTGAAATGGCAATGATAATAGCTATGTTACCATTCATCTGTGTAGTAGAAAGGGCAGTGTCAATCTTGCTTCCTTTACACAGGGTCAGTTACTTAGTAAGTGCTTGATAAATATGTGTTGGGTAGAAGCCACAAAGGATACAAAAGTACAGCGAGATAAGGGGACTGACTTCTAGTGTTCTATAGTACTACAGGGTGAATATAGTTAACAATAATTAATAGCATATTTTCAAATAGCTAGAGAGGATTTTGAATGTTCCCAACACATACAAAAAATGATAAATATTTGAGGTGATGGATATGCTTGTTACTGTGACTTGATTATTGCACATTGTATACATGTAGCAAAATAGCACTCTGGGCCAGGTGTGGTGGCTTATGCCTGTAATCCTAGCACTTTGGGAGGCCAAGGTGAGTGGATCACTTGAGGTCAGGAGTTCGCAACCAGCCTGGCTAACATGATGAAACCCCGTCTCTACTAAAAATACAAAAAAATTAGCTGGGCACGGTGGCGGGCACCTGTAATCCCAGCTACTTGGGAGGCTGAGGCAGGAGAATCACTTGTACCCAGGAGGCAGAGGTTGCAGTGAGCCAAGATCACACCACTGCGCTCCAGCCTGGGCAACAGAGCAAGACTCTGTCAAAAAAAAAAAATAAATAACACTCTGTACCCCATTGTATTAGGGTTCTCCAGAGGGACAAAACTAACAGGATATGTGTGTGCGTGTGTGTGTGTGTGTGTGTGTGTGTGTGTGTATACGCATATATATATATAAAGGGAAGCTTATTAAGTATTAACTTACACCATCACTAGGTCCCACAATAGGCTGTCTGCAAGCTGAGGAGCAAGAAAGAGCCAGTCTGAGTCTCAAAACTGAAGAACTTGGAGTCCGATGTTTGAAGGCAAGAAGCATCCAGCATGGGAGAAAGATGTAGGCTGCTGGGAGGCTAGGCCAGTCTCTCCTCTTCACGTTTTTCTGCCTGCTTTGTATTCACTGGAAGCTGATTAGATTGTGCCCACCAGATTAAGGGTGGATCTGCCTTCCCCAGCCCACTGACTCAAATATTAATCTCTTTTGGCAACACCCACACAGACACACCCAGGATTAGTACTTTGTATCCTTCAATCCAATCAAGTTGACACTCAGTATTAACCATCATACCTATAAATATGTACAATTATTACATGTCATCTAATCATTAAATAAATAAATATAAATAGATAAGCAATAATCACTATTACTAGTATACATCTCCTTACCTTGGGAAGGGAAAGTAGCCAAAATTTGTTGGGTTCTCAACCTGTTCCAAACTTGCAGCTGTTTGTTCTTTACAACTAGTCTGTGAAATTAGCTTATTTTATAGCTGAGGAAATTGACAGGGACATTAATTCCTTGCCCCAGATTTCATAGTTTGCAAGTGACTAAGCCAGGATTTGAACTAAAGATATCTGGTTCGAAACCTTTGCCATTGCTAAGACAAAGGTTTCCCTATCTCGGGGTCTTGCTGCAGTTGCTGACAACCACTTAGGAGCTTCTATCTATACCGCAAACGTTTTGCTGATGTGTTTGAAACTTGTCACTTTTTGTCCTAACTCATGGCCTCTTCCATGTCCTCTCTGTCTCTACTATGACTGTTGTGCTTTCTCAGTGGTTTCATGCACTGAGATCCCCATGGTTCTGGTTTCCCCTCATCTCAATTTTTCTGGTCTTCTTTTGTCAACTCTCACTAGATTCCCTGTGTCTTTGAGTTAATAGGATTTATTTGATTGAAGGCAACACTGAGACTAGGACGCAGTTTTCCATAATTTACAAAAGAAGAATACAAACAGCCAACAAACAGGGTAAAATGTTCAAGCCCACTAGTAGTCAAGAAAATATCCATGAAAACAACAATGATAAAATAGGCCAGAAGAAAAAGTGAATAAATGATACTCAGAACAAGCAAGAAGGAAGCCCTGTGATTTGCATTCTCATTCCCAAATGGTGGCAGGATAGTCACTGCCTTTGTGGAAAGCATTTTGGGAATAGGCATCTCAAGCCTTGAAAGTGTGCATTGAGGAGCACAGCTCTTGCAACAGTATAAGATCTCTAAATTTTTGTTGATGAAAGAAGAAATGATCTCCTAGCTAGGTCTGTATCCCAAGGAAACAATCAGAGATGAAATCAAAAATTAATATCTAACTCCTAGCTACTCAGGAGACTGAGGTGGAAGGATTGCTTGAGCCCGGGAGTTCAAGACCAGCTTGGACAACAGAGTCAGACCCCCACCTCAAAAAACAAAACAAAACAAAATTAATGTTCAATTCTATTTCAATAATAGAACAATGGCTAAATAAATTATGGTACATATAGAAAATGTAATATTATAGAACGATTAAAAATCATAATGAGCATTTTAAAGTATGGAAGTTGGTCATTGTATAAAGTAAAATGAAAAACTTCTCTAAATGAAATTGTATCTATGCTGTTTTCTAGTTCTGTAAAAGACATTATGTTTGGCATCATTCATTTATTCAACAAATATTTGTTAAGTTCCTTCTATATGTCCAGCACTGTGCTAAGTTCTGGGTATGCAACATAAAAACACAGTCTCTGTGCTCATGGAGCTTACAGAATATTAGGGGATTCTGCTATAAAACAACGACACAAATCAATAATTTAAATCCAGTGATTGCTAAGTTGCAAAATTAAATAGTATGCTAAAGAGAGGTTAATACCAGAACCCAGTTTAGATTGGGAGATCAAGGGACAGTGGTTTTAAGCTGAGCTCCAAAGAGGTAGCCCAGTGAATGGGTGGGGAGAAACATTGCCAACAGAAGAACCATACATGTAACAGGCCTGAGATGGCAGAGTCAGGAGGCTTGTGAGATTGGAGCAGATGAATGGCAGTCCATAGGTAGGGGTCCAGATTGCCCCCTGAGTGCAATGGAACAGGTGCCATTGACCTGGGGCTCAATGCAATCCAGTTAACACTTCTGGAAGATCGCTCTGCTTGCAGGCACAGAATGGACAGAGATGAATTCTCTGTAAGAATAATAATGAGTGAATGAAGAGGCTGCATTTGAAGGGCACATCAAGGGCTCATGTGAGCCATACCTGGTGCTCTACCCAGATTTTGGGTAAGCCGGGCTCCCATGTGTGGAAAACTGAGACTCAGATATCCACAAACTGTGAGCAGGGAATGGCATTTTCCACATCCTCATCCTTCTCCCTTCCAATCTCTCCTCGACCTTAACAGGGTGGAGCTCCATAATCTCCCTATTCAACTCATGTTTGAATGCCAATGAAAATGGGGCTTCCCATCTCCCCACCACTACTGCTGAAGTCTCATTTGAAAGTCAGGTGTTGGCTTGAACCAAATGAAGCTCCATCCCAAGATCTACAACTGCAGTTTCCACGAATGAGGAAGTCAAAGGATACAATGAAATATTAGTGATTTCCCTGGAATAGTTTGTAGATACAGCAAATGCATGGGAACAAGTTCTCACCAAAATGAGTTTATGCTAATTTCAAGTCATTCCTTATAGTGCTGTGTGAAGACCATGGCAACTTTCTGAGCATCTGTCTTGCATTTGCCTAACAAGTTAATTAACACTTTTGTTACTCTGGCAGCTTTGAAGGGGAGGAGAAGAGGATGTGACAGCTAATGCTGCCTTGGGTTAACCCTGCATTCACCTGACCTGGGAACAATGGAATAGTTTAGACTCATCAAGGCAGATATGTCTACAATGACCTCTTTGATTCTGTCTGCAGCTGGGGCACCCAGGGTGACTTCTCCACAACCCATGCACTGCCAGCTGTGAAGGTGAAGCTGTTCACAGAGAGCACAGGCGTCCTGGCCTTGGAGGACAAGGAGCTCGGGCGGGTAAGCACTTCCCATCACAAGGGGAACTCCAGAGAGAGGATTTCCCCAGCTAGGTCTCCAGTGCACAGGTCACCAAGAGTCAGCAGTACCAAGTGCTGAGAGGCTCAGTTTTGAACTTTAAATCCTGGACTCGACTCTACATTGGCTAGGTGACCTTAAGCAAGTTCCCTCAACCTCTCTGAGCCTCAGATTCTCTTCTACAAAGCTGGGCTAACAAGAATGTGCCCTACAGGAGACAGAGCAGGAGTTCTCAATACTATCAGACCCAAACATCCTTTAGAGTTAAGATTTGTAATGTCTTTTACTGTCTTAAAGTGGAATTCTTAGATGATTTAACTGCCTACCCACCTGACAATGTTAAAGTCAACACAATGACATAAGAGAGAAACGAAAGGAAGTAAATTAATAATAAAAAACTTCAAAATGTACATACTCAAAGATCTAATAGAGGAGTGCTTTGCTTGCTCCCATATGAAGAGTCACTGTGAAGGTGACAGCCACAAAATCCACTGTGGGGTGTGGAGGTATGCCGTACTGGTGACTCCTAAGCCTGAGCATCAGTAAACCGATTTACTGACATGTTAAGCAATACTTGTAAAGTTTCCTTGATTTCCTTAGAAATGTGCCAAAAAGACTTTGATTTGAAATGTAAGGCAAGAGTTAAGATGTCCACGTAGTTCATTATAAACAGATTTTTTCACCTCCACCAATATCCATGGGAATATTCAAAGGTCAGATGGGATGCAGGAAGATGCCTTACTAGGGAGCATCATCTCATTCCTTGCAGGATGTTTAGCATCCCTGGACCCACCCACTCAATGCCAGCAGGGACTGGCACCAATTATTTTGTCAATCAAAACATCATTAAAATTTCTGAGACATCCCTGAGAGGTGGTACCAACCCCCTTGAAAACCACTGAGATAATAGTGAAATTTCTGTTTGCATCTGAACCATTGACTCTGCACCAAGAAGCCAGTAATATTTTCACAAGTTGATTTTGCCAGTAACCCCACCTGTTTATGGTAAAATCTGAACTCGTTTAATTTGGCTTCTGCTCACCTCTTCACCCCCATCTGCTGCCACATTCCTCCCCGCCTACTATACCCCAGCATCATTGGCCAAATTTCAATCCCTCATATAAACCAAATTCTCTCCCTCCTCAGGGGACTTTCTATCTGTTGTCGTCTCCCCACCTCCCAACCCTTCAAAAAGCATAAATGCCTTCTCTGCATAAATGCCACCTCTTTGGAGAGTCCTTTCCTGACAGCTCAGTCCCCTTCATTTGCTATCTCAGCTCCTCGTTCATATACACTACTAAAGTGATCACCAATGAGAGAAAGAAACAGAAATGACAGACATTCAGGCTTCTGTCTGCCCCACTGGACTGTAAAATCTCCACGGAGATAGAAACCTAAACTATTTTGTTTACTACCTTATACCCAGAGCCCAACACATAGACTTTCAATAAATTTTATTTCAGCCAGGCGCGGTGGCTCGCGCCTGTAATCCCAGCACGTTAGGAGGCTGAGGCGGGCGGATCACCTGAGGTCAGGAGTTCGAGACCAGCCTGGCCAATGAGATGGTGAAACCCCATCTCTACTAAAAATACCAAAAAAATTAGCCGGGCGTGGTGGCAGGCACCTGTAATTCTAGCTACTCAGGAGGCTGAGGCAGGAGAATCACTTGAACCCGGGAGGCAGAAGTTGCAGTGAGCCGAGGTCGCTCCGTTGCACTCCAGCCTGAGCAACAGGAGTGAAACTCCGTCTCAAAAATAATAATAATAAAATAAATAAATAAATATAAATTTTATTTCATTCTGGTTTAATGTATAATCTCTCCTGAAAGCTACGTGATCTCAGCCCAGAGAATCTCTCTGAGCCTCTGATATAACGTCTATAGCATAATGAGAGACCACCCCAGACAAGCACACAGGCACACACACCTAACAATGCCAGCAAGAATTCATCTCCTGTGCTTCCTTTTTTCCTTCCTTTCTTTCACCCATTTTTCCAATCTGGCTTTCATCTATAGAATCAACCTGGAGTCATATTACTACAGCATAGACCACAGGTGGAGGTAAAACGAAAAGTAAATAAAGCTAACAGCAAAAACAAAAAACAGTGTCCCTACCCAGAAAAGTGGGAGGAGAGGGGATGATGAAAGAAAAGACAAGGTTTAGCTGTTTTCTTTGAGAAACAATACTCATTTCTGTCCCTAGGGAAAGAGAGACACACATAGAGTGGAGGAATTATCCTGCCTTTCATTTTTCTTCAAATTTTTCCTTTTCCAAGAAGGCAGATGTTAAGAATCATGAGTCTCAGAGACCCTGAATATTAGTGTTAGAAGGAACGAGTGTAACTGACCAGCCCAGGATGCTCAACCTGGGTCCACAATGAGCCTCCAAAGACCCAGGATCCAGGATGCCCTGGAATTTTTTTTTTTTTTTTTTTTTTAACTGGAGTCTCTCTCTGTTGCCCAAGCTGGAGTACAGTGGCATGATCTTGGCTTGCTGCAACCTCCACCTCCCAGGTTCATGTGATTCTCATGCCTCAGCCTCTCAAGTAGCTGGGATTACAGGCGCATACCACCACATCTGGCTAATTTTTGTATTTTTAGTAGAGACAGGGTTTTACCATGTTGGTCAGGTTGGTCTGAACTGCTAACCTGAAGTGATCCGCCAGCCTCGGCCTCCCAAAGTGCTAGGATTACAGGCATGAGCTACTGCACCCAGCCTGGAAATAGTTTACAAATGTGTTTGTGCCTGGGCCTGTATGCATTTTTCCGGACTGGCTACCAAAGTATTCACCGACTTCTCAAAGCCATTTCTACTCAGAAAAGTTAAGGCCACTGACTTATTGAAATCCTTTGTTTTATAGATGAGAAAACTTGCTCCCATGGAAAGCAGGAGACTTCTCCAGAGCCATCCAGCCAGTCAGGGGCCCATGCATGGGCCAGGCCACTGTCCCAAAGACTTTGTGCACAGCCCCTCAGTGCTCTCTCAAGACAACCCTACTGAGGCAGCCACAGTCATCACCTCTCTTGTACAGAAGAGCATGCTGAGGCCCAGAGGGTTCAGTTACTTCAGGAATCATGTTGCCTCATCTCCAGGGCTATTTGCACTACATTATGTTGTCCCTACACAAAAATAAAACCCTGGGCTCTGCTGTGGTGGTGAAGACCATGGGCTTGCCACAGCCCCACACACACTCATTTCATAATGATTCATTCTCTTCTTCAGGCCCCTCATACATTCCCCCAGATGCTAGTTTGCCCCTCCTTTGTGCCAAAGAAACTTTCTGCCAGTTGCAGTGGAGCTGGCCTGCCTGGCCCTTGTGCTGGCTGGATACCCTCTGCTGGCAGCTTCTTCATGGGCAGCAGCTGGGTGACCTAAGAGTGCAGTGAAGCCACACTTGGACCTCACGAGAGGGTGTGTCTATGCTCTAATTCTTCCCACACTTAGCAGACTCATGTTTAGAATCCTGGTGTTACATTTATTCATTCAACCACTTTTTGGTTTGTGTCTTTAGGGTTATGTTTTGTTTTTAATAACCTTTTTAATTGAAAAAATTCATGCACATTGTGAAAACAAGTTAAAATTGATATATAGTGAAAAGTAATTTTTCTCTTCTATCTCACCCTAGTATCCCTTCCCAGAGAAAGATTTTGTTTTCAGTTTATTGTTATCCTTCCCCGAAATAGTCTCTGCATCTACAAACATAGCATATATAAGCACATATGTATATATTCCCCCTCTTTTAAAAAAAGCACAATTGGAAGCTACTATATACACACTTCTCTACATGGTGCCTGAAATCATTATATGTGGTGATTAGTTTTCATATGACCCTAGACTGACCTGTCTCCTTTTTACATAGCTACATTATATTCCATTATGTAGATATATTTTATTTAACAAATCCTCTGTGGATGAATTTTTAGATTATTTCATCTTTGGCTATATAAACAATGCTTCAGTGAATAGCCTTGAATTCATTTCTTTGTATATTTGTGGATATCTATAGAATAAATTTTCAAAAAATATTTTGCTGACTGAAATTTGAAATTTGACAGATACTGCCAAATTGTCCCCTCAAGTGCATGCACCAATTGATCCTTCCACAAAAGGCATAAGAGAGTGCCTGTTTTCCTGCATCCTTCCCAACCCTGCAATATTATAGGATTGTAGGCCCGCTGTGTCCAATCATTTGTGCTGTGCACAGAGCAAATAGGAGTAATGACAGGTAAAAACCCTTAACCTCACAAAGCATAAGGGACACAGACATAAAAACAGAAATTACAGTGCAATGTGGGAAGTCTTCTGCTAGGAAAAAAAAAAAAAAAAAGCCACACCTGGAAATGAAGCACCTAGCAAGAAGGCAGAATCTGGTCATCCAGTCTGAGGGGCAGGGATTCTTTCCTGGGGTATGGAAGAGGTACTGAGAGAGATATAGGCTAAGTCGAGGAGGGGATCCGTCAGGTAAAGGCTGAGAGTAAAGCAGCCCCCTAGCAGGCCCTGCCTGTGTGCCCAGGCAACTAGGAGAAGCCACGGCTGGCTGGAGTGCAGCTACTTCAGGGGGTGGGTCGTGGCGGCCACATCAGCATCCCCACATCAAAGCACAGCACACATGGTCCTTGGCTGAATTGACAAAGTGCTTGATTAGCAGCCTGGAATGTCCAGATGAGGTGTCTGGTCTGCTTGGGACTCATGTGCACCCAGAAGGACCCTCATAATTCAGCAGTACTGACACATACAAATGAGTCATCAGCCTGTCAGACGCATGGCAGTGTGGGGGCAAAGACAGAAGAGAGCTGTGGTCACTTCATCTCTCCATCCACCCTGGAAAAGAAGTCTCCCCAGCAAGCAGTTGCACAGGGGAAGAAGTCTTTGTGGCACAGCCGGTAATGAGCTGCGGCTATTGCGTCACGAATGGACACCATATTGCCAGTGGGAAGCACGCCCAGAATCCATATGGCGAAAGGCCTGTTAATGAGCTCCGGGTGCCCAGAGCACTGCTCCCTCTGTGATTTTGCCAAACAGGCAGGAGCAGACAGAAGCCCAGGGCCTTTCTTACTTACTGCGGTTCTGGCCCTGGATGGGGTGTCTCTTACCAGCACCTCCCTTTCTGGCTTCCCAGCACATCTCACCCCTACCTCTGTTAGGCCAGACCAGCTCAGGATGGAGGGTCAGCTTCCCTGAGATCAGCAGCTCCCACAAAGTGTCAGGCCTCGGGATGTGGCACATGATACAGGGTGACGTGTAAGAACAGGCAGTTCCTGGAGAAAAGGGAGAGGTCTCCACAAGCCAGCAGTGCCCTATCTCACTCAGTTCCTCCCAGCATCTGTCCTATGACATGTTGTAGTTCTGTGGTGCCAGTTAAGTGAATTTATACATTTTATGCTGGAGCTCTAACTAAATCAACCTTTACAAAATAAACAAGCGACCTCAGAAGATAACTGCACAAAAGCTCTGATTTGGAGGTAGTACTAGCAATGCAAGCCTGGCAAACAAGAAAATGGTGGAGCCAACACCTGACCTACTGGCAAACACTCTGTCACTCATATCATGAGATAAAAACAATGCCAATGTAATCAGATGGGACAAGATGTCAGTCAAGACATGATGAAATTATTTAGAAGACAACTCAAACTATGGATTTATAACCAATGTCATCAACAATGTACCTTGTCCTAAATATATGTGGTATCTTAAAGATAGCTAATAATACCACAGCCACCACAATTAGCAAGTTATTCCAAAATATAGATTTTTAAATCTTTAGCCCATCTTTGATTTGTGTATATTTTATGATATATGTGATAAGGTAATATATTAATACAAAGTAAACTTATGTAATATAAAATGTTAACATACAGATGCTGGGCTAATTGCTCAAAAACATTGTACTAAAATAGGGCATGATCAAAAAACATTGACAGCCTCTGTTCTGAAAAATCAGGCTTTTCTGTATTTCAATCATGTCATAAAACTTTGGGAAGACTTGAAATTTGTGGTTAGCAACAATGTGTATTTCATCAGAGACAGGGAACTTAATGAAGAAAAAGGGTCAGGCCCAGAAAGAGAAGGGCTGAGAAATCCGCATAAATGAAGCACATCTAAGTGGGCTGATTTTTTTTTTCTGCCATGGCCTCCTCCTCCTCCTCTCAGCAGTCTTGTTTCACAATCACACAGGAAGCCATATGTGTCTACCCTTCAAGCATGGTCCAAGCTTGCATGACTAGTGAAGCTGATACAGCATCTAGAAGGCCAGAGTGTCCACCCGTGGGACCCTGAGCCCCTCACGGCCACCTCCAGAGGTGAAAGAAGCCCAGGAAAGGGGCCTGCCATCCCTGTACCTAGAGAAAATAAATACTTTGAAAACAGCCAAAACAACGTGCCACAAACCAGGGCATGCTGCCATCACAGAAGCAAATCTTAGCAAGCCCAGCTTTTGTTGTGCCTATATTTAGTTCGTGTTCCCTTAGTTTCAAGGATTTTCCAGATATTCAATTCCTCCCTAAATGCATATTCCCCAGATCCCATGTGGCTCCTGAGAACTCTGTGATCACAAAGCGAAAAAGTGGATTTAGTGAGTTACTCACTTCCTGTTTCACTCTCAGAATTCCAGACAATAAGAATGGATGCAGAAGACCCAAATCAAACTGCCATCTCTGAAGCACACTGGTGAAAGGCATTTCCTAAGAAATGATCCTTCTTCAAGTCATGTGTGCTTTCCTCCATGCCAGGGCAAAGTTGGATGTTGTGTGATAAGATTTCCAGGCCAGGTGAAGTCAGGTTGAAATGTGTGACACAAAGCAAGTCCCTTTCCTTCCCTGAGTCTCACATTTCTCATCCATCTAATAAGGTTCCTTCCATTTTCCCCTGGGGGCCTTGAGGAATTTCTCCTCTTGAAAAGTGAAAGAAATCCTAAAGAATGGAGAAAAAGAGTGGACTAAAAGGGCTCTCTAATACATAAGCATATTTCTTCCTTTTATGCATCCATCTTCTTATACAAAGATGTAGAGAATAATGTGTGGACAATATTCTCCATTTTGGGTTTGTTTAGTACGTCTGAACATTAGAAAAGTCAAAGCAGAATCACAGAAATCATGATTTTCATGACAGAACCAATACAGAATTACAGAAATCTTTACTTTTACAAAATTAGCCAGGAAGGATCAAAAGAATGTGTTTCTATCCCCAGGCATGGCTGCTCCACAGTGGGAAGTGTTCAAGTCACTCTACTACTCAGAATCAAAGTTTCTAATCTATAAAAACATCATGGTGCTTCTCTTTTCTAGCTGCTTGTCCTTTTTCCCCTACAGGTTATTCTCCATCCCACCCCGAACAGCCCCAAACAGTCAGAGTGGCACAAAATGACAGTCTCCAAAAACTGCCCCGACCAAGATCTCAAAATCAAACTTGCTGTCCGAATGGATAAGCCTCAAAACATGAAGCATTCTGGGTAAGTGTTTCTTCCCCAACTAGCAGTTTGGGACACACGTCTGTTCATTTCTCAAAACGAAAACAGAAACAAACACAAGATCTTTGGAGAACTATGTAGAAGGAAATATAAAGAATTCGTATTAAAATATTTGACTTTGATATTTACTGTAAACTTCCTCAATTCTTAGAATGACTGTATTTGCATTTTTGCTGTCAAAATAGAAAAGTATCCTTCTCTTTCTCTAATAGGGTTTCTAGGACAATTCAAAACTTTCTTAGCAGCATGCTAGGTGATTCTAGTTTGGAGAGGTCTTATAGGCTCCTCATACCTTGTTGGAGGCAACCAGATCCTTCAAACTCTGCATATGACTCACTTGCACCTCAATCAGCAACCCACATCTTTGAGGCGTGAGCAGCAGGGGGAGGCCAGCTTCAATCAACTCACATTTAATATATTTTAGTATTTAGTGCAGCATTTAAATGAATGAGAAAAAGTAGAAAATTTGTGATCATCTTCGTTTTCTTAAGGTTTGAGAAAAATGACCAATTAATTTCAAGTAAAGCAAAAAGAATAGGTAAGATGCCATATTTTTTTTTTTACAAATAAGACCAGTGATTTTTCTAGAAAATGTTTGTTGGTGACTGAGTATATGCTGAGCTATGACCTATTAAACTGAATCACATGGATCTCATTGTCTCAGAAAACATGATAATCGTGTAACTCTGAAAAAGGAAAGTTTAGTAGAAGGGAATGGAGTGTTTGGCGGGTATTCTGCAAGTACACTGCCAACTGGCTATCATTCTGCTTAGCCCCTCTGGGCCCTAGCGAGATCTCATTAATTCTTTTTTGGGTGTATGTGTACTGATGATAAAGCTCAAAGTACTAAAAGTACCATTAAAAATGAGGGTTACGGCTGGTCACAGTGGCTTACGCCTGTAATCCCAGCACTTTGGGAGGCCGAGGCGGGAGGATCACCTGAGGTCAGGAGTTTGAGACAAGCCTGACCAACATGGTGAAACTCCATCTCTACTAAAAATACAAAAAAATTAGCTGGGCATGGTGGTGGGCACCTGTAATCCTAGCTATTCAGGAGGCTGAGGCAGGAGAATCGCTTGAACTCGGGAGGCAGAGGTTGCTGTGAGCCTAGATTGCACCATTGCACTCCAGCCTGGCAAAAGAATGAGACTCCATCTCAAAAAAAAAAGAAGAGGGTTGGTTAGATGTACTAGAGGTTTGAGGAATTCACAAACCCAATTTCAGGGCCTAGCCGTGATTAAGACAGGTTTAAACAGAAGCCCACACGAAGTCCAGGAGGGTGTGACCAGGACAGGAATTGAACTTCCCAGTAGATGAGCAGACCACAGCAGCATGCAGTCAGACAGTAAAGAACAGTAGCCTAGCCATGATGCCTCAGAGTTCTAGGAATTGAAAAAAGCCCAAGGTTCCAGAGAAAAACAAAGAGCTACCAGTCAGGGCACCAGAGAGCTTCAGGTATGAAGGGTTCCTGAGGTCACCTGTGAGCTGGAAGCCAGTGACTCGACCCAAGGTTTGGTCTGGATTTAGAGAATTTGCTTTGCATTGTCTTGAAGCCAAATTATTCCAAGCCTGAGCTGGGATTGTGGCAAAGCTCTTCTGCCTGGGGTGTGAAAAAGCCATAGGAGCATGCGCAGGGCCCTAAGTACACACTCAGTCCTTTGTCAAGTGTCCGGGGTGAAGTACAACCAGATTTTCTTCGATTAAATTAGAATGCCATGAAACATTGCTGAGGTCTACTGTTCTTCCTTCTTATCATGCTCCTGGTATATATTCTGGCAATATTCGTGGAATTTCTCCCTAATATGTCTTCCCCCTCTGTGATGAACATCCTACTTTGAAGACAAAGGGGTTGATAATTTAATTAGGTTTCTGTAGTACACAAGAAAAGATCTGCATCTTTAGCAAAATCCTGCCTCATAAATACTCCATAAATATTTGCTAAAGGAACCAGCACATGAGTGAGCAGAACAGACATAGAGAGAGAGAGACAGAGAGACAAAGAGGATAGGGCAGATCAAAGAGAGAAAATGGAGAACAGAATATGAATGAATGTATCTGTCCTCTAAACTGCTTTTTTTTTTTTAACTTCCTTTAAAAAAACGATCAGTGCTTCAACCTACATTCGAGTTCCCTCTGAAGCACTGTACTAGGAGTTTTATTGTGTCACTTATTCTCCACAGCAACCACTTGACACAGGTATTATTTTCCCTGTTGGATGAATTCCCATTTCCCACATTATCTTCGTTCACTCTGCTGGAAACTGAACTAACTGATTTGGATTGGGGAATTTTTATGTTGATTTGTTTGTAAAATTATTAACATATTTCAGGCTACCTTGACCCTACAGATGACAGAAGAAATATGTAGCTCACTTCTGACGGGTTTCATAGCTACTTCATATTGCTAGACTTCCATTTTAAAATTACCCCTGCCAGGAGATACACCAAGAGAGCTTAAAATAGCTCTGAAAAGTGAACGGTGAATGCCTTAATAACACCATGAGACCCAATGTGGCCTAAATCAGGGGTGAGCAACCTTAGTTGCCTAAGGGACTATTCAGAGAAAATAAAAATATTTATGGAGTACATTTTTTTCCCATTTAAACTTAAAATAGTTTTACTGAGCCCAGTTGTGTAAAGGAGGATAGAAATATGAGAGCAATGTCACAGCTTAGAAAATGGGAGAAAAAAAGGAAAAGAAAAATTTTTTTTAAGACACGGTGGGGCTCTGTCACCCAGGCTGGAGTGCAGCAGTGTGGTCTCTGCTCACTGCAGCCTCTGCCTCCCAGGCTCAAGCCATCCTCCCTCGTCAGCCTCCCAAGTAGCTGGGACCACAGGTGTGCACCACCACACCCAGCTAATTTTTGTACTTTTGGTAGAGATGAGGTTTCACCAGGTTGGCCAGGCTGGTCTCAAACTCCTGGACTCAAGCAATCTGCTTGCCTTGGCTTCCCAAAGCTCTGGGATTACAGGCATGAGCCACCACACCCAGCTGAAAAAGGAATCTTTAAGAAGCATAGCTGAGCTTATAAGTTGTTCCCATGTTAAGGTTTTTTCTAACATAAAAGGAACATAAGAATCACTGGGAATTATGAATATTGGTGTGCACTGTGGTTCTTTGAATGAGCCACTAGGCCATTCAGAATAACTTTATTGAATAGAAATGTGTCAATGGGAAAAATCAACACTGCTTCTTGACCTTAAAATGTTAGTATCTGGGCATATTTGAGAATCAGCAATTCCTAGATGCCTTTCTAATTTTCATCTTTTATATCTGTATGGTGTTTTCAAGTTCAGGAAGTGCATTCACATCCATTCTCTCATTTTATCACTGAAACCGCCTCACAAGGATTAGGTATTATCATTCTCCCATCTTAATAAATGCCCTCCCCTTCACCCAGATACCCAGACCAAAAACCTTGAAGTAATCCTTGACATTTTTCTTTCTCATCCACCATCAATTTTTGTTTTTCTTTTTGAGACAGGGTCTTGCTCTGTTACCCAGACTGGAGTGCAAAGGTGCAATCCTAGCTTACTGCAGCCTTGACCTCCTGGGCTCAGGCAGTCCTCCCACCTCAGCCTCCCAAGTAGCTGGGACTACAGCCATGTACCACCACGCCCAGCTAAGTTTTTTCTAAAAAAATTTGTAGAGATGGGATCTCACTATGTTGCCTTGGCTGGTCTCGAACTCTTAGCCTCAAGCAGTCCTCCCACCTCAGCCTCTCAAAGGGCTGGGATTACAGGCATGAGCCACCAAACCTGGCCATCATCAAATTCTTTTCACTCCATCTTCAAGATAAACCTAGAATTGAACCCTTCCCCCCTGCCTCCATCTCACCATTGGCTTCCAAGCCTCTATTGCTGCTCCCCTTCACTTGTTGCTCCTGCCTCGTAAGCAGTTCCCTGCTTCTGCCGCTGCCCCCCAGTAGTCTATTTCCTACCGTGAAGCAATTTTTTAAAAAAACGCAAGTCAGATCCTGCCACTCGAATGCAGGAAAGCCTCCAATGATTCCCCATCTCATTCAGAGTAGAAGCCAATGTTGTTACCATGACTACGAGACCCTTTGTACCTGGTCTTGATCACTGTTCCAGCCACACTTGCCTCCTTGCTCTTGCTCCCAGTCACAAAGTACATCCCCATGTCAAGACCCTTGTCCCAGCTGTTTCCCTTCCCTTTCACCCAGATCTCCAACATTTCTATACCTTATCAGAAAGCCTTACTTGCCCCCCCTGTGTCCTCCCTCTCTCCTTGCTCTGTTTTGTTTTCACCAGAGCTCTTATCATTCATATCATATAATTCTTTATTTACTAGTTTGTTGTCTGTCTTCCCCACTAGGCTGTGAGTTCCTTGTCAGAAGGGATATTTGTTTCCTTTTTTCATAGGACCTTCATACAGAGACTGACATGTAGCAAAAGTCCAGTGAATTATTTATTGCTTAGGTGAATAAGTGAATAAATGAACCCCCGTTTACACTTAGAGAAATTGGAGCTTAAAGTGGTTAAAAGAGGCCAGGAGCGGTGGCTCACGCTTGTAATCCCAGCACTTTGGGAGGCCGAGGCGGGCGGATCACGAGGTCAGGAGATCGAGACCACGGTGAAACCCCGTCTCTACTAAAAATACAAAAAATTAGCTGGGCGTGGTGGCGGGCGCCTGTAGTCCCAGCTACTCGGAGAGGCTGAGGCAGGAGAATGGCGTGAACCCGGGAGGCGGAGCTTGCAGTGAGCCGAGATTGCACCACTGCACTCCAGCCTGGGTGACAGAGCGAGACTCCGTCTCAAAAAATAATAATAATAAAAATAAAAATAAAAAATAAAGTGGTTAAAAGACATGCCCAAGTCAGAGTAAACATTAGAGCTGGGTCGAGAGTTACTGCTTTCAATCCAACCTTAACTGAGGACCTGAAGCTTGACTAAAATAGAGAGCTCCTCATGACTCCACATTTAATTCATTCAGTGAACCACAGTCCACCAACCGGGAGTAATTTGCAGCAATTCTGATTTTCCTTTTATATTTTAACAAACTTCAAAAGGAATACAGTTTGTAACACTTGGCTATCTTCTTAAAATCTCTTTTCCCCTTCCATTTCTGTAGCTGTGCCACTGTTCTAGACCTCTTGTTCTTCAAACTCATCACACTTCTCTCCTCCTCATAGGTCTCCAAGACACCACGCTTTTTGGCACAGGCTCTAAAACCAGGGTACTGGACTAGACTAATCAAATATCTTTAGTGTTTCATTTTATCTCCCTTGTTGACTTCTTATCTATAAATGTCAATTAGATCAAGTCAGTTTGTAGTGTTGTTCAAATAATCTATATCCTTACTGATTTTCATTTATTTAGAGGAAGCTCTCAAGCTCTTACTAGAATTTTAAATTTGTTTCTCCTTGTAGTTCTGTCTAGTTTTGCTTCATATATTCTGAAGCTTTTTTTTTTTTTTGAGACAGAGTCTCGCTCTGTCACCCAGGCTGCAGTGCAGTGGCATGATCTCGGCTCACTGCAAGCTCTGCCTCCCAGGTTCACTCCATTCTCCTGCCTCAGCCTCCCAAGCAGCTGGGACTACAGCTGCCCACCACCATGCCCAGCTAATTTTTTGTATTTTTAGTAGAGACAGGGTTTCACCGTGCTAGCCAGAATTGTCTCGATCTCCTGACCTCATGATCCGCCTGCCTCAGCCTCCCAAAGTGTTGGGATGACAGGCGTGAGCCACCGTGCCTGGCTGTTATGTCTTCTTGATTGACTTACTGCTTTTTCATTATGAAATAATCTTCTTGATCCCCAGCAATATTCTTCGTAAATATAAATGCAATTTACTTCATATGACAGTGATATAGCCCCTCCAGCTTTTTTTGTAAAAAAAAAAAAAAAGTGTTAGCATGGTAAATCTTTTTTTTCTATGTTTTTATTTTTAACCTATTCGTGTCTTTAAAAAGTGCATTTCTTATAGGCAGCATAGAATGAGGTCTAACTTTTTAACTCAAATTTGAAGATCCTTGCCTTTTAGTTGAGATATTTAGCCTATTTACAGTTAATGTTATTATTGATAGGTTTAAACTTAATTTGTTGTTTGTCATCCTTCCTTTTTATTTTCTGTTTGTCCTATCTGATCTTTGTTCCCTTTTTCCTATTTTTCTGCCTTCTTTGGAATTAGCTGAATATCTTTGTGATTCTACTTTGTCTTCTTTATTGTATTATTATCCCTAAATGCCAATTAGATCAAATTGCCTAGAATGCAATTCTTGCCACAACCACTTACCAGCTGTAGGCAAGTTTCTTAACCCCTCTGGACTTCATTTTGCTCAACGTAAAACAGGAATAACAACAGTGTTTTTCTTATAGGGTTGTTGTGAGGACTAAATGAGCTAATATATGTACAGTATTTAGAACAAGGTCTGATACATGGTTAATAGCTACAGCTATAGAAGAGTTATTGTTGTTAGTGGTGTTGGTTGTAATCATCATTGTTATTTGTTTTCATCTATTCTTTGTACTTTTTCCCAGCCCATGCTTCTTCTTGCTGGGCTGCTATAAGATAGCTGAGGTACCTGGAGTCTCCCTGCTCTCCATCTTCTCCTTCACACCCAAGAAGAGGACAAAAACATCCCTGTAGGAATCATGGTTCTTGTCTCACTGTGACTTCTGTTCTTATAAGAAATTCTTATAAAGAATTTCTGACAAGGAGGAATAAGTTCAAGAGACCTATTGTACAATATGGTGGCTATGATTAATAACAATACATTGTATACTTGAAAATTCCAAGAGTAGATATTTAATAAAGAGAGCCATGTTACTAATTCACATTAAATTCACAAATATCATATGAGAGAAGACTGTCTAATTTTTTTTTCAAATGAAAAGTTACAAGCATTGCCATGGGTGCTACACTGCCAAGTAGTCCCAGAGCAGAGGGACACTGAGGCCAGGGGGGTCTTCCAAGATTCAGCAATTTTGGGGGATTCCTGGAACTAAAGTTGAACACAGATGAATCTTCCTCTTCTTTTTTTAATCCTTTGTAGCTCACTCACTGGCCTCTCATATAACTAAAATGTCCCCAGTGAATAACAGGGATGTCAGTGACCCAGTAGCAAGAATTTTACAAAAATATCATAAGAGAGGATACATTCAAATCATGATGCAAAATATGGCCTGGAGCTCCAAACCCAGACATGTGTACCTCACTTTCCTTCCCAGCAAATGTGCACCCAAAATTATTTACTCTTTCTACCAGGACTGCTTTTTTTTTTTTTTTTTGACAGAGTCTTGCTCTGTCACCCAGGCTGAAGTGCAGTGGCGTGATCTCAGCTCACTGCAGCCTCCGCTTCCAGGTTCAACTGATTCTCGTACCTCAGCCTTCCGAGTAGCTGGGACTACAGACGCATACCACCATGCCCAGCTAATTTTTTTTTTTTTCAGTAGAGTTGGGGCTTCACCATGTTGGCCAGGCTGCTCTCAATCTCCTAACCTCAACTGATCTGTGCACCTCAGCCTCCCAAAGTGCTAGGAGTACAGGTGTGAGCCACTGTGAGGACTACTGTTTTTACTACTATAAATAGTAGCACACATAACAACAACAACAATAATACTTATCCAGCCCTTACCACATGCCAGTGAGCATGCAAAGCACTTGACACATATCACTGCCATGAGTTCTCACAGGAACTCTATAAACTAACTGTTATGTTATCCCCATCTTACAGCTAAGGAAGCTGAGGCACAGGGCAGCTAAGCCAAAGGAAAGTTAATGACAGGGCCAGAATTCCCATTTAGGTGTTTATCCTTTAGTCTGAGATATAACCACTGGTCTAAACTGTCAGTGACTACATTAGAATACTGCTTTATCTATTGGTAAATCCAGATTTCCACATACCCGGACAGCTTGAAGACAGAGAGTTCAGGGCCACTAATGCCCACACAAATAGATCTGCCTGTAGTGTGAGGAGCTAGGAGGGAAGCCACCTGTATGTCTGCCATAACAGAACTTCCATCTGCTCCAGGTACTGTGCATCCTCTTTAATGAGCATGTTTCCACCCAAGAAAACGCAGAGCCGGAGCTGACTAGACAGAAACAGTACATCTCAGCCCTCAGTTTTTCTTGGTTTTGACACCTTCTGGTATGTGCCAAATTAGCAATAAATTCTGAGGAAAACCTCAGAGGGAAAGCCCCTCCCTCAAGCAGACTTTCCAAAGGAAAATTGTTACTTTTTCCCTGATCCCACCAGCTTTCCCATTCAGAAGCCTTTAACCAGAAATCCCCTCTGTTCAATTAGAATCGTGACTCATGTTCATACTTCAAAAAAAGAAACCAAAGTTTGTCATCTAGAAGGGAGGAGGAAGAGTGTGAAGAAGAAGGTGCTTTCTAGTTAGGCTGTTCTGAGTTTAATTTCTGGCGGTGTCCTTCATCAGCTGTGGAACCTGGGAAAGTTAGTTAAACTTTCTCAGCCTCAGCTCCCTCAACTGTAAAATAGGAATAATAGTATATAATGATACAGCTAATAGCAAGTATTTACTTTAAGCTAGCTATTGTTCTAAGCACTTTATATTTCTACTTTAGTCCTCACAGCCCTTGAGGTAGGTACTATTATAATATTATCCCCATTGTATAGATGAGAAAACTGAAGTAGAGATAACTCTAGTAATTTATTTGCCCAAGGTTGCACATGAATCTGGGTAACATATCTCCAGATGTAAGCTCTTAACTCCTCCAGATGAGTGTAATAAATTCACATAAAGTACCTGGCACAGCACAGAAAACTTGTAACACTTCGCTAAGTAGTAGCTATTGTTTTTATTATGAAGAAATAATTAGTGATTCAATATGAATTACACTCTATGGGTTCTATGAACTTCTTTTTCTACTTTTATTCTCATGTCTTATGATTATATACACAATAGATGTTGTAGCTGTATTCATTGTTGCAAATCTCTTTCTATGGATGCAAAGTAAAGGGAAATGGTTAGTAGCTGCCAGATATAATTCCAGAAAAGTGTGAGGCTGTTACAATCCTGCTAGTCATTACTAAAAAAAACTACAAAATTTCTTGCCCACTTTCTGAATTTGATCTTTTACGTCATCTACTTCCCTATGTACCTAAGTCCAAGATTTCCTTTCACATATTTAAGTTATTGTTTGCTGCTAAGATGATACATTTTCCTCTGCCCATAGAGAGATTTTGTAATAAAGCTGACATTTATTGTGCATCTACTTCCTGACATGCCTCATGCTTATGCTTCACAAGCACTGTCTCATTTAATCCTCACAACAGCCCTGTGAGTTGGGAACCCTTACTGACCTGTCTTACAGAGCACCAAGAGGTTAAACATCTTGACCAACATTTCACAGTAACTGGTAGAACTAGAACTGGAAGATTATACTCTTAACTGTTACAAGCCAATAATCTCTCTCTTTAGCCCTGGCTGAACCTCCCTCTTATGTCTATTTACTGCATGAAAACATTAATATGTTATTTTAAGCACTGACCAGGACAGCTAGATGATCTGTGTAACCCCAGAGCTGTTTCTGCTGGCCTCATCAGCAGCACAAGGCTGATAAACTTATCAGTCATCCGGTCAATGCTCCCTGCCTCCGCTTTAGTCCAGCCATCACCTCTCTTGCCTGAGCCCCTGTGACCAGCTCTTCACTAATCTCTTTGCTTTCTCTCTTGCCCCCATTCCTCCTACAGTGTATTCTCTATCCAACAGCCAGTGAGATCTTAAATAGAAATAAGATTGTGTCACCCCTCCCCCGCTCTTAAAACCCTTCCATAGTTTCCCATTCATATTTAGAATAAGCATACTGGCGATCTGATTTACCCATTTAAGAGGTCAGTCCAGCTACCGTGGGATGAATGGAGCATAGAGACGAGAGGGAAAGTAGGGAGGCCAGTTAGCGGACTCCTGTCATGGTCCAGGTGGTGTTGATGGTGACTTGACTGGGGAGTTGCAGTGGGGATGGAGTGAGATGGGATACATTTGGGAAGGAAAGCTTGAGGAACTTGGCAGTGGATTACATGTTTTTATGCAGTGTTTTAAAATCTCATCAGAAATCTTTAGAAAGATCACTCTGATCTCTCAAGAGCATGGCACTTAAAACCAACTGAACTGTAACAAATGTCTATTGACCGGTTACCATATATCAGGAACTGATAGGAATTCAGAAAGAAGAACATGGTTCTATGCTAGGTATTTAGAAAGCAGGGTCAGGGCTCCTTCCCTCCAGAAACTCACAGTTCAATAGGTACAATAAATATAACCACAAATAAATTAAAGCTGTGTGATAATTGTAACAGCAGAATTATCTACAAGGCCTAGGAGATGATGACATCAAAGTAAAGGTTTAAACTGAGGGAGAATATGGGTTTTCCCATGAGGAGCAGGGAGAAGGCATCCCAGGCAGCATAGGTTGTACCAAGTTACAGAGGTGTGAATTTTTATGGTGTGGTCAGGAATTACAGATACACAACGTAGATAATACAATGTGCAGAAGCCAAGTCAAGGGGGTAAGCAGAGATGGAAAATTAAAAGTTTTTTGGGCTAGGTCAAGATGCTGGACTTTGCCCCTATAGGCTAATGTTTTCCCAAGTGCATTCATGCCACTGATAGTACACAAGATGGTTTTAATGATATATAGACCAGCACGGATCAAATACAATTGGCCTACCCTATCCACAAGTTCTACATCTGAGAAATCAACCAACAATGGATGGGAAATATGTGGGGGGAGAAAAACAATGAAAAATAAAAATACCATAATAAAAAAATAATGTGAATAAAAAATAACACAGTAGAGCAACTATTTACATAGTATTTACATTGTACAAAGTATTTTTTTTTTTTTTTTTTTTTTTTTTTTTTTTGAGACAGAGTCTTGCTCTGTTACCCAGGCTGGAGTGCAGTGGCGCAATCTCGGCTCACTGCAAGCTCCGCCTCCCAGGTTCACGCCATTCTCCTGCCTCAGCCTCTCCGAGTAGCTGGGACTACAGGCACCCGCCACCACGCCTGGCTAATTTTTTGTATTTTTAGCAGAGACGGGGTTTCACTGTGGTCTTGATCTCCTGACCTCGTGATCCGCCCTCCTCGGCCTCCCAAAGTGCTGGGATTACAAGCGTGAGCCACTGCGCCCAGCCTCTGCAAAGTATTATAGGTACTCTAGGGATGATTTAATGTATATGGGAGGGGCCAGGCAAGGTGTCTCACACCTGTAATCCCAGCACTTTGGGAGGCCGAGGTAGGCAGATCACCTGAGGTCAAGAGTTCGAGACCAGCCTAGTCAACATAGTGAAACCCCCTCTCTACTAAAAAATACAAAAATTAGCCAGATATGGTGGTGCACATCTGTAATCGTAGCTACTCAGGAGGCTGAGGCAGGAGAATCGCTTGAACCCAGGAGGTGGAAGTTGCAGTGAGCTGAAATCGTGCCATTGCACTCCAGCCTGGGTGACGGAGTGCGACTCCATCTCAAAGAAAGGAAAAAAAGCTATATGTGAGGATGTGCTTAGGTTATATGCAAATACTACACCACTTTATGTAAGGGTGGTGGATTTTGGTGTCTGTGGATTTTGGTGTCTGCAGGGGTCCTGGAACCAATTCCCTGTAGATACTGAGGGACAAGTGTAATCATTTATGTATTTTAATGTGTGCTACATAATGTATAATTGGTATATCAAGCCTATAATATAGTTTACTTTTCAAAATAAATTTATTCATGTTAAGTAAGTTAATTTAAAGAAAAATATCAAGTAAATCATAGAATAGGTGAACAGATTTGGGACCAATGATGAAAATGAAATGTAATAGGCCAAAGTTTGAGGCACTTTTCATATAAATGTTGGGGGGAGGGAGGTGGCACTGAAGGAATTTTAGCATGGAAAAGGCATGATAAGATTTGCAGGTGGTAAGCTCTGTCTCACTTCCAGGAATAGGACGAAAATCATTCTCGTGTCCCTGAAACCAATTAAGAGGTTCCTCTATAATTGTCCATGGAAGCAAAAAATGTGGGTGGGGACTGAAATAGTGGAAGTGGGAAGAGGGAAGACGGAGCCGTGAGGAACTCCCCAGGAGGTAAAAACTCAACTGCACTTGGTGACTGAGGAATAAGGATGAGGAAACAGAAGGACCCAGGATGACTCCTGGGTTTCTGGCTTGAAGATCTGAATAGATTTTGGCTGCCAGCCACTCTTAACGGCCCCTGAAATTTGTCAGGCAGGAAAAATTGTAATTAGGTGCATTCTTCATTATGTTCAACAGCAGAAATTCTGTGTGATTTGAGGTAAAGTAAGGATTTGGAAGTTTTCCAGTGGGTGTTGATGGCAGTAAACAGGTAAAGCCAGTTTTAGAACTTAGTATTTGAATGTATTTCAGTATGACCAGATCTCTCCTTTCTTAGTTGGATAGAGCCTGAAAAATGCCAGCCTCGATTCCTAGATCGGTGCCAGTTCAATGTGTAACAATCCACAATGCAGATAGGATAATACATGAATTGATTAGTAATATTGACCTTAGGCCAGGCGCGGTGGTTCATGCCTGTAATCCCAGCACTTTGGGAGGCCAAGGCGGGTGGATCAACTGAGGTTGGGAGTTCGAGACCAGCCTGACCAACATGGTGAAACCCCATCTCTACTAAAAATACGAAGTTAGCCAGGCATGGTGGCACATGCTTGTAATCCCAGCTACTTGGGAGGCTGAGGCAGGAGAATCACTTGAACCCAGGAGGAGTAGGTTGCGGTGAGCTGAGATCATACCATTGCACTCCAGCCTGGGCAACAAGAGTGAAACTCTGTCTCAAAAAAAAAAAAAAACAGTAATATTTACCTTAACATATCCAGACAGCTTTGAGCTCTGCCTCTGTAGTTCTCAACCCTCCGTTTTATTTTATTTTTCTATATAAAAAATTAATTTCTTTCAATAGAGCTTTCGGATAAGGAGGAAGGAAGTGGGGAGAACTTCCTATGTTGACTTGGAACTTCCTCCCTGTAATGTACCTGCATTCTTCCCTGTAACACACCTGCAATAAAGCAAAAGAAAACAAGGGAAGGTTTTCCTGAATGAAACTTGACAAGATGCAAAAGAGTTGTGAGATTTAGCACCCTCTTTTTTCTTTCCTGTGCAATGTCTTTCAGGAGTTCCCCTACCTAAACGACTTTTAGCACATACACAAATTAAATTGCAGCGTCACATTTTCCAAGGTGCTTTCTGGAATCAGTCAAGGAGTCTAAGTCTCATGATAGGCCTCAATTCCTCCTGTAAGTGGAAGTGAAAAGTGCTTGCTGTTGTTTATGCTCAACCACAGAGCTCCAAAATCTGTGCCCTGTTCCTGAGCCATGTGCGTTTCCTTGTTTATAAGTACCAAGCTTCACGGCAAAGTGTGTGCAACAATTCACTCACTCAAGCATTAATGCAGCTCTGGTCTTTCTCCTTTCCCTTAGGTATTTATGGGCCATCGGTAAGAATGTCTGGAAGAGATGGAAGAAAAGGTTTTTTGTATTGGTGCAGGTAACTAACTCTTCAACTTTTAAGAGACATCAGTATTAGATATTTGCTAGAATGAATGAATGCTTTTTAACTGAGGTATAACTTAAATACACAGAGCTCATGCATTTAGCTCAATGAATTTTTACATATATCCATGTAACCACCATTCAGAGGAGGATACAGAACATTTCCAATACCCAAAGGGCTCCCTTGTGCTCTATTCACTATTTTTATATCACTTTTAAATTTTAAAAAATTAATAAATACTCATAATTTTTTAATTCAAACAATACAGAAGTATGTGAGATAAGTCGGGGAGAGTAGACTCCCACCCCTGCCCAGTCTCCTGCCTGGGATGGAGGATTCCAGGAGGGAGCAAGCTCATGCCAAGTGAGGGCTATAGGGAGATTAACTTTGGCTGAAAACAATGTAGTATTTTGAAAAGAACTGAGATAGGCATTATGAGTAAACTCAGAATTTAGTTGGACTTTTTGCCTCTATTTTATTATTTAGTGTGTTTGAATTTGAATTATCTGTGTGGGAGTGCTCTACTCTTCTTGGTGCCTGGTGCTTCCAAAAGTCTTAGCCAATGTCCCATAACTATGTTTAATATCTAGAATAAATCTTTCTAGTAAACTTCTTTCTTTTTTTAACTGAAACAAACCAAATTCTTCAAGTTGTTCTGCAACTTGCTTTTTCCACACGAGTTATTTAGATATCTTTCAATGTTTACACATATAGCTCTGGCTCTCATATCTGTAAACTTTTCCCTTTTGGATAGACTTCTGGACTTTCCCAATTTGGGCTGTTCTTAACAAGGCTGCAGGGAACATCTGTGCATATGGATACAAATGTAGATGCAGATATTGATGTTAATACATTAGTCGTATATAAATAATACCTTTACTCTTGAGCATTTCTTAAATTTTTTTCCAGAAATGGTAATACCTGTCCTTGAAAGACCCCATCTTTTTGGTGGAGGAGGAGTGTTTATTTTTTGCATCAGGGTTTTTCACTTTACAAAGAAGTTTTCCGTGCCTCTTTTTAATTTTCAGACTCCACCGGAGCGTTTAAACTATAATTCAATTTGCAGAAATCTAATTTATGCTATACTCTGAAAGATTTCACAAAGTGAGTCAACTTGGAACTGAGTGACAAAGGTTCTTATTGGGTTACTTGACTAGGATTAGTATTTAGAGTGCTACCAATATTTAGAGTGCTTTATACTCAGAGACCTGACTACAAAGCAACTCCCTTTTAGGTCTAAACGACCTTGAGGGTTTCACCAACTCTGAACTTCTAAGTCTAGACTGTCTATAGATCTACTTAAGTCTCTGCTGTGCCACTAAGGCAAAATACAGCTTTCTGGCTCTAATAAACAAGAGGTCATCTTTGCTTTCAGTATTGTTGTAGGGTAGAACAAACCTTAAAGTGATTTAGCCGCAAAGAACATTTTGGAATACCTGTCCCTCAGAATAACCCACGGCTGCCCAGCACGGTGGCTCACGCCTGTAATCCCAGCACTTTGGGAAGCCGAGGTGAGTGGATCACCTGAGATCAGGAGTTCAAGACTAGCCTGGCAAACATGGTGAAACCCTGTCTCTACTAATAGTACAAAAAATTAGCCAGGTGTGGTGGTGCATGCTTGTAATCCCAGCTACTAGGGAGGCTGAGGCAGAAGAATCACTTGAACCAGGGAGGTGGAGGTTGCAGTGAGCTGAGATTGTGCCATTGCACTCCAGCCTGGGTACCAAGAGCAAAACTCCGTCTCCAAAAAAAAATAATAATAATTAAAATAACCCATGGCTAAGCAATTGAGGCTATTTTAGCCTGTGGTACATTTCCTCAGACTCTTAACTGACCAATATTTATTAAGCACCTGCTTTGTGTGGAGCGCATTGAGAGGACATGGAGAAGAACTATCAGGTCTGGTATTTAGCTCCCAGGAAGGAATCTGTTAGAGTTCTACATATGCAAACAGCAGAAATAGACTCAAGCTAATTAAGGTTTAAAAAATGAAAGTATGGAAGGCTTTGGAGTTAACTCATAGAATTGTGAAAAAGGCTAAATTACCCATCCATATTAAGAACAGGGCCGGCATAGTTCCAGAAATCCAAGTTGTATTGGGCTTCTCCAGAGGGGCAGAACCAATATGATATATGTATATAAGAAAGGGCATTTATTAGGGAGAACTGGCTCACATGATTACAAGGCAAAGCCACACAATAGGCTGTCTGCAAGCTGGGGAAGAAAGAAGCTGGTAGTGGCTTATTCTGAGTCCGAAAGCCTCAAAACAAAGGAAGCCAACAGTACAGCCTTCAATCTGAGGCCAAAGACCTGAGAGCCCCCAGCAAGCCACTGGTACAAGCCCCAGTGTATAAAGGCCAAAGAACCTGGAGTCTGATGCCCAAGGGCATTAGGAACAGAAGGAACCATGTAGCAGGGAAGAAACGAAAACCTGAAGACTTGGCCAACAATTTTATCCCACCGCCTTCCACCTGCTTTGTTCTAGCTGCACTGGCAGCTGATTGGATGGTGTCCATCCACACTGGGTGTGGGTCTTCTTCTCCTAGGCCACCAACTCAACTGTCAATCTTCTCTGGCAACACCCTCACAGACACACCCAGAAACAGTACTCCACCAGCCATCTAGGCATCCTTCAATCCAATCAAGTGGACACCTAATATTAACCATCACAAGTCCTGGAACCGTGGCCAGTGCTGCTGGTGTAGTCATGAGACAGACTGGCTCTGACCACTTATCATCCTTGCATCTCTCCTTGAGGGTCAAATTTCATAGAGGGAGAATTGGTTTAGTCTAACCTGGTTCACTCCCAACTTTTAGCAGGAAGAAGGGTTGGCACTTGGATTGACAGTCCCACTGGATTGTTCTTTCATGCAAAATCAGGATGCCATTACCAGAAGGAGAAATGGATACTGGGAAGGTAAAAATAACTGGTACCCACTTTAAACAGCATGCAATGTAAATGGGAAGACAAGACACATCAAGAGGCAGTGCTGGCCAGGAGCAGTGGCTCACGCCTGTAATCCCAGCAGTTTGAGAGGCAGAGGAGGGCAGATTACTTGAGTTTGGGAGTTTGAGACCAGCCTGGGCAACATGGTGAAAACCCATCTCTACTAAAAATACAAAAACTAGCCAGGCATGCTCGCTCACACCTGTAATCCCAGCTACAGGGAACGCGGAGGCAGGAGAATTGCTTGAACCCGGGGCGCGGAGGCTGCAGTGAGCTGAGATTGCACCACTGCACTCCAGCCTGGGAGACAGAGTGAGACTCTGTCTAAAAAAAAAAAAGGCAGTGCTGAGTCATGCATGGTTCTCATCCCTCAGTGCTTCTCACTGCACTTGGCACAGCAGTTTCTCTTGGAATCACTTAGGAGCATGCCTGGCCTCCCCAAAAGACTATGCACTGTCTCAGGGCCAGTTTTGTTTCTGATTCTTTTTTGTGTCTTTCCCTCTTTCCTCCACCACACCCATACACAGTCCCTAGCCCAGTGTCTGGCAAAGAAAAGGAAAAGGAAAAGAGAGGAGAAAAGCTCAGGCGATACCTTGGGTGGTGCTGAAAAAGGAGAGATCAGTGCTCCGAGAAGTGGCTGGTGACAACCATTCTCAGATTTCTGAGAACTTTTGATATGATGAAGTACTTAGGAGAAGTAGATGACCTCTTATTTTGGGAGAGGAAACTCTTCAGGAAAAACAAGAGGAAATGTGTGGAAAACATCAGTAAAGCCATGTCTATACAGTAAGTACAGGGAGAACCAAAAGCCAGAGAATGATTTTTTCAGGCAACTGGAACACAGGTATTTAGAGCCTTCACACTGAGCCTTCTAACAAGAGAAGATGAAAGTCACACAGCAGCTAAAAAGCAAGCTCTGTGCTCACTTCTGAGAATCATAAAAGGGCACTTCTCATCTAAAGTTCAGTATCTTTCCTAGAAAGGCAGGAGAAAATAAGTTCAGAATTCTGTGAAATTTTTCATGTACATATGATTCTCATTAATTTTAAAGAGCTGTCAAGGTATGTTGGGTATATCCATCCCCCCAAAAAAGTCTGTTTCAGCCTCAATCAGATTTCTCCCTTAAAAACCTCTGTGACACACAGAGGTGACATGAGAGTCCCATCATCACAAAGATAATAGGGGAGCCAGGATGACAACTCAGGTCTTCTCTTTCAATTCTTGTCCTATTCACCACAACAATATCTAAAAGCAATTTGCTGGCATAACCAGAAAATACTGCATTATTTTTAAATTCTTTCCATTTTTTTCTTCTCCCCTATTTAAGTGATCACATTTAGAAGCACTTTATCAATATCGTAAAGAAAAAAGCACACTCCCTTTGAAACAACCCCAATGCTGTCAGAGCTGCAGGAGGAAAGTTCAAGGCCGCCAGTGCTGGTCCAATTCAGAGGAAGCTAAAATGTCCCAGGTTGTTTGAAGGAAAGGATGTCAGTCCAAGTGGTGACAATTGGCCCCCAACAGCTGCATGCAATGTTGAATTCAGTCATGTGTACAAACGATTTTCAGTTTCTCTTTAGCCACCAAACCCTTACTTTGAAACTCAAAATGCAAACATGAAACCCGGAGAACCACCCTGGTTCAATTTGCAGAAGGGTGAGGGTTCTGGGGAAGGGAGAAGGTACCCCTAACCCCGCCCCTGCTCCCAGGCAGCCTTAGAGGGAACTCCCTGGAAAACAGTGTGGAAACCGCCAAACAGAGAGTGTATCTACCCAAGTGACTTACGGAATCTTTGTGTTTTTCAATTCAGATGTTAGATCTTATGGAATGCATTTATATAGAGAGCTAGCAGCACACAATTGCCAACATTAGATTTAATACATACACTAGATTTAAAAAAAGGAAAATTGTCTGAAAAAACAAAGACGAAGAGAGGACATCCAACATTACCCTCCTCAAAATTCATCTCCTGCTCTACACATACACACACAGTCTACTTTTTTGCTTATAACAGGTAACAATGAAAATTCTCCCTGACTGAGATTTCCTATTAGTACTACTGTCTTGGGGAACCAAATTTTAGACTATAAAGGGACTTCCTACTAGCCAGGGATAAAGGACATACTCAGAGGAGTGCTGGACCAAAGTAGCAATTCCCATTTCTTAAGGATCAGAGCTAAAATTACTATAGATGTGGCTACAGTCTACCCTACCAACTGTGAAGGGAATGAAGCAATTGCAAGGAGCTTCTGTGACAGAGATTCAAGCATTCCCGTGCAATGAGAGAGTGTCTGTAAATGGGGGCATGGACCATCTGCATCAGGTGTTGTTTAAAATGCAGATCCCAAGGTGCCATCCAGAAGACTCTGATACAGTAAGTCTGGGGTGGGGCCCAGTAATCCGTACTTATAACAGGCACCCCAGGAGATACTGATGCAGGTGGTCCAAAGGACACCCTTGGAGAAACACTGCCTTGGAGGTCATTATTCCACTTAAAGTGAAGGGTCTTATTCCCTTCAGATGACACCATCTTAGAGTTTATGTTCTCTATGGAACCGAGCATCAGAGTAGCTAAATAGATGACTATATTCAAATGGCACAATAAAGTCTCCTCTTGCCATGGCCCTTGAAATTCCAGTGTATGTCCTATAAACTTGGCTGGCTGCAAACCCTAACCCAGAGATCAAGGGGAAATGGGCCTTCAGTACCCTGAGTCAAGAAATTCCTGGGGCCTCATTCTAAACCCTCGGGTCCATGGTGAGAACCAAACACATTGATTACTACTGTTAGTAACTCTAATGTGACCAAATCAACACTAATGATAAAGGTGCCAGTTCCATAGAGCACTGCTGGATAGCCAGAATGCCCTACCCCGTGTGTGTGCTTAAGGAGAACAGTGAAAACAGGCCAATTTATCAACCATATCAGATTAGAAAGTCTTAACGCTTTCATCTTTTTATTTAAAAAATATTTTTATTCTGTGATGGAAAGATTTCTGGTGGCCAGACATGGTGGCTCATGCCTGTAATCCCAGTACTTTGGGAGGCTGAGTCAGGTGGATTACGAGGTCAGGAGTTCGAGACCAGCCTGGCCAATATGGTGAAACCTCGTCTCTACTAAAAATACAAAAATTAGCCGGGCATGGTGGCATGCGCCTGTAGTCCCAGCTGCTCAGGTGGCTGAGACAGGAGAATTGCTTAAACCCAGGAGGCGGAAGTTGCAGTGAGCCAAGATCACGCCACTGCACTCCAGCCTGGGTGACAGAGCAAGATTCTGTCTCCAAAAAAAAAAGATTTCTGGTTAAAATCTACTTTTTTGATTGGTATTCAAATAATTTCTGAGACATTTCCCCCCATTTTAGCACTATACAAACTGTAATATTCTGTGGTTCCTCTAATAATGTGGACAATCACTTATATGATTTCTGAAGAGTTTACAAAGTGTTTGTCAAGCTGGTTTTCACAACCTTTCTGTACTACAGTGAGGACAAGGCTTTTCTCAACTTCACATTAGAGGAAACTAAGGCTCAGAGTGGTTAAGTGGCCTGCCCAAGGTCAGTGGCTTGTAAGCAGCCAAATATGAAACCTAACACAGGCCAAGCTTAGTGGCTCACGCCTGTAATCCCAGCAGTTTGGGAGGCCGAGGCGGATGGATCATGAGGTCAGGGAATCTAGACCATCCTGGCTAACATGGTGAAACCCCGTCTCTTCTAAAAATACAAAAAATTAGGCAGGCGTGGTGGCAGGCGCCTGTAGTCCCAGTTACTTGGGAGGCTGAGGCAGGAGAATGGCATGAACCTGGGAGGCGGAGTTTGCAGTGAGCCGAGATCATGCCACTGCACTCCAGCCTGGGCGACAGAGTGAGAATTTGTCTCAAAAAAAAAAAAAAGAAACCTAACACAGGTCTTTTGATTGCAAGTGCCTTCAATAACTCCAAGCACTTAGACAGGACTGACACCCGAAGAGATTGATGCATACAGAATGTTATATATATATGATGGAATACTACTCATCCATAAAAAGGAATGAATTAATGGCATTCACAGCAATTTGGATGGAATTGGAGACTATTATTCTAAGTGAAGTAACTCAGGAATGGAAAACCAAACATCATGCGTTCTCATTCGTAAGTGGGGGCTAAACTCTGAGGATGCAAAGGCATAACAATAATACGATTGACTTTGGGGACTCGGGGAAAGGGTGGGAAGAGGGTGAGGGATAAAAGACTACAAATTGGGTTCATTGTATACTGATCAGGAGATGAGTTCACCAAAATCTCACAAATCACCGCTAAAGAACTTACTCATGTAACTGAATATCACCTGTTCCCCAAAAACCTATGGAAATAAAACATTTTTTAAATAAAGCATTTTTTTAAAAGAATGTTCTAGAACTGAATTACTCAGATAGAACCAACATGGCTCCTCTGTTTCTGATTCCCAACTGAGAATGTTACCAAAAATTGTGTTCTAGCTTTCAGAAAAATCACTAAATCAGAACAAGATAAAATATTGTTAGATAATATATAATGCCTTGGAATACAGTAGTAGTCACCTGGGAATACAATATTAAAATAAGTTAACCACAAAAATGAGTTATAAGACATATGAGTAGTTGAAGGATTTGTAACTCCAATGTTTGTTTTTGCCACTCCACAATTGCTCTATAAGACATTTATATTCTGGTTGCAAATGGCAGATATCAACCCAAACAAGCTTAAGTTTTAAAAGGGGAAGAATTGTATTGGTTAGCTAATTAAACTAGTAATTAACTGGAGAGTCTTCTGTCATGACTAGATCTAGGACTCAAGCAATATTATCAAGCCTCTGTCTCTCAATATATTTGATCTTTTGGCTCTGCTTTCCTCTGAATTGACTTCACCCTCAGGCATGGTCTCTGGCCGCTCAAGCCTTACAAAATTTTACCAGCCCCAGAGAAAACTTTTCTTTTCCAATTGTTCCAGTACAGGCCCTCAGTTAGCTTTCTATGGCCCAGTGTGGTGCCAAATCCTTGCACCAGTCACTACAACCAGGGAGATACTATGTTGATTGGCCAGGCATGGGCCAAGTGTTTTACTCACCCTACTTCCAGCTAGACGTGCAGTTAGTCCCACACAAACCACTTGCACTGAAAGTTGAAAAGAGAGTGCTCCCAAAGGAAGACCAGGATTCAGTTGTGAGAGGGCAATGAATGGCCTGCATGCACACATAAGAAATGCCCCCACAGAAGGCCAGGTGCAGTGGCTTGTATCTATAATCCCAGCACTTTGGGAGACTGAGCTGGGACGATCACCTGAGACTAGGAGTCTGAGACCAGCCTGGGCAACATGGTGAGACCTCATGTCTACAAGAAATAAATTCTTTTTTAATCATCAAGAAAAGAAATGTCCCGCAGATGTTATCATCATCCCCGTTTAAAGATCACAAAACCATGTCCAAGAAAAGTTCATTGAACTGCCTTGGTTCACATAGAAAATAATGGATCTGAAAACCAAATCCAGTTCTGCATGACTCTAAAATCTATTCTCCTTCTCCTCCACCAAATGGCCGTCACTTCAGTGCCAATCAGGAGTCTGGGATTTAGACACCGTGATCCTTCATTCGCAACTACATCACATTAAAAATAGTCCCTAGTCTCCAGGAACTGTGATTCACACCATAAAAATTTTCTCCATCCTCAGATTTTAGCTCAATCCGTCAATGCTTCCTCAGGAATTCCTTGCCCAGCCACCCATCTAGACCAAATCTCCAAGCTCTTACAGTACCATATACCTCTCTTTTTAATATTTGCCACTATTAAAATAACATGTTTGTGAAATAATGGGATTAATGTCTACCTTCACGCTAGACACGAGGGCAGGAATCATGTCTGGTTTTCTGCATGTTTATAGTCCCCAAACCAAACACACTACCTACGTATTTGTTGAATGAATGAATGTATCTATTATAAACAACTCTTTTCTAAAATATGTATGTGAATTTTGGACAAGGGCTAGTGACCAGGGTTCAGTAAAAATAACAGCTGATTAATTTTCAAAGAATGATGGTAAAAGCAAGGAAAGGGGATTTAGACAAAATACATTCTACTGTTGTACGTCCAAGTATTTTAGTCTCCCACAGGTGATAAGAAGGGCAGGGGAGAGTTGAGGACAAGAAAGGTCTAACCTTTTCATCTCATGACTGGAATCTACTTGCTAACTATCATTGAAACTCAGGGGCAATCTTAGAGGTTATGGACAGTTCCTATATATTAAAACAGTGGTTCTTACATTTTAGCATGTATTAAGAGATACCTGGCCAGGTGTGGTGGCTCATGCCTGTAATCCCAGCACTTTGGGAGACCAGAATGGGAAGATCACTTGAGCCCAGGAGTTCAAACCAGCCTAGGTAACATAGTGAGATATCCCCTCCACCATCTCTACCAAAAAATTAAAAAAAAAAAAAAAAAGCCAGGCATGGTGGCACATGCCTCTAGTCCCAGCTAATGGGGAGGCTGAAGCAGGAAGATCACTTAAGCCCAGGAGGTCAAGGATGTAGTGAGCCATGTTTGTGTCACTGCGCTTCAGCCTGAGCGACAGCAAGACCCTATTTAGAGAGAGAGAGAAAGAGAGAATCTGAGACAATTATGAAAAATGTATAATCCTAAGGCCCACTCTGACCTGAGATTCTGATTCTGGTCTGACTTAAAGAATCTACATATTTACAACCTAATCCACCCCCTCACCCCACACACACACTATCTAATAATAAAGGCAGCTGCCACCATCCACTCTTTAAGGAACATTACTCCAAAGCATTCTCTAGTTTAAGCATGTGACTGGAAATGAGCTAAGGATTTTTAAAGGTGTATCTGAGGTGCAGCCACCTTTAAAATAAAACCTCACTGACTGTTCCCTCGGAAGTCCCAACTGTCTGTCCCGTGATTCCATGATAAGGTACCTACCCTCTGAAAATCCCAAGGATGTGAAAGACATAGTCCTTTAAGCCCTTCTCTGCAAAGTGCACTTTCAGATGTCTGCTGGTCATTTGAGATCACTAGATTTTTATGCTTTCTGTTGAAGCCCAGGCTGTCTGACAAGTGTGTCTGACTTTCTCATTTGTAACATGCATTCCAGGCTCTTGCCGTGCCTTTATTACAACAGTGCTCACTGCCTCATTAATTTTTCATCAACAAAATACAGTTTTAAAAGAATCCTACTATGACAGAATAACATGCATTTCATTGGAAATGGCTTTTACTTAGTGTGGTCTTGTGGAAGTTTAAAAAATAAATGTAAGACTTTCCCAATCTTTGCAATTCTCCCACCATTCAAGCACTCTAGAAAAACTGAGATTCCCCCCAAAATTTCCAATAATTAGAATTATTCAAAGAGAAAACATTCTTTCTCCCCTCCTTTATTTCCTAAAGTACATTGCGAAATCCTAAATCAAGATGCTCCCAATAAACCAACTCAATTTGGTTTACCAACTCAAACCAATTCAGTTTGTGGAGATTGACTTCAGCAATATAACCAGAAGAGGGCATCAGCATACAGCTCTCCAAGAAGGAAGCCACTGAACTAGAAAAGGAAAAAAAAAAAATCAAAAAGCCCAAACCGTGTAGTAATAGTAAATGCATAAATCTTGAAATAACACCCTTCTGTTGTGATTTTTTTTTAAATCTTAAGTGAGTGTCGGCAACTCTCTGTTTGGCCAATCACATTAACAAACTGTGTCATCTCTCATGTTGCCAGATAAGAAATGCCAGGTTAAAAAAAAAATCCAGCTGGGCATGGTGGCTCACGCCCGTAATCCCAGCACTTTGGGAGGCTGAGGCGGGCAGATCACCTGAAGTCGGGAGTTCGAGACCACCCTAACCAACATAGAGAAACCCTGTCTCTACTAAAAATACAAAATTAGCCAGACATGGTGGCGCATGCCTGTAATCCCAGCTACTCAGGAGGCTGAGGCAGGAAAATCACTTGAACCCAGGAAGTGGAGGTTGCAGTGAGCCAAAATCATGCCATTGCACCCCAGTCTGGGCAACAAGAAGAAAACTCCATCTAAAAAAAAGAAAAAAATTCCCCTTGGGACTGTTCCAGCAATATCTATGATCATTGTCATTCAGAGGGTCACAGGAAATCTGTTATCCCTAGGATCAATAATAACAAGTTGGAAAGGCCTGGTGCTGTACTTGGAATCCCCTGTAAATTTTGGGGGTAAAACCTCTTTATTGGATTGTATGTATTCAACTTTCTAGAACCAATCAGATTCAACTTGTGAATGCCCATTATATGGCAGATTTTGCTTATGGGAGTGAAAATACAATCAAGACATATGACTCCCTAGACCTGCCTTCAATGAATTTATAATCCAGTAGGTAAATCTACCTATTGAGCTATACTATGTTAGAATGTGTGTCAAATGCAAGGAAGCTGCCTGTATAAATGCATATGTATATGAAGTGTTTGCTCTCTGGGTATCACACATGGTATGTAAAACTCAATTAATTCTCTAGCAACAATAAGATGCAGGTAAATACAGATGAAGACTCTGAGGCTTACAGAATAGACAGCTTATAGAGCTGGGATGGGACACCAGGCCCATGGAACCCCCGGACTACACAGTTAACCTTCCATTTTAGAAGAGTATGCTATTGGTTATTTTCTTTATTACAAAAAACTAATATGTGTTCCTTTATGAAAATACTCTCAATGACCCAGCCTTATGTTTCCCCTGGCATCGTGATATAAGGAAGAAGTTCTGCAAACCCTATGCATCATAAAGAAACCCAAGTGGGGCGGTAAAGTTTCCATCAGAAGCCAACAGAGGGCAGCAAGAGACAAACCAAGTACCAAAAACATCCTCCTGCAGACACCCTTCGTCTCTCCACTGGGACCCTCAAGCCTCGGACAGTGCAGGAGATGCTTGTAGCGCTCGAGAACGTCAATTTCTTATCACCATTAAAACAACAAAAACAAATCTCACTATAGAAGAGACTAAAAATGTCCCCCGCTGGGATCAAAGTTCACTTAGAAAGTGTCTCTTTTAATAAAGGAAACTAAGGGATGAGGGATGTGGCACTCCTTCTCCAAGACATTTGACATCCGTGGATAGTAAATATGCCCAAGAGCTTTTAGCCCAAAGCCGGGAGGATGCTTGCTTTCCCACAGGCTCCTTGCAGACAAGCCAGATGTAGAAATGCTAAGTGTATGTGCTGGATCTGGATGCACTAGAGTGACAGGGTCCTGAAGGCGGGCCTGCAGCTGTGAGCACCCGCCCTGCACTGCCATGGTTTGTGTGGGTAGAGTGAGGGCTGCCATTAGGGCACAAGTGACAACAGCCACGTCGTTAGGGGGGCTGAGGTTTGTTCTACTGTGACTGGCACCTAGAGATCAAGCGCTCATTGCTTGTGACAGCGTGTCACTCCTGCACTTGTCTGAGATAAGAAGAAGGCTTCAAAGCAACCAAAGTATTCTTTCAGCAGGAAGAAGGGGACGAAACATGTAGTTTGATGCTGATCAAAATGCTGCAAAAAATGAAATACTGAAATAAAAAGACATGAATAAATGAATGTCTAGCCTCTAACTTCTGATGAAAAGGCCCATGGTGTATCTGCGAGCATGGCAGTCTCAGCCAAGGCCATAGTCACATTAGGCAGAACATACAAAATTGCTGTCATTTAACCACTTTTAACCTACAAAAATGGCAATTGCATGTAGCTTAACCTAATTATATTAAAAGCAATAGTGATAATAGCTAACCTTCATCAAGTACTTACTAACTGCCAGAAACAGACTCTAAGTGCATTCCACACATGAACTCATTTAGTCTTCACAATAAGCCAATGAGATAGGTTGTAAGGTTGTATCCAATCTACAGATGAGGTTATGAAGGACCAGAGAGGTTAAGTAACGTGCTCAATGTCACACAGCCAGGAGATAGCAAAACTCAATTTGAACCCAGCCACTCAGTCCAGATCCTCAGAGGAGAGAACATGGGGGAGGGTTTTTTGGAGAAGACAGGCTCCAGGTGTCAACTTCACAATCTGCTTTTCCTTAACAGGTCAGTCAGTACACGTTTGCCATGTGCAGTTATCGGGAGAAGAAAGCAGAGCCTCAGGAACTTCTACAATTGGATGGCTACACTGTGGATTACACCGACCCCCAGCCAGGTACCCACCGACCCTCAAGGCCACGAGCCCACAAACCCTCAACCTTCCCAAATCAACGGTCAACTAATAATTGCTGGGCACTTATTCCATGCTAGGCACTAAGTCAATTTACTAAGGGTTTCAGCCATGTCCATGACAGCCACAATCCCTGATATTATGCCATTTCCATCCCGGTTGGTTTAATGCCATCCTAACCTAGTGCTTTGATTTTACTCAAGGGATTCTCTAAAACCAAAAAGTAAGAGCATTTTTCTTTTACCTACCTGTATCCACATCAGATACGGACTCCACCATACAATGCTAAAAAAAAAAATTCTGAAAAAGTAGTAGTCCTACATGTACACCAAGGAGTGTGTGTGTGTGTGTGTGTGTGGTGTGTGTGTGTGTGTGTTGTTTTTCACCAGTGATGTGTGGGCTTGGCAGGTTTCAGTGACCAAGTGAGCCTGCCCAATATATCCATATTCCCTAGCTACAATTCAAGAGCTCATAAGGTTAGCTGGCAGCACTTGAAAACCCTCCCTAAATGTCTTTTTCCCTAAGAAGACACCAATCCACAAGCAGAGACAATGAAGCCCTTAAGCCTTATGTAGCTAAGAAAACTACACGAACGGTAGTATTTCTTAAAAGTTCTACACCGCATAAGTTCTACATCCTGCCCCCTCACACATCTCCCCCTACCCATTTTATCTTTTTCCCAGAAAAAAAAAATGAATAGAAATCAGCCTCAAAGAACCTTCAAAATGGGAGGGGGGTGCGAAATCATTTCAGCATATTAATGAACAACAAGCACCAACAGCCCTCTCCCGGAGAAGTTTATTTTTATGCCAAATCTGCACAAGGAAAGCATTTCCAACCATACTGCATTATTTGGCCCAAAACCTTTTTTTCTACTCCCATATTGCTCTTCCACATGCAACAAAATACACATAAAAGAAAAACAGAGTTTGAGAGAAGATGGGATGCTAACCTGAAGAGGTGTGGCAGGGAAGGCCTTGGGCCCAGCCCACTTAGTAAAATTAGCACCTGCACAATCTCAACCGAGTGGCTGGGCCCAGCCCCACCCCTTCGGACTTTCATATGTTATTTGCCACTTTCCAGAGCAGAATACAGAGCTGACCACACAAGGCGTGAATTAAATGCTCTGCCTGGAAATCCTTCATAATGAGTAGAACCAACGAGTTTGAAACAAACAATTTCATGCAACTTCTCCTGGAAAGGATGGGGCTCCTGCCTTAGGAAACCAGTCCTTAGGACATTCTGTGATGGTTTGTGTTCTTCTTAAGTCATTGTGTATCCTTCAAAAAAAATAGATTCAGTCCTCCTTAGGACTTTTATTTTTAAGTAGAAGGCTAGGGTGAGGAGTGGTGGCTCACATCTGCATTCCCAAGGCGAGAGGATTGCTTGAGACCAGAGTTCATGACAAGCCTGGGCAACAGAGCCAGACATCATCTATACAAAAAAATTTAAAAATAACCAGGGCATGGAGGCACACACCTGTTGGTGTGTGCTACAGGGAGGCTACTGAGGAGGCTAAGGTGGGAGGATTGTTTGAGCCTAGGAGTTGGAGGCGGCAATAAGCTATGATTGCACTGCTGCACTCCATCCTGGGTGACAGAGATAGACCCCAACTCAAAAAAATAGAATTGTAAAAAATAGTAAATTTTAAAACATAAAATGGGAAGCTAAAGGGCCAATATGAGAAGGGAAATCAATACCACCTTATGACAATAATTCCTTTTAAGCCAGTTCATTTTCCTTTCCCCCCATGCGGTTGTATTTAGCCCTCATGGTAATCCCACAAAGTGGATAAGACCAGGATCATTACCCCATTTTGTAAATGAAGAAACTGGGATTCTGAGATATCAAAGGCTATTGTTTAAGACTGCCTGGTGGCTGAGCTGGGAAGCCGGGTCTAACCCATGTCACGCTTTGGCACTTGCAGTAAAGCATAGCTGCATGAACAGCTATAGCAAAGCTATGGTTGTTACTTTATCAGATGAAAGCAAAATTATCTTCCCTCAGTGGGGAGGGCAGGAGTGGAGAGAGCTATTCTATCTACATGTGTAAGGAGTAACTGTGCACATATATTTTTAAAGCTTATTTCTTTTTACATCGATCCCATGGGATATAATTTATAAATTTCTTTACGAAAGATGTAAATGGAAAGATGTAAAATGTAAATCAATTATGTTCTTGAGAATAATAAGCAGCTTCTTCTATCTTTCCATGTGCTAAGTCCTATTTATTCCCCAAGTAATGTTTGATTGAAAACGGAGACTTAAATTCTCTCAGTTGTCATGAGAAAGTCTAACTCAGAATTTCTTAAAGAGTGATTATTGGCCAGGCACGGTGCCTCACGCCTGTAATCCCAGCACTTTGGGAGGCTGAGGTGGGCAGATCACTTGAGGTCAGGGGTTCGAGACCAGCCTGGCCAACATGGTGAAACCCCAGCTCTACTAAAAATACAAAAATTAGCCACACGTGGTGGCACACGCCTGTAATCCATCCGAGCTACTCCACAGGCTGAAGCAGGAGAATCACTTGAACCTGGGAGGCAAAGGTTGCAGTGAGCTGAGATTGTGCCACTGCACTTCAGCCTGGGTGACAGAGAGAGGCTCTGTCTCAAACAACAAAAAAGTAATTATTAAAAATAAATGTTCCTGGGCCCCACTTCTAACCTGTGAACCAGAAGGAGGGAGAGGTCAGAATCTTTGTATTTAAATAAGCACCGCAGGGGATTCCTGAACACAGTAACATTTGCCAGCTGAGAGCCAAGTGTGCACATTTTAACCAATGTCCTCAGATTTGAGGATTCTCCTCAACTGCTCCCTGAAAGGTGAGTGTGCAAATGGGGAGGACTTCAGACTCTACCTCTCTCCCTCTTTCTCTTGGTTTTATCCAAGTTGTCAGTGGACCCAACTGGTGGTGTTTATGGGCTAAGAACTCTTGTGGCCTATTGCTGTCTGCCATGGAAGGGAGGGATGCAATTAATATTGTTGCCTTAGTACCAGCCTACAGTCTAGGTGGTTGCCCCAGGCACAAGCATTTCCACTAAATAAACTCTACCGGTTTGGGTCCTTGACGAGTTAATTTGGTGAACTGGCAAATTATGTTAAGTTTCACTTACAAGCTACTCCTTTTAAGCTAAAAATAAAAATGTTTCCCTTTACCTTTCCCTGTGTGTGGTTTGGAAAGTTTGAAACAATCTCAATTTCTATCCGATTAGATAATTAAGTCTTCAAATAAAAGAATATTAATCCAGAATAATTCAATGCCACAGTTTATCAAACAACTAAATTATTCTTATACGACTCATAAAGACCTTTTTTACCCTCATAAATGGACTTCGGCCATGCAAGTTGTTGGAAGTGCAATCCCTTTCCCCTAGAGAGCTGGCCAGCATTCCTTTGCCTGGTCTGCCTTCATCTATTCCCAGATGTGTCTTTTTGTCTTTGAACTATGGGACTGTGCCCCTCGTTCTCCAGGGAGAGCCCATGAGAGGTCGCACATCACCTTCTTCAGATTCAGTCCCCAGGAATTGTTACTTTTTCTAAGACTGATGGCCTTGTGATGGCATGTGGATCTTCACTTTGTGGATGTTCACTTTGATTTCTCCTCTCTTGGTTCTCTTTCATCTGTTGCTCTTCTATCTCCTTCTTGCTTTCCTTGGTGTGCCCTCAGCCTCTGGTGCTTTCTGAAAAAACCCTGTTGCTCTCTGCTGCTGTGCTTGTCATTGCTGCTATTGCTTTAGATGTTTCTCTTTGCCCTTACCCACTCCAAAATTAGACTTCATTTTATTGTTAATAATGACTCTTAAGAGAGCTGTTAGTGAGGGCCCGGCCCTGGATTCATGCTTTGGTGCACTAAAGCACAGTGGTTATAGTCATCAGCTCTGGAGACAAACAGCTGAGGTCAAAAGCCAGCTCTGACACGTACAACCCAGCTTTGTGTCCATGGGCTAGTTACCACCTTCCCCATGACTTAGTTTCCTCATCTGTAAAATGGAATAACAGTACTTACATCATAAGGCTGTTGGGAGGATTGAATAAAAATATAAAAACTTCCTGATGTCTTTCCATCTCTACCTCTAAATAACTGCACAGTGGAGAGGGCTGTCCACTTCCCCAAAGTAACTCCATGAACTGACTTTCTGACAGTAGCTGCAGAAATACAGTATCCCCACCCCAGCAGCAGGCCCTGGGTGAGTGGGAGGCCTTGGGGCTATTAAAAGTGGTACCTGACCATGTCTGTCCTGGAATTCCCTGACTGTAGCAAAACGGCTTACTCCTAAGGATACCACAAGACTAGGCTACAGGTCTATTGACCCTCTCTTCCTTTTAACTCTTTATTGCTCACTTTTCAGGCTTAAAGGCTCAGAGCTCTTCTTCCTCCTCCTTCCCCTTTCAGAATTTTCCTTTTTATTGTGCTGTTCATTAGCTTCATCAGATTTTCCCAGCTTGCTAACTACACATCATCCTACTCAAATTACATATTTTAAAACTTTCCATATGAAATTAAGCAAAATAGTCCGTTATAATAAAAACCACCAAAAATCTTTTAGTAAAGCTTTATTGGTGTGATATTATCAGACCCTCCATGTAAAGAAGTAGCTATTTATTGTCCTAAATCCCTGGCCATTCCAAGTGCAAAACTATCAATACACATCCACGCTTGCAGCATAGACACCTCAATAAATAGCATGGGTACAATGAAGAAGTCTTAATGTTACCAGAAATCTTTTCCAATGGCAAATGTCAAACAGATTACTGGCTGGACCTCATTGGAAATTTGGGGATGCTAATCACTCATTCATTCTCCTCTTAGTTTTTAATATTTGAGGAGGCGACGAGGAACCTGATGAAGATATGAAGTATTATTTCCAGCTAGAGAGTACTCAGTAATCTAAAACACAGGTTTCTGGAATATGTTGATGGACACAACGTAGCTTTGGCCTGAACCCAAAGAGAAGTTTCCACCTACTTCTCGCTAATTTTTTATTTTTTATACTTTAAGTTTTAGGGTACATGTGCACAACATGCAGGTTTGTTACATATGTATACATGTGCCATGTTGGTATGCTGCACCCATTAACTCATCATTTAACATTAGGTATATCTCCTAATGCTATCCCTCCCCCCTCCCCCCACCCCACAACAGGTCCTGGTGTGTGATGTTCCCCTTCCTGTGTCCATGTGTTCTCATTGCTCATTTCCCACCTATGAGTGAGAACATGCACTTCTCGCTGAATTTTAACCTTGATAACTGCCCATGGAAAAAGACGGATCTAGAGCATATTCATTTATTCAACAAATATTTGTGCACCCACTATGTGCCATGCACTATTCTAGGCTCCAGAGATACAGCAGTAAGCAAAACAGACAAAAACTACCTGCACTGATGAAGCAAAGTAAATTATATAGTTTGCTAAAAAGTAATAAGAGCAATAAAGAAAAATTAAGCAAGATAAGAGATAGGTCACAAGAGGTGGAGGTCAGGGAAGGTCTCAACAGGAATGTGGTGTTTGGGAAAAGACACAAAGGAGGCAAGAGTGTGAATCATGCAAATACCTGAAAAAAGAGTGCTCCAGGCACAGAGAAAAGCAATTGCAAATGTCCTGAGGTGAGCACATGGCTGGGGTGTTCAAGGAAGAGCGAGAGGCCAGTGTGGCTACAATGAAGTGAGTACATGTGTGCATAGAGGTAGAGAGAGAGTATTAGGAGAGGAGGTTAGAGGTGACAGAGGACCAATTCATGGGGGCCTTTCAGGCCTTGTCAGAACCAACGCTTTTCCTCTGAGTGGAACATGGAACTGCTGGCAGGTTTTGAGCAGAAGAGTGACACGACCTGACTCTAGTGCTAAATCAAGGACTCTGGCTGCCTTGTGAGCATCATCTACAGAGAATGAGGACGGAGGCAGACAGGTCAGATAGGAGGCTATTAAAATAATCCAGGGATGATCCTGGCTACATTTATGATGGCCACAGCTGGAGATGGAAGAAGTGATCAAATTCTGGTAATGTCCTAACGGTGGAACCATCAGAATTTCATGATTCACTGGAAGTGGGTAGTGAAAGAAAGTAAAGAGTCAAAATTGACCCCAAGACTGGGGACTTGAGTGGCAAGAGAGATGGGCTGAGCTTTGCTGAGGAGGTCAGGGAGAAAGACCAGGAGTTCATTGTTGGGTTTCACAAGCTTGGGATGTCTATCAGATATCCCTGGGGAAAAGTCAAGAAAGATATTCAAGTCTGGAGTCCAAGGGAGAGGTCCAAGTTGGAGAGAGAAGTGTGAAGGCCATCAGCATACTCATGGTACTTAAAGGCTGGATGGCATCACCATGAGAAAGGGTGTAGCTAAAGAAGAGAAGAAGGGCAAGGACAGAAGCCCAGGGCATGCCAGCATTTAAAAATCAGGAAGAGGAGGAGGAGGAGCCACCAGACAAGACTGAGGAGCAGCGGCCAGGATGGTAGGAGGAAAGTCAGGGTTTCCGCCTGAAAGCTAAGTAAAGAAAGCATCTTGAAGAGAAGGGAGTGCAAATGCTGCTGTTAGGTGGGTGGGCCCAGTAAAATGAGGACTTTGAATCAGTCATTGGATTCAGCAATGTGGAGGTCACTGGTCATTCAGCAATGTGTCCACTGAAACCTGGACAAGTTTCAGTGGGGCAGCAGCCTGATTGGAGGGGTTGCAAGGCAGAAAAGGAGGGGAGAGACCCTTGCTACTCAACATGTGGTCCTCACGCCAGCACCATCTGAATCATCTGAGAGCTTGTTAGAAATGCTGCACCTCAAGCTCTGTTCCAGACCTACTGAATCAGAAGCTGCATTTTAACAAGATGTCCAGGGGGTTCATATGGGTGCTAAAATTGGAAAAGCCTTGGTAGTGATTTCCCTTTCGTTGTAAAGAGAAGAGCAATAGGACAGTAGCTGAAGGGAGAGATGTGGTAAAGAGAGGTTTTTGTTGTTGTTTTGTTTGTGTTTAAAGATGAGGGAGAAAATAGTATGTTTATAGGCAGATGTTTATCCCCCAAGCAGGCAGCCTGCTTGACAGTTCTATCCCCAGCAGGACACAAAAAGATAAGATCCAGGCTCAGAAATACTTCTTCAGCATCATGGTCCCACTCTGTGGACAAGTGAATCTCAGACTTTCCATCCTAAGTTAATCGCTACCCCCCTCTTCTGTCCCAAGGAAAAGCAGCAGAAACTGCTTTTTCAAAGGCTGAGTCCAGTTGAGAACATCACAGCTCGGCTTAGTAGAAGTTGTTACTCCCTTTTCTTTCAGGTTTGGAGGGTGGCCGAGCCTTCTTCAATGCTGTCAAGGAGGGAGACACCGTGATATTTGCCAGTGACGATGAACAAGATCGCATCCTGTGGGTCCAGGCCATGTATCGGGCCACGGGGCAGTCACACAAGCCTGTGCCCCCGACCCAAGTCCAGAAACTCAATGCCAAGGGAGGAAATGTACCTCAGCTGGATGCCCCTATCTCTCAATTCTGTAAGTAAATATGCCGTTTTACAAAAATAACTCTGTAGAGTAAAATAAACCTTCCAAAGTTGAATTAGAAAACCTAGTTGCTTTTATACTTAAAATTTATAAAATCATGTTTGCTGAAAACATATAGCGAATTCAGGGGGAAAGTTGGGACAAACGTTAGGTGAAAGTAATTTTAAAGTGCAATACTTGACCTTCTCCCACAAGCACTAAATGAAAGAAAGTGTATTTTAGGTGGATTTTTATCTCTCTTTTGGTGAGAGTACAGAATTCACAGCCAAACATGTATTTGTTTGAGTCCTTCAAATATAGTAGATTATGTATGTCCTTGCTTCATTTCTTCCTATTAAAAGTAATTTAAAAATAGGGTTGATTTGAAATCAACTTAAATCTGCAATTTAGAACCATTTAAAAATAAATGATGACATTATCACATGCAGTGAAAAAAAAAAAAAAAAAAAACACACACAAAACATGGTACCTAAAATCCCATTCCGAGCTAAAATACCAAAGACCCAAAAATGAAACTGTCTCCTTAAACAGCCGCAGTTCATATTCGAGTTTTTTCTCCTCTTACCTCTGCATACGTTTAATTTCTTGCCCCTTTTCCGTGTCTTCTTGCTACCTAAAATGGCTTTTATCTATCAATACTTTTGATACACAGCGTGAGGTGAAAGCCAGTACATATTTGGAAATATTTATTAAAACAAAGAAAATGGAGAAATAAAGTAATTCATTTTTGTTCCAAACATTCATTCTAAATAGAGTCTTTTGCTTTACCCTGAATATCAAGTCAATCAGAGATAACATAGGTACAAGTCATTTTTAGCAATAATCATGATGATTTATTACTTTAGTATGGAACTCACTGATTCATTGTAGGTCATTGAGCAACTGTCTAGAAATAAGACGTGCTAATGAGAACGACAGACAAGGTACCAGCTCTTGTAATACCTGCATCCCAATGGGGAAGCCTAGATAGTAAACAAGTGAACAGATAAATAAGAGAGCTTCAGACACTGGTAAATACCATGAAGAATGTCATTTAGTGGTGACTGTGTGAGAAGGAGAGACATTAGACAAACAAAGAAGCTTTCCCTGAGTTTAGGTTCAAATGATAGGTAGTCAGCCCCACAAATATTTGAGGAAAGAGAATTGCAGCTGAAGGAAAACAAATGCAAGTGCAGAGACTTAACCTCTAACACAGTGCTTATACGATCTCTCCTCTGTCGCTCTTAAACAGAATATGGATGTGGGTGGAATAATTTTGCAGCTATAACTACTAAATAGAGGTAAACTTGTATTTCAGTGAATTCTACTGCCATGTCCATTTCTGTCCAACAAGACTATATTCTTACACCTTGCAATACCCTTGTTGATCAGGAAATACAACTTCTTTTGGATCGCAAATTCCATCTATCAGATGCTCCCAGGAATTCCTGTCCATTACTGATGGTGATGCATGCCCTTGTGGAACAGTGTAAATAATCATATAATGGCTGTGAGTTTCCACACAGAAAATCATGAAAGAATAAGAAAGAGATTTCCTACACCTACCACCAAGTTCTCCACTCTTGCATTCTCTAACATCTTCCTACACTTAGGTTTACTTGAGAGCAGTAAAGAGAGTAATAGTTATTAGTCAAGATAAATCATACCCAGTATTTGTTTAATTGTTGTGTTTTTTTAAAAGTATGACAAAAATCCCTCCTTTCACCCTGCCCAACATGCTCCTTTGTAATACATTTGGAAACAACACATCCTATCATAACCTCTTGAAAAGAAATTACCCATGTATCAGAAAAAAATTCTAACTATAATCACCATTCAAATCAACCTCATAAAGCATGTATCTCAGGTGATATTTGGAAAATACTGGTCTTATTTCCAAATAATCTTCATTTCTTCTAAAGTCATTTCACCTTACATTCAGTGTCTCTGTTCTATCATCTGCCCAGATTAAGAAACTGCTACATAGTTTGCTATTGACCCCACTTTTTCCTCACTAGTATAAGATGAAGGACATTCAGGAGTAAAATTAGAGACAAGACACTGATTAAAAAAGAAAACCTGTGATGGAAGCTGCTGAAGAAGAGATGTCTCTTCATGGAAATGCATGGGGGCTCTTGATTTAGATTTCTCTCTGTGGATAGGATTCAGTTAGTTGTGAAATTAGAACACTAGTTGTTAGGCATCAGCAGAAAGACTCAACTGAATACACACAGCTTGATGTGTATCACTACTCTAGTTGAAATAAGAAACTTTTGTTAAATGGGGCATCCAAAGCAAACACCTAAGAGTTAGAATTTGGGGGGGGTAAATGATATCTTCCCTAGGGAATATGTAAAGTAGGCTGAGAAATGAGTGAGAAAACCAGATCATGCATGCCATTGGGATTTATCAGTACCTGGTGGTAGATCTACCTTCTTCTGTACTGTCTCCTTTATTACTGCCTAGGAATGGGAGTTCTTCAGAGAGCATGAGGCCCTGCTACATCTACCAGGTTCTCAAAGAACAAGCCACTACAATCAGCTATGGAGACTGTGTAATACAGGAAACACCTTGCACATACACAAAAATGTGAATGGCACCCATTGAGTTCTGCAGTGCCCAATCTGCACAACTGTACACAGTGGCCATGTAATAAATGGCAGCCCTTACCCAGAGCTTCAGTCCAATAGTGTGGATCCCAGTCATCCCATGGTTACTTTATTATCCCTGCAACAGAGCCTCAACACTGCTCCAAATTCTATCTATTACTAGTTTAAGCACTTAATAAAAACTGCAGCCAGAGTACCAGCCAGTGTGGCTTCTGTTCCTATAATTTACAAGCCATCAGGGACAACCAGTTAGGATTTAATCAACCCAACCTTTATGCCTGAGCATCTACAAAAAGATCAAGAAAGGAACCAGGAATTTTACATTCCATGGTATCATTGGGTAGTTATGCACAGCAACCAAAAGAGAAAAAGTGGCTAGATATGAGGGAATACAGTCTTCCCTCAGTATCCGTGGGAAATTGGTTCCAAGACCCCCTGCAGGTACCAAAATCCATGGATTTTCAAGTCCCTTTTATAAAATGGCATGGTATTTTCATATAAATTATAAACGTCCTCCCATGTAATTTGAAACATCTCTAGATTACTTATAATACTGGATATAATGCAAGTGCTCTGTAAATAGTTATCACACTGTATTGTTCAGGGAATAATGACCAAAAAAAAGGTCTGTACATGTTCAGTATGGATGTAATTTTTTTCTGAATATTTTCAATCCACCGCTGGTTGGATCCGTGGATGCAGAACCCATGGATACTGGAGAGCTGACTGCATATCATAATTGTTAGTGGAGTATGCCACAGAATGGTGGTTAGTTCCTAATTACTTCACAGCTGCTGTAATTTGTAAAATTCGAACTGTCACTACTAAATAGATCAAGCTTACACATCGGTAACTCAGTCAAACCCACAGTGTTGACTCATACTTACGGTGACCAACTCATCCTAGTTTGCCCAGTACGTCTCTCCTTTTAGCACTGAAAATCCTGTGTCCCAGGAAACCCCTCAATCCTGAGCAAAGCAGGACGGATTGGTCACCAGGTACCACCAAGCAAGAAAGATGAAAAACAGTCATAACATAGTTGTAAAGAACAAATTTTCATTCTTCACTTACATTTGGTTGCCAATCTATACACTGATTTATTTTAATCAAGTGACATCACAAAAATTAAGTCAATCACAGATTCTCTAGCTAACAAAAAATGTAAAAAAAAAAAATCAAGTATTGCATTTTAAAAAGGTTTCCTTGACTTCCAAAAAGGTAAGGGTCATTGTTAAGTACTTAACTCTGCACACATCTCATTAAATCTTGTTTTTGAATATTTGTTCAAAGTACTTGCCATTCTTGCTAGTGAATAATTTTTAAGAACAACAATCTTTCAGTGACTTAACTCTATAATCACTTTATTAGTATTTACAAGACAAAAGGAAGCTGCATAGAAATGGAAAACTACATTCAGAAGGGAAGCAATATAGAAATATTTTTGGGGTAGAGAAAAATAAACACTCCAGTCTTGTCATGTCACTGACTGTTTAAGGGAAACTTAAGAATGGACCATTTTTATAGTTTGGAAAACTTGGGAGTAATTGTGAGTTTATTTGGGTTTTTCTAAATTCAATTTAACAGTTTTTGTTTTTTGCAATTTAAAAGCTCAATTTTAAAATGAGAAGACATGTCGAGAAGAGTGGAGTGGGGTATTTATGTGGAATTGTAAAAACTGAAAAAATAGATCCTGCTATTCATTAGTTTGTGTGTGACTCTACAGAGATTTTTGGGAGGGTTTCACCAACCTTTAAAACTTTTTTGTTCTTTTGTAGTTTTTTTGTGTGTGTCATTGTTGATTTATTTTTTTTCTTTTTTGTTAAAGTTTAACAAAATTAAGTCAGTACCTAGCTATGCAACGTTTTTAAACAAATACTTGCAATTCTCCGATTTTTAAGGCCAATGCTGCTTACCTCGGAAATGATGTCTAAATCTGTAGTTGAGTGTTCCACGATTTATTGTGCTGAGTGGCCTCTCATTGAGATACCTTATCCCCTGTCCATTATGTGTTAGTGGAACAGTAAAAATTAGTACCTCAATTCTCATTTGGATTAGGATGGGGTGGGGGAAGAGGGTATTTTAAGCTTTGACATTTGGTCAATGGTTATTTAATATATCACTTGCAATGAGTCATTTTAATGTCTGTTTCTCAACTAATAACTGTTAACCCCATCATAGAACCCCAAAGTTGGGTATTTTTGAGAATTGTTCTGTTTTTGCTACCACCTGAACGTCTTCAATAGTTAGGGGGATTTGGGTTACTGTTGGTTTGGGGGAGGTTGATTTTGTTTTTTGTTTTGTTTTGTTTAAGTTTTCTTGTTCAATCTTTGCTCGAACCCAAGAACTTAGGCTGCTAGGTTAGAACTCCTGTCTGCTTTCCTGAGCCTTGTTGCTAGTCTTTATGTTATTCTGGTTTGTTCCTTCTTACCCTGCTAACTTCTAGCTGGACTGAAGGGTAAGTGCTCCCCTATAGCTAGCACAGCTCAGATAATCAGATTAGATTATCTGACACCTGCAATGTGCTTCCCTCTCCCTTAAATCTTCCTCATGTCTAGAATTTGTAGTACAACTTTTCATGTTATTTTCCTGACCTTAGGTTTGAAATGTAATCTTCCATACTGAAACTAGGATGCATGTGATGTGTGCATAATTGCCTCCTCTCCTTGGCTTTCATATTGGCATCAAATGATCCTCTGAGTAAAGCCAACCATTAACATCTAATATTTTCATTCCAAGAATATTAATTAACATCACAACAAAATGGCAAATAATGCCTTCGTTTCATGGAATTCACAGCTACCTGACTGCTTAATGCCTGAAAACAGATCATTTTGCACTCTGATAATGTGCTGTTGTTGTTGTTGTTGTTGTTTTTCCTTTCCCATTCCAAAGATTCGAATGGTCAGAGTACCAATGGTGTGGTAACCATGGATACCTTAAAAAATAAGTGGGTTAGGAAACCCAGAGATGTTAACCGAGGAAGACTGGAAGAAATTGCAAAATACAATTAAGAAAGCAAATGTATTATTTGAACACTAAAGAATTCATTCGACCTGGCTTAAGGGTGTGCTCTAATGTAAGACCCAATAGAGGATTAATTCTGAAAGGAGAGCTAAATACATGGAACTACCACACACAGAAACAGGAAATTAAGGACAAGACTGAATCCGTGTCGCTCATTTACAAATGCTTTGGATTCACAGTCTTACAATGCCAAGGAGGTGTTTTAACCTCTGGTCTCAAATGTCATTCTGCTACTCCCCCAAGAACAATGACAACAATAACTTTTTTGACATCATTTGTATTTGTATTAATTTTTCTAAAAATACCCATGTAAGAGAAAAAGGAAACTTTAAACCTTTAGAAAAATCTTTCTCTTCACTATTTGAGTTATTAATAAAAAAGAACACACACTTCCTTAATTTATATAGGAAAAAGCTATCAACCAAAAATGTGTTGAGGAAAGACTTGACATTAGAGGGAGTTAGAAAAATTGGTCAAGAGAGCAGGCAACTATGTGTTTGAGTATTCCGAATGCTAATTTAGAAGAACTAGGTCATATCATTTCTCCTGACCATTTAATAATAGTCTTTTCTTCAAATTATGTTTTTGTTTCCTTCTTTAATTTGCTTTTTCCTCCCTTTCTTTCTTTTTTCTTTTATTTTGCATAAATGTACCCCTGGCTAGCAGACAGACTTTTTTCACCACTTCAAGCAGATACTTAATTTAACTTTACTTTTCTTGAATGTCTGATGAGGCATTTTAAAAGGCTTATCATAGAATGTAAACTTAGTGGGAATTTAGGATTTTGCTATACTTTTTTTAAAGAATGAAAGAAAGTATGGATGAATAGTTGACTGAATGAATTCTAAACAAGTTTACATGTATTTGCACAACAACGCATTGCTATTCTAGTAGATTTTTAAACAATTGTTTGCCTTAATTCCTTTCTATAGTTTTATCTCATAAAATTTTGCTGTATCTTCTTATATTGTCAACTTGCAGTTGCTATGTTGCAGGAATGCAATATGAAATAATTAATTCAATATTAGCATAATTTGTATGACCGAAAACCATACTGTAAATCATGTCCCTTTTCTTTGTAAAAGTAAATCACTTTTTAAAAGAATAGGTTCCCACAATCAGGTCTAAAATTTTCCAAACACCATGATTTGATCTAAACAGACCGTATTAAATGAAGGTTTACCTCACTGTTAACTACGTAAGACATATTTAACGTATTATTCACTAGTTAATTGAGTATTTTCATGCCATATAGTGAGTTATAGTAAGGTTATTAATCAGGTATAGAAAACTTATTTTTGCTCATGTTGGAGTGAATGTAAAAACATCGAGTGCTCTGTAAGTTAATACAACTACAGCAGGAGAAAACTAAAATCATTTATTTATTTTGCTTGAGATCATTGACAAAATCTGTTATGATTTTTACTCAAAGCAATTGTCTGACAAATAATTATAGAAATTAACATTGAAATAAACATCACACACTTATCCTTTTGGGGGTATTGCCATAGTTGTTTTAAATTCAAGATTTCTGTATGATGTAATGTGAGCCTTGAGAGCTTCCAAACAAGCCATCCTCTTTTGGCCATTCATATTACCCCAGTTTAGCTAAAGTGACCACGAAGCAATTAAGTTGTTTCTCAATTAAGTGGTCCATTTGTGCCTCTGGGCAGCAGGCATGTGAGGACCAGTCTTTTGCTTGCTGTGCAGAGCTCAGGCAGGGCACAACATCCCCTGGTTACTTGACTATTCCAAGGAAAGCTCTTCTGGAAAAATCCATAAACAACCAGCTGCCATCAATCATTGTCATTTCTTTATTTCATGTCTTCTGATGAGGCTGACTACTGTCATTGTTCGTTATTGTCCAAACCATGCATTCACTCTTGTACTGTCAAGCAGATATGACAAGCACACATTTTCCGTATAAGAGAAATACAAAGTCACCTTTTAATTTGCAGTTTGGGTTCACAGATGACTTTAGAGTTGCATTAGCTATTCTCTTGCCTCTAGCATCCATCAGGAGTAGCAACAGCCATAACTGTGCTCTAAATTTCAATGTTAAAACAGCTACCTTTAGCTTATTACAAAAGGGATTCATGAGAGAGAAGAGCCTCTTTCAGATAATTTGTTAGTAATATAATCATAATTATTTTCAACAGTGAATTTTTCACTAGCCCAGAAAAATTTCCAAAATGTAACATTACAAAATAAAAAGGTAGATTTGACCTTTTATCTTCAATCCCTAAGCTGTTGAAATAGTAGGAAAATTTCAATAAAATAAAAATTTGAAAACTATATTATTCTTCCAGGAAAATTACATCTATTTGCTAGACATTATTGCAAGTCTATCTAAAAATATATATGTTAGAAACAAGATCATATAAGTGTGCTTGATATTGAGATAATAGATCATGAAAAATAGTATATGGTTTTTCATTTGTGAGGGGGGGGGAAAGGAAAAGACTATCAAACATGAAATGAACCCAAATATCATGATCAAAGAACAACATAGATGACAGAGTAGTCAATTAGGGACCATACCACTTGAATTTTAATAAAGTAGATTAAATGAGATGAGAGTATAAAACCCACGTAATAGTATCACTTTAGGAGTCAGTGTTTTCCCAACATTCCTTAAATGTCAAGCCAAAATTGCTTCCAAGCAAACTTGGGGCAAGGTTTAGACTAGTTTCCGCTTCAAAGTGCACCTGCTCTCCATAAGTCTGTATGGTCATCAACCTGCATCTATGTCATGGATACCATTGACAGTGCTTGAAGTTTCTTAATGTTGGTACCAATAGCAGCGTTATCCATCCAAGCTTATTTTGAAGTCAGTCTCCTATGCCCGTGTCATAATGGACTAAAAAATCCTTATGCAGTTAAACCCCCGAAGTGAAACAGGTAGCAATGTTTGCAAGGTGTGTTGAATTATGCCCTAGCTGCAGAACCTATAAAATCACACAGCTCACTCTCAGTACATCGGTACATCTGGAGCCCTTGAAGACCAAGCAGGACTTAGGAACTACTTCCTAAGACTAGGTCTGACAAAGGTAAAGATGATTGAAATTGGTTCTTAAAATGTCAATCTTTGATTTCTAGAAAAATCCGGTTAATGAAAAAGAGCATTAGGATGCATCTCCCAAAGCAAGAGATCATCCAAACATCACTGGGGTTTTAAGCAGCCACTTTACCCTCCTAATTCCTTTTTGCTTAACCCGATGTTCAAATTCATTTTCATTCTCTTGACACATGCCAAATATTGGCAAAGGAAGTGATCCCAGAATGTCCTGAATTCAGGAATTGACTCTTTCATACTGCTTGCTCTGGGCTGTTTTCCCTCTGCTAATGTCAACACTGGAGTTTTCTTTTTCTTTAATCAACCAATTCCAACTGTTTGTACAGGGAAAAATGGAGTTGCAAGGAGCATTTATTTTTTTATGTTTGACACTGTGGGAGAACAGACCGGGACAGTGCAGGAATGACTGTATGGTGTTGCTTGGGAAGCGCCCACAAGTTCTTTGAAACAGAATTTGGAACAGCTGGACCACTGCAGTGTTTTATTTTAAAATAGACAACATATGTAATGCATATGGTCCTAGACATGTATGGAGACACAGGCAGACAATCTGAATGGTATCCAAAGACACCTGCACCTAGAATTCTGTTTCCTTCTATAAGATTTTTTTCCCCTAAGAGCACATGTTCCTACTTTTGGATTTGCAAGATACCATCTGAATCCCCATGTGTGTGACTCCTTAATAAAGTCAATGAGAAGTTTCCTGGGATGAAGGTGTCACAGTAAGCCAGTTAATAACCCCTCCTGAGGACCTGGCTCCCCTAAGAGCTGGCAGGAGAAATAACAGATTAGAAACTTGCCCTCACAGAACATGTTATCTACCAAGGGATTCAATTTTATGTATGTGTCTTGACCACAGAGAAATTGGAAAATAGCCCAATGAAAATACAGAAACAGGACGTAGGAATCGGTTATACAGGGGCAGAAAAGAAACATAAAGCAGAGAGATAGGGAAGGACTCCCAGCTTCCTAGAAATGATAAGGTTTAAGAAGCAAAGAAGGAATAGAACATTAGCTATAAATGCAGAGACATCCTTGGCTCACTAACAACTTGAAACATACTGGCTTTTCGAACACTAAAGATCCTGTTTGTTTACTCCTAGCTAATGTTTGTTGAGCCCTTAATACATGCCAGGGCTCTAGGTACTTTCCAGGTACTTCTCTTCAGATCCTCTTAACAGTCCTCTGAGGGTAGACTTGAATTTAACTTCATTTTACAAATGAGGCCAAGGAGGCCCAGAGGCATTAAGCAACCTGCCTCGTATCATATACCTAGTGGTGGCAGAGCTAGTCTCAAATCTAGTCTTTGTGACCTGCCTATGCCCAGCCACTTAACCACTTGCTATGCTAGCTCCCATTAAATAAGCTGTTTCCAATCAATGTAGTATATAAATATTCCATAAAATCAAGAAAGAAAAATATTTGTTAATAGAGTGAATTTCTGTATTTATTCTAAGAAGATAAACTTATGATTTTAATAAGTATGCACTTAGTGCCTACTATGTGCCAGGTACTGTTCTAGGGCTGGGAATGTGGCTAAAACAAAGAATACCAAAACCCCTGCTTGGATGAGCTTAAACATCAGATTTTTTTCATTAGCACCTTGAAACAGCGCTCCCGGCTTACTCCTCCTTCTTTTTTTTTTTTTTTATAACATAATAAGCTCAGTAAATATAAGAAGCTCAATGAAACTCAGAGATTTTGTGGGAGCCAGCCACCCTTGTAAGCACTCTTGAGTTGTTGTAACCATTAGAATAATGAGCCCAATTTTGAGTAAATGATAATTTGGGGCAAGTAAAATCCAGAGGCTGCTCGCTTTACTTGCTGGAAATTCCCAGTGCATTAAGCTCCATTCCACACATAGTGCACAAGGGATCTTAAGGATCATTAAATTACAGCCTATGACGGCAGGAAGGGAACTGAAAATTCAGCTCCTCTTACACACAAGGAAACTGATGCTCAGAGAGATAAACAATTCAGCCAGCATCCTACAGTTATTTAAAAACAGAGCTCAAACTAAAATCTAGACCTCCTAGATCCAGTCCTAGGCTCATGCCACAAGTGGATGGGGAGAAAGAGGAATGAAAGGAAGAAGGGAAAAGGAAGTTTTATTTTGACAAGGTTACTTTTGAAAATGAAAGCAGGCTGATTTTAGGCTTTTCTGTAAGCTTGCTTTAAAATGTTAGTAAAAAATGAAATGGTTCTTTAGACTTAGACTAGAATTAGCACCGCAAAGCTGCATTCGTTGAGCCATTGTGATGGATTGGGGGGTGGGGAGTGGGTCTGAATCCAGGTCTCCGTAGAGGAGCCAAGTCGCTTTTTCAGATCCATTTCCTGAGTGGCCAGCAAAGCGAAATAGGTCATCAGCAAAGTTTTCAAGAGTTTCAACAAACAAACAAACAGTAAGAGACTTGAAACATGTGCCATATTTTTTTAACAGCTACAAAAGAGCCCCCTTCTCTCTGAGCTAAATGACCAGTTGTACCATCATAATTGAAGGCAATAAAATAGCCAAGCCAAACTGGCAGAGTAAGGCCCCGGCCGGTTTGTCAGCTTGCAGCCTTTTCTGAGAAACCCGAGAGCAAGAAGCTGCTGCTAGCCAAAATGCCTGATCTATCTGTTAAAATTGGGAGGCGAGGGATGGATGAGGCTTTTTATGAGGATGAAACGGCATGAGCAATTCGTGTGTACCCCACGCTTAGTTTTTCCTGATTTAAATTGGTCTGGGACTGACAGGTTGGAGGTGAGAGGGCAGTCTATCAAAGAAGATAGAGAAATGTCACCTGGATTGCAGGAGTGTCATTATGCCAGGGGAGACTACAGTTGGATCAGGTTTAAGACACTTGCCTTGGGCCAGAGGAGTCACACACATGCCCTAGAAGCAGCTAGCTTTCCCGGGAGCAACAACTTCCTCGACATCCTAAGTCAAAGAAGAAATGTAGTTTGGAGACCAAACAACCGAACTGAAAGAAGCCTCCCAGATGAAGCAGCCAACCTCAAGTTGAAAGCACTTTCCTGAGGATAAATCTGAGGCAGTTAATGCAGCAAGGAGGATTCTCTCCGATTCTCTAATATAATTCCTGCACATGTGATATCCTTTCCAAAAGCTGTGTTTTATTATTCTAATGGAGCGATTTGGCTGTTAAAATACACATTCTTCAACTTGCCTTCTGGAAACCGTTGCTTCTGCAAGTCTTGGGCATAAACGACACATCTCGTTCAAACAAGGACCACTTGCTGCTTCTATGAAAAACGGCAACGTTTTTTTAAAAAAGTCAAACCATAAGGAGACATAAATCTGACAATACCGTGCATTTAGGTTTGAATGATTTACTAATACAATATCAATAATAATAGGAAATCATCATCTGGAAGTCACACTGCTAACCATAACCCAAGCTTACAGCCATACCCCAAGCTGGGAGAGGAAAAATAAAAAGCTGCCTGGGATGAGGCCACACATGAAAACGTTATCCAAACGACTCCCAAGTCAGAAATCGATTTTTCCCATGTCCTGACAGCATCGCTAGTTCCTGGCAGGTCCCCGTATTCCAGTAGAATGTTTCATGCAAAAGGATGAATAAAATCTTTTGCTCGATTTGATATAAGATTCTTTTTCTCCATAGTCTGCGTATCAGGAGAGTCAGTAAAGATGAGGTGGAGTGAGCCAATTTCTTTAATGGAGAGCACCTTCATCTCTACCTCTTTAGGATTTGCCTGGACACACACGAGCTGAATTCTCTGAGTTATTTTGCCAGTTGAGTATAGTGTATTTTAGTTACACATGTTGAGATTAATTAGTTAGCCCTTAGGAGGTTTTGCCTACAGCCTTCACCCCGTAAGGAAAAGTGTGAATACATTGAGACTATTAATTCACAATAAATGGCAGATCATAGCCCTTGCTGAGTAGATTTGTTTGTCTCTTTCCTAAGCTTTGCTAACTGAGTAAGCACACTATAAGGAAATGTCCTTGATTTTCACAAACTAAATTCCCATTTAACTTAAGCTCCAGGTTTCAATGAAAATCCTTTTTTTATTTTTAATTTTGCAGGGTGGGGACTCAAACCTTTTATGAAACCAAATTGGCAACGGGGATTTGGAAGAAGAGGATATAAATATTGTCACTTTGCTGAAAATCAGCATAACCCTTTTTCCAGATAATCCCAATAATTGCAGAGAAATTGCTGTAGACATAACCACTGGAATGGCAGAATCTATTAAAAACCAACAAAGCTAAATAGGCTATCTTAAGCAAAGATCCGATCTGCTTTCAGTGTTTGGTGAAATGCAGGCGAAGTTACAGTCTTATGCTTAGTTTTTAAAGAACAACATAAATGCACTGGAAATGTGATCATTTGATAAACATGTTGATGCCAATATATTTTTGCCTAAATGCAATAAACTCACCAGTAAGTGATGCAAGTTGACAATGGGAGGTAAAAGGAATATCTTGGGGATGTTGGTGGGAGGCAACGGGGAAACTGCTAACGTTCATAATGTCTAGTGAATTCCTGTGTATTTGAAATGTCAGAGAAAATGTGATGTGTTTCTCTAAATTGTGTCTCTCTCTACATGTATAAATGAACAGACGCAGATAGAGCTCAAAAACATGGCATGGATGAATTTATCTCTTCCAACCCCTGTAACTTTGACCACGCTTCCCTCTTTGAGATGGTACAACGCCTTACTTTGGATCACAGACTTAATGATTCCTATTCTTGCCTGGCAAGTATATTCTTTGGTCTACAGCAATTTAAACGTAACATTTTTTTTTCATTTAAATATTTCTCTACCTTTATATCAGAAGCTCTTTTCTCCATTACAGAATCCCTTTAACAATTATAAATGTGTTCCCGATTTCCTGGGTTGAGATAGTTTTACTTACCAAAGAAACAAGACTGAGCGGGAGGAAGTTATCAGTAGAAACAGATCCAATTCCCCAGCCTCCCTATCTTAGCTTCCCCCTTTTCAGCTGCTACATGAGAAATATTCCCAAGAGGGTAATCGAGTTTGGCACCTGCTTGTGGAGAATTTGTAAAAATTGCCTCAGTAGCTTAGAGTTTAAGATGCCCTTCCCTCCGCATCCCAGATCTGGTAATCCTATCTCATTAAATGAATGTATTCTCTTTGTGTATTTTCTTAAAGGTTAAAATGATCTGTAAATAAACTTTATTTTTCGTAAGCTAAATTGATTTGGGTTTGTTTGTTTGTTTGGATGGCTTTTTTTTTTCTTCACAATATTCACAGCATTTTTTCACCCTTTCAGGGAATTTTTTATGGTGCTTTAGTTATTTGGAAATTCAGCAGTCTATCCAGCAGGAGTATCAATATTTCCTGAAATCCTATTTTAAAGCTAGATTTAAATGATTTAAATTCAAGGGAGTGCTATTATATCTTTACTGGATTTCTGAAGATACATTTTTGGCTTTAAACTATCAAATTCAAAAGCCTAAAAAAAGACCCAATTTACTTCCTCCTCAAGCCATAAATTGTTATTTCATTTCTTAAAAGTAAATGCTATTAATCCCACTTTATAGATGGGAAAGATGAGGGAAAATGATGAAATGTCTTTATATAGAGGAAAATTCTCATCCCTGATTCTAAACACTAAAGTTGAGAAAAATATCTCTATATAATATTTATACTATATAATAACTAGGGTTAACATATTATTGATACTAATATGTATAATGAAAATCTCTTTTTTCTAATTTTTATTTTAAATTTCTTTATTTTTTGTAGCAAAAGCCAAGATATAAAAAATTGTAGATAAAATAGTCTTAAAAACAGAAACAGAATTATGTGGAATAATTTATTAATCTGTATCTCATGAAAGATTCATTGATTATCTCAGGTTTAGAATTCCTTCATCAAAAGGATCTGAACTTTGCCAAATTGGAAAGGAACACATCACTTTGACTTAAAAAAAAAAAAAAAAAAAAAAAAGAAAGAAAAGAAAAAGAAAAAAGCTTACCTTGCATTGCAAGGCAATTTTTCTCAAATGTGTTTTGTACAATTATGTGATTGTTCCCATAATTATAAATGGTATTCACTAAACTTGTAAGAATATACCTCTGAACTTAAATCATTCCCTTTTATATATAATGACTATTCCCTTAAGGAATTTTTTTGAGGTACATTATTTTCAAGACTTTTTCACATTATCATTTTTTAAAACAATTTTCTTTGTTTTGAGATTCACTGTGAAGGAGAGTTTATAAATGCTGTCTAAAAAAATTAAACCAGAAATGAAATATTAAAACTTGCTTTCCATCAGTTACTTACAGGCTTAAAATTATGGTCCAGAATCTAAAATTAATTATGAATAGCATAAAATAGCTTCCTTCCCCATTTGTATACCTGTATATATTAGTCATTATTCCAAAATTTCAGAAAATAACAGAAATTAAAAAGGACCTTATCTCCTGCCTCTGTATATTCCATTTTCTCATTATTACAATCTTTTTTTCAGTTAGTTTTGGAGACCGACCAGCAGGGATACATAAATTTTTCTGTGTCTTCGACTGAGTTCCTAATTGATATTTCTTCAACTCTTTTCAAAGCAGCTATTTTGGCATCTACAAAAGACTTGGTGTCATCTGAGTCGTAGAAAATATATTTTAATCTTTCACAGCAGTGTTGTTTCTAAGATTTAGCATTTGGGGTAGCAGATGGAGTGGCAAAGAAGTTGCCTATAGGGGCAGCCCACTGCCTCGACTACTCTCCGCCCTCTGCAGTAACTTATAATTTGAAATAGGAAAGATGCCGTCTTTCGTTGGATGCATCACTGAGCTGCATGTTATCAATTGAAGATTCCCAGATCCCTAATACAAGGTTAGAATGTTGCAAAGGCCTCTCTCGCTGTACTTCTGTGGCCTCTACCTGCCCCCTAGTCACTTTCTCTTTTTGCCTTTTCTCTCCCAAGATGGAGCAATATTCAAAAGATGACTCAGAGAAGACCCTCAAAGTAAAATTAAGTTTATATTTAAAATAGCCCCAAATTTCCAGCTTACAAAGTATCACCTAAATTGGTTTATTTCTTGCTTTGAACAGACACTGAAACCAGAAAACACAATTTTATTTCAGGCTCTGCTTAAGGGTGACCTTGAGTGGCAACTCACTTGGCCTTTCTGATCACTTGTTTTCTTAAGTGCATAATGGGGCTGGCAATTTCCATCCCATCATGCCACCAGACCTGCTCTAAATTGGAGATCTGAATTCCCATTGTCTTGTATAGCAGAGTTTGGACTGGTCCCACAGCAAGCAAATAAATAATAAGAATACAAACAATTACCAGAAGAGAAAATAAAACTCTAAACCAGGACACAAGAAGTTCCTCTCAGTTTAATGGAATTACATCTGATTCACAACTTGAAAACTAAGCCATGCTGTTCTCTTTGGAGAGTTGCGTTATTACCTTCATTTAAAAAATTTTAAAAACACTCCTTCCAAAGTGAAAGGATTTATGAAGTCCTGGCATGTATGTAGATCAACCCTAAAATTTCTTCATGCTCTAGAGTAGAGAAAACAAGAAGACTTGGAATAAGACAGAGCTGGATTTGAGTCCTGCCTCTGTTTTGTATTATCTGTGTGAGTCACTTAACGACCAGGATTTCCATTTTCTTGTCTATAAAATAAACCTTCTCTGTCTACCTTACAGAGTTGCTATAGGGCTCAACTGAAAGTTCTCTGTTAAGTGTAAAGCTCTATATCAACGTAGAGCATTAATGTTATGATTTCCTCTTATCAGTAACCACAACTTTACCACGTCCCCACCCCAGTACTCCTTTAATGTGTATGGTTCAGTGTTCAAGCAGCAGGTGAGACACTGTTTCTGGAACCAAGCTGTCTGCTAACCCCGCTCCATCACTCACTAGGAAATTTTATGCCCTTCCTGAACTCAACCTTTCCATCTTTATAACAGGGATAACAGAATGTACCTCATAGGTCCATTGTGAGGACTAAACCACAATATGCTGTGCACAGTGGCTGGCACATAATAGGCAATCAGGAGTGTTAGCTCTGGCTATTTTTCAGTCCCCTTCTCTAGCCACTCCCAACTCTAGCAGCTCTCCAGAAAACAACCTGTATTTAAAAGAAAGTCTCTCCTTTATTCTTTATATAGGGCTGGTTCAGTCCTGGCCAGGTGTTTGTACTAGACGAGTATTGTGCCCGAAATGGAGTCCGGGGGTGTCACCGACATCTCTGCTACCTCAGAGACTTGCTTGAACGGGCAGAAAATGGCGCCATGATCGACCCCACCCTTCTTCACTACAGCTTTGCCTTCTGTGCATCCCACGTCCATGGGAACAGGTAAGTGTATGTTTGTGTGTCTAGAGGTGATCCTTAAGAAATGGCACTGGCAATGGTTTATGGCTAGTCTTGCTTTTAGGATCTGCCTGTCCTCATTCCTTCAGTAGTATGTGCACACGTATACACACACACACACACAAAGAGCACTAACTTTCTTCTCCTTTCAAGAAACTTAAATGGCAAGCAGGGCTTCTAGGGCAAGCCCGGAAGTTAGACCAATCTAGGTTCAAATCATAGTTCTTCCATTTACTAGGAATAACCCTGGTTGGTAATTAAGCCCTTTGTGCCACAGTTTTCTCATCTGTAAAATGGGATGATTGTATACCCCTGGGGTTGTTGAGAGAATGCCAGTACATATAAAGGGCTCAACATAGTGCCTGAAACATGGCAAAAACAATAAATATTGGCCTTTGTTTTTGTTATTTATTTCATAATTGCTTAATGATTACTTCCTTAGTGTCAGTCACTCTGATACACATTTAGTATGTGTGGTGAGTAAAAGCCAGACATCAAACAGGGGCAGAGTTACATTCAGATTGATGCTCTGACTGTGAGGAAAGGGAATAAAATTCCATGACAAAATTTAGTAAAGAAACATGACTCAGATGGAATGGCAAGATGGCAAGGAGGACCTCCCCGAGGAAGTGATGCTGGAGCTGAGAACTAAAGCCTGTGTAGGAGTTGAGTGGTTCCAGGCAAAAGGAACAGCATGTACAAATGTCCTGCAGAAGGAGGAAGCCAAGTGCATTTCCAGAGCTGAAGCAAGCTAGGTGAAGCTGGAAGGCAAAGATGATGATAACACTTTTAATTTAACCATAGAGCCTGGAAGAACTTTTGAGATCACAGTCTAATCAACCCCCTCATTTTGTAGGTTTTATATACAAGCCCAGAATGTCAAGTCTCCTGACTCTGTACTAAGTACTCTCTTTCTTTAGACCTTGCCCAGCTCCTGGAGAAAAAGATCTATGTTCTGAATAATGCAAAGCAGCAAATAATTTAAGAACATTGCCATTTGGCTCTGGAGACATGGAATAAATTTCCACACTGCCACAGCCAGTTTACTATCTCAATGTATGTAGCCTTGCATTAGTATAAAGACAAGCCTATATTATCCCAAAGCTCCCCAACCAACAGCCAGTGAAGCCACACCCAGGAAACACTAGGTGGCTTCAGAAACCCAGCCTCAGATGCAAAAGTCGCTGCTCTGGAGAAATCCACATGTGGGAGAATCCAGAATTGACTACATTTATTTTAAATCAGAACTGTGTCAGTCATCTTCATCTTTGCAAGCTATACGACTAAAATCTCTGTAGGATTTTTTCTGTGCTTTTCCTCCTTCTAGCACTGATATATTTTTACGAAATGCAACTTCAACATTTAGAGCTAGATAACAATAGCATTGTAGGTTTGAATATTTAACAGGCAACAAGGTTATCGTCACCTCCCATTGTTATGAGGTTTGCTAGCCCAGCACGTGACCTTGTATTTGCATAAAAGATACTCATGAAAACTCTGATACCTGGGGGGTATCTGTGCATAATTCTGCTTTTTATAAATATGTACACTTTGATGACTATCTGTTACAGCCTCTTGGACTGAATTTTTTAAAGAGAAAGAGAGAGAGAGAGAAGTTGCATTATATTCTCTGGGTTGTCACACTGTATTCTACATATGTTACTGAATAAGAAAGTGTTATAAAATAATGAAGTGTTTTTGTAAACTCCCTGGTAAACATCATCATGAATTATGATACACATTGTCTGGATTTCATATTGTAAGACTGCCACTTGATTCACAGTTAGGTTTATACATCTTGTCATGGAAACAGTTTTGGATTTCTTATTTTCTTTTCAGTTCTGATTTTCCTTATGCAAGTTTGCATCTTTTTTTTCTTATTATTTTAGTTTGAATGCATTTGCGCCTGCTTTTTTATGCACCCTTCTTTTTCTTTCTTTTGTTTGTGCATGTGCGTGTGCTCTTGATTCTCCTATGGCTGGCCACACTGTGCATGCCTCATGCGACCACCCCCTCTCCAAAGTCAACAAATGCATGTGTACCTTAGTGGGCTGCCACCAAATACAGACCCTGAAGGGAGCAAAACTCCCTCCCCACCTGAACCAGAGGCTAAAAAAGACACCAAAAAGGAATCCAAAAAAAGAAAAGATTCCAAAACCCAGGCAAATCAAGAGCCGAAAAGGTAAGATGTTATGTGTGTATTGGCTTGTGTTTGTAATATCTTTACCCTTTCCTCAAGCCTCCATCCATGCCATCACTTCCACTTTTGCAAGCTTTGAGTATTCCTAAAGTCTCTCTTTCTTTAAGCATTTTCAAAGGTGCAATTTAAAAAAAAAAATTCTAGCAATGGGCAAAAATACTGTGTATTGGGACTAAATTTGAGTCAGGTGTTCAGTGACTTTTAAAACATGTTCGTATTGAAAAGACTAATTGAGCAATATGTAAACAGAATTGTGAGTCAGATTGCTTTTTTAGTGGCATCTAGTTAGGGGCCTGGTACCTTACCAAGTCATTCATAATAAGCAACCCATGCTTTATAATTTTGAAATTATGTTTAAGGAGCAAATAAAATGGATTGGCATAAGATAGGCCTATGCATTTATAGTAGTGCCATCATTTTCAGCAAATACCTATTAGTTCTACATTCATCTCATAAAAAGAAATTCATCTCAAATAATGATTTATAATAATGGCATAAAATAAATTCTATTACCAAATTAATGCTTCTTAGTAGAATCACTTACACACTGAGGTCATCTTTAAGGCACTTTTAACTTCTAAAATTTTGTTTATCCTGTCCTGTTTCCTATGTCCTTTCTTTGTGGGTTTATAAATTGGCAAATTGGTGAACTTTTTCCCTTTTAAACTAGGTTTATTAATTATTTCCAGTTTTATTCTGTGCCCTTCACCTTTTATACCGTCACCCAAAATTAACAGTGACATTTTAAAGTTTTTTGTTGTGGTTTTAGAACTGATGACTCTGATCCTGGCATTGCCAAGCTACCCAAAATTCTCAAGCGTGTATGCTGTATGCTTCATCATTATAAATTTATTCACTGAATATTTCTAAGTCCTGAAATGTATACAGCTCACTTGTAGACAGGCCAAATGAAAATGCAAACTTTTGCTTTCTAGAGAATGAGGCAGGCTGTCAATCAGTATATGCAGGTCCAATAGGGAAGGTCAAAGAAAACCCTGATTCCATGTGGCCATCCAGCTCCTTCACCGCAATATGTAAGGATAGAGGTGAAATGCAATTTCTGTTTGTGTTTCACTGTAAAAGTTAGATCGCAAGGCAACAGTAACTTGCAATCAGGAAGAAAGTGCATGCAGAATGTTGTAGGTGCCTGAAGGTGAGGTCTGACAGAATGACAAGGCTTCGGAGAGGAAGCCTTCCTGGCTGCTGTCCAAGGTGCTGCTTTTGGAAGGATCAACATCCAAGTGGAGCAGAGAACAAATGGCCACTGTTGAAAGGCACACTTGCTTGAACTTGATCTATTTTTTAGGCCATGAAAAGCTAACGAAAGGGATCTTGACTGGTCCTGTTGAGGCTTATGCGTGTGTTTCAGAATCTTTGTTTGCATTGCATTTTTTTTAATAAAGAAGAAATCATAATATTAAGTAGCAATTGTGTAACATTCTACAGTTTACAAAGTGCTTTTTCGTTTTTATTTTTTTGAGACGAAGTATGGCTCTTGTGCCCCATGCTGGAGTGCAATGGCATAATCTCAGCTGACTGCAACCTCTGCCTCACGAGCTCAAGCAATTTTCCTGCCTCAGCCTCACAAGTAGCTGGGATTACAGGCGACTGCCACCACGCCCGGCTAATTTTTTTGTGGTTTTGGTAGAGACGGGGTTTCACCATGTTGGCCAGGCTGGTCTCGAACTCCTGACCTCAGGTGATCCGCCCGACTCGGCCTCCTAAAGTGCTGGGATTACAGGCGTGAGCCACCGCTCCCGGCCACAAAGTGCTTTCAAACATTTGCTATAAAATGTTCAGATTAGCTATTTTTATATCCATTTTGCAGATGATAAAGTCAAACATCTGTAAATTTAAGTAGCAAACCTAGATGTTCTAAGTCCAGAGCTCTTTCCTTTGGCACTACATCAGGACCGTACTTACATGCTGAAGACCTGAATGTTAGAGCCTATTCTGCATAAATCTAGGAGTATCAGATCCCGTTTCTGTACCTCAGTTTTCTCATTTCTGTAAAATGAGCAGACTGAATCATAGTATTTGTAATATCCCTTTAACCTCTAAAATTATCTTCTATGGATTACAATAACAAGTGAAATAGTCCATCATCAGGTTTCATAAATAAAAGTGTTTTCAAAGGTGCAATTTAAATAATCATTAATAAAGTTTAATTAAAATAAGGATAATCACTACCATTTAATAATTACTTGCTATATTCCAGGCACTAAGTGAAGTGCTGTTGATATATGTTATCTCATTTTATCCTTATTACATTCATCTGAGATAAGTATCATTATTACCCTCAACCAACAGATGAGGGTTTGAGGCTCACATAAATTCAGTCACTTGCCTGAAACTCATAACAAATAACTGTCTGAGCCTGATTCAAGCATGGATATTCTGACTTTGGTGCTTGCATTTGTAACCACTCTACCTTCCGACCTGTCCAAGATTAGCACTTGTATATGGTGTGAGATGCCAAACCTGGCCGTTTGATATTTGTTTCAACATTTCCAGGTGAGATGCTACAGCAGTCATCTGAATTAAAGAGAAGCCTGAAGATGGCCAAAACTAATATGGCCTACCTGGAGATTTTAGCTTTGTGGAGAAAACCAGAATTTATCTGGAGTTTTATACCACCTAAGGGGAAAGTCTCCTATGAACACTAATTAATCGCCTTTGGGATTGGGGAAACCACATTCCAAACCTTTCACCAGCATGACCAGCATTTGGATGTGGAGATGTTATCTATTCTTTGTTCCAGATTTTAAAGGAATTCATGACTCATGAAAGCAATGGCCCTTTAACTGCCTTTAACTGAATAGAGCCCATTTCCACTGAGATCTCACAACCAGATTCAGATTAGGTAAAAAGATGTTTTTTACCTATCATTAACTCAGCATTTCCACAGGCAGAGGCAGAACCTCGTCCTGCTGCAACTGGAAATCTTTAATGACCACTGATGTGGCAGTGACCAAGTTTCTCCCATCTGCTCTGGAAGCTTGTGCACCATCTCTATCAAAAACTATGCTCTGTGAATCACAGTTACTGTAGTCAAGAGTAGACACATCTGGTCAATTAGGAAGATGTTTGCTGTTCATAATTTCAAACACTGGGATGTATGGAACCATCCACATGTTTGGCATTTTTTAGAATTACTGGGGGTAATCCCCACTCCCCCACCCCCCACCCCCAGCACACACAGAACATTTGGCAATATCTGGAGATATTTTTGATTGCCACAGCTGGGGTGGAGTGGTGCCATTTTTGTCTAGTAAGTAGAGGCTAGGGATATTATTAAACATCCTATAATACACAGGAGAGCTTCCTGAAAACAAAGCCAAAAATTTTAATAGTGCCAAGGTCAAAAAACCCTGTTTTAAACCAGACTCCCTGGTGATGAGCTGCATTTTTCTTTTACATGGATTTGTTGTTTCTTTTACACAAGACTTAACCTATGTCTAAAAGCCTAACAGGTACTACCACTGATTTTCAATTTGTACAGTGGTTCTCACACTTCAGTGTGCACATAAATCATGTGGGGATTTGATAAAATGCAGAGTACTAGGTCGCATCCTCAAATAATTTCATTTGGCAAGTCTTAAATGGAGCTGGTAATCTGCACTTTTACTAAGCACCCCTCTCGACCATGAATCTAAAGCATTTGGTCTTTAGATCATACATATTTCGGATTTGGGTTGTCAAACTAGGCTGCCCACTAGAATCACTTGGAGAGGCTAAAAATGCTAATGCCTGGGCTCCACTTGCAGACATTCTAATTAATCTGGAATGTGGCCCAAACTTCATGAGTTAAAAATCTCAAGTGATTTAAATATGTAGCAAAGTTCAAGACCCACTGATTGAGGGAACATTAGTTTCAACTAACTCTTTAAAACTGAACCCATTTTCTGAAAAGAGAGACAGGAGAAAAAGGAAAATGTGAGTATGTTCAGCTGGTTGCATTTGGCGATCGTAAAATCCACAGATGTAAATTGCTACATCTTCTGATTTTTAAATCAGCTTCTAAGGTTGCAGTACTTAATTCTCACCATAATATTTTTAGTATTCTTTCTAGATGACATTTAGATTAGCATCACTTTGGTCACTATCCCACAGTGACAAGGCAATCAAACAGCTCTGATGATTGCAAGTTGCGTCAATGTTCCTTGGATCCCTTTATTATTGGGATTGGAAATTTTTCTCATTTACATTATTATTTAACATTTCTTGAATGCCAGTGCTGCTCTTCACATATGGTCTGTGTAGAAAGTACATTGTATTAGCAATTAACAAATCTATAATGCCAACTGCCCCAATCCAAAGTAAGCTGCATAGATTAATGAGTAAAGCAGATGTAAGAGGGTATGAATCTTAAAAATCTCTGAAAGTGTGCTGTAAAGATTTCTTTTGGGAGATGTATTTGGAGCCAAGGTGCTGCCCATGTTCAGAGACCACGTGATCCCTTGTAGGTTAAGATTTGAGTAACCAAACAATCAAATGGAACTCACTTTTCTCCTGTTACTCTGCCAGGATTCCTAAGTAAGTGGTTTCATCCTCCCAGTTGCCCAAGATAGAACCTCAAGAGCCATCCTTGACTTCTCTTTCTCCCCAGTGTGTCACAACAGTTCAATTTCTATATCCTGACAACGCCCTTAAGTATATCTCAAGTCCATCCATTTCTCCCTCTCTTCAATGCCACTACCATAGTTTAGGTCTCTATCTTCTCTCCCCTGGACCACAATGATTGCCCTATTGACTGTGCCCTTGCCTCCAATGTTGGCTGGCCCTTTCAATCCATGTCACATAATGGTTCCTCTTATTTCTTTTTGGTGAATGCCTTCCTAGTAGTAAATGAGTAACACATTTTTTTCTTTCACTCTAACTCCCTCCTCTCTCTTTCTCATACCCGTGCATACACAGACACACAGACACACACACACACACACAAAATGACATTATGTCTGGTGCTTCTCAACCCTTTTTCCCACAAAGATAAACGACAAAAACTGTGTAGTGGGGATAGCTCTGTTTTCCTAACCTCTGCATGTAGCACTTTATATAGCAGGCAGGCATGGATATGGTATAACAAACACCTCCACATTCTTGGTCTCATGTTACACACTGAACACAAGGATTATTGCACTTGTGAACATGAGCATGTCGCTGGCTGGCCTTCCAATTCTGAGCAAGTACAGGCCTTGCACATGGCTGAGTCATGCTCTCTAAATTCTAAGGAGCCAGCTTTACTTAATAGGAAGTACTTGGAAGAGAAAGTGGGAAAAATTTTCAAACAAATTTCAAGTATAAATAGGCATCCCAGATGTCCAAGGAGAAATTCACTTTGGAACTTGTCTCCTTTTAACCTACATGACTCTCTTTCTGACTTTCCCCATGAGAACAGCAGATTTTCCCATCGAGACATGAAATCTTGTGAAATATGCTAAATTACCTATTCCATTGGTGCAATCTTTCTGGCCCATAACAAACCATCCGATAATGTGTTTTTCCTTTTAAAAGTCCAACAATGTGTCTTTATCCCATAGTCATTGAATTAACTGGTACAAAAACATATTTTCAGATGTTACACCCCTTGTAGTGTGCATGTGATATCAAAAAGCCACACATACTACTGGTCTGACCACTCAGAATTTTGTATATGGTGTCTTCAGAAAGGAATCTAAAGATTAATTGTCTATATTTGTCTAGGAATAAAGAAACACATCTCTTATTCCTCAAAGGGAAAAATCTATGCAGTGCCAGTTTTTAAAATTGGTCCTCTTGGGGGTAAAACGTATGCTTTCTTGCATTTTGTACAGTTTCTCTAATCATCTGATGTGTTCTTGCTTCATTCAGTACCTGGACTGAGCCTGAGCCACTTTGACTAATGTCCTTGTGCCCATAGCATCCATATTCTTTGTGATTGTTCAGTAGAGAGAGACTTCTCAACTACTTTCATCCTTTAATAGAGTTAATGACACCTTCTGATACTGTTAGGTTATAACCATATATTTAGGAGAAATGTAAATAAGTCAAGACAGTCCTCACTGGTGTATTTTTGCCCCTTCCAAGCCTCATTTGGAGATTAACTAATAGCCCCAAGAAGCTACAATGCGCACTTGTAATATTGTAGAAACTGCTTATTGTTGCTTCCTATCTTATTCTTTGTGATACAAACACTTTGATATATTTGTTTTAGCAGCGTATCTGAGCCCCAGGGCATCAGGGCATAATTAGAAAAGGGCATGGGCTGGAAGGAAAGGAGAGGAAGGGGTGAGGCTGGCTTTCATAATGAAGCAGTAACTATGAGATGTGAGAGCCCTAATTATAATTTATAGTTAACGTAGGATTGTACAAACCATATAGATGAGCAAGAAGGGATATCTCCTTTTGAGAAGATAATGCTTTGGTGCTATCTTGAATTTGTGGTTATTAATCACTTGAAAGAGACAAAGGAAAACTTTCCGCGCAAGGATTAAATTCAAACGTATCATTCTAAAACTAGAAGAAATAAAGAGTTAGTTTCTGGGAGAAGTCTTTTTCTTTTTAAGTCAGTGGTTAAAAGAGGATGTTTGGTCTAAATGTCCTATTTAGGGAGCACTGCAAAGAACATCTACTAAGATATTCTGTCCCTCTCTGGCCCTTTAAGCTCTCATGTTTCTGGGCTGGAACAATTTCGTAGCAAGTAGGATTCAGTTATCATGCTTGTTTAAGGACATTTTCATGGATCCATAATGCGGTCTGCAGGCATGCATCCATTTGGAGAGAGAGAATATATCATGTTTATGGTGCCTGCACCAGCATATGTGGACATTTGCATTTGGAGATGAAAGTATATTCCCTCTTCAGCTGGAGTTTTACCCCTTGTTGGTAGTGACTGGAGCCTGAAAGCTGGTTGTATGCGGAGCAGTGGACCAGATGCTCTTTCCTCTTCTGTGGAATTCATGCTTTTCTTTTTACACCTGGATTCTGCCCTTAATCACCAAACAGATGCAATATCAGAACATATAGATCATTGTAAGCTTTGAATTAATTTAGCATCCTGACCCTCTTGAAGAGACAGCTTACCTTTCAAAAGAAGGTTTTTGTGGCCCAGCTTTTAACATAATATGGAGAACCATTCTAGCAAGATAATGAACTGCTAAAAATCTGTGTGCTCACCTGGGTGTGTGGTGACAATTTAACGACACTAAAGAGGTAAATTCATTTCACAAAACACATTGAATCTTGAATTCTTTGACTACACTGTTCACACTTAATTTCAAATATTAAAATGTTTCACATTAAAAGCTCAGTACTTAATTTTATTAATCCTATAATAGATATTAGTTAATAAGCTCCAGGTCAGAAGCATTTGGGAAAAAGAGAACAATTTGCATAACTAGTCACTCAAAGGATGGGCAGCTGGGTTATGGTAGTTTCAATTTGACAAAAAGAAAAAAGAAAAAGAAAAATGCAACTCTAGATGTATTATTATTTGTGACATGGCTCAAGATGGGAGACTGTGAGGAGAGTGAAGATGACAGAACTGGTGCTAACCACTGTGACAAGAACTTGAAGAGCAGCCGACATGACATCTTTCCTATCATGCTGCCGAAAATGTCAACTTTGTGAAGGACAGTGAGAAAATGGTTTGCCGAAAACTTGAAAGGTGGATTCCGGAGATGCCCGCCGTGTCAGATGCGATACAGTCTGCTGTGGCTGGAGAGACCCATCTCTGGCTCCAGTGATGGCCTGCAGGTGGGAGAGCTTCCAGTCTTCAGCACGACTCCAAAAATGACTGCACTTGACCTGCATATTGTCTCAAGTTTGCAGGATCATGATATAAAAGAAGTGAGTTGTTAGCCAGTGTGCAGTTAGGTGGAACCAGAGACCAGGGGCTATGTTCGCATGTGTATGTGCTCATGTGTGTATGTGTTTCTAAAGCTAAGTTCAAAGACATCGTCTATTAAAACTTGGAACGTTGTGAAGGAAGAGATACGTGCTTTATGAACTTACATGAAGTTCAATATAAGTAACAAAAACGAACTCTGGATAATCTAAGCAAAGGAGAGTTTATTAGGATGATGCTGGGGGCCTCAAAGACAGGGAAGGGAATGCTGGAATCAAGTCAGCTATGGAAGAGTAGAAAGCAGGACTGACGCAGTGGTTCTTACTGTATGTTCGAGTAACACGGGAAACCTTAAAAATGCCAGTGACAGGCTGGGTCCGGTGGTTCATGCCTGTAATGCCAGCATTTTGCAAGGCTGAGGTGGGAGGATCACTTGAGCCCAGGAGTTAGAGACCAGCCTGGGCAACATAACGAGACCTCGTGTCTGAAGAAAATAAAAACAAAATTAGCCAGATATGGTGGCATGCTCCTGCAGTCCCACCCTCCCAGGAGGCTGCAGTAGGAGGATCGCTTGAGCTTGAGATGTCAATGCTGCAGTGAACAGAGATTGCACCACTGCACTCCACCTGGGGCTGAATGAGACCCTGTCTCGATAGATAGATAGATGATAGATAGATAGATAGATAGATAGATAGATAGATAGATAGATAGATAGATAGATAGATAGATAGATAGATAGATAGATAGATAGATAGATAGATAGATAGATGATAGATAGAGCGAGCTTTGAGGATGTGACCTTTCACAATTCTAAGAAATAGACAAGATCAAAAACTACTGACCTGTAGGGACAGTCTGGTCAAGGCACAGCTGCTGGAACAAGCAAATTCCATCTGTTTATTCTAGCCTTGCATCATTTATTCAACGTAAAGATTCCAGAGGAGAGTGTCCTGGTAGCTGAACTGAGGTCATAGTCCAGCTTAGATATGGAGTGGCTGTGAAAGGGAGGGGCTGGCCTCTAGGAAGCCCTTCAGCTTTAATAGTAGGGGAATAGGCACCTCGATTTACCCTCACACAAGAGTGGCCAGAATGTGGCTGAGGCCACTCCTCCAAATCCAGGGGTTAGAAAGTGGCAATGGATGCTAAGAGGCCTGAAAGCAAGAAGACCAGAATATTCACGGTCAGGACACGAGAGGGTGAGAGTCAGCCTTCTAGATAGGTGTTCTGTGTAGAGACACATCTCAGCCTGGAATTTTCTAGCTCGCAGTTTAAAATCCAGCTTCACCCCTCCTCTTCTTTCACTTTTAGTGTCTCCTTAAGTGATTTGGTATTGAGAAAGGAACAAGATGCAGAGCTAGTTTTATGACAGTTGTAGAGTCACCCCCAAATATTTTCAGAAAGACAAAACAAAAGCATGGCGTCTGAAAGATACCAATATAGTTCTATTTATTTTGCAACCAGCACTACTTGGAATGGCACCTTGTAAACAATACAAATGCCACTTTTGGAAGGGATTCATAGTTAAATAATACCGTGTATCTCTTGCAGAATATCTTGGGTTCCAAATCCACTCCAACCTAGGAGAAATCAGGAACCCTGAATCAAATATACCCTCTCTGCCACTGGAAGAACCACCCACCTAATATCTTTTTTGTCTAGCACAGTGGTTCTTAGAGTGTGGGCCTCGAACCAGCAGCACTAGCAGCCCCAGTAAACTTGTTAGAAATGCAAGTTCTCAATCCCCACCCCCCAGCTCTACTGAATCAACAACTTTAGGGGACCCACCAATCCAGGTTGTCACCAGGTGATGCTGAGGCTCATTCAAGTTTGAGAACCGCTGCTCTAGAAAAAGTATGTTGTTGCTTCTGTGGAAAAACAGTGCTCTCCAAAGCATGTAACCTGAATTTTTCAGTTAGTAGCTCTATAGAGATCTATCTAAACCTGTATAGTTAACATTGCCAAATTACAGTGGTCGATGAACAAGAAATCGATGTTTGACAGAATTTTCAAAAACAATGAAGTGAAATCAAACAAAAAAGGGATCCTTTTGCCTTTTTAACTGAACTGGTTACAACCTATGATCTTTGACAAGTTGTTATTCCTGCATGTCTTTTCCTCACTTTGTAAAGCAGCATCTCCTGTTACCAATACCATTTCAGAGCAATTCTGGCAGGTACAAATTTACACTTTATGTCAAAATCATTCGACGTCAAATTGTTTTATCACCTGCTTTTATTGGTGAACTCTGTACTTGTACCTTACAGACTTAGTAAAATTAGTTTGTTTTATTTAAAATAAAAGTTGTCATGCTGACATAGGTGATCAAGAAGCAAATTTAAGAGACAACACTAATTTTTAGTTGTTTACTTTTATTGGAATATTGAGATTAATAGTGTTCAGAAAGTAGTCCGAGGAGAGGTTATCAGGGAAGCAGAAGCTGCTATCTGATACTTTTAATAATTACAAATGGGAATCATCAGAACAAATGGAAAAAACATAATCCATTGTTAGGTTCGTAATAATATATTTTATAGTGAGAATTAACTGAGAAAGCCAAGCATACACTAAATGTTCAGATTTTATCATCTCAGACACAAAGCAGAAAGCTGCCTTCTAATTGCCTAATTGCCTTAGAAGGCTTGTAGGGTAATGAATGAATGGTTTTATTCACAGAGATATTTATCTCCTAATAATGACCACAAATATCCTGGCTCTTCATGTTAAACAGTCTCCATACTTTTTGCTGTGATTTGTAAACCCTTTCTGAACTGTAAACTTATATTTAACAGCATTTTTCTCTGGGTTAATTCTCCACTAAAAAACAAAATGCTTTAAATTGCTCCATTTTTCCCCCAGTTGAGTGTGTGCATGCACATGCTAATTATATAAACAAATGTGTGTTCAGTTCATTAACAACCTGAATTTTGTGTAAAGAAATTTAAAAACCACAGCTTAAGGAAGTTGTAGATTGTAGCATATACACAAAAAGTTACAAACAAAACATCACGTGTTTTGTGGAGGCCAGTAAATTCATCCTGATATCTAACTGTAGATTCATGGACATTTCATGTTAAAAAAAAAAAAATTTGCTTTTGTTAAGCATGGTGGCTTGCACCCATAATCCCAGCTACTCAAGAGGCTGAGGCAGAAGAATCACTTGAGGCCAGGAGTTCAAGGCTGCAGTGAGCTATGATCACACTGCTGCACCCCAGCCTGGACAACAGAACAAGACCCTGTCTCTTAAAAAAATTTTTAATAAACTTTGTAAATTACCATTTGAGATTTTACCAGAGAATTTGAAGACAGCCTACCTGTTGTTTATCATTTTGCTTTTCTTTGGAAGAGTATGAAGAAATGGACTGAACAGGATTTTACTGTTTGGGGGTATTTTTTATAAAATGGGGGAGAGGAAATTTTCTCATATTTCAAATAGGGCATTTTTATTATCAAAAAAGAAGGAAAGCTGACTGATTAACCCGTAACAGGAGGTACATTGCTGTCATTTGCCAAGTCTTTTGTGCAGTCAGACTGGTCTAGTATAAAGGATTTTCCCAACTTATGCTGGATCCTTGAGAAGGCCTATAAATAAGACCATTTGTTTGGTCTCGAGATGACTTGCATTTGCAAACTGAAGAATGTTCCAATAGAAGTTTTATGGTGACACACCAATCTGCAAACTGGCTCAGCCAGTAGTCAAAACAAGTCACTATGAGATCTGGGAAGCTGAAGGCTTTGAATGGGTCAGATTATCCTGCATTTAGTTTGGAACAGATAAATTTGGGCTATAAATATGTATCCTCCCTTTATGTTTTCAACTTGTATGGTCCATAACAAATAGAGTATATATGTATGCACCTAAAGATGACACAGAACCAGGATAATATGATGATCAAACTGAAATCATTTCTTTAAGCTGGAGTCCTTTTTATTACAATGAGTAACAGTTTTCTAAAATTGGAAAACATGTGGTTTGTTCTTCAATGAATACATGAGCACTTAAATAAATCTGAACATCTGTAGTTATAAGCAGGAAATTGAGCCATTTAAGATGTTTAACACTGGGAAAGACAAACACAAGTCACCTGGTTTTCATAGGAATTTTTGTGCATAATTCAGGGACCCCAAACCCAAGTGCCTACAAGAGAGATAGGTAATACAATTTAGCAATGTGGACCAGGTGGGTGCCTGTCCTAGGTAAGGAAGAAGCTGTTAGCCACCAATTAGTAATGCTAACTGTTCCAAATTTTCAAGGAAACAGAAATCAGAATTGTATTCTCAAACTTCCCTAATTTAGAAAAATGTTGGCAACTGGTTCAAATTTCTTAAGAAGCTGTGAGCCAAACAGAACAAGTTCAGGGGCTGGACTTAACCTTCAAGCCACCAGTTTGCCCATTTTACCATTTCACAAGAAATGAGCTACAGCTCTGCACATGTTTCCAAAATGATAACCCAAACACAACCCATCCCCTTTGGAAGCAAGCCCTGATTAGCTGGGCTTCTCCTGAGCTCACATCGATCATTGTAGTTGTTTCTTCTAAAATGGACAGTTTCCTCCTGCTAGAGATTTGATTTGATGGTGTCAGCATATGAGGTTCCCGTCATTTCATGACATGTCTTCTTTCAGGCCTGATGGAATCGGAACTGTGACTGTTGAAGAAAAGGAACGTTTTGAAGAAATCAAAGAGAGGCTCCGAGTTCTGCTGGAAAATCAGATTACACATTTTAGGTAAGGATCTGGGGCTGGAGAGCTTTAGTTAGGAGATGAGAGTGGGAAGGGAAAACTAAAGGACTTAATTTTCCAAAACTGTAAATCTACCAGAGGATACATTGGATATTTAGAAATAACTAAGTAGAACAAGCAAATCAATCGGATATGGTTCCGCAATAACCAGGAAACTTGCATTCTTAAGATCATGTTATTTCCACTTAAAGAACAAATCCTTCCATGTTTGAGATGACCCTGGTCATCAATCTATTATAAAAAGTGGAATTTGAAGCTTCTTCAAGGTTCTTAGGTAAAAACGAATAAATAAATATCTTGTGAATCAGAACATGGTGAACAAGGAAGGAAGGCAGTGATACTCCTAGAAGCGTCTCCACTTTTTCCGCTACCTCAGAAACAGCACTGGCTGGCTACACAGGGAAAGAATGAACCTTGCATCAGCCTGGGTGGATTGAATCTCCCCTGCATACTCAAGAGAGCCAGCAGATTCTGTGCTTGAGCCTTACACCACATAGCCCACTTCTCCCTTGGAGCAAATCAGGTGTTTTTAGTGCTGTCCTTGTGGTTCTGGACCAGAAATCCTGAAATAGTAACTGAAAAATAATAATAGCATTTCTAATGGTTCCTATTTATTAAATACTTCCTATATACCAGATACAGAACTGGAGGCTGGAGAAGTATTAACTCATGTCATAACAACTTTGTAAGGTAGTTATCATAATCCCCATTTAAACCAGGAACAAAATGAGACTGAGAGAGGTTAAGGAACTTGCCCAAGCAATCCAGCTGGCAAGTAGAAGAAGTGGGATGCTTACATAAGATAGTCCGGGTTTAAGTAGCCATGCTAGTCTCTCTGTCCCATGCACAGTGTTCTGAAGGGCCGGTGACAACCTGAAGCCAGTCACTGGAACTTGTAGTGGTACCTGACATAGTTTTTTTCTTTGCCATCAAAATCCTCCTGGATAAATCTTTATTGATGATACACTATATGTAAAATGCATTACCAGTAGCAGACGGTCCATAACAATAGGAAACTACAAGCAGGGAAGGATAGCTAGCAGAATCATGAATTTGCTCTAAATCACTTTTCTATTCCATATATCGATCTTTTGGGGACTTAAGTAAGTGTATTTGAACTTCAGCCTGTTCCAACTAATACTTTTTTAACGCCAGTCTCGATAATAACATATAAGGTCACATTTGAGCTAACAAATAGTTCTCCTTCACAATAGAAATCTAAACAGAGCCTTATGTCACCACTCTGAATATTCTTTTCTGCTGCAGACATTTGCAGAGTCCCTCTTTAGTCATTATTCACACATACACATATATACATTATATACACACATATATGGTGTGAATTCAGATTAACATAACACAACGTGACAAAATAAAAAGCATTTTCCATTCCTCAGAGAGAGTTGCTATAGGAATCAAATTGCAGCATATTTCTTGCTAAAATGTAATAATTTAGGCAACCTGAAGAATTTTGTCTTTTTTAGGTATTGCTTTCCATTTGGTCGACCTGAAGGTGCTTTGAAAGCTACTCTCTCACTCTTGGAAAGGGTAAGAATGAAAGTAAAAGATAGATCACATATATATAAAAAGGCATAAGCATAATTGTAATGAAATGTTTTGGTTGAATGACCTAGTTGTAATTTTTATAGGATTTGTTTACCATTCATCAAATATCAGAATAGAAGCGAGGAAACTGCCAAAACTCTTGATATTTTATCTTCAAACTCCCAAATAGGATATACAGAAGATATGTTCCTAGCCCTTCCCTGATTCATGGACGGCCTTTGCCAATGCTTTGCAATTCTGTTGCTTTCTCTTTAAGCATGGCTCTCAATCTGTATTAAGTCACAAAGAACTGATTTTAAACTTTCACGCTTCTAAGAAGTATAGATGAGTGACACATTTGCTTGAACCTTCTTAATAATCCCTCTTTTTCCTACTTGAAGGTTTTGATGAAAGATATTGTTACCCCAGTGCCACAAGAGGAGGTAAAAACAGTCATCCGTAAATGTCTGGAACAGGCTGCGTTAGTCAACTATTCTCGGCTCTCAGAGTATGCCAAAATCGAAGGTAAGGCTCCCTTCTGCCCCCAGTTTTGAATTTAAATTTTGATATGCCTCCCTGGGGAAGTCTTTCTCTTTTCTCAAGGGCACCCGAAAACAGTGGTCCATCTGAGTATATTAAGCTGAAACCTGGAAGCACTTGAAATGTCGAAGTTTCCTTGGCTGTGGCCAAGTAAATGAATTAAAAGACATTACAGGGGCTCAGAAAACAGTCTTTGTAAGGGAGCAATATTGAAAACAGGATGTTATCAGATAACTAAGTTCCTTCTGAGAGTCTGTGTTGGCCCTAAGTAGCGGCTCTGTGGCTGATGTTTTCCTATGAAGGAGTTCTATAGAATTGCCCCCTTCTTTAAACAGAGGAAAATAAAGAACTCTGTTGTCTGCTGCTGATAGCATTGGAAGCAATACAAGAACTGAAAAGAGCGAGATCAAGGTTTTGCTCTTTCTTGCCCCCGAAAATACCTTGTCTTTTGGTAGTGTTTCAAGCTCGATGGCAGGTTGGTGCTGAGCCATCTATGATGGCTCCAGGTTGGCTTTAGATCGCATTCATTCTTCTTACTACAGACCTTAGCTGCTTGTTACCACTGCCCTCTCAAGTTTTAGGGAAGTGGTCACTGATGACCCAGTAATCACCAAAGGTGCTTTGAGTAAACTCTACTTGAAAAGATATGGTTCTTTGAGACCTATTCATTCACGAAGGTATTAATCACTTTTCATTGTTACCCTGTTGGCTGCTATAGGGTGATTTGAAAGCCACACCCAACTTGACCAGTGGTGTAAGTGTATAAATGTGGAAGTTCTGTGTGCAAAACTTGATGTGTCCGCATTCTGGAATCTGATGTTCTCTCACACGTGAAACATGACACCTGACTAAAACTAGCAAATGCGCATTGTCTGCCTCAAGACAACTGGGGGGAAAAGAAACTAACCAATCACTCAGACCCCATCACTTACTCTGCCAAAATCCTTGTTTCCTTAGAGAATTAGGTTAAGATTATGTCAAATTCACAGTGTTCTGTACATTACATGTCCTCCCTCTCTCAATTTTGTCTGTCTGACAATGCAAATTGTGTACCAGTGGTAATGAATTCATTGTTATGCATCCAGGGAGAAACACTTAAGAATTGGGCACCAAAAGGATGTTTATCAACTCTTGACTTGGTAATGAGTGACAAAAATAGAGGAACAAGAGGTCGTTAAAGGGCTATATTAGCAAATAATTGTTCCAGCATTTACTGTCCCAGGACGTAATGATTGGTTGTATTTGGTAAAGTCAGCCAGGTACCTAACAATTCTAGGCAAGGCCAGAGAGGGGATGGGATCAAGAAACGTTCTGTTGCCATGGCTGCTGCCTCATAGGTCTTGGTCTAGCTATTACTAGTCTTTTGGTAAGATCTGCTCTCTTCTTTCAGATAAATCTATCCAAAAACAAACTTTAAGATCTGTAAGTAAAAATGCATTCATTTCCAAAGTAGATCAGCTGGTCTGTAATTTCCTTTTGTGCCTCAATTCTTCTTGGTTGTGTTAATTATCTTTTGCACTGTGACTTTTAGGTCTGGGGATTCTTTGAAGAAACCAATTCTTTTTTTTCAACTCTGTTTTCAGAGAAGTACCTCATTCCACACTACCTGCTCTCTTCCGCTTCTCTCCTTCCTTGTCCGTGATTGGCTCAGCCACTTTAATGTGACCTCTGCAAAAGTGGCTGAGACACCAATTTCAAAGCATGCTGGGATTGTTAATTCAGACAACCCAACATCCTCTGGCTGCATGTATCGGGTTTTCTTTCATGAACATAGTCCACCATAGGCTGAGACATTGCAGCCTGAAAGATATTACTACCAGACAACTTTCTTTTACAAGGCTCTGATCCTACCCTCAGAGAAGAAACCTTTCATTTTTTACATTTGAGCCACTCTGTGAGAATTAACAGCTTAGTTATCTGAGAATTCTGGAAAGAAGTTGGAGTAATATTGCTGGAGACTATGTTTATGAAGAAACACCTCAAGAGCCTTAGATACTAAAGTCTGAAATCCTTAGTATCTTGGAGCCTTAAATCAATGAAATTTTGTTTCCCTTTACTCATGATGTTTTGGTCATTGTATTCTTGCAAACAGCTCTAAAGAGACGTGTAAAATCATGGTCACAATCTCTCTCGTGACTCACGGCATGCTGAATGGTTAATCCAGTAGATCTCCAATTTTGAAACTCCTTTTTCTTTTATCCTGTGTTTATCCCAAAATACTCTGTGGCTATTTTCCTTTGAGCTAATGTAACGTTTTCCTCTAACCTATGACCTTTAACCTCTTTACCTCTGACCTAAGCCTCTTGCATGCCCAAATCCTCTTTTATAGGGAAAAAGAGAGAAATGTATGAGCATCCTGTCTTCTGCTTGGCCTCCCAAGTGATGGATTTAACCATTCGTGAGTACCTACCACCTCCTCACCATGCTGTCTTCACTCTTTCTGTTTTCATTATTTCAAGAAAATCCAGATCCAAACCAACTCACTCTCCTTGCTTCAAGTTTTTTAGCATTGGCTTGTCTGTTGGTTCTGTCTGTGAAACCCAGTGTGAGAAGTCCAGTCACTTTTTATCAGCCTAAAACAGGTTAGACAATTAAGCCATTTGTTTGTGATAAACTCAGATTTGTCTGTAAGTTTTTCAGTTATTCTCTGTCTGTGACCTGAATGCATTTTTACTTTGCTTGTGTGTAACCCTAATTTGTAAAGTGCTTGTCACTGGTACACAATCAAAAGGTAGCAGCTAGGCTGGGGAGCAATGCATTAGGTGTCAGATAAAGGACATTTGGGGCAAAACCATGCCTTCTTTTCCATGTTTAAGATGCCAAACTATTATGGGTATGAGATCACACCAGGTGGTCCATTCTCTGTAAAAAATAGATCTTATATGCCTCCTGTCTGTTCTCTCTCAAGCTGGGAAGCTTTTCCTTGTTCCCTCTGGAGATTTTGACTTGTCCTTGTCCTCTAAACTTTGCCTAGAACATATGACTTAATTGTCACTTGGAGAGTTCATGTATGTTTCATAGCTTGATTTCACATTAAACTTAATTTTACTAATTTTCTATTTGTGCAGCATTTTCCACCTCTGTGAAGGAGCCTTTTTTTGCTGGCCCCCAAACTTCGGGGCGGTGGGAACCCAAGGGCAACCTTTTCTTTCCAATATCATGTATCACACATAAGTGGGGGGCATTTTGGTCCACTTGCTCATTAATTCTGCATATGTGTTCTTGTTTCTCTCTCTTCTCTCCTTGTTGTGCTCTCTCTTTCAAATAGAGAATCAAAAGGATGCAGGTGAACCAATTGTATATGCATTATAAATTATCAGGACTGTTGAGTTATATTCAGTTTTTGTTTTTGTTTTTCAATAGCTCCTTAAGGTATGTACTCCCAGAGAGCCATGTGGAGTTGCAGTAATACTTAAGGAGTTAATTTGTGCTGTCTAAATACATCTCATGCCCATTTGATGTTGACCTTTATAGGGCAGAATTTCTGAAAAGGCATAAGCTTTAAAGGAATAGAATTCTGGTTTGCTGCAGAGCTTCATTTCATCCTTCGTTATAGGATTCCAGTGATTTGGCCTCATGTGCATTTTTTAAAAAGTTATTTAACCAAATGAATCTTCCTCTTTGTTTTTCATTTCTTTTTTCTGTTTTCTGCCCTACTGAGAAGTTTGTGTTCTTTGATGAATGTTTATCAGCCAAGACAGAGAGAAGTTGTATCCATGTTGCTCTTGTACGTATCGCATGATAAAGCAGGAAGCATGGACAGGATGACCGAACAGGGGCTGTTGCTGGAAGTTTTATTAGAGGAAAGCTCTTGGAAAGTTCTGGCTTCGGAAATTTTCTTCTTGTTTGGTCCCAAAACTTCTGATCTTATTTTGAGGAGAAGTCTGACTTAAAACTTTAATAAATTAGAATAGGGATCATCGTTTTGGTAGTCTAAAGAGTTGTCAAAAATAACTATCAGTTAATCCAAATTAACAGTTGAGCACATTTCAAAACATTTCAGAAAGCATTCCTGAGCACATTCCAAGCATAGGGCTACCAATACTTGTTGGTATTGAATACTTATTGGCATTTGAAGACTCATAAACCTATGTTCAAGACACAAGAAACTTTCTCTCTGGTAGGGAAGACATTTATTAAATCATTTATTTACTCATTCATTCATTTATTAGACAAATGGTTAGTGGGAGCCTACCCTGTAGCAGGTACAGTGTTAAAAGCCAGAGACTATGTAAACAAGAGGGAAACAGCTATTAGCCTCATGGAGTATACATGCAAATGGGTGTATGTATGTAAATCAGTATATTGCAAGGCCTGTTGGTAGAGTTATGTGTAAGAGGGGTGGGGCATTGTCAGAAAATCATGGAAGTCTTCACGAGATGGTAAGGATTGAACTGCATCTTGAGAGATGAATTAGAATAAGTGAAGGGGAGCTAGGATTGGGAATGGAAAGTCATCCTACATCAACAGAGTAATATCTGCAAATATGTAAAGCCAGATAGCTAATACAAAATAATGAATGCTTATTTAATGCATGTCATGTTCCAGGTATGATTCTAAGCATATTATTAACTTATTTCTCCTCAAAATCCCTTATAGGAGGGAACTATTATTATTCCCATTGTAGAGATGAGCAAACGGAGGCACAGAACTTAAAAAACACACATCCAGAAGTATAAGTGGTATAGCTGGAGTCAGCCCAGGCAGAAGCCACGCTTTTAACTACTTTGTAATTAATTCAACGTAGCTGCAAAACAGTGAAATGATAGTAGTGGGTGGGTGCTGATGATGGCAAGGTAGGCAGGGACAGGACTTCAAAGGTCTTTCTATGCCATAATAATGCTGAATTCAGACTGTATCTCATGGTTCAAAATTTCTTAACTTGAAAATCATGCCAACTTTTGCATGCATGTGGATTTTTTCAGAAGAAAGATTCCACAGGTCTCAACTGCAAAGGTGATGAAGAGTCACTGAAGGCTGTTTATGCAAAGGGATGGGTTGGCGGTTTACACTGCGGAAAAATCACACTAGCAGGAATTAAGAGAAAGGACTGAAGAGAGGGAATAGGGTAGAACTGGACTTAAAAGTTGAGGTTAAAGCAGAGATGGGTTTGAAGCTTGGTATAGTGAAGGTTTTTCTATCAGGTCTCAGTTGCAATCATAATTACTTCTTTCCTGGCCTTTAAATGTTTTTTTTTTCTTACCCCTTCCCTCCATTTTCAATTTTCTTAATGAGAATAGAGCACAAATTCATGGATAGGTCTACATAACCAACTGTATGGAGGTGGTAGGGCACCACCGGAGTTACATGTTCAAATTGTGGGGAGGTGGGTAGAATACTGGGGACTGAAATATGGACAGCTGCTGAGTCCTTTAGTCAGACTATGCTTTAAGAATCTACAGGGCTATGCAGATGGCATTTTGGTGGACTTATGCTTTATGTTTGGTGGCATTATTAGAAATTAAATGTTCAATTTAATTACAGTACCTCCAAAAAAAGATGCAAAAGCCTGCTAGTCTATGAAAGAAAAGCTGTGACTCCTGCAAATGAATTATATTATTTTAAATACATTTCCATGTAAACCGTCACACATTCTGAACCCAGCAAGCTCTGAGAAAGTCTACACTACTATTGCTGTTTTGCCTCAGTTCTTGGCTAAATACTTGCATAATTTTCTGAGCATCATAACGATTCCACTGGAATTTGAAATAAAACAACTTTTTCCTCCAAATATGCCAAGGATTTGCAAAATCAGACAGATGATGATTTGTAGAGAGACAGCAGATAGATATAGACAGAAATAAATAGGTAGGCAGGCAGATAGATAGATAGATAGATAGATAGATAGATAGATAGATAGATAGATAATAGATAGATAGATAGATAGATAGATAGATAGATAGATAGATAGATAGATGCAGAAATAGGTAGGTGGGAGGAAAGGAGAGGAGAGAGCAGAGGAAAGGAGAGGAGAGAGGGTAGATAGGTGGGTGGGTGAATGGATGAATGATGGGTAGGTGGGGAGAGAGAGAGAGAGAAGAGAGCAGCCACCTATGAACCTATGGGCCTTGGCCCTGTGCTAAGGGCTTCTGATTCATTCTTAACCTTAGACTCGTAAAGAAGGCTTCTTTTTTACACCCTTTACAGATGAAGGAGCTGTGATTCAGTGAGGATAAGTAACTTTCTGAAGCAGGATTTGAACTCAGGTCTGTCTAAATTTAAATACCATGCATTTTTGTCTCTTTCTACCATGTAGACTTTTTAGCTGATGTAGTGAGCACTTAGACAATATCCATTCATTCAGTGGATAAGGTCAAGTATAATACCTACCACTTTTTACATAGGAAGACTACAAATTAACAGAGCAGTCCCAAGGGACCAATAATAGTGAATCTCATCCCCACAGGATGGCCATTCTGAGATTAGGACCATCTCATGCTTCACGTCTTATACATGAAGGACTAAGTGTTTCTCTTTTATTTCTTTCTTTCTTTTTTTTTTTTTTTTTTTTTTTTTTGAGACAGAGTCTTGCTTTAGAGTACAGTGATGGGATCCTGGCTCACGGCAACAACTACCTCCTGGGTTCAAACAATACTTTTGTCTCAGCATCCAAAGTAGCTGAGACTATAGGCACACACCACCATGCCCAGCTAATTTTTTGTATTTTTAGTAGAGATGGGGTTTTACCATGTTGGCCAGGTTGGTCTTGAACTCCTGGCCTCAAGTGATCCACCCACCTCGGCCTCCTAAAGTGCTGAGATTACAGGCATGAGCCACCACACCCAGCATTTCCATCCTTTTTGTTTCAGTGGTGCATAAATCAGGGTTTCCAAGCCCAGGTTATTCTGTGGACTAGCACCTCATCTATACTTTACAATAAGTGGGGAGGACAAAGAGAAACATGTTTTAAACACTGTCACCAAGAAAGATTTTGGGAAAAAAAGGATGTGTTAAAATATGCTGTGAACCCACAAACATGAAACCAGTGTCTCTCTCTTCTATCAGGAAAAAAGATGTGATGCTGCAGATGATGATAAAAATTGTTGTTTATTGAGAATTTAATATGTGCTAAGTAGTTATGCATATCTCATTTAATTCTCACCATGACCCTGTGAGATGTGTTTTATTACCATATTTCATTGAATCTAAAGGGCCATCAATTATAAGCTGCGCCATTCATATACTATATTGTGACATACTATCAAACATAAGATGCATCCAGATTTCAGAAATGTTAAAATGTGCCTCTTACTTCAATGAAATAAGAACTTATGCATTCACGCATGGAAATCCTGAAGTAGAAAGATGTTAAGTCACTTCCCCAAGGTTAAACATCTGGTTAATTGTAGAGTCAAAATTTGAACATGACCCTGTTTAATTCCAAAGTCCCCATTTTCAACTTCTACACTATAAAATGCTTGTGATTTGTTAGCAATTAGATTGTATAACACAAAAGAGGTTTCTTGATCGTTGACAGGTGGAAAAATCAAGGCCTGGAGAAAAGAAGCCAGGTTCAAAATCAAATGAGTAGTCAGTGACTCTCCAGTCTCTTGTCCTATGTGCTATTCAAGAGCCATCACCACCCCACCAGGCTGCCTTACCTTTCAGTCAAGACATAACGGCCCTATCCACAATCCGTTAACTGGTCTAAGCTTCCAGTAGGACGCTCGATGACATCCAGCATCCACATGTTAGAATCATATACGTGCAACTCTAAGAAAACACTACCTCAAAACCAGCCTGAGCACTCAATGATTTGTTATACCCCAAATTCAAATCCTTATCTTGCCTCCACTGGGCTTTCTAACCTCTGTAACCTCACTTTTATTTTCTGTAAAAGATGCTAATAATGGTTCCTCCCCCAGAGAATTATTGCAAAGATTAAAATACATATTCTAAATAAATCTCTTAGCACAAGTGCCTGGCACATAGTAAGTGCTCATTATATATATTAATTTTTTATTTGTTTGAAAGTATTTAAAAGGATGTTCTTCCAAGTTGAAATGTATAGTATAAAGATATCATTCGATTTCAGAAATGAATCATAAAACAGTGCTTCTTCAACTTTAATGCCCATCTGAATCACTGGGGATCTTGTTGAAATGTAGGTTCTGATTCAGCAGGTCTTGGGTGGAGCCTGGGAATATGCATTCTTAACAAGCTTCCAGTTGATGCTGAAGCTGCTGTTCCAGGGATGGTACTTTGAGGGTCAAGGGAATATAAGAGGTATTCAAATTGTCTTTTATTATAAATTTCAAATACAACATTGCAATCTCCATATATATTTGTTAAATACCCACTAGGTTCCAGGAGCTATGCCAGACACCAGGGGAGTGTGTGATGAGCAAAAGCAGTCATGCTCCCTACCCTTGTTGAGCTTACCAAAAAAAAAAAAAAAAGAAGAAGAAAACACAGGCATGAAACAAGCAATCACGATCTGATGATGATAGTAAAGGGAACAAGCAAGGTGTCACAGGAGTGCAGTACAAGGGGATTTTACCCAGGCCAGGGTCTTTGATGCATTGCAGAGCAGGGGATAGTGCCAGAGAAGGGCATGATGTAGGTCAAAGACTGGACCCCCAAGAAGAACTGACTGGGGTGTTCCCCAGCCTTGTTTCAGTGTTTGCCTCTATTCATCATCCCTCCAGATGCTCCAAGCTCCTGCCCAAGAGAGCTTGTGGCAATGTACATAAAAGTTTATTTGGGGACTAAGTGGGTACTTAGTAGTACTACTGAATCAGAGAAAAAACTCAAATAGCCTAAGCAAGAAAAGAGAATTTTTTGGCCCATGTAGCTAGGAAATCCATGGAGAAGTTGGTTTCAGAAATGAAAAATGTTCATGTGTTTTCATATCTCCAACTGCTGACAGCCTTCTTTAATGTGACTGGAGCTAATGGTTGAAGTTTGGGAAGCAGTGTGGCCACAAATAGCACCAGCCTTTTATCCTAGCTAATGACTCTAGAAGAAAAAGAGTGTTGCTCTCCAAGCAACTGTGTACAATTCCAGGGAAGGGCCACAGTGGCCCAGCTTGGGTCACATGCCAGCCCCAGAGCCAATCATAGTACCCATGATGACATGAGGTACTATGGTTGGCCAGGTGTAGCTCACGTGACTTCCCCTGAAGGATACTTTCCTTGGAAGTCCCACCAAAATAACATGGAGTAGAGAAGGTAACTCCCCTGAGCAAGGTTCTTGCACATACAAGGACGGATTTCCAACACAATGTCCATGCAGAATTAAGCTCACTTTTCTTATATGCAACAGCTCAGCCCGAGGAACAAAGCCTGAGTTGGCATACAATACCAAATTAGAGAAGAAAAACCATTACAAGAGCGTTATTTCTTTCTTTAATTTAAATTAATTTGTATTAAGTTAAATACAATTATTTTTAATTGTCTTAAACAGTAAGTGTGTGTGTGTTTTTTTTTTTTGAGACGGAGTCTTGCTCTGTCGCCCAGGCTGGAGTGCAGTGGGGTGATCTCGGCTCACTGCAGCCTCCGCCTCCCGGGTTCAAGCGATTCTCCTGCCTCAGCCTGCTGAGTAGCTGGGAATACAGGTGCACACCACCATGCCCAGCTAATTTTTATATTTTTAGTAGAGACAGGGTTTCACCATGTTGGCCAGGATGGTCTCGAACTCCTGACCTCATGATCCTCCTGCCTCAGCCTCCCAAAGTGCTGGGATTACAGGTGTGAGCCATTGCACACAGCTGTCTTAAATAGTATTTAATTGCATTAAGACAGCTGATGTTATTCTCTGGCTTGGAAGTTTAAGTTATGATGTTTACTATTCAGAATTCAGCTTAGTACATTTGTTAAGTAACCAGGGACTTTCGATAAGAGATAAGAGTTCCTGTGTAGTTTGTATGTATACTGAAAACACAGAGCATTTTATTTTTCATGAAAGCACTGCATTGGACAGGATCCACTGCAGATTCCCTTCTACCAATATTTGATGACCTACCCTGGCCCCAGCACTTCTCTAGGCCCTAGAAATACAGAATTCCCTGGCAGACAGGGAGATAGACAAATGTATATAATTTCCTATTATCAAGGGCCACAAGTGCTCAAGTAGAAGCATCGACAGAGGAGCTGAAGCTTTGCTATGATGGCACTCTCTTGTTATGGCATATGAAGGCATAACCCTTGTCATGAAGGGAAGCTCTCAAAGGTTTTCAAGCAGGAGCATGACAAGTTCAGATGTGTGCTTAACAGAGATCACTCTGACTGCTGCATGGCAGAGAATGAACTGCAGAAGAGAAAAGGGACCGAAGGCTGCCTTGGAGGCTTCAGCAACAGTCGAGGTGGAAATGATGAGACCTGAGTCACAAGCCCACCCCCTCCGTAAGAGTGTGGATGAGCACGTGATCTAGTATGGTGTGAGATAAAATCAAGAGACATTTTGGAGGTAGACTGGACAAGCTATACCACCTGTCCTTACAGGGAAGAGACAACGATGACTCCAACGAAAAGCATAGGAAAAATCCATGATCCATCCAACAGCCTGTATTAACACACACTTTAGACTGACCTAGAGCTGGAACCTTTTGAAAGGGAGTGGATATCGGAGAATAAAGGGGATCAAGTATACACAATAGACAGTCCCACTAAAGAAATTGTATTAGATTTCAACCTTGCATGTTTTTGGCCTATGTAGCCATCATTTTAGGGAAGCTGGGTATTCAGGATAGTATGATGTGGCTATCTGCTAAGCTTTCTGTTGCTACATGAGCTTTTATCTACCCCCACCCCCAAATCATAGCAAATTGCTACAGGCTAGTTATTTTCTGTCATTGCATAATACAAATACTAGCATCTTCAGTAACACATCAATAGGCTGGAACTTGGTAATAAGTGAGTTTCCATCAATCATATTCATCTCTCATATGGTATTTCAGGGACTGGCAATTCACTAGCTAGAGCCAGAGTTGGTCAGGTTATTTAAGGGCTAATTGGAGTGTCTCTTGCTCCTGGATGCATCTCTTCCTTGGCTTAGATGAGCATGCAGCGGAATTCTCTTTTTGTTTTTCTGCAGTCACATTTAACTCTCTCTCTGGAAGCCAAGCAGATTTAATTGTGTAAACATGAGCAATGGTAATTGGGTAAATGAAGTTGGAAACCAAGGTATGATGTTTTTGTTTTGCTCTGTGAGGAAAAAAAATAGGGAGCTTGTTTTTCTATGGTGGCAAACCTCACTGTCAGAATTCTGGACAGACAGTTGGCAGGAGGAAATCCCTTTATGAATTTCTCATCAAGACCCATTTAGCTGAAATATGTATCTGCTGCCTCATGGGTGACAGATCAACCCAGGGGCGCTTTATTGTTTTATTCACCACCAGATCAAGTCTTTCTCTACCCAGGTTCAGTTAACTGGGTGAGAATGAGTCAGGAATTTCCGTGAGAATTGCACATGCAGGTAACATGCATTCACTGAAAGAGCCATGAGGATGGATTACCAGAAATGCTCTTAACTTTAGGCAGTGCTGTCAGTGGAAAACCAGATTTTAGCAAAACATAAAATATGGAGTACTATTTTTTATGATGAAAGGATTAGTAGTTGCCTCCTTTTAAATGGTTATCACTTAAAACTGAGTCTTCCAAATTCTATTTACACACATTTTTTTCCCAAACAATTTCAATAAGAGGAAACTGGTAATTTTTTTGTCCTGTATTCTAAACATTGAAATGGTCCAGCAAGAAAAGGATCTCATCAACTCTTGCTTTTAATAGATGATTTTTCCCAGAATATTATATTTTATCCATATTTTTCAATCTTTTTTATTAATGTCACTAGAATTCCATTTCCTACATGCCTGCAGTAAAATTCATTTTCCCAGTTGAAAATTCAAGCAAACCAAGAAGCAAACTTGGCAATGGAGTATGTCCCTCTCACCGTACAGATTGCTTTATAAACCAGAACTATTAGAAAGGAGCAGGTCCAAGGTTAATGAGACACTCATTAAAGAGAGAGAATTGCAGAAGCTGATAGTGCTCTGTGCCTGTATTGAAGGAGAGGCTATTGTTATAGGATGTTTGCTGTGCTGATATTGTAAACCACATGACAGATGGGTCAAGTGCTGATTACAGTATTCTAACATTTGGAATAGCAAGTAACATATTTGATAAGCTGGCAAGTTTTTATATATGATTCAACCCACAATATAAAAGCCACGAGAATTCCAAATTGAAAATAATTAAATGAGCTGGAAACAATCAGATACCACACATTTCCCCCCCAAAATGACAGATTTTGACATGTTGAAGTTCCACAAAGGGAGCAAGAATATTTCCTAGCTCACTTGAACTAATAACGGCCCTTCATCTGCTTTTGCAAAGCAATTAATTGCAGCCTTCTCACAATGTGGAGGTAACAATAAACATGTGTAGGCATCTTGAGCTTTACAGAGATCTGTCCCATAGATTCCTTTATTTGCTCTTATTAGCAACCCTGTAACATATACAGAAAAGATACTCTCAATTTATAGATGAGGAAACTAAAGCACCGGGAGGTTCAAGTAGCAGATGCAAGGTTACGTAGAGAGTAAGTAACATATGGGGGATGACAAGCCAGATCTTCCAACTATTAATATATCAAGTCCTATTTCTGGTCATCTGTGAGAAAGAAGCAGCTATTAATGTATAGGTGTTCTTCATTGTATGAAGTGTATCTTTTTTTGGTCAGTGCTGCTGCTGCCATCATTCGTGTGTATCCATCTGGATAAAGCATCTGGTATTTGCATTCAGCCTCTGAGTGTCTTGGTGGTGGTGGTGGGTGGGGGTTGCTGGTGACACTGGTAAGAGTCCTTGTCAAACAATGTCACACCTCTGTAGTGTTGAAGTATCGCCAAGAAAGCAGCAGCTCTCCATTTGTGTTTTATCATTTTTGCTTATTTGGTTGTTCTTTTCAGAGTTTGTCATCTTATTTGTCACCCTTTGTTAAAGTCACTTTGTCTTTACTTTTTTACTATCTCTCCTCACCTACCCAAGAAGCTCCCCTGCCACCTCCTGGGCCTCCTCCTCCACCCACCCAAACGCAGACCAGCATGTTATATCAGAGGCTCAAAGGCATGCCTAGGCCAAAATCAAGTACCGTAAACTTTCATCATTCCTCTACTTGGCAGCTTTCTAGTTTAGTTTGCTTTTCTGTTCACCTTTCTTCTTGAAATTTTGTTTCAGTTTGGAACACTAAGCTGAGACTTGGGCTCTCAAGTATAATTTTGTAGGTTTTGAGATACTCAAAAGAGAGCATTTATTTCCAAATGTCCACATTTTTTTTGTCTAGCTATGTCTGACATATGCAACATTTTCAAATCTCAATGTCAGCACAAAATAACATTGTTGTTGCATAACATTTTGCATGACAATTTTTTCTGTGTTATGAGCTTCAATTCTATTGTATGAAATGGTTCTTAAGTATACTATATTTTTAGTTCCATTTTATCAGTGCTCCAGCTAGTGCAAGCTTGGGGGATAGGAATATTGTAATTCATCTGAAGACAGCAGAAGTGGCCAAAAAAAAAAAAAAAAAAAAAAAATTGTTTCTAAGCACAAATTTCTCCTTGACCTCTGTTGGGGAGAGGGAAGAAGTGCTGAAGGATTTTGCACAGTATTTTCTTTAAAGATAACATCTTAGAGAATTTACTTTTAGTTCCATTTTGCCATTTAGCTAGTAGTACAGCAGCTATGCAAACAAACAGGGAAATAGTGCAGTGTCTCACTAATGTGACTTGATCTACAGATGATGGAATCACGGCTAATTAATAGTAAATGAAAGACTGGCTACATGGGTTAATTGGCAGATCAAGTGTTCTAGATTAAAGGATCCTTAACCTGCTTACTTTAATGATTTTATGTTCAAGTAAAATTGCAAAGGGTTTTATTAAACATACTGTCTGTATATATACATCAGGCATACACATATCTGTGTACATGTGCACACACTCATGGAATGGCTGCATGCACATGCACAATTTATGTGTATCTATTGATATCTATTGTAGTCAATCTAAGAGTACTGCCTATTAAAACAAATCTTCAGGTGGTCCTAGCTTCAACATCTTGGATTTCTCCAAACATAAAAATTATTGACTTTTTAAAAAAAGTGCATAAAAATATTGGTATGAATTATTTATGTATCCTATGTCGTAAACAGCCAGAATTCCCCTAGATTTGGTGAGTGTTTCACCCAAAAGGACAAAGCTATTTTTAAAGCAAGAAATTTCAAAGATGTGCCCCAAGTGGGATTTCCTGAAGATTTGTATTAATGTGCAGGCTTGTCTGTTACTAGAAAATGTATGTAAGTGTGTGATGTGTGTATGTGGGTGTATGTGTCGAATGGGTAATAAGCATAGGATGAGGAATTTGCAAATTGATGTGTAAATGTGAATATCAACGAATAAAAAATAGTAGCCTGTGCATATTTACTATCAAAATGCAAATACCTCACTCTACACATATTACCCAAAAATATATACACAGTATGTTTGTAGAAATGCCTGAAAGTCTACGAATGAAATTATGATAGTCTATTTATCAAATAACTAACAGGTCAGATGCCCCAAAAGCACAGAAGTCAATCTTGCCATACACTCTTTCTCTAAATATATATTGCTCTAGATCAGGCAACGGGCTATCAGCGCCTAAGCTCCCACATCTCCTTATTCTGAGTGTTGGTTATTCTCTGCCTAATCCACATGTTTATGTTTCCCACAGCCCCACCTTCAGGCTCTAACCAGATCCAGCCACATTTCCATCTGGGTATGGCAGAGATAATGGAGCTTTCCATTGACTTGAATCCAGGAAGCCCATTTTCACACTAGCCATCAGGCCTCGTTAGACCGAGACTTTCAACACTTGGCTAATCTTACCCTGTCCCACTAATCACTCTTACGTCCCATTTGCTAGAACACTCTTTTTGCATAGTGTCTCGCTAAATTTATTTTTCATTATTAAATCCTAAATTGCTAATGACCTGATATGTTCATTACCTAAGAAATGCATAAAAGAATATTAAGAAACTTTTTTTTGTAAATTAGCAATCTCTTATGATTTTTTAAGTCTGCCTGCTTCCTCCCACCCCCTGCTGCCTGCCAGAAACCTTCCTATTTAGTAATAGGTAATATTTTCTAGCAAGAAACATCCTGAAGCCAAAATATACCTGTTTCAGATGAAGAGATGAAAATAAGTTTTGCCAGTTCTTTTGCAAATGTATGTGCCTACTTGGGGAATTCTACTAAATGATGTTTATTTCACTTTATCCCATGTGCTCTGACTCTGAGGCTTCAAGGTTTGAAGGGGGCTAAACATGAAATACAAGTTCCCCTGGAATTCAGACTGGTTGAATCCAAGCAGTTTCACTGGCCAAGAAAACCTTTATGTTTTGGCCAGGCACGGTGGTTCCCGCCTGTAATCCCAGCACTTTGGAAGGCTGAGGCGGGCGGATCTCCTGAGGTAAGGAGTTTGAGACCATCCTGGCCAACAAGGTGAAACTCCGTCTCTACTAAAAATACAAAAATCAGCCCGGCGTGGTGGCGGGCGCCTGTAATCCCAGCTACTCAGGAGGCTGAGGCAGGAGGATCACTTGAACCCAGGAGGCAGAGGTTGCAGTGAGCTGAGATCACACCACTGCCCTCCAGCCTGGGTGACGGAGTAAATGAGACTCCGTCTCCAGAAAAAAAAAAAAAAAAAAAAGGAAAAAAAAAAGAAAGAAAGAAAATCTCCTTTATGTTTTAAGTATTACTCTTTTCCCAAAGGAAAAAAGTTTGTAATTTTTGGAACATAATGACATTGTCAAACTCATGAACTCAGCTCTAAAAAGAAAGCAATGTAAGCCAGGGTTCAGGTTCTTCTTGAGCTGGGTAAAAATACAACACTTTCAGTTTGAGAGAAACTAAAAACAAAGAAAACAATTAAGTACATTGTTTCAATTTAACTGATAAAATTTCAGTTGTAACAGCCAGTAGCACAAACTACCACAACCCATTCAATAATCTACTCCTAACGCCCTTTTAACAATTATTATTCCTGACTAATGGCCCAGGCATATCCAATTTTTCTTTTCTGTCTCCTCCCTGGACAACTTGAAGCAGACATTTGAATCTGCATTTTCAAAATGAACGTTCCAACATACGCGAGCCTGCAATGAAAAATTACGCTGTAGCATTTAATAATTAATCTAAAAAATAAATGTAACAGCAATCAATATTAAACTTCTGTTAATCTTCCCACTTCAGGTAGCATAAATACAATCTAGAGAGTGATATAGTACATTTATGCTGTCTTTAAAGAACATGTGTACAAAATGTCACTAAATTTGATGTGGGCTGTCATAGACTTAATATAGCTTCACATGCAAATTTGAAGCTGGAGCACTGCTTTTTTCTAATATGCATTATAATAATGGTGATAGTAATAAAATGGCTTTATGGTTTGCTCACTACTAATTACATGGCACTTAACATTTGCATGAATTTTTTTTTAAAAAACTGATAACTATTCTCAATTTCTTATCCACTAGTTCTAATGGCCATAAAAGTAGCCTGCCACTTTCGCTGAATTTTAACACAAACTCTTGTACTACAGAAAATGTAGGCCGATTAATCACTCCTGCCAAAAAGCTTGAAGATACAATACGTCTTGCTGAACTAGTCATTGAAGTTCTTCAGCAAAATGAAGAGCACCACGCAGAGGTGAGCAGGCTTGGTGGGAAGCGTATCTTACTGTCCCTTAGCTGAGTTTGCAGAGCTGATTTTCTCAGCCAGATTGTGAATAAGATGCCTTAACACCCATTTTCTTTTAACTGGGATTGCAAAGGGAATGAAAGTGGAAGTTTTGCAAGAAGTCTTTGGAAGGTTATTTTAACCAACCAAAAAGTAGTTGCATGTTGTATGTTTCAGCCTAAGTTTTCAGATGTTTCTAGCAATGAACAAATGAGGTGAGTGCTCTTTAAAGTTAATCATTCAAGTAGCATCTGGTTACCATTGTCCAGAACGCAAAATATTTTTTGGTGTTTTGTTGGGTTTTTTTTGCCACCACTGTTGTTTTTATTAGTTATTTGGTATGTGAACCACAGACCTTCTTTCTCAGTTTATCTCTGTAACTTTGCTTGTACTAGAGTCTTCATTTGTTTTTTTATCTTAGATTGCCTGGGTTGTTAAACACAGTGACAGAAGCAAATTATTCTGTGTTGTTCAACTTGTCGTTTCTCCAACATACATCTAAATAAATATAGCTTACTTTTTTTAACAAACTACTATCAAAATAATCCTTTTGATAATAATTATAAACCAAGGGATTTCAAGGCTAACTAAATCCCAAACCTAGAAGGACTTAAACAACCTAACACTTCCAAGAAAATTCCAAAATTTCATGATGGTTAAATGGTTATATCAATGCTTGTCTCAAAATTTGGATTGAAAATCATCTCTCTTAAAATAATCTTTTTGAAAATTGCATAATTCTCCCCCTTTCTCTACATTCAGATTTACAGCAAAGGGGAAAAATGACATTTCCTAAAAGTAATTTCTCAAGTACCTAAAATGATCATTCCATGACTAAATGGAAATTGCCAGTATAGTTAAATAATATATAATACACCATAAATCCAACCATCCCGACTAATGCCTGATTGCATATTTAAATTTCCTCCCTGTTTTTCTACTATTTTATTCAATCTTGGCTGATCGTGGCAGGGGAAAGAGGTATGTGACTAAACCGAATGAACCAGCCACCTGCTGTCATACTTTGTGCATGCCCTTCCAGTACCATGTCTTCTAATGGGACTTTTCTTGGTGCTCCTGCTTTCTAACACTGACCCAAGGAATGTAACAGCAACTTCCAGTGGACTGCTTGTGGAATGGGTGACCCTCCACGGCAGGGTCAATGCGGGTGATTCTCTTGTGCGTGCATGAAGCAATTGATATACTTAACAACGACTGCAGTTACATCCCAACACAACGCCTCCTACCTGCCTTGATTCTGTCCTTAGCCTGGTGTAGTTTCCTATGTCTGTCTGTACTTACCTTTATTACAGCAGATGAGTATCAAACTTAGTAACCAGTAGCTCACCAGAGTGATACTAATCTTCCTCAACAACCGTCTCTATGTGAAACATATATACAGTATTTATATATAGAGAGAGTGCTGAAGAATTTTTTTCCCGGAAAACCCTCAAAGAATGGGGCTAAGACCCCTTGAGGCAGGTAGAACTAATTCATACAGCATCTATCCGCAACGCACAGCCGTGAGTGATAAGGAAAAGCAAATTGATAACCTCCAAACATGCAAACAATTAAGTGGGTTAGAATATTTTTCCTACGCTATCCCATAGGATGTTCTTTTCAGATTGCAGGCATCTGGGGTTCCGGTGATGGTAAGTGTGTTCTTCCCACGTGTCTTCAAAGTCATCTCCAGAGGCATGGAGGGGCTCCAGCCTGCCCTCCTCTGATCTGAGTGGTTGAGGCTCTTCCCATGATGCTGGACCAAACCCACACATTCTTGAAGACATAAATACAAAGAGCACAGTTTTCTCAGTCACAATTGTGCTTTTAAGTGAATCAGAGGAGAAGAAAAATGACAGATATACTTGATTTATAATCAAGTTATTTTTGGAGGCTGCTACAGGCTAAGAAAGGATGTATATTTTTCTAAATTGCTCAAAAGAAACACCAAAGGAGGGCTTATATGCTAAACAAGGCACGTTTCACTTTTCCAAAAAGCCCTTTTTCACTGTGTTAATCCTTATCCTAAACTGCCCTAATAACCGTCATCACAAAATATTTTAATCTTGTTTATTCAAAAGCCATTCAAATTAAATAAATAGAGTAGATATCAACTCAATTCCCATTACCAACTTTAAAACTTAGTAATGAAAACTTTAGCATACTTTGGAGTGCCTGAGACCAAATTTTCTTTTAGATAAATGTACAGGATTCTTTCCAAAATTAAACATTTTGCCCAATCACAAAATCTTCTCCATCAATCAAAAGCTAACTATTGAGCGTCTCCTATCTTCTGAGCACTGAGGCAACTACCTTGGTGCTTTTTGGAAGACAACCAGGCATAGGACAGCCTGTCCTTCAAGCAATAGAATGCAGGGTGTCCAGGAGCTTAGGCTGTGTGCCAGAGAAGTCTGGCTTTGAATCCTAGCTTTGCCTCTTCTCTTCCAGGATAACTTCTCTCATCCTGTAAGGTGGAGATAACAATAGATGGTCATTGTTAGAGTGGAAGGCCACCTTCAGTAAAGCATCTGGTGTTATGCCTGGCACAAAGTGAGCACTCCACAAAGCTTGGCTCTTGTGTTATTAGGAACAAATTGCTAAGGAAACAAAATATAAGAATATCTGATTATCAAAGTGACAAAACCTGTGTGGAAAGTACCAAATGAACAGAATGAACAGAATGTGTTGAGAGTAGATTCATTTCAAGGTACAGTGGGCCAGAAAGGCACTACCACCTGTTCTCAACTTTCACTTACAGATTGCAATCACATGGACAGCTCTTGAGAATTCAGATCCCCAGGTCTTGTCCCAGCTCAATTTATTGAAATCTTCCAGGAGGTGTTGAGCATGGGTAATTTTTAAAAGCTGCCCAGGTGATTCCAGTGTACAACCAGGGTCAAGACTGGCTGGAGTACAGTGGAAGAGGTAGCATTACCTCTGGCACACTAAACATGGGGTTTTCCTTCCCCAAAAGAAAAAGTAAGACAATTATTTTCTACTGATCAGTACTCACTACCATGTTCTCTGGGTGCTCAGTAGATTAAAAAAAAAGAAGAAGAAGAAGAAGAAAAAAAGACTAAATCCTAAGCTTGGATCTTGGCTGTGTGGCCATGCTGTTTGGTGGTACCACTTAAATCAATGTGACTAGTAGGCTTGCCTCCTCCACCTAAAAAAAAAAACAATAATCCTTAAAGACATTTAAAATTCCAAGATAAAGTAATTAAATGTCCCAAGAAAAGAAATCTCACCAGTTAAGAATACATCATATGTACACACACGCAGTATATGGTAGCAGTGGTCACAGTTATCTCTTCATTGCAGCTTAACTCTGTTTCCAGAGTCTAATCTATTCACAAACATACACACACAAATTATGCCTTCACATATGGTTGCTACACCTTCCCAATCTCTCTCTATGTATACGTATGTATATGTATATATGTATTGTGGTATATAGAGGAGTACATATATACATGTTAGTTTGTGTGCAAAATATACAGTGTGTTTGATGTAGACTGTACCCCTAAAGCACACATCTTTGTCTGTGAATAATGAAAAGCTCTAGGTAAGTATTTAGTAGCTGAAGTATAACTCCTTATTCTCCTTGTCTTTGGAAAAGGTTTATAAGACTTTAGATGCCCATGAATATTGTGAGTTAGCTCAAGTACAAAAATAGCATTCACCAGTATGAGCAAGCATAAAATAAATATTTTTAAAGCCTGGCCTTTCCCAACCCAGTCACACAGATTCTGTTCATTTAATTGGAATTACCCTTTTGCTTTCTGGTTTTTACTGTCCTCGCTAGAATCATTTTGTTCTTCTTGGAGAGTCGGGTTTGATTATAAGGTTTTGAAAAGAATTCCCTTGAATGTACAAAAATAGCTCTGGTCCTCACTTATTCTACAGTCCTCAAATTTAAATTCTCTTGGTTCACTAGATCCCTAAACTGTTCTACCAGACTCCAATAGCAAGGATTCATGCCACAGTAGTCATCGTTCTTTGCAGGGCTATTAATATCTAAATGATTATTAATGCAAGGATGGTAGATATTTGCTCAATAATATATTAAATTACAATGAGGGACTAAGTTCTCTATAGATCGTAGAAGTGGCACTTCTTATGACCTCTGGTTTGCAACTTTTAAGTTAAAAAGCTGGTAAGAGGCCAGGTGCAGTGGCTCATGCCTGTAATCCCAGCACTTTGGGAGGCCGAGGCAGGTGGACCAGCTGAGGCCAGGAGTTTGAGACCAGCCTGGCCAATATGGTGAAACCCCGTCTCTACTAAAAACACACACACACACACACACACACACACACACACACACACACACACACACACACAAAAATTAGCTAGGTATGGTGGCAGGTGCCTGTAATTCCAGCTAGTCAGGAGGCTGAGGCAGGGGCTGCAGTGAGCCAAGATCACACCATTGCACTCCAGCCTGGGTAACAAGAGCAAAACTCCGTCTCAAAAAAAAAAAAAAAAAAAAATTGCTGGTAAGAGCCAGGTATGAGGTTGGGTTAAGAAACTTTTAATTTCAAACATTTGAGCTTGGTTTTTTTTGTTTTGTATTGTTTTTTCCTGTCATTCTAGGACAAATTGTGTCTGGGGAGGCAACTCGATCTTCCCAGTAACTTTTCTTGGACTCATCCTGAAGATGTAAAGTTGGTTGAATAACTAAAGAATAAGTACTAGCCAACATTTGGCGTACCTTTGTGAATTTTTCAAATATCTGGAATCAGGACTGATGAGAGTCAGCCTTCCACATAGGGGTAGAGATGGAACTTCATCCAGCAAGTTCCAGGATTTAGATGGTCTCTGCCTAAAAGACTGGTGTCTGGGAACGTTCTGGGGGTGGCATGGAGGGTTTCTGTATCTACTGCACTTAGCTAGGTAGTCAGTGGAGTAAGCCCTAAACCCCAGGGCTCTCATCTGCAGGTGGTAAAACTACAATAAAACCTCATCGGTTCAGACCCAAATATTGGAATCTGTGACAATTCAATTGTAGATGTGACTCTTTTTCTTATGTAATATATTTGACTTGATCTCAACTTTCTCAGGAAATTCTAAAGACTCTTCTTACAAGTTAGAGGAATCCAATGCCCTTTTTTCCATCCTAGGATCTATGAAATTAAATCTACTGTTTCTTTGACTTCAATTTATAAGTCAACTTATCTATAATTATTAGATGCTTAAAAAACGTTTACACTTATGTTGCGTTAATAACTAATGTAGACTTAATGAATACTTTTTACTTCAGTGTCCAATTATAGGCTACATTCAAAAACAGTAAAAGGATATCTCTTTTTAGAAAGTCCAATAAGTTAGGCTTTTTTTGCTGACAGGCCAGCATCTCCCCTCTCCCATTAATCTGAATCAGTGAGGTTTTACTGTAAATTAAAATGGAAACAGCAGGTGTCTATTTCCAGCCAAGCCAACCTTGCAGAATGGTCCATGACTTGATTTTTTTCATTTAATTTGCAAACCAGCCACATGTTGATAAAGGAGAAGTAAGTAAAGTGAAATCTCGTGAAAGAAGAGAGGTGGACCCCTATTCTGCCTCCTAGTGGCTGTTAGAATATCCCTCTAATAACTAATAGATCACAGAAGAGCTTGGCCATTGAACAAACCCTTTCATTTATGGAATTTTTCCATAACCATCTTTCATATTTTCAAATGCCTTCCCATCTTTTTTTTGGTGAATGCTCCGGAAAGTGTTTCCAATGTAAATACTTTGCGGCATTGAATGGGGATGTGGGGGACCAGAAGGGGCTGGCAATTTGTTTTTGTTTTTCTGCTCTCTTTGAAATCGGCAAAACAGGGCCTGTTGACACTGCCACTCATTCTGCATGCTCCCTGCCAGAAATGATTAGTCAACATGCATGCATGCCTTTGAATTGAATTCACATCTGGCCCAGTCTGATGTGAATGTCACCCCCTGAGACCCTGCACAATGATTTCCAAGGGCCCATGTGCATGAAAATGAGTTACTTCACTGATATTTTTTGGTTTTCAATGTACATATGTGTCCAACCCCCAGAAAAATAAGTCCTGATCTTACTCAGTGTTTTCTAGCCTAAGCCTGATCTTTCCTCCAGACTGGATACAAAACCAAAGCCTCCTTCCTTAAAAAGATTTCAACTCAAAAGTTTTGTGACAATTGCAACAATGGTTTTCTTTGACTTAGTATGAAATAGGAGTAACATTTCTAATGTGTAGGGAAACATGAGTTCTTGAGTTTTTGTATGAGACCATAGACAAGCCCCAGATATGTAGATATAAGTGAACAATAATTACAAATTTTCAAGTTAGACCAGCAGAAAACCCATAAACACAGTGAAGAAACTCCCAGATTTTAATACCTTAGAGCAAGAACTAGCCAACAACGATGACAAAGAGCATGACTCAAAACGTACTGAGTTATTGTAAATTGAACAGAAGTTCCACGTCTGTCATTTCTACTGCAGCATCCTCTGACCCTTAGGTCAGAATACAGGCTCTCTGTGGCAGGCCTGGAATCACGCAAAGCACTGCCTTAGACACTTAGCACCCCAATTGTATCAAAATTTCTGTTCTCTTTACAATAAAATTACCAAACCCTGCTAGATGCACCATTAATTTTGAACAGTGAGGGCTGGAGTTCACATCTTAATGTCCGAGAAAGAAGCTCATCACCTCTTTGTCTATTGTTTTTCTGCCAAATTTCAAAGGCCTTTGCGTGGTGGTCAGATTTAATGGTGGAGCATGCGGAGACCTTCCTGTCACTCTTTGCAGTAGACATGGATGCAGCCTTAGAGGTGCAACCTCCAGACACATGGGACAGTTTTCCACTATTTCAGCTGCTGAATGATTTTCTCCGTACTGACTGTACGTATCACCTTTGACTGTTTGACTTTCCTAAGTAGTGTGCAGATAAACAGATCGCTAAGATGTCTTTATCCCAAGCAGACTACAGGCTTGACATAGCTCCTCATGGTTTTATTATTATTAACCCCACCGCCCAAAAGGAAACATACAGCTGAAGAATATTCCCTTTCTTCCAAAAAGTGTCCTGTTCTAGGGACGCTGTCTCTTAACTAGACAGAATAACCTCACAGTAATGTGAGAAGAGGTATCAATTTTTTGTGTGTTTTATTGGCTCTCAAATTAATTAACCTCTTCATATTTTGCAATTTTTATCAAAAGATGCTTTCTAGATGAAAAAAAAAATTTCCAGCTAACTAACATGTCAAGCATTTCAGAGTATGTTATAGTGACAACAGCCATAAAATAGACCTTCTTCCCCAGAGAGGGTGATGAAGGAGGGCAGAGTATAAAGAATGTTCTTTCTTCCTAGGAACTTAATGGGAGGAAGGGAAGTGGGTGCAAGGAAAACAGAAAAAAAAAATGGTGCGGATTGCTGTTTTTGTTGTTTCTTAAAGTAGGGTGATCATTTTTCCTTTTAGAAGATCAATACCAAGGGGTAAAGTGTTTTTGAATTCCATTTCAATGCTTTTTGTGTAGTTTTTTCCTTCTCTTCTCTTTTTGGCTTCCTTAGAAGCAGTATATTTAATGTAGAAGACAATCAATCATCTGTGTGTGTGTGTGTTGTACATTGATAAAGTAGCTGTGGGTTCTTAACAAGCTTTTGCTTATCTGTTCTAGATAATTTGTGCAATGGAAAATTTCACAAACACCTGCAAGACCTGTTTGCCCCACTTGTTGTTAGATATGTGGATCTGATGGAGTCCTCAATTGCACAATCCATTCACAGGGGCTTTGAGCGGGAGTCATGGGAACCAGTCAAGTAAGGAAACCTTTTTTGATACCATCGGAGTTTGGGTACCAATGGCTGGAGAGTAATACGGAAATGGATTAATGATGTCATATGGGTTTCACTGTTAGCATGGACAGAGAGAAACACCACACATTTCTTCTACTATGATGCTCATAGCTTCTTTGCCCAAATGGCAGGAGGGTGGGGGATGGAGGAGGTGGGCAGGGTACAGGAAGAGATTGAAAAAACGTTTTATGAAACGAAATCTCTTATTGCACAAGATAAATCAGGAAGAAGGAATATAAACTCGGCTGTGATATTTGTGTGCAATGTCTTACTCCAATGGTGCTATCTCTGGGATTCAGTGTTTCCCAAAGTGTGTTCGGTAGGGTTCTAGGCAGGGAGGTCAGCAAACTTTTTCTATAAAGGGCCATATAGTATATACTTAGGCTTTTGGAGCCACATAATCTCTGTCACAACTCAACTCTGTCATTGTAGCATGAAAGCAGTCATAGACAGTATGTAAACGAATGAGTGTAGCTGTGTTCCAGTGAAACTTTGTTAACAAAACAGGTCCATAGTTTGCCGTTGCCTGGTCTAGGCCTTTTAGATGCACCTTTTTTAAAAAAAAACCTTTATGGCCAAGTATGTTTAGGAAACAATACCTACCCCACAGGCCTAGAATTTTGTGTAACTCTGTTTAACCCAGATTTTCCTAAATGTATTTGACCACCGTGTGCTTTTTTTAAAATGGGACATATACCCTGCAGGATAAATTATGGGAAATCTTGTGGGCTGCAAGTTTGTCAATTTCCGCAAATGTTTGGCAAATTTTAGGTCTTATTTGAAAATGTTTGGCAGGCTTGGTGCCATCTCCATTCCCCAGATGGGAAGAGGGCTTGACTTGAGGCTCCAGAGGGTCAGTCTCAGACTCCCCTTTCTGAAAAAATAGAGACTCCTATATGGAGAGTTTGATGGTTATGGTTTGATGGTGTGAAAAGCTCCAGTAAAGCCTACTGTTGGATTTGCCTTGTTAGTTTCTTTCTTTCTTTCTTTTTTTTTTTTTTTTTTTAAGGAAATCATTTTGTTCATGCTAGTCTTTTACATCTTTGGGATGCAGCAAACAGTATGGAGCAAAGTAGAGGGATGTTACAAGCACATTGTAGGAACTCCAGAGCAAATATTCATGAGGCCTTTCCTCAAATTGGAAGCCTTGACTTGCAGCCTATTTTTAAGCAGTTTTCTGAACTGAGACCCTCCTCTAATGTTACACTGTATAAGGCTCTCACTGATAAATTAATGCAAAATAGGATTTTCTGCCCGCCTTCCACATCTGAGCCACAAGAGAAGTTTCCCTATTGCAAGGAGGTTATAACCAGTAGCTCTTCCTTTGCAAATACCAAGAAATTTAAATTTTAGTTTGTTATTCTCCAGTTTATAACAGTCTCTTAATATGGCCCTACTGACTTTTAACTCATGAGGGTGGAACTGGGTCCCTTGATGGTAAGCTATTAATGAGAGGCTCTATTTTTTTTTTCAATGTTCAATACAATCAAGACAGTTGTGCTGGAGAATAGCTATTAAGAGGAAAAGGTTAAAATGAGTAATATTTACGTTTTAAAATAACAGTGGTCTTGAAACAACATTTACTTACTTGCATTTAAATACGGAGACTACTACTACCAACACACATGGAAGAGAACGACTGGTATCCTTCACTATTCCTTGAAGAGCCCTAGATTTAGTGCCCCGTCTTCCATTTACTAGCCAGAAGTCAAGGGTTCAAACCTCTATGAACTTGTTTGCCCCCCTGCAAAACTGATGTTTTAAAAATGTGCCTATCCAGTGTCTGAGAATTGTCATGAAACCTTGTGATAATGTCACTAAGTCATTTTATAATCTGTTAAATTTCTTAAAAGTCAAACATGGCCGGGTGCAGTGGCTCACGCCGGTAATCCCAGCACTTTGGGAGGCCGAGGTGGGAGGATCATGAGGTCAGGAGATTGAGAACATCCTGGCTAACACGGTGAAACCCCGTCTCTACTAAAAATACAAAAAATTAGCCGGGCGTGGTAGCAGGCGCCTGTAGTCCCAGCTACTCGGGAGGCTGAGGCAGGAGAATGGTGTGAACCCAGGAGGCAGAGCTTGCAGTGAGCCGAGATCGCTCCACTGCACTCCAGCCTGGACGACAGACCGAGATGCCATCTGAAAAAAAAAAAGTTTAACACATGACTGCTACTTCTTTGGGGGCATTAAATATTCTTAATACCATCAGAAATAAAGATAGACTCAAAAATCATCTTCATACCTTGAAGTCTTAGTCTAGGGATGTTTTCTTGGGAATTTTTTTACCGATTAAAAAAAAATTTGAACTCTTGCATGGGCCATTTAAAGGTCTGCAAATTGCGAATAAAGGAATAATAGTTGCGAATAATAACCTGAGAATTATGCAGATATGTGTGTGTTTTTCAGTAGCTTTTCGCTATCTAAAATTGTGCTGTTAGTGAATATGATTGTGGTTTGTTCAATTCATGCTAAATAGTATATGCCTTTCAGAGTATGTGGAGATCTTTAAAAGTGCCAACTAAGGGCTGGGTGTGGTGGTTCACACTTGTAATCCCAACACTTTGGGGGGCCAAGGCGAGAGGATCACTTGAGGCCAGGAGTTCCAGACCAGTCTGGGCAACATAACCAGACTCCATCTCTACAAAATAAAAAAAGTAGCCAGGCATGGTGGCGCAGCATGTAGTCCAGGAGGCTGAGGTGGGAGGATTGCTTGAGCCCAGGAGTTCAAGGTTACAGTGAGCCATGATCGTGCCACTGCACTCCAGCCTGGGGTGACAGAGTGAGACCCTATTACAAAACACACACACACACACACACACACAAAAAAACAGTGCTAACTAAAATACAAGCTACCACACACATTGTATCAGCCGATTTTTAAACAGAGTGTGGATGCTACAGGACAGCTTTGCAGAATGGAATAAAATGGAGTGTAAAAAAGAGCTTGGAGACATGTTATGTGCTAAGAGGAGTGAGTCTCTCCACGTTTCCTACGATGTGAATAGAAATAAAATGTGAACTTCCATCTGACTACTTATTGGTGGGTTGATGAAGAAGCAGATTCGTTTCTCTTCTTAGATTTTTTTTCCAAGTGAAGAATGATCTTTTTGCCATACTTCTCATCAAGCTCACACCAAAACAAGAAACTAACTTAGGTAAATAGATTTAGTTTGCTCAGTCTTTTCCATTTTTGCTGCAGAATCTTCCAATACACACATACACACACACAGCCTGTCTTTCAAACAATTGTTATCCTCAAGTAGTTCTGTTCTTTTCAAAATTTATAAGCACCTCGTTATAAGTAAAATGAGGAATGCATTGTAATGTTTGCTTCAAAATGACTAGCATTCGAAATGCTGAAGAAAAATAGCAATCTGACAAGAAAATGCTACCAATGTATTGAGTTTGCTAAAAAGAGAATGAAAAATATCCTTTATTCTTCAGATTTTCTTATTTCAAAATACGGCCCTGTAAAAGAAAATAGAGATGTCATCATTTAGGCTTGATACAATTGAGGTTATTTAAGATGAACAACAAAAACAACAACAAAAATAATTGAAGTTATTTGATGGAAAGGGTAAAATGGCTGAGTCCTATGGCAGCCTTTCCCTAGAAGGACAGTCTTCCATCTCTTCAAAAAGAGAAAAGGGAGGCTACGTCTCTGTTTCCGTTAAGCCAGATACAGTCATGGTTAGAATCTCTGTGAATTGGTGGAAAATGTCATCTCTTTGCTTCTAACCACAGCTAAAGATAGTCAGCTTCTCAAAGACAGTCCCAAGTTGTCAATAAAATCTGGAGCCCATGGCCCTCTCATGGGTTTCCATCAGGACATGTAGTGGGGTCACCACTCACAGTTGAGCAGGTTGCTCACAATCCTTCTGGCAGCTGTGAATATGAGGTTTTTGTGTTAACAAGAAATGGACAACATTTCCATCAGCTCTTCAGTGTTAGCTCATTGGTAATAAGCCATGGTGGCCTTCAATATGAAAGAAGACCTAGAAAGCAACTCATTCAAAGTCTTACCAAGTCTAGTCCCTCCACCACCCTTGCCTTTTCCCTGACAGATGGTCACTCAGTCTTTACATAAACACCTCCAGGCATGGGGAATCTTTGGCTGCATGGTTGCCCACTTCAGGTTAGGACTGCTCTGAGGTAAGAGCCAGGACTTGACTCTGGAGGTGATGTTCAGAAACCAGACCAAATTGGGAACTAGCTAAAACAAGGATGGGGCAAAAGTGGCTTTCCATAAGACATGCCCAGCAGTGTGCCCTGTCAGTTTACCATTGCCATGGAGTTACCACTCATTTCCATGTCAATGACCTGATGACTCAGATGTTACTACCCTTTGCCTAGAAATATCTTACATAAACCTCTCCTTAATCTACATGTAATTAAAAGCAGTATAAATATGACTGCAAAACTGCCCTGAGCTGCTACTCTAAGCACACTGCCTGTGGGAAAGCCCTGCTCTGCAGGAGCAGTCACAGCACTGTAACACCACCAGAGTTTTTACACTACCACTTCAATAAAGCAGTTTTCTTCCACTTTGAATTCTTTCCTGGGTGAAGCCAAGAACCCTCATGGGCTAAGCCCTACATTGGGGCTCACTTGACCTGCATCAGCTCTGAATGGTAGGACTAAACACTGCTTCTTAATGTATGCACACTGTAAAATCCGGGATTCTCATTTCTCAAAATGCACTTTCTCACTCTGCCTCAGATATGCATATAAAAAGTATTTTTAATGTCACTTTCCAAATAGTCATAGATATCAGTATCTTCTTTTTTTTTTTTTTTTTTGAGATGGAGTCTTGCTCTGTCACCTAGGCTGGAGTGCAGTGGTGTGATCTCGGCTCACTGCAAGCTCCACCTCCCGGGTTCAAGCGATTCTTCTGCCTCAGCCTCCCGAGTACCTGGGACTACGGGTTCCCGCCACCATGCCCAGCGAATTTTTTGTGTTTTTAGTGGAGCAGGGTTTCACCGTGTTAGCCAGGATGGTCTCAATCTCCTGACCTCGTGATCCACCAGCCTTGGCCTCCCAAAGTGCTGGGATCACAGGCATAAGCCACTGCACCCGGCCATCAATATCTTTTTTGAAAATAAGTTTTATTGTGTATGTTTAAGATATAAAACATAATGCCATAAGATACATATGTAATAAAATTGTTACTACAGTGGAACATATTAGTGTATCCACCATCAGACCAAAGACACCTTAGCAATATGCAGGTGGCCTGGTGTCAAATAGACAATTAATGTGCTTGGTGTCAGATCTCATGATTCTGCCAATAATTTACTGGGTGACCTTGGGCCACCAAGTTTTCTGAGTTGAGATCCTCCCTCAATTCACCTCCCTGAGGCTCAGTATCCTACTTTTTCAAACAAGGACTTTGAATAACCAAAGCTTTTCCAATGCTAACATTCCTGAAAATATCACTATCCATATTCAGACACATATACACATTTGATCATCGCTGCCTCCCTAACACCTACAACAGGGCCTGGAACATAACAGGTGCTCAATAAATGTTTGTTGATTAATTGCCATGTTTGTAAAAGAACCCACACAGGCTGAAAATTATAAGGATGTGACGGGAAAACTATGGGGATGTTTCCCCCGATTAGGGTTTCAATCTAGTTGGGTCCGAGCAACATACACACAAGAAAAATGACTTTATGAAATGTCAAAATTATCATGAAAAAAGAAAAATGACTTTATTTACCAATGTACAAATTTACAAATAACATAAGGAAAAGTTATGAGGACATAAGAATAGAGGGGAATCACTTTCCACTAAGGGGTCATGAAAAACATAGCTTGAGAGCAAGATTTCAAAAGGGGTAGGGATGCTGGGAAAGATGATGTACAAAGGTAGAAATACGAGGGAGGGAGAGCATGCAAACGCTGAGTTTTCGCCAACATGGATTGTAACAAAGGCAAGCCATAAAGTTGGAGAGATGTTTGGGAGGTTCTAAAGTCCCATGAAGTTTGGAATTTTTTTTCTGTAGGTGATACATTCTCAATGGGGGCTTTACAGCCCATAAGTTGGTGACAATTGACTCAGGTGGGAGGGTGGTGCTTAAAAACATCTTACTCTTTTCATGTATAAAGCACAGATCTACATATAATACATAAACAGATATTCTATATATCTGTGGTATTAAATTTTCATGGAGAAGGAAGTTGTGGGGCAGGGTGATAATGAGTAAAAGATTGTAAAATACTGCTCTAGATTCTAGGACGATATTAGAGAGTGCCCCTGCCCCAAAGCAGGGATTAGACCTAAGAACAAACACTGACAGAGGCTTCAGTGCTCAAAGTACTAAGAAAAGACAAGATGTGCTACATAATGCATGCAACAACTGATTCATAAAAGTAGAAGGCATTTTGTATCTTAAATCCAACCCATCCATAAATCTGAAGCCAAGATCTTTGAGAAAGGCACAACTATATCCCTTCTGCATGGAGTCAGTGTCTTGATTCGAATCAATTCTAGAAGCAGGAATGACTTCACCTCCACTCATTTCCATCCATAGAAATGATGAGACGTGCACACATCTGTGACATTCATCCATGTAAGAGTGAGTAGATGAGAATGTTTCTAAACCATCCACGGATGGGCACTTTGGCCTAAATGGAAGCTATTCTTTTTCAAGAGTCCTCAAAATGAATGAAAGAGTGTAAATTTTAATGCATGTAAGTTGTTAGGATTGCAATTCATACTTCTTGTACTATCCAGAGATATCCAGTTATGATTCTCTCAGAGATGCCTGACTAACTTGTTTTAAGGTAGCTGCTAAAAGGGCCCTCTTTAAAGTAATAATTCATTATAGTCATCAGCAGTTCCAGGAGCCTGATTGGAACTAAGTGCTACTTGAAAATTCCCCCTTTTCTCATGTATATTAGTAAAATATTATGCTTAGAATTACTTCCTTGATTCTTTATGTTATTAGTATCCAAATGAAATATTAGTAACACTAGTAATACACTACATTATTTTTCTAAAAGCAGAAATACCAAGCATGTTTCATCCTTTTGAAAGTAGAGCATTATAAAATTTGAAAGTAGAGCATTAAAAAAAGAGAAGGAAATGTTTCTATGAGTGCAGTGCAGTAGTCTAGCTGAAATGTCATATTTTGCAAATACAATATGTTTTGATTAATAGAAGTATTTTTTTATTTTTGTGTGCAAAATGAAGCTCGCTTCTAATTTGTGTACCTGCCACCCGCTAATATGTTTAAATTAAATTGCTTTTGCATACATTTGTATGTTATTCACTCCTAGCTACTTTTAATTTGCTCAGAATTGACATTTTAACTTTCCAGGCTGCCGTCTCTAAGATCTTCTAATTCCTTGATCATTATTCAGTGTGTGTATCATTTAATGATCACATTTGCTTATATAGGCTTACACATGTCTCAGTGGAAATCGCCAACGGTTTTGTTACATGGCAGTGTTTAAGACTGAGAGTCACCAGGGACTGAATTCAAAGGCAAATTCCCCATTTAAACAGAGACACATAAAAGGAAAAGTTCCATTTTCCCTTCTATTTAATAGTCATATAGTTAATCTTTTCTTGACCATTCTCATAAGAGCACCCTTTAGTTCCAAGTAGAGATGTATAATTGGCTTTCCCAAAATGTGAGGTGTAAAGGACAAATCTATGAGACACCTGTTTCCCTTACAGAAGAGAATGCCAGGTAGACAATTTTGCATTCCAGGTTTCTCAGTCTATGAGCCGGGGCTATATTGCCATTGTGAAACAATAATCTGTTTCTAGAGGCAGACAGGCATCCAGGTGATCAAGGTCCGGAATTTCTGACTTAGCAGAAGGCATGTACCCACCTCCACCCCCCACCCCCCAACTTCCCCCTTCCCTAACTCCCCCACTCCCCCACTTCCCCACTCCCCCACTCCCCCACTCCCCCACTCCCCTACTCCCCCACTTCCCTACTCCCCCACTCCCCCACTCCCCTACTCCCCCACTCCCCCACTTCCCTACTCCCCCACTCCCCTACTCCCCCACTTCCCCACTCCCCTACTCCCCCACTTCCCCACTCCACTACTCCCCCACTCCCCC